>NC_138762.1:97747751-98347751 GCF_965113315.1 Podarcis vaucheri | reverse complement strand
TGTTTCCTCCCGAAAACCTTACAGGCGATCGTTTGCAACAGTTTGGCACCATTTCTGAGTGAATTTCAAAATATCCGATTTTTGTTGAAATTGTGACCGCGCGGCTTAGGGTTTTTTCAAAAAAAAGTTGTTCAGAGGTCGAGGGCGAATTCTGTTTCCGATGATAAAAACCCATCTGTTTCCACCAAAAAATCTTTCAGGGGATCGTTTGCAACAGTTTGGCACCATTTCTGAGTGAATTTCAGAATGTCAGATTTTTGCTGAAATTGTGACCGCGCGGCTTAGGGTTTTTTCAAAAAAAAGTTGTTCAGACGTCGAGGGCTAATTCTGTTTTCGATGATAAAAACCAAACTGTTTCCACCAAAAAATCTTTCAGGGGATCGTTTGCAACAGTTCGGCACCATTTCTGAGTGAATTTCAGAAGGTCAGATTTTTGCTGAAATTGTGACCGTGCGGCTTAGTGTTTTTTCAAAAAAAAGTTGTTCAGAGGTCGAGGGCTAATTCTGTTTTAGATGATAAAAACCAACCTGTTTCCTCCCGAAAACCTTACAGGCGATCGTTTGCAACAGTTTGGCACCATTTCTGAGTGAATTTCAGAATGTCAGATTTTTGCTGAAATTGTGACCGCGCGGCTTAGGGTTTTTTTAAAAAAAAGTTGTTCATAGGTCGAGGGCTAATTCTGTTTTCGATGATAAAAACCTATCTATTTCATCCCGAAAACCTTTCAGGGGATCGTTTGCAACAGTTTGGCACCATTTCTGAGTCAATTTCAGAATGTCAGATTTTTGCTGAAATTGTGACTGCGCGGCTTAGGGATTTTTCAAAAAAAAGTTGTTCAGACGTCGAGGGCTGATTCTGTTTTCGATGATAAAAACCTATCTGTTTCCTCCCGAAAACCTTTCAGGGGATCGTTTGCAACAGTTTGGCACCATTTCTGAGTGAATTTCAGAATGTCAGATTTTTGCTGAAATTGTGACCGCGCGGCTTAGGGTTTTTTCAAAAAAAAGTTGTTCAGACGTCGAGGGCGAATTCTGTTTCCGATGATAAAAACCCATCTGTTTCCACCAAAAAATCTTTCAGGGGATCGTTTGCAACAGTTTGGCACCATTTCTGAGTCAATTTCAGAATGTCAGATTTTTGCTGAAATTGTGACTGCGCGGCTTAGGGTTTTTTCAAAAAAAAGTTGTTCAGACGTCGAGGGCTGATTCTGTTTTCGATGATAAAAACCTATCTGTTTCCTCCCGAAAACCTTACAGGCGATCGTTTGCAACAGTTTGGCACCATTTCTGAGTGAATTTCAAAATATCCGATTTTTGTTGAAATTGTGACCGCGCGGCTTAGGGTTTTTTCAAAAAAAAGTTGTTCAGAGGTCGAGGGTGAATTCTGTTTCCGATGATAAAAACCCATCTGTTTCCACCAAAAAATCTTTCAGGGGATCGTTTGCAACAGTTTGGCACCATTTCTGAGTGAATTTCAGAATGTCAGATTTTTGCTGAAATTGTGACCGCGCGGATTAGGGTTTTTTCAAAAAAAAGTTGTTCAGACGTCGAGGGCTAATTCTGTTTTCGATGATAAAAACCTATCTGTTTCCACCGAAAAAGCTTTCAGGGGATCGTTTGCAACAGTTTGGCACCATTTCTGAGTGAATTTCAGAATATCCGATTTTTGCTGAAATTGTGACCGCGCGGCTTAGTGTTTTTTCAAAAAAAAGTTGTTCAGAGGTCGAGGGCTAATTCTCTTTTCGATGATAAAAACCAACCTGTTTCCACCAAAAAATCTTTCAGGGGATCGTTTGCAACAGTTTGGCACCATTTCTGAGTGAATTTCAGAATGTCAGATTTTTGCTGAAATTGTGACCGCGCGGCTTAGGGTTTTTTCAAAAAAAAGTTGTTCAGACGTCGAGGGCTAATTCTGTTTTCGATGATAAAAACCTATCTATTTCATCCCGAAAACCTTTCAGGGGATCGTTTGCAACAGTTTGGCACCATTTCTGAGTCAATTTCAGAATGTCAGATTTTTGCTGAAATTGTGACCGCGCGGCTTAGGGTTTTTTCAAAAAAAAGTTGTTCAGAGGTCGAGGGCGAATTCTCTTTTCGATGATAAAAACCAACCTGTTTCCACCGAAAAATCTTTCAGGGGATCGTTTGCAACAGTTTGGCACCATTTCTGAGTGAATTTCAGAATGTCAGATTTTTGCTGAAATTGTGACCGCGCGGCTTAGGGTTTTTTCAAAAAAAAGTTGTTCAGACGTCGAGGGCTAATTCTGTTTTCGATGATAAAAACCTATGTGTTTCCTCCCGAAAACCTTTCAGGGGATCGTTTGCAACAGTTTGGCACCATTTCTGTGTGAATTTCAGAATGTCAGATTTTTGCTGAAATTGTGACCGCGCGGCTTAGGGATTTTTCAAAAAAAAGTTGTTCAGACGTCGAGGGCTAATTCTGTTTTCGATGATAAAAACCTATCTGTTTCCTCCCGAAAAACTTACAGGCGATCGTTTGCAACAGTTTGGCACCATTTCTGAGTGAATTTCAGAATGTCAGATTTTTGCTGAAATTGTGACCGCGCGGCTTAGGGTTTTTTCAAAAAAAAGTTAGGCTTAGGGTTTTTTTCAAAAAAAAGTTGTTCAGAGGTCGAGGGCTAATTCTGTTTTCGATGATAAAAACCTATCTGTTTCCACTGAAAAAGCTTTCAGGGGATCGTTTGCAACAGTTTGGCACCATTTCTGAGTGAATTTCAGAATGTCAGATTTTTGCTGAAATTGTGACCGCGCGGCTTAGGGTTTTTTCAAAAAAAAGTTGTTCAGACGTCGAGGGCTAATTCTGTTTTCGATGATAAAAAACCTATCTATTTCCTCCCGAAAACCTTTCAGGGGATCGTTTTCAACAGTTTGGCACCATTTCTGAGTGAATTTCAGAATGTCAGATTTTTGCTGAAATTGTGACCGCGCGGCTTAGGGTTTTTTCAAAAAAAAGTTGTTCAGACGTCGAGGGCTAATTCTGTTTTCGATGATAAAAACCTATCTGTTTCCTCCCGAAAACATTTCAGGGGATCGTTTGCAACAGTTTGGCACCATTTCTGAGTGAATTTCAAAATGTCAGATTTTTGCTGAAATTGTGACCGCGCGGCTTAGGGTTTTTTCAAAAAAAAGTTGTTCAGAGGTCGAGGGCTAATTCTGTTTTCGATGATAAAAACCAATCTGTTTCCACCAAAAAATCTTTCAGGGGATCGTTTGCAACAGTTTGGCACCATTTCTGAGTTAATTTCAGAATGTCAGATTTTTGCTTAAATTATGACCGCTGGGCTTAAAGTTTTTTCAAAAAAAAGTTGTTCAGACGTCGAGGGCTAATTCTGTTTTTGATGATAAAAACCTATCTATTTCCTCCCGAAAACCTTTCAGGCGATCGTTTGCAACAGTTTGGCACCATTTCTGAGTGAATTTCAGAATGTCAGATTTTTGCTGAAATTGTGACCGCGCGGCTTAGGGTTTTTTCAAAAAAAGTTGTTCAGAGGTCGAGGGCTAATTCTGTTTTCGATGATAAAAACCTATCTGTTTCCACCGAAAAAGCTTTCAGGGGATAGTTTGCAACAGTTTGGCACCATTTCTGAGTGAATTTCAGAATGTCAGATTTTTGCTGAAATAGTGACCGCGCGGTTTAGGGATTTTTCAAAAAAAAGTTGTTCAGACGTCGAGGGCTAATTCTCTTTTCGATGATAAAAACCAAACTGTTTCCACCAAAAAATCTTTCAGGGGATCGTTTGCAACAGTTTGGCACCATTTCTGAGTGAATTTCAGAATGTCAGATTTTTGCTGAAATTGTGACCGCGCGGCTTAGGGTTTTTTCAAAAAAAAGTTGTTCAGACGTCGAGGGCTAATTCTGTTTTCGATGATAAAAACCTATCTGTTTCCACCGAAAAAGCTTTCAGGGGATCGTTTGCAACAGTTTGGCACCATTTCTGAGTGAATTTCAGAATATCCGATTTTTGCTGAAATTGTGACCGCGCGGCTTAGGGTTTTTTCAAAAAAAAGTTGTTCAGAGGTCGAGGGCTAATTCTCTTTTCGATGATAAAAACCAACCTGTTTCCACCAAAAAATCTTTCAGGGGATCGTTTGCAACAGTTTGGCACCATTTCTGAGTGAATTTCAGAATGTCAGATTTTTGCTGAAATTGTGACCGCGCGGCTTACGGTTTTTTCAAAAAAAAGTTGTTCAGACGTCGAGGGCTAATTCTGTTTTCGATGATAAAAACCTATCTATTTCATCCCGAAAACCTTTCAGGGGATCGTTTGCAACAGTTTGGCACCATTTCTGAGTCAATTTCAGAATGTCAGATTTTTGCTGAAATTGTGACCGCGCGGCTTAGGGTTTTTTCAAAAAAAAGTTGTTCAGAGGTCGAGGGCTAATTCTCTTTTCGATGATAAAAACCAACCTGTTTCCACCGAAAAATCTTTCAGGGGATCGTTTGCAACAGTTTGGCACCATTTCTGAGTCAATTTCAGAATGTCAGATTTTTGCTGAAATTGTGACCGCGCGGCTTAGGGTTTTTTCAAAAAAAAGTTGTTCAGACGTCGAGGGCTAATTCTGTTTTCGATGATAAAAACCTATGTGTTTCCTCCCGAAAACCTTTCAGGGGATCGTTTGCAACAGTTTGGCCCCATTTCTGAGTGAATTTCAGAAGGTCAGATTTTTGCTGAAATTGTGACCGCGCGGCTTAGGGATTTTTCAAAAAAAAGTTGTTCAGACGTCGAGGGCTAATTCTCTTTTCGATGATAAAAACCAAACTGTTTCCACCAAAAAATCTTTCAGGGGATCGTTTGCAACAGTTTGGCACCATTTCTGAGTGAATTTCAGAATGTCAGATTTTTGCTGAAATTGTGACCGCGCGGCTTAGGGTTTTTTCAAAAAAAAGTTGTTCAGACGTCGAGGGCTAATTCTGTTTTCGATGATAAAATCCTATCTGTTTCCACCGAAAATGCTTAGGGATTTTTCAAAGAAAAGTTGTTCAGAGGTCGAGGGCTAATTCTGTTTTTGATGATAAAAAGCTATCTGTTTCCACCGAAAAAGCTTTCAGGGGATAGTTTGCAACAGTTTGGCACCATTTCTGAGTGAATTTCAGAATGTCAGATTTTTGCTGAAATTGTGACCGCGCGGCTTAGGGTTTTTTCAAAAAAAAGTTGTTCAGAGGTCGAGGGCTAATTCTGTTTTCGATGATAAAAACCTATCTGTTTCCACCGAAAAAGCTTTCAGGGGATAGTTTGCAACAGTTTGGCACCATTTCTGAGTGAATTTCAGAATGTCAGATTTTTGCTGAAATTGTGACCGCGCGGCTTAGGGATTTTTCAAAAAAAAGTTGTTCAGACGTCGAGGGCTAATTCTGTCTTCGATGATAAAAACCTATCTGTTTCCTCCCGAAAACCTTTCAGGGGATCGTTTGCAACAGTTTGGCACCATTTCTGAGTGAATTTCAGAATGTCAGATTTTTGCTGAAATTGTGACCGCGCGGCTTAGGGTTTTTTCAAAAAAAAGTTGTTCAGAGGTCGAGGGCTAATTCTGTTTTCGATGATAAAAACCTATCTGTTTCCACCGAAAAAGCTTTCAGGGGATCGTTTGCAACAGTTTGGCACCATTTCTGAGTGAATTTCAGAATGTCAGATTTTTGCTGAAATTGTGACCGCGCGGCTTAGGGTTTTTTCAAAAAAAAGTTGTTCAGACGTCGAGGGCTAATTCTGTTTTCGATGATAAAAACCTATCTATTTCCTCCCGAAAACCTTTCAGGGGATCGTTTGCAACAGTTTGGCACCATTTCTGAGTGAATTTCAGAATGTCAGATTTTTGCTGAAATTGTGACCGCGCGGCTTAGGGTTTTTTCAAAAAAAAGTTGTTCAGACGTCGAGGGCTAATTCTGTTTTCGATGATAAAAACCTATCTGTTTCCTCCCGAAAACCTTTCAGGGGATCGTTTGCAACAGTTTGGCACCATTTCTGAGTGAATTTCAAAATGTCAGATTTTTGCTGAAATTGTGACCGCGCGGCTTAGGGTTTTTTCAAAAAAAAGTTGTTCAGAGGTCGAGGGCTAATTCTGTTTTCGATGATAAAAACCAATCTGTTTCCACCAAAAAATCTTTCAGGGGATCGTTTGCAACAGTTTGGCACCATTTCTGAGTGAATTTCAGAATGTCAGATTTTTGCTTAAATTATGACCGCTCGGCTTAAAGTTTTTTCAAAAAAAAGTTGTTCAGACGTCGAGGGCTAATTCTGTTTTCGATGATAAAAACCTATCTATTTCCTCCCGAAAACCTTTCAGGCGATCGTTTGCAACAGTTTGGCACCATTTCTGAGTGAATTTCAGAATGTCAGATTTTTGCTGAAATTGTGACCGCGCGGCTTAGGGTTTTTTCAAAAAAAGTTGTTCAGAGGTCGAGGGCTAATTCTGTTTTCGATGATAAAAACCTATCTGTTTCCACCGAAAAAGCTTTCAGGGGATAGTTTGCAACAGTTTGGCACCATTTCTGAGTGAATTTCAGAATGTCAGATTTTTGCTGAAATTGTGACCGCGCGGTTTAGGGATTTTTCAAAAAAAAGTTGTTCAGACGTCGAGGGCTAATTCTCTTTTCGATGATAAAAACCAAACTGTTTCCACCAAAAAATCTTTCAGGGGATCGTTTGCAACAGTTTGGCACCATTTCTGAGTGAATTTCAGAATGTCAGATTTTTGCTGAAATTGTGACCGCGCGGCTTAGGGTTTTTTCAAAAAAAAGTTGTTCAGACGTCGAGGGCTAATTCTGTTTTCGATGATAAAAACCTATCTGTTTCCACCGAAAATGCTTAGGGATTTTTCAAAGAAAAGTTGTTCAGAGGTCGAGGGCTAATTCTGTTTTCGATGATAAAAAGCTATCTGTTTCCACCGAAAAAGCTTTCAGGGGATCGTTTGCAACAGTTTGGCACCATTTCTGAGTGAATTTCAGAATGTCAGATTTTTGCTGAAATTGTGACCGCGCGGCTTAGGGTTTTTTCAAAAAAAAGTTGTTCAGAGGTCGAGGGCTAATTCTGTTTTCGATGATAAAAACCTATCTGTTTCCACCGAAAAAGCTTTCAGGGGATAGTTTGCAACAGTTTGGCACCATTTCTGAGTGAATTTCAGAATGTCAGATTTTTGCTGAAATTGTGACCGCGCGGCTTAGGGATTTTTCAAAAAAAAGTTGTTCAGACGTCGAGGGCTAATTCTGTCTTCGATGATAAAAACCTATCTGTTTCCTCCCGAAAACCTTTCAGGGGATCGTTTGCAACAGTTTGGCACCATTTCTGAGTGAATTTCAGAATGTCAGATTTTTGCTGAAATTGTGACCGCGCGGCTTAGGGTTTTTTCAAAAAAAAGTTGTTCAGAGGTCGAGGGCTAATTCTGTTTTCGATGATAAAAACCTATCTGTTTCCACCGAAAAAGCTTTCAGGGGATCGTTTGCAACAGTTTGGCACCATTTCTGAGTGAATTTCAGAATGTCAGATTTTTGCTGAAATTGTGACCGCGCGGCTTAGGGTTTTTTCAAAAAAAAGTTGTTCAGACGTCGAGGGCTAATTCTGTTTTCGATGATAAAAACCTATCTGTTTCCTCCCGAAAACCTTTCAGGGGATAGTTTGCAACAGTTTGGCACCATTTCTGAGTGAATTTCAAAATGTCAGATTTTTGCTGAAATTGTGACCGCGCGGCTTAGGGTTTTTTCAAAAAAAAGTTGTTCAGAGGTCGAGGGCTAATTCTGTTTTCGATGATAAAAACCAATCTGTTTCCACCAAAAAAATCTTTCAGGGGATCGTTTGCAACAGTTTGGCACCATTTCTGAGTGAATTTCAGAATGTCAGATTTTTGCTTAAATTATGACCGCTCGGCTTAAAGTTTTTTCAAAAAAAAGTTGTTCAGACGTCGAGGGCTAATTCTGTTTTCGATGATAAAAACCTATCTATTTCCTCCCGAAAACCTTTCAGGCGATCGTTTGCAACAGTTTGGCACCATTTCTGAGTGAATTTCAGAATGTCAGATTTTTGCTGAAATTGTGACCGCGCGGCTTAGGGTTTTTTCAAAAAAAGTTGTTCAGAGGTCGAGGGCTAATTCTGTTTTCGATGATAAAAACCTATCTGTTTCCACCGAAAAAGCTTTCAGGGGATAGTTTGCAACAGTTTGGCACCATTTCTGAGTGAATTTCAGAATGTCAGATTTTTGCTGAAATTGTGACCGCGCGGTTTAGGGATTTTTCAAAAAAAAGTTGTTCAGACGTCGAGGGCTAATTCTCTTTTCGATGATAAAAACCAAACTGTTTCCACCAAAAAATCTTTCAGGGGATCGTTTGCAACAGTTTGGCACCATTTCTGAGTGAATTTCAGAATGTCAGATTTTTGCTGAAATTGTGACCGCGCGGCTTAGGGTTTTTTCAAAAAAAAGTTGTTCAGACGTCGAGGGCTAATTCTGTTTTCGATGATAAAAACCTATCTGTTTCCACCGAAAATGCTTAGGGATTTTTCAAAGAAAAGTTGTTCAGAGGTCGAGGGCTAATTCTGTTTTCGATGATAAAAAGCTATCTGTTTCCACCGAAAAAGCTTTCAGGGGATCGTTTGCAACAGTTTGGCACCATTTCTGAGTGAATTTCAGAATGTCAGATTTTTGCTGAAATTGTGACCGCGCGGCTTAGGGATTTTTCAAAAAAAAGTTGTTCAGACGTCGAGGGCTAATTCTGTCTTCGATGATAAAAACCTATCTGTTTCCTCCCGAAAACCTTTCAGGGGATCGTTTGCAACAGTTTGGCACCATTTCTGAGTGAATTTCAGAATGTCAGATTTTTGCTGAAATTGTGACCGCGCGGCTTAGGGTTTTTTCAAAAAAAAGTTGTTCAGAGGTCGAGGGCTAATTCTGTTTTCGATGATAAAAACCTATCTGTTTCCACCGAAAAAGCTTTCAGGGGATCGTTTGCAACAGTTTGGCACCATTTCTGAGTGAATTTCAGAATGTCAGATTTTTGCTGAAATTGTGACCGCGCGGCTTAGGGTTTTTTCAAAAAAAAGTTGTTCAGACGTCGAGGGCTAATTCTGTTTTCGATGATAAAAACCTATCTATTTCCTCCCGAAAACCTTTCAGGGGATCGTTTGCAACAGTTTGGCACCATTTCTGAGTGAATTTCAGAATGTCAGATTTTTGCTGAAATTGTGACCGCGCGGCTTAGGGTTTTTTCAAAAAAAAGTTGTTCAGACGTCGAGGGCTAATTCTGTTTTCGATGATAAAAACCTATCTGTTTCCTCCCGAAAACCTTTCAGGGGATAGTTTGCAACAGTTTGGCACCATTTCTGAGTGAATTTCAAAATGTCAGATTTTTGCTGAAATTGTGACCGCGCGGCTTAGGGTTTTTTCAAAAAAAAGTTGTTCAGAGGTCGAGGGCTAATTCTGTTTTCGATGATAAAAACCAATCTGTTTCCACCAAAAAATCTTTCAGGGGATCGTTTGCAACAGTTTGGCACCATTTCTGAGTGAATTTCAGAATGTCAGATTTTTGCTTAAATTATGACCGCTCGGCTTAAAGTTTTTTCAAAAAAAAGTTGTTCAGACGTCAAGGGCTAATTCTGTTTTCGATGATAAAAACCTATCTATTTCCTCCCGAAAACCTTTCAGGCGATCGTTTGCAACAGTTTGGCACCATTTCTGAGTGAATTTCAGAATGTCAGATTTTTGCTGAAATTGTGACCGCGCGGCTTAGGGTTTTTTCAAAAAAAGTTGTTCAGAGGTCGAGGGCTAATTCTGTTTTCGATGATAAAAACCTATCTGTTTCCACCGAAAAAGCTTTCAGGGGATAGTTTGCAACAGTTTGGCACCATTTCTGAGTGAATTTCAGAATGTCAGATTTTTGCTGAAATTGTGACCGCGCGGTTTAGGGATTTTTCAAAAAAAAGTTGTTCAGACGTCGAGGGCTAATTCTCTTTTCGATGATAAAAACCAAACTGTTTCCACCAAAAAATCTTTCAGGGGATCGTTTGCAACAGTTTGGCACCATTTCTGAGTGAATTTCAGAATGTCAGATTTTTGCTGAAATTGTGACCGCGCGGCTTAGGGTTTTTTCAAAAAAAAGTTGTTCAGAGGTCGAGGGCTAATTCTGTTTTCGATGATAAAAACCTATCTGTTTCCACCGAAAAAGCTTTCAGGGGATCGTTTGCAACAGTTTGGCACCATTTCTGAGTGAATTTCAGAATGTCAGATTTTTGCTGAAATTGTGACCGCGCGGCTTAGGGTTTTTTCAAAAAAAGTTGTTCAGAGGTCGAGGGCTAATTCTGTTTTCGATGATAAAAACCTATCTGTTTCCACCGAAAAAGCTTTCAGGGGATAGTTTGCAACAGTTTGGCACCATTTGTGAGTGAATTTCAGAATGTCAGATTTTTGCTGAAATTGTGACCGCGCGGTTTAGGGATTTTTCAAAAAAAAGTTGTTCAGACGTCGAGGGCTAATTCTCTTTTCGATGATAAAAACCAAACTGTTTCCACCAAAAAATCTTTCAGGGGATCGTTTGCAACAGTTTGGCACCATTTCTGAGTGAATTTCAGAATGTCAGATTTTTGCTGAAATTGTGACCGCGCGGCTTAGGGTTTTTTCAAAAAAAAGTTGTTCAGACGTCGAGGGCTAATTCTGTTTTCGATGATAAAAACCTATCTGTTTCCACCGAAAATGCTTAGGGATTTTTCAAAGAAAAGTTGTTCAGAGGTCGAGGGCTAATTCTGTTTTCGATGATAAAAAGCTATCTGTTTCCACCGAAAAAGCTTTCAGGGGATCGTTTGCAACAGTTTGGCACCATTTCTGAGTGAATTTCAGAATGTCAGATTTTTGCTGAAATTGTGACCGCGCGGCTTAGGGATTTTTCAAAAAAAAGTTGTTCAGACGTCGAGGGCTAATTCTGTCTTCGATGATAAAAACCTATCTGTTTCCTCCCGAAAACCTTTCAGGGGATCGTTTGCAACAGTTTGGCACCATTTCTGAGTGAATTTCAGAATGTCAGATTTTTGCTGAAATTGTGACCGCGCGGCTTAGGGTTTTTTCAAAAAAAAGTTGTTCAGAGGTCGAGGGCTAATTCTGTTTTCGATGATAAAAACCTATCTGTTTCCACCGAAAAAGCTTTCAGGGGATCGTTTGCAACAGTTTGGCACCATTTCTGAGTGAATTTCAGAATGTCAGATTTTTGCTGAAATTGTGACCGCGCGGCTTAGGGTTTTTTCAAAAAAAAGTTGTTCAGACGTCGAGGGCTAATTCTGTTTTCGATGATAAAAACCTATCTATTTCCTCCCGAAAACCTTTCAGGGGATCGTTTGCAACAGTTTGGCACCATTTCTGAGTGAATTTCAGAATGTCAGATTTTTGCTGAAATTGTGACCGCGCGGCTTAGGGTTTTTTCTAAAAAAAGTTGTTCAGACGTCGAGGGCTAATTCTGTTTTCGATGATAAAAACCTATCTGTTTCCTCCCGAAAACCTTTCAGGGGATAGTTTGCAACAGTTTGGCACCATTTCTGAGTGAATTTCAAAATGTCAGATTTTTGCTGAAATTGTGACCGCGCGGCTTAGGGTTTTTTCAAAAAAAAGTTGTTCAGAGGTCGAGGGCTAATTCTGTTTTCGATGATAAAAACCAATCTGTTTCCACCAAAAAATCTTTCAGGGGATCGTTTGCAACAGTTTGGCACCATTTCTGAGTGAATTTCAGAATGTCAGATTTTTGCTTAAATTATGACCGCTCGGCTTAAAGTTTTTTCAAAAAAAAGTTGTTCAGACGTCGAGGGCTAATTCTGTTTTCGATGATAAAAACCTATCTATTTCCTCCCGAAAACCTTTCAGGCGATCGTTTGCAACAGTTTGGCACCATTTCTGAGTGAATTTCAGAATGTCAGATTTTTGCTGAAATTGTGACCGCGCGGCTTAGGGTTTTTTCAAAAAAAGTTGTTCAGAGGTCGAGGGCTAATTCTGTTTTCGATGATAAAAACCTATCTGTTTCCACCGAAAAAGCTTTCAGGGGATAGTTTGCAACAGTTTGGCACCATTTCTGAGTGAATTTCAGAATGTCAGATTTTTGCTGAAATTGTGACCGCGCGGTTTAGGGATTTTTCAAAAAAAAGTTGTTCAGACGTCGAGGGCTAATTCTCTTTTCGATGATAAAAACCAAACTGTTTCCACCAAAAAATCTTTCAGGGGATCGTTTGCAACAGTTTGGCACCATTTCTGAGTGAATTTCAAAATGTCAGATTTTTGCTGAAATTGTGACCGCGCGGCTTAGGGTTTTTTCAAAAAAAAGTTGTTCAGAGGTCGAGGGCTAATTCTGTTTTCGATGATAAAAACCTATCTGTTTCCACCGAAAAAGCTTTCAGGGGATCGTTTGCAACAGTTTGGCACCATTTCTGAGTGAATTTCAGAAGGTCAGATTTTTGCTTAAATTGTGACCGCGCGGCTTAGGGATTTTTCAAAAAAAAGTTGTTCAGACGTCGAGGGCTAATTCTCTTTTCGATGATAAAAACCAATCTGTTTCCACCAAAAAATCTTTCAGGGGATCGTTTGCAACAGTTTGGCACCATTTCTGAGTGAATTTCAGAATGTCAGATTTTTGCTTAAATTGTGAACGCTCGGCTTAAAGTTTTTTCGAAAAAAAGTTGTTCAGACGTCGAGGGCTAATTCTGTTTTCGATGATAAAAACCTATCTATTTCCTCCCGAAAACCTTTCAGGGGATCGTTTGCAACAGTTTGGCACCATTTCTGAGTGAATTTCAGAATGTCAGATTTTTGCTGAAATTGTGACCGCGCGGCTTAGGGTTTTTTCAAAAAAAGTTGTTCAGAGGTCGAGGGCTAATTCTGTTTTCGATGATAAAAACCTATCTGTTTCCATCGAAAAAGCTTTCAGGGGATCGTTTGCAACAGTTTGGCACCATTTCTGAGTGAATTTCAGAATGTCATATTTTTGCTGAAATTGTGACTGCGCGGCTTAGGGATTTTTCAAAAAAAAGTTGTTCAGACGTCGAGGGCTGATTCTGTTTTCGATGATAAAAACCTATCTGTTTCCTCCCGAAAACCTTTCAGGGGATCGTTTGCAACAGTTTGGCACCATTTCTGAGTGAATTTCAGAATGTCAGATTTTTGCTGAAATTGTGACCGCGCGGCTTAGGGTTTTTTTAAAAAAAAGTTGTTCAGAGGTCGAGGGCTAATTCTGTTTTCGATGATAAAAACCTATCTGTTTCCACCGAAAAAGCTTTCAGGGGATCGTTTGCAACAGTTTGGCACCATTTCTGAGTGAATTTCAGAAGGTCAGATTTTTGCTGAAATTGTGACCGCGCGGCTTAGGGTTTTTTCAAAAAAAAGTTGTTCAGAGGTCGAGGGCTAATTCTGTTTTCGATGATAAAAACCTATGTGTTTCCTCCCGAAAACTTTTCAGGGGATCGTTTGCAACAGTTTGGCACCATTTCTGAGTGAATTTCAGAAGGTCAGATTTTTGCTGAAATTGTGACCGCGCGGCTTAGGGATTTTTCAAAAAAAAGTTGTTCAGACGTCGAGGGCTAATTCTCTTTTCGATTATAAAAACCAAACTGTTTCCACCAAAAAATCTTTCAGGGGATCGTTTGCAACAGTTTGGCACCATTTCTGAGTGAATTTCAGAATGTCAGATTTTTGCTGAAATTGTGACCGCGCGGCTTAGGGTTTTTTCAAAAAAAAGTTGTTCAGACGTCGAGGGCTAATTCTGTTTTCGATGATAAAAACCTATCTGTTTCCACCGAAAATGCTTAGGGATTTTTCAAAGAAAAGTTGTTCAGAGGTCGAGGGCTAATTCTGTTTTCGATGATAAAAACCTATCTGTTTCCACCGAAAAAGCTTTCAGGGGATAGTTTGCAACAGTTTGGCACCATTTCTGAGTGAATTTCAGAATGTCAGATTTTTGCTGAAATTGTGACCGCGCGGCTTAGGGTTTTTTCAAAAAAAAGTTGTTCAGAGGTCGAGGGCTAATTCTGTTTTCGATGATAAAAACCTATCTGTTTCCACCGAAAAAGCTTTCAGGGGATAGTTTGCAACAGTTTGGCACCATTTCTGAGTGAATTTCAGAATGTCAGATTTTTGCTGAAATTGTGACCGCGCGGCTTAGGGTTTTTTTAAAAAAAAGTTGTTCAGAGGTCGAGGGCTAATTCTGTTTTCGATGATAAAAACCTATCTGTTTCCACCGAAAAAGCTTTCAGGGGATCGTTTGCAACAGTTTGGCACCATTTCTGAGTGAATTTCAGAAGGTCAGATTTTTGCTGAAATTGTGACCGCGCGGCTTAGGGTTTTTTCAAAAAAAAGTTGTTCAGAGGTCGAGGGCTAATTCTGTTTTCGATGATAAAAACCTATGTGTTTCCTCCCGAAAACTTTTCAGGGGATCGTTTGCAACAGTTTGGCACCATTTCTGAGTGAATTTCAGAAGGTCAGATTTTTGCTGAAATTGTGACCGCGCGGCTTAGGGATTTTTCAAAAAAAAGTTGTTCAGACGTCGAGGGCTAATTCTCTTTTCGATTATAAAAACCAAACTGTTTCCACCAAAAAATCTTTCAGGGGATCGTTTGCAACAGTTTGGCACCATTTCTGAGTGAATTTCAGAATGTCAGATTTTTGCTGAAATTGTGACCGCGCGGCTTAGGGTTTTTTCAAAAAAAAGTTGTTCAGACGTCGAGGGCTAATTCTGTTTTCGATGATAAAAACCTATCTGTTTCCACCGAAAATGCTTAGGGATTTTTCAAAGAAAAGTTGTTCAGAGGTCGAGGGCTAATTCTGTTTTCGATGATAAAAACCTATCTGTTTCCACCGAAAAAGCTTTCAGGGGATAGTTTGCAACAGTTTGGCACCATTTCTGAGTGAATTTCAGAATGTCAGATTTTTGCTGAAATTGTGACCGCGCGGCTTAGGGTTTTTTCAAAAAAAGTTGTTCAGAGGTCGAGGGCTAATTCTGTTTTCGATGATAAAAACCTATCTGTTTCCACCGAAAAAGCTTTCAGGGGATAGTTTGCAACAGTTTGGCACCATTTCTGAGTGAATTTCAGAATGTCAGATTTTTGCTGAAATTGTGACCGCGCGGCTTAGGGATTTTTCAAAAAAAAAGTTGTTCAGACGTCGAGGGCTAATTCTGTTTTCGATGATAAAAACCTATCTGTTTCCTCCCGAAAACCTTTCAGGGGATCGTTTGCAACAGTTTGGCACCATTTCTGAGTGAATTTCAGAATGTCAGATTTTTGCTGAAATTGTGACCGCGCGGCTTAGGGATTTTTCAAAAAAAAGTTGTTCAGAGGTCGAGGGCTAATTCTGTTTTCGATGATAAAAACCTATCTGTTTCCACCGAAAAAGCTTTCAGGGGATCGTTTGCAACAGTTTGGCACCATTTCTGAGTGAATTTCAGAATGTCAGATTTTTGCTGAAATTGTGACCGCGCGGCTTAGGGTTTTTTCAAAAAAAAGTTGTTCAGACGTCGAGGGCTAATTCTGTTTTCGATGATAAAAACCTATCTATTTCCTCCCGAAAACCTTTCAGGGGATCGTTTGCAACAGTTTGGCACCATTTCTGAGTGAATTTCAGAATGTCAGATTTTTGCTGAAATTGTGACCGCGCGGCTTAGGGTTTTTTCAAAAAAAAGTTGTTCAGACGTCGAGGGCTAATTCTGTTTTCGATGATAAAAACCTATCTGTTTCCTCCCGAAAACCTTTCAGGGGATCGTTTGCAACAGTTTGGCACCATTTCTGAGTGAATTTCAAAATGTCAGATTTTTGCTGAAATTGTGACCGCGCGGGTTGCGTTTTTTCAAAAAAAAGTTGTTCAGAGGTCGAGGGCTAATTCTGTTTTCGATGATAAAAACCAATCTGTTTCCACCAAAAAATCTTTCAGGGGATCGTTTGCAACAGTTTGGCACCATTTCTGAGTGAATTTCAGAATGTCAGATTTTTGCTTAAATTATGACCGCTCGGCTTAAAGTTTTTTCAAAAAAAAGTTGTTCAGACGTCGAGGGCTAATTCTGTTTTCGATGATAAAAACCTATCTATTTCCTCCCGAAAACCTTTCAGGCGATCGTTTGCAACAGTTTGGCACCATTTCTGAGTGAATTTCAGAATGTCAGATTTTTGCTGAAATTGTGACCGCGCGGCTTAGGGTTTTTTCAAAAAAAGTTGTTCAGACGTCGAGGGCTAATTCTGTTTTCGATGATAAAAACCTATCTGTTTCCTCCCGAAAACCTTACAGGCGATCGTTTGCAACAGTTTGGCACCATTTCTGAGTGAATTTCAGAAGGTCAGATTTTTGCTGAAATTGTGACCGGGCGGCTTAGGGATTTTTCAAATAAAAGTTGTTCAGACGTCGAGGGCTAATTCTGTTTTCGATGATAAAAACCTATCTGTTTCCTCCCGAAAACCTTTCAGGGGATCGTTTGCAACAGTTTGGCACCATTTCTGAGTGAATTTCAGAATGTCAGATATTTGCTGAAATTGTGACCGCGCGGCTTAGGGTTTTTTCAAAAAAAAGTTGTTCAGAGGTCGAGGGCTAATTCTGTTTTCGATGATAAAAACCTATCTGTTTCCACCGAAAAAGCTTTCAGGGGATCGTTTGCAACAGTTTGGCACCATTTCTGAGTGAATTTCAGAATGTCAGATTTTTGCTGAAATTGTGACCGCGCGGCTTAGGGTTTTTTCAAAAAAAAGTTGTTCAGACGTCGAGGGCTAATTCTGTTTTCGATGATAAAAACCTATCTGTTTCCACCGAAAAAGCTTTCAGGGGATCATTTGCAACAGTTTGGCACCATTTCTGAGTGAATTTCAGAATATCCGATTTTTGCTGAAATTGTGACCGCGCGGCTTAGGGTTTTTTCAAAAAAAAGTTGTTCAGAGGTCGAGGGCTAATTCTCTTTTCGATGATAAAAACCAACCTGTTTCCACCAAAAAATCTTTCAGGGGATCGTTTGCAACAGTTTGGCACCATTTCTGAGTGAATTTCAGAATGTCAGATTTTTGCTGAAATTGTGACCGCGCGGCTTAGGGTTTTTTCAAAAAAAAGTTGTTCAGACGTCGAGGGCTAATTCTGTTTTCGATGATAAAAACCTATCTGTGTCCACCGAAAATGCTTAGGGATTTTTCAAAGAAAAGTTGTTCAGAGGTCAAGGGCTAATTCTGTTTTCGATGATAAAAACCTATCTGTTTCCACCGAAAAAGCTTTCAGGGGATAGTTTGCAACAGTTTGGCACCATTTCTGAGTGAATTTCAGAATGTCAGATTTTTGCTGAAATTGTGACCGCGCGGCTTAGGGATTTTTCAAAAAAAAGTTTTTCAGACGTCGAGGGCTAATTCTGTTTTCGATGATAAAAACCTATCTGTTTCCTCCCGAAAACCTTTCAGGGGATCGTTTGCAACAGTTTGGCACCATTTCTGAGTGAATTTCAGAATGTCAGATTTTTGCTGAAATTGTGACCGCGCGGCTTAGGGTTTTTTCAAAAAAAAGTTGTTCAGAGGTCGAGGGCTAATTCTGTTTTCGATGATAAAAACCTATCTGTTTCCACCGAAAAAGCTTTCAGGGGATCGTTTGCAACAGTTTGGCACCATTTCTGAGTGAATTTCAGAATGTCAGATTTTTGCTGAAATTGTGACCGCGCGGCTTAGGGTTTTTTCAAAAAAAAGTTTTTCAGACGTCGAGGGCTAATTCTGTTTTCGATGATAAAAACCTATCTATTTCCTCCCGAAAACCTTTCAGGGGATCGTTTGCAACAGTTTGGCATCATTTCTGAGTGAATTTCAGAATGTCAGATTTTTGCTGAAATTGTGACCGCGCGGCTTAGGGTTTTTTCAAAAAAAAAGTTGTTCAGACGTCGAGGGCTAATTCTGTTTTCGATGATAAAAACCTATCTTTTTCCTCCAGAAAACCTTTCAGGGGATCGTTTGCAACAGTTTGGCACCATTTCTGAGTGAATTTCAGAAGGTCAGATTTTTGCTGAAATTGTGACCGCGCGGCTTAGGGATTTTTCAAAAAAAAGTTGTTCAGACGTCGAGGGCTAATTCTCTTTTCGATGATAAAAACCAACCTGTTTCCACCAAAAAATCTTTCAGGGGATCGTTTGCAACAGTTTGGCACCATTTCTGAGTGAATTTCAGAATGTCAGATTTTTGCTGAAATTGTGACCGCGCGGCTTAGGGTTTTTTCAAAAAAAAGTTGTTCAGACGTCGAGGGCTAATTCTGTTTTCGATGATAAAAACCTATCTGTTTCCTCCCAAAAACCTTTCAGGGGATCGTTTGCAACAGTTTGGCACCATTTCTGAGTGAATTTCAAAATGTCAGATTTTTGCTGAAATTGTGACCGCGCGGCTTAGGGTTTTTTCAAAAAAAAGTTGTTCAGAGGTCGAGGGCTAATTCTGTTTTCGATGATAAAAACCTATCTGTTTCCACCGAAAAAGCTTTCAGGGGATCGTTTGCAACAGTTTGGCACCATTTCTGAGTGAATTTCAGAAGGTCAGATTTTTGCTGAAATTGTGACCGCGCGGCTTAGGTATTTTTCAAAAAAAAGTTGTTCAGACGTCGAGGGCTAATTCTCTTTTCGATGATAAAAACCAAACTGTTTCCACCAAAAAATCTTTCAGGGGATCGTTTGCAACAGTTTGGCACCATTTCTGAGTGAATTTCAGAATGTCAGATTTTTGCTTAAATTGTGACCGCGCGGCTTAGGGTTTTTTCAAAAAAAAGTTGTTCAGACGTCGAGGGCTAATTCTGTTTTCGATGATAAAAACCTATCTGTTTCCACCGAAAAAGCTTTCAGGGGATCGTTTGCAACAGTTTGGCACCATTTCTGAGTGAATTTCAGAATGTCAGATTTTTGCTGAAATTGTGACCGCGCGGCTTAGGGTTTTTTCAAAAAAAAGTTTTTCAGACGTCGAGGGCTAATTCTGTTTTCGATGATAAAAACCTATCTATTTCCTCCCGAAAACCTTTCAGGGGATCGTTTGCAACAGTTTGGCACCATTTCTGAGTGAATTTCAGAATGTCAGATTTTTGCTGAAATTGTGACCGCGCGGCTTAGGGTTTTTTCAAAAAAAAAGTTTTTCAGACGTCGAGGGCTAATTCTGTTTTCGATGATAAAAACCTATCTTTTTCCTCCCGAAAACCTTTCAGGGGATCGTTTGCAACAGTTTGGCACCATTTCTGAGTGAATTTCAGAAGGTCAGATTTTTGCTGAAATTGTGACCGCGCGGCTTAGGGATTTTTCAAAAAAAAGTTGTTCAGACGTCGAGGGCTAATTCTCTTTTCGATGATAAAAACCAACCTGTTTCCACCAAAAAATCTTTCAGGGGATCGTTTGCAACAGTTTGGCACCATTTCTGAGTGAATTTCAGAATGTCAGATTTTTGCTGAAATTGTGACCGCGCGGCTTAGGGTTTTTTCAAAAAAAAGTTGTTCAGACGTCGAGGGCTAATTCTGTTTTCGATGATAAAAACCTATCTGTGTCCACCGAAAATGCTTAGGGATTTTTCAAAGAAAAGTTGTTCAGAGGTCAAGGGCTAATTCTGTTTTCGATGATAAAAACCTATCTGTTTCCACCGAAAAAGCTTTCAGGGGATAGTTTGCAACAGTTTGGCACCATTTCTGAGTGAATTTCAGAATGTCAGATTTTTGCTGAAATTGTGACCGCGCGGCTTAGGGATTTTTCAAAAAAATGTTGTTCAGACGTCGAGGGCTAATTCTGTTTTCGATGATAAAAACCTATCTGTTTCCTCCCGAAAACCTTTCAGGGGATCGTTTGCAACAGTTTGGCACCATTTCTGAGTGAATTTCAGAATGTCAGATTTTTGCTGAAATTGTGACCGCGCGGCTTAGGGTTTTTTCAAAAAAAAGTTGTTCAGAGGTCGAGGGCTAATTCTGTTTTCGATGATAAAAACCTATCTGTTTCCACCGAAAAAGCTTTCAGGGGATCGTTTGCAACAGTTTGGCACCATTTCTGAGTGAATTTCAGAATGTCAGATTTTTGCTGAAATTGTGACCGCGCGGCTTAGGGTTTTTTCAAAAAAAAGTTTTTCAGACGTCGAGGGCTAATTCTGTTTTCGATGATAAAAACCTATCTATTTCCTCCCGAAAACCTTTCAGGGGATCGTTTGCAACAGTTTGGCACCATTTCTGAGTGAATTTCAGAATGTCAGATTTTTGCTGAAATTGTGACCGCGCGGCTTAGGGTTTTTTCAAAAAAAAAGTTGTTCAGACGTCGAGGGCTAATTCTGTTTTCGATGATAAAAACCTATCTTTTTCCTCCCGAAAACCTTTCAGGGGATCGTTTGCAACAGTTTGGCACCATTTCTGAGTGAATTTCAGAAGGTCAGATTTTTGCTGAAATTGTGACCGCGCGGCTTAGGGATTTTTCAAAAAAAAGTTGTTCAGACGTCGAGGGCTAATTCTCTTTTCGATGATAAAAACCAACCTGTTTCCACCAAAAAATCTTTCAGGGGATCGTTTGCAACAGTTTGGCACCATTTCTGAGTGAATTTCAAAATGTCAGATTTTTGCTGAAATTGTGACCGCGCGGCTTAGGGTTTTTTCAAAAAAAAGTTGTTCAGACGTCGAGGGCTAATTCTCTTTTCGATGATAAAAACCAACCTGTTTCCACCAAAAAATCTTTCAGGGGATCGTTTGCAACAGTTTGGCACCATTTCTGAGTGAATTTCAGAATGTCAGATTTTTGCTGAAATTGTGACCGCGCGGCTTAGGGTTTTTTCAAAAAAAAGTTGTTCAGACGTCGAGGGCTAATTCTGTTTTCGATGATAAAAACCTATCTGTGTCCACCGAAAATGCTTAGGGATTTTTCAAAGAAAAGTTGTTCAGAGGTCAAGGGCTAATTCTGTTTTCGATGATAAAAACCTATCTGTTTCCACCGAAAAAGCTTTCAGGGGATAGTTTGCAACAGTTTGGCACCATTTCTGAGTGAATTTCAGAATGTCAGATTTTTGCTGAAATTGTGACCGCGCGGCTTAGGGATTTTTCAAAAAAATGTTGTTCAGACGTCGAGGGCTAATTCTGTTTTCGATGATAAAAACCTATCTGTTTCCTCCCGAAAACCTTTCAGGGGATCGTTTGCAACAGTTTGGCACCATTTCTGAGTGAATTTCAGAATGTCAGATTTTTGCTGAAATTGTGACCGCGCGGCTTAGGGTTTTTTCAAAAAAAAGTTGTTCAGAGGTCGAGGGCTAATTCTGTTTTCGATGATAAAAACCTATCTGTTTCCACCGAAAAAGCTTTCAGGGGATCGTTTGCAACAGTTTGGCACCATTTCTGAGTGAATTTCAGAATGTCAGATTTTTGCTGAAATTGTGACCGCGCGGCTTAGGGTTTTTTCAAAAAAAAGTTTTTCAGACGTCGAGGGCTAATTCTGTTTTCGATGATAAAAACCTATCTATTTCCTCCCG
This sequence comes from Podarcis vaucheri, assembly GCF_965113315.1. Lineage (NCBI taxonomy): Eukaryota > Metazoa > Chordata > Lepidosauria > Squamata > Lacertidae > Podarcis > Podarcis vaucheri. Next base: position 98,326,321 of record NC_138762.1, on the reverse strand, counting down.
AAAACCTTTCAGGGGATCGTTTGCAACAGTTTGGCACCATTTCTGAGTGAATTTCAGAATGTCAGATTTTTGCTGAAATTGTGACCGCGCGGCTTAGGGTTTTTTCAAAAAAAAAGTTGTTCAGACGTCGAGGGCTAATTCTGTTTTCGATGATAAAAACCTATCTTTTTCCTCCCGAAAACCTTTCAGGGGATCGTTTGCAACAGTTTGGCACCATTTCTGAGTGAATTTCAGAAGGTCAGATTTTTGCTGAAATTGTGACCGCGCGGCTTAGGGATTTTTCAAAAAAAAGTTGTTCAGACGTCGAGGGCTAATTCTCTTTTCGATGATAAAAACCAACCTGTTTCCACCAAAAAATCTTTCAGGGGATCGTTTGCAACAGTTTGGCACCATTTCTGAGTGAATTTCAAAATGTCAGATTTTTGCTGAAATTGTGACCGCGCGGCTTAGGGTTTTTTCAAAAAAAAGTTGTTCAGAGGTCGAGGGCTAATTCTGTTTTCGATGATAAAAACCTATCTGTTTCCACCGAAAAAGCTTTCAGGGGATCGTTTGCAACAGTTTGGCACCATTTCTGAGTGAATTTCAGAAGGTCAGATTTTTGCTGAAATTGTGACCGCGCGGCTTAGGTATTTTTCAAAAAAAAGTTGTTCAGACGTCGAGGGCTAATTCTCTTTTCGATGATAAAAACCAAACTGTTTCCACCAAAAAATCTTTCAGGGGATCGTTTGCAACAGTTTGGCACCATTTCTGAGTGAATTTCAGAATGTCAGATTTTTGCTTAAATTGTGACCGCGCGGCTTAGGGTTTTTTCAAAAAAAAGTTGTTCAGACGTCGAGGGCTAATTCTGTTTTCGATGATAAAAACCTATCTGTTTCCACCGAAAAAGCTTTCAGGGGATCGTTTGCAACAGTTTGGCACCATTTCTGAGTGAATTTCAGAATGTCAGATTTTTGCTGAAATTGTGACCGCGCGGCTTAGGGTTTTTTCAAAAAAAAGTTTTTCAGACGTCGAGGGCTAATTCTGTTTTCGATGATAAAAACCTATCTATTTCCTCCCGAAAACCTTTCAGGGGATCGTTTGCAACAGTTTGGCACCATTTCTGAGTGAATTTCAGAATGTCAGATTTTTGCTGAAATTGTGACCGCGCGGCTTAGGGTTTTTTCAAAAAAAAAGTTGTTCAGACGTCGAGGGCTAATTCTGTTTTCGATGATAAAAACCTATCTTTTTCCTCCCGAAAACCTTTCAGGGGATCGTTTGCAACAGTTTGGCACCATTTCTGAGTGAATTTCAGAAGGTCAGATTTTTGCTGAAATTGTGACCGCGCGGCTTAGGGATTTTTCAAAAAAAAGTTGTTCAGACGTCGAGGGCTAATTCTCTTTTCGATGATAAAAACCAACCTGTTTCCACCAAAAAATCTTTCAGGGGATCGTTTGCAACAGTTTGGCACCATTTCTGAGTGAATTTCAGAATGTCAGATTTTTGCTGAAATTGTGACCGCGCGGCTTAGGGTTTTTTCAAAAAAAAGTTGTTCAGACGTCGAGGGCTAATTCTGTTTTCGATGATAAAAACCTATCTGTTTCCTCCCGAAAACCTTTCAGGGGATCGTTTGCAACAGTTTGGCACCATTTCTGAGTGAATTTCAAAATGTCAGATTTTTGCTGAAATTGTGACCGCGCGGCTTAGGGTTTTTTCAAAAAAAAGTTGTTCAGAGGTCGAGGGCTAATTCTGTTTTCGATGATAAAAACCTATCTGTTTCCACCGAAAAAGCTTTCAGGGGATCGTTTGCAACAGTTTGGCACCATTTCTGAGTGAATTTCAGAAGGTCAGATTTTTGCTGAAATTGTGACCGCGCGGCTTAGGTATTTTTCAAAAAAAAGTTGTTCAGACGTTGAGGGCTAATTCTGTTTTCGATGATAAAAACCAAACTGTTTCCACCAAAAAATCTTTCAGGGGATCGTTTGCAACAGTTTGGCACCATTTCTGAGTGAATTTCAGAATGTCAGATTTTTGCTTAAATTGTGACCGCTCGGCTTAAAGCTTTTTCAAAAAAAAGTTGTTCAGACGTCGAGGGCTAATTCTGTTTTCGATGATAAAAACCTATCTGTTTCCTCCCGAAAACCTTTCAGGGGATCGTTTGCAACAGTTTGGCAGCATTTCTGAGTGAATTGCAGAAGGTCAGATTTTTGCTGAAATTGTGACCGCGCGGCTTAGGGTTTTTTCAAAAAAAAGTTGTTCAGAGGTCGAGGGCTAATTCTGTTTTCGATGATAAAAACCTATCTGTTTCCACCGAAAAAGCTTTCAGGGGATAGTTTGCAACAGTTTGGCACCATTTCTGAGTGAATTTCAGAATGTCAGATTTTTGCTGAAATTGTGACCGCGCGGCTTAGGGATTTTTCAAAAAAAAGTTGTTCAGACGTCGAGGGCTAATTCTGTTTTCTATGATAAAAACCTATCTGTTTCCTCCCGAAAACCTTTCAGGGGATCGTTTGCAACAGTTTGGCACCATTTCTGAGTGAATTTCAGAATGTCAGATATTTGCTGAAATTGTGACCGCGCGGCTTAGGGTTTTTTCAAAAAAAAGTTGTTCAGACGTCGAGGGCTAATTCTCTTTTCGATGATAAAAACCAACCTGTTTCCACCAAAAAATCTTTCAGGGGATCGTTTGCAACAGTTTGGCACCATTTCTGAGTGAATTTCAGAATGTCAGATTTTTGCTTAAATTGTGACCGCTCGGCTTAAAGCTTTTTCAAAAAAAAGTTGTTCAGACGTCGAGGGCTAATTCTGTTTTCGATGATAAAAACCTATCTGTTTCCTCCCGAAAACCTTTCAGGGGATCGTTTGCAACAGTTTGGCAGCATTTCTGAGTGAATTGCAGAAGGTCAGATTTTTGCTGAAATTGTGACCGCGCGGCTTAGGGTTTTTTCAAAAAAAAGTTGTTCAGAGGTCGAGGGCTAATTCTGTTTTCGATGATAAAAACCAACCTGTTTCCACCGAAAAAGCTTTCAGGGGATCGTTTGCAACAGTTTGGCACCATTTCTGAGTGAATTTCAGAATGTCAGATTTTTGCTGAAATTGTGACCGCGCGGCTTAGGGTTTTTTCAAAAAAAAGTTTTTCAGACGTCGAGGGCTAATTCTGTTTTCGATGATAAAAACCTATCTATTTCCTCCCGAAAACCTTTCAGGGGATCGTTTGCAACAGTTTGGCACCATTTCTGAGTGAATTTCAGAATGTCAGATTTTTGCTGAAATTGTGACCGCGCGGCTTAGGGTTTTTTCAAAAAAAAAGTTGTTCAGACGTCGAGGGCTAATTCTGTTTTCGATGATAAAAACCTATCTTTTTCCTCCCGAAAACCTTTCAGGGGATCGTTTGCAACAGTTTGGCACCATTTCTGAGTGAATTTCAGAAGGTCAGATTTTTGCTGAAATTGTGACCGCGCGGCTTAGGGATTTTTCAAAAAAAAGTTGTTCAGACGTCGAGGGCTAATTCTCTTTTCGATGATAAAAACCAACCTGTTTCCACCAAAAAATCTTTCAGGGGATCGTTTGCAACAGTTTGGCACCATTTCTGAGTGAATTTCAGAATGTCAGATTTTTGCTGAAATTGTGACCGCGCGGCTTAGGGTTTTTTCAAAAAAAAGTTGTTCAGACGTCGAGGGCTAATTCTGTTTTCGATGATAAAAACCTATCTGTTTCCTCCCAAAAACCTTTCAGGGGATCGTTTGCAACAGTTTGGCACCATTTCTGAGTGAATTTCAAAATGTCAGATTTTTGCTGAAATTGTGACCGCGCGGCTTAGGGTTTTTTGAAAAAAAAGTTGTTCAGAGGTCGAGGGCTAATTCTGTTTTCGATGATAAAAACCTATCTGTTTCCACCGAAAAAGCTTTCAGGGGATCGTTTGCAACAGTTTGGCACCATTTCTGAGTGAATTTCAGAAGGTCAGATTTTTGCTGAAATTGTGACCGCCCGGCTTAGGTATTTTTCAAAAAAAAGTTGTTCAGACGTCGAGGGCTAATTCTCTTTTCGATGATAAAAACCAAACTGTTTCCACCAAAAAATCTTTCAGGGGATCGTTTCCAACAGTTTGGCACCATTTCTGAGTGAATTTCAGAATGTCAGATTTTTGCTGAAATTGTGACCGCGCGGCTTAGGGTTTTTTCAAAAAAAAGTTGTTCAGACGTCGAGGGCTAATTCTCTTTTCGATGATAAAAACCAACCTGTTTCCACCAAAAAATCTTTCAGGGGATCGTTTGCAACAGTTTGGCACCATTTCTGAGTGAATTTCAGAATGTCAGATTTTTGCTTAAATTGTGACCGCTCGGCTTAAAGCTTTTTCAAAAAAAAGTTGTTCAGACGTCGAGGGCTAATTCTGTTTTCGATTATAAAAACCTATCTGTTTCCTCCCGAAAACCTTTCAGGGGATCGTTTGCAACAGTTTGGCAGCATTTCTGAGTGAGTTGCAGAAGGTCAGATTTTTGCTGAAATTGTGACCGCGCGGCTTAGGGTTTTTTCAAAAAAAAGTTGTTCAGAGGTCGAGGGCTAATTCTGTTTTCGATGATAAAAACCTATCTGTTTCCACCGAAAAAGCTTTCAGGGGATAGTTTGCAACAGTTTGGCACCATTTCTGAGTGAATTTCAGAATGTCAGATTTTTGCTGAAATTGTGACCGCGCGGCTTAGGGATTTTTCAAAAAAAAGTTGTTCAGACGTCGAGGGCTAATTCTGTTTTCTATGATAAAAACCTATCTGTTTCCTCCCGAAAACCTTTCAGGGGATCGTTTGCAACAGTTTGGCACCATTTCTGAGTGAATTTCAGAATGTCAGATATTTGCTGAAATTGTGACCGCGCGGATTAGGGTTTTTTCAAAAAAAAGTTGTTCAGACGTCGAGGGCTAATTCTCTTTTCGATGATAAAAACCAACCTGTTTCCACCAAAAAATCTTTCAGGGGATCGTTTGCAACAGTTTGGCAGCATTTCTGAGTGAATTTCAGAATGTCAGATTTTTGCTTAAATTGTGACCGCGCGGCTTAAAGTTTTTTCAAAAAAAAGTTGTTCAGACGTCGAGGGCTAATTCTGTTTTCGATGATAAAAACCTATCTGTTTCCTCCCGAAAACCTTTCAGGCGATCGTTTGCAACAGTTTGGCACCATTTCTGAGTGAATTTCAGAATGTCAGATTTTTGCTGAAATTGTGACCGCGCGGCTTAGGGATTTTTCAAAAAAAAGTTGTTCAGACGTCGAGGGCTAATTCTGTTTTCGATGATAAAAACCTATCTGTTTCCTCCCGAAAACCTTTCAGGGGATCGTTTGCAACAGTTTGGCACCATTTCTGAGTGAATTGCAGAAGGTCAGATTTTTGCTGAAATTGTGACCGCGCGGCTTAGGGTTTTTTCAAAAAAAAGTTGTTCAGAGGTCGAGGGCTAATTCTGTTTTCGATGATAAAAACCTATCTGTTTCCTCCCGAAAATCTTTCAGGGGATCGTTTGCAACAGTTTGGCACCATTTCTGAGTGAATTGCAGAAGGTCAGATTTTTGCTGAAATTGTGACCGCGCGGCTTAGGGTTTTTTCAAAAAAAAGTTGTTCAGAGGTCGAGGGCTAATTCTGTTTTCGATGATAAAAACCTATCTGTTTCCACCGAAAAAGCTTTCAGGGGATAGTTTGCAACAGTTTGGCACCATTTCTGAGTGAATTTCAGAATGTCAGATTTTTGCTGAAATTGTGACCGCGCGGCTTAGGGATTTTTCAAAAAAAAGTTGTTCAGACGTCGAGGGCTAATTCTGTTTTCGATGATAAAAACCTATCTGTTTCCTCCCGAAAACCTTTCAGGGGATCGTTTGCAACAGTTTGGCACCATTTCTGAGTGAATTTCAGAATGTCAGATATTTGCTGAAATTGTGACCGCGCGGCTTAGGGTTTTTTCAAAAAAAAGTTGTTCAGAGGTCGAGGGCTAATTCTGTTTTCGATGATAAAAACCTATCTGTTTCCACCGAAAAAGCTTTCAGGGGATCGTTTGCAACAGTTTGGCAGCATTTCTGAGTGAATTTCAGAATGTCAGATTTTTGCTGAAATTGTGACCGCGCGGCTTAGGGATTTTTCAAAAAAAGGTTTTTCAGAGGTCGAGGGCTAATTCTGTTTTCGATGATAAAAACCTATCTGTTTCCTCCCGAAAACCTTACAGGCGATCGTTTGCAACAGTTTGGCACCATTTCTGAGTGAATTTCCAAATATCCGATTTTTGCTGAAATTGTGACAGCGCGACGTAGGGTTTTTTCAAAAAAAAGTTGTTCAGACGTCGAGGGCTAATTCTGTTTTCGATGATAAAAACCTATCTATTTCCTCCCGAAAACCTTTCAGGCGATCGTTTGCAACAGTTTGGCACCATTTCTGAGTGAATTTCAGAATGTCAGATTTTTGCTGAAATTGTGACCGCGCGGCTTAGGGATTTTTCAAAAAAAAAGTTGTTCAGACGTCGAGGGCTAATTCTGTTTTCGATGATAAAAACCTATCTGTTTCCACCGAAAAAGCTTTCAGGGGATAGTTTGCAACAGTTTGGCACCATTTCTGAGTGAATTTCAGAATGTCAGATTTTTGCTGAAATTGTGACCGCGCGGCTTAGGGTTTTTTGAAAAAAAAGTTGTTCAGAAATCGAGGGCTAATTCTGTTTTTGATGATAAAAACCTATCTGTTTCCTCCCGAAAACCTTACAGGCGATCGTTTGCAAAAGTTTGGCACCATTTCTGAGTGAATTTCAAAATGTCCGATTTTTGCTGAAATTGTGACCGCGCGGCTTAGGGTTTTTTCAAAGAAAAGTTTTTCAGAGGTCGAGGGCTAATTCTGTTTTCGATGATAAAAACCAATCTGTTTCCACCGAAAAAGCTTTCAGGGGATCGTTTGCAACAGTTTGGCACCATTTCTGAGTGAATTTCATTATGTCAGATTTTTGCTGAAATTGTGACCGCGCGGCTTAGGGATTTTTCAAAAAAAAAGTTATTCAGAGGTCAGGGCTAATCCTGTTTTCGATGATAAAAACCTATCTGTTTACTCCCGAAAACCTTACAGGCGATCATTTGCAACAGTTTGGCACCATTTCTGAGTGAATTTCAAAATATCCGATTTTTGCTGAAATTGTGACCACACGGCTTAGGGTCTTTTCAAAAAAAAGTTGTTCAGAGGTCGAGGGCTAATTCTGTTTTCGATGATAAAAACCAATCTGTTTCCACCGAAAAAGCTTTCAGGGGATCTTTTGCAACAGTTTGGCACCATTTCTGAGTGAATTTCATTATGTCATATTTTTGCTGAAATTGTGACCGCGCGGCTTAGGGGTTTTTCAAAAAAAAGTTGTTCAGAGGTCAGGGCTAATCCTGTTTTCGATGATAAAAACCTATCTGTTTACTCCCGAAAACCTTACAGGCGATCATTTGCAACAGTTTGGCACCATTTCTGAGTGAATTTCAAAATATCCGATTTTTGCTGAAATTGTGACCGCGCGGCTTAGGGTTTTTTCAAAAAAGTTGTTCAGACGTCGAGGGCTAATTCTGTTTTCGATGATAAAAACCTATCTATTTCCTCCCGAAAACCTTTCAGGCGATGGTTTGCAACAGTATGGCACCATTTCTGAGTGAATTTCATAATGTCAGATTTTTGCTGAAATTGTGACAGCGCGACGTAGGGTTTTTTTTAAAAAAAGTTGTTCAGACGTCGAGGGCTAATTCTGTTTTCGATGATAAAAACCTATATATTTCCTCCCGAAAACCTTTCAGGGGATCGTTTGCAACAGTTTGGCACCATTTCTGAGTGAATTTCAGAATGTCAGATTTTTGCTGAAATTGTGACCGCACGGCTTAGGGTTTTTTCAAAAAAGTTGTTCAGACGTCGAGGGCTAATTCTGTTTTCGATGATAAAAACCTATCTATTTCCTCCTGAAAACCTTTCAGGCGATGGTTTGTAACAGTATGGCACCATTTCTGAGTGAATTTCATAATGTCAGATTTTTGCTGAAATTGTGACAGCGCGACGTAGGGTTTTTTCAAAAAAAAGTTGTTCAGACGTCGAGGGCTAATTCTGTTTTCGATGATAAAAACCTATCTATTTCCTCCCGAAAACCTTTCAGGCGATCGTTTGCAACAGTTTGGCACCATTTCTGAGTGAATTTCAGAATGTCAGATTTTTGCTGAAATTGTGACCGCGCGGCTTAGGGTTTTTTCAAAAAAAAGTTGTTCAGACGTCGAGGGCTAATTCTGTTTTCGATGATAAATACCTATCTATTTCCTCCCGAAAACCTTTCAGGCGATCGTTTGCAACAGTTTGGCACCATTTCTGAGTGAATTTCAGAATGTCCGATTTTTGCTGAAATTGTGACCGCGCGGCTTAGGGTTTTTTCAAAAAAAAGTTGTTCAGACGTCGAGGGCTAATTCTGTTTTCGATGATAAAAACCTATCTGTTTCCTCCCGAAAACCTTTCAGGGGATCGTTTGCAACAGTTTGGCACCATTTCTGAGTGAATTTCAAAATATCCGATTTTTGCTGAAATTATGACCGCGCGGCTTAGGGTTTTTTCAAAAAAAAGTTGTTCAGACGTCGAGGGCTAATTCTATTTTCGATGATAAAAACCTATCTATTTCCTCCCGAAAACCTTTCAGGCGATCGTTTGCAACAGTTTGGCACCATTTCTGAGTGAATTTCAGAATGTCAGATTTTTGCTGAAATTGTGACCGCGCGGCTTAGGGATTTTTCAAAAAAAAGTTGTTCAGACGTCGAGGGCTAATTCTGTTTTCGATGATAAAAACCTATCTGTTTCCACCGAAAAAGCTTTCAGGGGATAGTTTGCAACAGTTTGGCACCATTTCTGAGTGAATTTCAGAATGTCAGATTTTTGCTGAAATTGTGACCGCGCGGCTTAGGGTTTTTTGAAAAAAAAGTTGTTCAGAAATCGAGGGCTAATTCTGTTTTTGATGATAAAAACCTATCTGTTTCCTCCCGAAAACCTTACAGGCGATCGTTTGCAAAAGTTTGGCACCATTTCTGAGTGAATTTCAAAATGTCCGATTTTTGCTGAAATTGTGACCGCGCGGCTTAGGGTTTTTTCAAAAAAAAGTTGTTCAGAGGTCGAGGGCTAATTCTCTTTTCGATGATAAAAACCAATCTGTTTCCACCAAAAAATCTTTCAGGGGATCGTTTGCAACAGTTTGGCAACATTTCTGAGTGAATTTCAGAATGTCAGATTTTTGCTGAAATTGTGACCGCGCGGCTTAGGGTTTTTTCAAAAAAAAGTTGTTCAGACGTCGAGGGCTAATTCTGTTTTCGATGATAAAAACCTATCTGTTTCCTCCCGAAAACCTTTCAGGGGATCGTTTGCAACAGTTTGGCACCATTTCTGAGTGAATTTCAAAATATCCGATTTTTGCTGAAATTATGACCGCGCGGCTTAGGGTTTTTTCAAAAAAAAGTTGTTCAGACGTCGAGGGCTAATTCTATTTTCGATGATAAAAACCTATCTATTTCCTCCCGAAAACCTTTCAGGCGATCGTTTGCAACAGTTTGGCACCATTTCTGAGTGAATTTCAGAATGTCAGATTTTTGCTGAAATTGTGACCGCGCGGCTTAGGGATTTTTCAAAAAAAAGTTGTTCAGACGTCGAGGGCTAATTCTGTTTTCGATGATAAAAACCTATCTGTTTCCACCGAAAAAGCTTTCAGGGGATAGTTTGCAACAGTTTGGCACCATTTCTGAGTGAATTTCAGAATGTCAGATTTTTGCTGAAATTGTGACCGCGCGGCTTAGGGTTTTTTGAAAAAAAAGTTGTTCAGAAATCGAGGGCTAATTCTGTTTTTGATGATAAAAACCTATCTGTTTCCTCCCGAAAACCTTACAGGCGATCGTTTGCAAAAGTTTGGCACCATTTCTGAGTGAATTTCAAAATGTCCGATTTTTGCTGAAATTGTGACCGCGCGGCTTAGGGTTTTTTCAAAGAAAAGTTTTTCAGAGGTCGAGGGCTAATTCTGTTTTCGATGATAAAAACCAATCTGTTTCCACCGAAAAAGCTTTCAGGGGATCGTTTGCAACAGTTTGGCACCATTTCTGAGTGAATTTCATTATGTCAGATTTTTGCTGAAATTGTGACCGCGCGGCTTAGGGATTTTTCAAAAAAAAAGTTATTCAGAGGTCAGGGCTAATCCTGTTTTCGATGATAAAAACCTATCTGTTTACTCCCGAAAACCTTACAGGCGATCATTTGCAACAGTTTGGCACCATTTCTGAGTGAATTTCAAAATATCCGATTTTTGCTGAAATTGTGACCACACGGCTTAGGGTCTTTTCAAAAAAAAGTTGTTCAGAGGTCGAGGGCTAATTCTGTTTTCGATGATAAAAACCAATCTGTTTCCACCGAAAAAGCTTTCAGGGGATCTTTTGCAACAGTTTGGCACCATTTCTGAGTGAATTTCATTATGTCATATTTTTGCTGAAATTGTGACCGCGCGGCTTAGGGGTTTTTCAAAAAAAAGTTGTTCAGAGGTCAGGGCTAATCCTGTTTTCGATGATAAAAACCTATCTGTTTACTCCCGAAAACCTTACAGGCGATCATTTGCAACAGTTTGGCACCATTTCTGAGTGAATTTCAAAATATCCGATTTTTGCTGAAATTGTGACCGCGCGGCTTAGGGTTTTTTCAAAAAAGTTGTTCAGACGTCGAGGGCTAATTCTGTTTTCGATGATAAAAACCTATCTATTTCCTCCCGAAAACCTTTCAGGCGATGGTTTGCAACAGTATGGCACCATTTCTGAGTGAATTTCATAATGTCAGATTTTTGCTGAAATTGTGACAGCGCGACGTAGGGTTTTTTAAAAAAAAAGTTGTTCAGACGTCGAGGGCTAATTCTGTTTTCGATGATAAAAACCTATATATTTCCTCCCGAAAACCTTTCAGGGGATCGTTTGCAACAGTTTGGCACCATTTCTGAGTGAATTTCAGAATGTCAGATTTTTGCTGAAATTGTGACCGCACGGCTTAGGGTTTTTTCAAAAAAGTTGTTCAGACGTCGAGGGCTAATTCTGTTTTCGATGATAAAAACCTATCTATTTCCTCCTGAAAACCTTTCAGGCGATGGTTTGCAACAGTATGGCACCATTTCTGAGTGAATTTCATAATGTCAGATTTTTGCTGAAATTGTGACAGCGCGACGTAGGGTTTTTTCAAAAAAAAGTTGTTCAGACGTCGAGGGCTAATTCTGTTTTCGATGATAAAAACCTATCTATTTCCTCCCGAAAACCTTTCAGGCGATCGTTTGCAACAGTTTGGCACCATTTCTGAGTGAATTTCAGAATGTCAGATTTTTGCTGAAATTGTGACCGCGCGGCTTAGGGTTTTTTCAAAAAAAAGTTGTTCAGACGTCGAGGGCTAATTCTGTTTTCGATGATAAATACCTATCTATTTCCTCCCGAAAACCTTTCAGGCGATCGTTTGCAACAGTTTGGCACCATTTCTGAGTGAATTTCAGAATGTCCGATTTTTGCTGAAATTGTGACCGCGCGGCTTAGGGTTTTTTCAAAAAAAAGTTGTTCAGAGGTCGAGGGCTAATTCTCTTTTCGATGATAAAAACCAATCTGTTTCCACCAAAAAATCTTTCAGGGGATCGTTTGCAACAGTTTGGCAACATTTCTGAGTGAATTTCAGAATGTCAGATTTTTGCTGAAATTGTGACCGCGCGGCTTAGGGTTTTTTCAAAAAAAAGTTGTTCAGACGTCGAGGGCTAATTCTGTTTTCGATGATAAAAACCTATCTGTTTCCTCCCGAAAACCTTTCAGGGGATCGTTTGCAACAGTTTGGCACCATTTCTGAGTGAATTTCAAAATATCCGATTTTTGCTGAAATTATGACCGCGCGGCTTAGGGTTTTTTCAAAAAAAAGTTGTTCAGACGTCGAGGGCTAATTCTATTTTCGATGATAAAAACCTATCTGTTTCCTCCCGAAAACCTTTCAGGGGATCGTTTGCAACAGTTTGGCACCATTTCTGAGTGAATTTCAAAATATCCGATTTTTGCTGAAATTGTGACCGCGCGGCTTAGGGATTTTTCAAAAAAAAGTTGTTCAGACGTCGAGGGCTAATTCTGTTTTCGATGATAAAAACCTATCTGTTTCCTCCCGAAAACCTTTCAGGGGATCGTTTGCAACAGTTTGGCACCATTTCTGAGTGAATTTCAAAATATCCGATTTTTGCTGAAATTGTGACCGCGCGGCTTAGGGATTTTTCAAAAAAAAGTTGTTCAGACGTCGAGGGCTAATTCTCTTTTCGATGATAAAAACCAAACTGTTTCCACCGAAAAAGCTTTCAGGGGATAGTTTGCAACAGTTTGGCACCATTTCTGAGTGAATTTCAGAATGTCAGATTTTTGCTGAAATTGTGACCGCGCGGCTTAGGGTTTTTTCAAAAAAAAGTTGTTCAGAGGTCGAGGGCTAATTCTCTTTTCGATGATAAAAACCAACCTGTTTCCACCCGAAAACCTTACAGGCGATCGTTTGCAAAAGTTTGGCACCATTTCTGAGTGAATTTCAAAATGTCCGATTTTTGCTGAAATTTTGACCGCGCGGCTTAGGGTTTTTTCAAAAAAAAGTTGTTCAGAGGTCGAGGGCTAATTCTGTTTTCGATGATAAAAACCTATCTGTTTCCACCGAAAAAGCTTTCAGGGGATAGTTTGCAACAGTTTGGCACCATTTCTGAGTGAATTTCAGAATGTCAGATTTTTGCTGAAATTGTGACCGCGCGGCTTAGGGTTTTTTGAAAAAAAAGTTGTTCAGAAATCGAGGGCTAATTCTGTTTTTGATGATAAAAACCTATCTGTTTCCTCCCGAAAACCTTACAGGCGATCGTTTGCAAAAGTTTGGCACCATTTCTGAGTGAATTTCAAAATGTCCGATTTTTGCTGAAATTGTGACCGCGCGGCTTAGGGTTTTTTCAAAGAAAAGTTTTTCAGAGGTCGAGGGCTAATTCTGTTTTCGATGATAAAAAAACCTATCTGTTTCCACTGAAAAAGCTTTCAGGGGATCGTTTGCAACAGTTTGGCACCATTTCTGAGTGAATTTCATTATGTCAGATTTTTGCTGAAATTGTGACCGCGCGGCTTAGGGATTTTTCAAAAAAAAGTTATTCAGAGGTCAGGGCTAATCCTGTTTTCGATGATAAAAACCAATCTATTTCCTCCCGAAAACCTTTCAGGCGATGGTTTGCAACAGTTTGGCACCATTTCTGAGTGAATTTCATAATGTCAGATTTTTGCTGAAATTGTGACAGCGCGACGTAGGGTTTTTTCAAAAAAAAGTTGTTCAGACGTCGAGGGCTAATTCTGTTTTCGATGATAAAAACCTATCTATTTCCTCCCGAAAACCTTTCAGGCGATCGTTTGCAACAGTTTGGCACCATTTCTGAGTGAATTTCAGAATGTCAGATTTTTGCTGAAATTGTGACCGCGCGGCTTAGGGATTTTTCAAAAAAAAGTTGTTCAGACGTCGAGGGCTAATTCTGTTTTCGATGATAAAAACCTATCTGTTTCCACCGAAAAAGCTTTCAGGGGATAGTTTGCAACAGTTTGGCACCATTTCTGAGTGAATTTCAGAATGTCAGATTTTTGCTGAAATTGTGACCGCGCGGCTTAGGGTTTTTTGAAAAAAAAAGTTGTTCAGAAATCGAGGGCTAATTCTGTTTTTGATGATAAAAACCTATCTATTTCCTCCCGAAAACCTTTCAGGCGATCGTTTGCAACAGTTTGGCACCATTTCTGAGTGAATTTCAGAATGTCAGATTTTTGCTGAAATTGTGACCGCGCGGCTTAGGGATTTTTCAAAAAAAAGTTGTTCAGACGTCGAGGGCTAATTCTGTTTTCGATGATAAAAACCTATCTGTTTCCTCCCGAAAACCTTTCAGGGGATCGTTTGCAACAGTTTGGCACCATTTCTGAGTGAATTTCAAAATATCCGATTTTTGCTGAAATTGTGACCGCGCGGCTTAGGGATTTTTCAAAAAAAAGTTGTTCAGACGTCGAGGGCTAATTCTCTTTTCGATGATAAAAACCAAACTGTTTCCACCGAAAAAGCTTTCAGGGGATAGTTTGCAACAGTTTGGCACCATTTCTGAGTGAATTTCAGAATGTCAGATTTTTGCTGAAATTGTGACCGCGCGGCTTAGGGATTTTTCAAAAAAAATTTGTTCAGAGGTCGAGGGCTAATTCTGTTTTCGATGATAAAACCCTATCTGTTTCCACCGAAAAAGCTTTCAGGGGATAGTTTGCAACAGTTTGGCACCATTTCTGAGTGAATTGCAGAAGGTCAGATTTTTGCTGAAATTGTGACCGCGCGGCTTAGGGTTTTTTCAAAAAAAAGTTGTTCAGAGGTCGAGGGCTAATTCTGTTTTCGATGATAAAAACCTATCTGTTTCCTCCCGAAAACCTTTCAGGGGATCGTTTGCAACAGTTTGGCACCATTTCTGAGTGAATTTCAGAATGTCAGATTTTTGCTGAAATTGTGACCGCGCGGCTTAGGGATTTTTCAAAAAAAAGTTGTTCAGACGTCGAGGGCTAATTCTGTTTTCGATGATAAAAACCTATATATTTCCTCCCGAAAACCTTTCAGGGGATCGTTTGCAACAGTTTGGCACCATTTCTGAGTGAATTTCAGAATGTCCGATTTTTGCTGAAATTGTGACCGCGCGGCTTAGGGTTTTTTCAAAAAAAAGTTGTTCAGAGGTCGAGGGCTAATTCTCTTTTCGATGATAAAAACCAATCTGTTTCCACCAAAAAATCTTTCAGGGGATCGTTTGCAACAGTTTGGCAACATTTCTGAGTGAATTTCAGAATGTCAGATTTTTGCTGAAATTGTGACCGCGCGGCTTAGGGTTTTTTCAAAAAAAAGTTGTTCAGACGTCGAGGGCTAATTCTGTTTTCGATGATAAAAACCTATCTGTTTCCTCCCGAAAACCTTTCAGGGGATCGTTTGCAACAGTTTGGCACCATTTCTGAGTGAATTTCAAAATATCCGATTTTTGCTGAAATTATGACCGCGCGGCTTAGGGTTTTTTCAAAAAAAAGTTGTTCAGACGTCGAGGGCTAATTCTGTTTTCGATGATAAAAACCTATCTGTTTCCTCCCGAAAACCTTTCAGGGGATCGTTTGCAACAGTTTGGCACCATTTCTGAGTGAATTTCAAAATGTCCGATTTTTGCTGAAATTGTGACCGCGCGGCTTAGGGTTTTTTCAAAAAAAAGTTGTTCAGAGGTCGAGGGCTAATTCTGTTTTCGATGATAAAAACCTATCTGTTTCCTCCCGAAAACCTTTCAGGGGATCGTTTGCAACAGTTTGGCACCATTTCTGAGTGAATTTCAGAATGTCAGATTTTTGCTGAAATTGTGACCGCGCGGCTTAGGGATTTTTCAAAAAAAAGTTGTTCAGACGTCGAGGGCTAATTCTGTTTTCGATGATAAAAACCTATATATTTCCTCCCGAAAACCTTTCAGGGGATCGTTTGCAACAGTTTGGCACCATTTCTGAGTGAATTTCAGAATGTCCGATTTTTGCTGAAATTGTGACCGCGCGGCTTAGGGTTTTTTCAAAAAAAAGTTGTTCAGAGGTCGAGGGCTAATTCTCTTTTCGATGATAAAAACCAATCTGTTTCCACCAAAAAATCTTTCAGGGGATCGTTTGCAACAGTTTGGCAACATTTCTGAGTGAATTTCAGAATGTCAGATTTTTGCTGAAATTGTGACCGCGCGGCTTAGGGTTTTTTCAAAAAAAAGTTGTTCAGACGTCGAGGGCTAATTCTGTTTTCGATGATAAAAACCTATCTGTTTCCTCCCGAAAACCTTTCAGGGGATCGTTTGCAACAGTTTGGCACCATTTCTGAGTGAATTTCAAAATATCCGATTTTTGCTGAAATTATGACCGCGCGGCTTAGGGTTTTTTCAAAAAAAAGTTGTTCAGACGTCGAGGGCTAATTCTGTTTTCGATGATAAAAACCTATCTGTTTCCTCCCGAAAACCTTTCAGGGGATCGTTTGCAACAGTTTGGCACCATTTCTGAGTGAATTTCAAAATATCCGATTTTTGCTGAAATTGTGACCGCGCGGCTTAGGGATTTTTCAAAAAAAAGTTGTTCAGACGTCGAGGGCTAATTCTGTTTTCGATGATAAAAACCTATCTGTTTCCTCCCGAAAACCTTTCAGGGGATCGTTTGCAACAGTTTGGCACCATTTCTGAGTGAATTTCAAAATATCCGATTTTTGCTGAAATTGTGACCGCGCGGCTTAGGGATTTTTCAAAAAAAAGTTGTTCAGACGTCGAGGGCTAATTCTCTTTTCGATGATAAAAACCAAACTGTTTCCACCGAAAAAGCTTTCAGGGGATAGTTTGCAACAGTTTGGCACCATTTCTGAGTGAATTTCAGAATGTCAGATTTTTGCTGAAATTGTGACCGCGCGGCTTAGGGATTTTTCAAAAAAAATTTGTTCAGAGGTCGAGGGCTAATTCTGTTTTCGATGATAAAACCCTATCTGTTTCCACCGAAAAAGCTTTCAGGGGATAGTTTGCAACAGTTTGGCACCATTTCTGAGTGAATTGCAGAAGGTCAGATTTTTGCTGAAATTGTGACCGCGCGGCTTAGGGTTTTTTCAAAAAAAAGTTGTTCAGAGGTCGAGGGCTAATTCTGTTTTCGATGATAAAAACCTATCTGTTTCCTCCCGAAAACCTTTCAGGGGATCGTTTGCAACAGTTTGGCACCATTTCTGAGTGAATTTCAGAATGTCAGATTTTTGCTGAAATTGTGACCGCGCGGCTTAGGGATTTTTCAAAAAAAAGTTGTTCAGACGTCGAGGGCTAATTCTGTTTTCGATGATAAAAACCTATCTGTTTCCTCCCGAAAACCTTTCAGGGGATCGTTTGCAACAGTTTGGCACCATTTCTGAGTGAATTTCAGAATGTCAGATTTTTGCTGAAATTGTGACCGCGCGGCTTAGGGATTTTTCAAAAAAAAGTTGTTCAGACGTCGAGGGCTAATTCTGTTTTCGATGATAAAAACCTATCTGTTTCCTCCCGAAAACCTTTCAGGGGATCGTTTGCAACAGTTTGGCACCATTTCTGAGTGAATTTCAGAATGTCAGATTTTTGCTGAAATTGTGACCGCGCGGCTTAGGGTTTTTTCAAAAAAAAGTTGTTCAGATGTCGAGGGCTAATTCTGTTTTCGATGATAAAAACCTATCTATTTCCTCCCGAAAACCTTTCAGGCGATCGTTTGCAACAGTTTGGCACCATTTCTGAGTGAATTTCAGAATGTCCGATTTTTGCTGAAATTGTGACCGCGCGGCTTAGGGTTTTTTCAAAAAAAAGTTGTTCAGAGGTCGAGGGCTAATTCTCTTTTCGATGATAAAAACCAATCTGTTTCCACCAAAAAATCTTTCAGGGGATCGTTTGCAACAGTTTGGCAACATTTCTGAGTGAATTTGAGAATGTCAGATTTTTGCTGAAATTGTGACCGCGCGCCTTAGGGTTTTTTCAAAAAAAAGGTGTTCAGACGTCGAGGGCTAATTCTGTTTTCGATGATAAAAACCTATCTGTTTCCTCCCGAAAACCTTTCAGGGGATCGTTTGCAACAGTTTGGCACCATTTCTGAGTGAATTTCAAAATATCCGATTTTTGCTGAAATTGTGACCGCGCGGCTTAGGGATTTTTCAAAAAAAAGTTGTTCAGACGTCGAGGGCTAATTCTCTTTTCGATGATAAAAACCAAACTGTTTCCACCAAAAAATCTTTCAGGGGATCGTTTGCAACAGTTTGGCACCATTTCTGAGTGAATTTCAGAATGTCAGATTTTTGCTGAAATTGTGACCGCGCGGCTTAGGGTTTTTTCAAAAAAAAGTTGTTCAGACGTCGAGGGCTAATTCTGTTTTCGATGATAAAAACCTATCTGTTTCCACCGAAAACGCTTAGGGATTTTTCAAAGAAAAGTTGTTCAGAGGTCGAGGGCTAATTCTGTTTTCGATGATAAAAACCTATCTGTTTCCACCGAAAAAGCTTTCAGGGGACAGTTTGCAACAGTTTGGCACCATTTCTGAGTGAATTTCAGAATGTCAGATTTTTGCTGAAATTGTGACCGCGCGGCTTAGGGATTTTTCAAAAAAAAGTTGTTCAGAGGTCGAGGGCTAATTCTGTTTTCGATGATAAAAACCTATCTGTTTCCACCGAAAAAGCTTTCAGGGGATAGTTTGCAACAGTTTGGCACCATTTCTGAGTGAATTTCAGAATGTCAGATTTTTGCTGAAATTGTGACCGCGCGGCTTAGGGATTTTTCAAAAAAAAGTTTTTCAGACGTCGAGGGCTAATTCTGTTTTCGATGATAAAAACCTATCTGTTTCCTCCCGAAAACCTTTCAGGGGATCGTTTGCAACAGTTTGGCACCATTTCTGAGTGAATTTCAGAATATCCGATTTTTGCTGAAATTATGACCGCCGCGGCTTAGGGTTTTTTCAAAAAAAAGTTGTTCAGACATCGAGGGCTAATTCTGTTTTCGATGATAAAAACCTATCTGTT
Source organism: Podarcis vaucheri (assembly GCF_965113315.1). Classification (NCBI taxonomy): domain Eukaryota; kingdom Metazoa; phylum Chordata; class Lepidosauria; order Squamata; family Lacertidae; genus Podarcis; species Podarcis vaucheri. The sequence continues at coordinate 98,307,763 of NC_138762.1, read as the reverse complement.
TCCTCCCGAAAACCTTTCAGGGGATCGTTTGCAACAGTTTGGCACCATTTCTGAGTGAATTTCAAAATATCCGATTTTTGCTGAAATTGTGACCGCGCGGCTTAGGGATTTTTCAAAAAAAAGTTGTTCAGACGTCGAGGGCTAATTCTGTTTTCGATGATAAAAACCTATCTGTTTCCTCCCGAAAACCTTTCAGGGGATCGTTTGCAACAGTTTGGCACCATTTCTGAGTGAATTTCAAAATATCCGATTTTTGCTGAAATTGTGACCGCGCGGCTTAGGGATTTTTCAAAAAAAAGTTGTTCAGACGTCGAGGGCTAATTCTCTTTTCGATGATAAAAACCAAACTGTTTCCACCGAAAAAGCTTTCAGGGGATAGTTTGCAACAGTTTGGCACCATTTCTGAGTGAATTTCAGAATGTCAGATTTTTGCTGAAATTGTGACCGCGCGGCTTAGGGATTTTTCAAAAAAAATTTGTTCAGAGGTCGAGGGCTAATTCTGTTTTCGATGATAAAACCCTATCTGTTTCCACCGAAAAAGCTTTCAGGGGATAGTTTGCAACAGTTTGGCACCATTTCTGAGTGAATTGCAGAAGGTCAGATTTTTGCTGAAATTGTGACCGCGCGGCTTAGGGTTTTTTCAAAAAAAAGTTGTTCAGAGGTCGAGGGCTAATTCTGTTTTCGATGATAAAAACCTATCTGTTTCCTCCCGAAAACCTTTCAGGGGATCGTTTGCAACAGTTTGGCACCATTTCTGAGTGAATTTCAGAATGTCAGATTTTTGCTGAAATTGTGACCGCGCGGCTTAGGCATTTTTCAAAAAAAAGTTGTTCAGACGTCGAGGGCTAATTCTGTTTTCGATGATAAAAACCTATCTGTTTCCTCCCGAAAACCTTTCAGGGGATCGTTTGCAACAGTTTGGCACCATTTCTGAGTGAATTTCAGAATGTCAGATTTTTGCTGAAATTGTGACCGCGCGGCTTAGGGTTTTTTCAAAAAAAAGTTGTTCAGAGGTCGAGGGCTAATTCTGTTTTCGATGATAAAAACCTATCTATTTCCTCCCGAAAACCTTTCAGGCGATCGTTTGCAACAGTTTGGCACCATTTCTGAGTGAATTTCAGAATGTCAGATTTTTGCTGAAATTGTGACCGCGCGGCTTAGGGTTTTTTCAAAAAAAAGTTGTTCAGATGTCGAGGGCTAATTCTGTTTTCGATGATAAAAACCTATCTATTTCCTCCCGAAAACCTTTCAGGGGATCGTTTGCAACAGTTTGGCACCATTTCTGAGTGAATTTCAAAATATCTGATTTTTGCTGAAATTGTGACCGCGCGGCTTAGGGATTTTTCAAAAAAAAGTTGTTCAGACGTCGAGGGCTAATTCTCTTTTCGATGATAAAAACCAAACTGTTTCCACCGAAAAAGCTTTCAGGGGATAGTTTGCAACAGTTTGGCACCATTTCTGAGTGAATTTCAGAATGTCAGATTTTTGCTGAAATTGTGACCGCGCGGCTTAGGGATTTTTCAAAAAAAATTTGTTCAGAGGTCGAGGGCTAATTCTGTTTTCGATGATAAAACCCTATCTGTTTCCACCGAAAAAGCTTTCAGGGGATAGTTTGCAACAGTTTGGTACCATTTCTGAGTGAATTGCAGAAGGTCAGATTTTTGCTGAAATTGTGACCGCGCGGCTTAGGGTTTTTTCAAAAAAAAGTTGTTCAGAGGTCGAGGGCTAATTCTGTTTTCGATGATAAAAACCTATCTGTTTCCTCCCGAAAACCTTTCAGGGGATCGTTTGCAACAGTTTGGCACCATTTCTGAGTGAATTTCAGAATGTCAGATTTTTGCTGAAATTGTGACCTCGCGGCTTAGGGATTTTTCAAAAAAAAGTTGTTCAGACGTCGAGGGCTAATTCTGTTTTCGATGATAAAAACCTATCTGTTTCCTCCCGAAAACCTTTCAGGGGATCGTTTGCAACAGTTTGGCACCATTTCTGAGTGAATTTCAGAATGTCAGATTTTTGCTGAAATTGTGACCGCGCGGCTTAGGGTTTTTTCAAAAAAAAGTTGTTCAGAGGTCGAGGGCTAATTCTGTTTTCGATGATAAAAACCTATCTATTTCCTCCCGAAAACCTTTCAGGCGATCGTTTGCAACAGTTTGGCACCATTTCTGAGTGAATTTCAGAATGTCAGATTTTTGCTGAAATTGTGACCGCGCGGCTTAGGGTTTTTTCAAAAAAAAGTTGTTCAGATGTCGAGGGCTAATTCTGTTTTCGATGATAAAAACCTATCTATTTCCTCCCGAAAACCTTTCAGGCGATCGTTTGCAACAGTTTGGCACCATTTCTGAGTGAATTTCAGAATGTCCGATTTTTGCTGAAATTGTGACCGCGCGGCTTAGGGTTTTTTCAAAAAAAAGTTGTTCAGAGGTCGAGGGCTAATTCTCTTTTCGATGATAAAAACCAATCTGTTTCCACCAAAAAATCTTTCAGGGGATCGTTTGCAACAGTTTGGCAACATTTCTGAGTGAATTTCAGAATGTCAGATTTTTGCTGAAATTGTGACCGCGCGCCTTAGGGTTTTTTCAAAAAAAAGTTGTTCAGACGTCGAGGGCTAATTCTGTTTTCGATGATAAAAACCTATCTGTTTCCTCCCGAAAACCTTTCAGGGGATCGTTTGCAACAGTTTGGCACCATTTCTGAGTGAATTTCAAAATATCCGATTTTTGCTGAAATTGTGACCGCGCGGCTTAGGGATTTTTCAAAAAAAAGTTGTTCAGACGTCGAGGGCTAATTCTCTTTTCGATGATAAAAACCAAACTGTTTCCACCAAAAAATCTTTCAGGGGATCGTTTGCAACAGTTTGGCACCATTTCTGAGTGAATTTCAGAATGTCAGATTTTTGCTGAAATTGTGACCGCGCGGCTTAGGGTTTTTTCAAAAAAAAGTTGTTCAGACGTCGAGGGCTAATTCTGTTTTCGATGATAAAAACCTATCTGTTTCCACCGAAAACGCTTAGGGATTTTTCAAAGAAAAGTTGTTCAGAGGTCGAGGGCTAATTCTGTTTTCGATGATAAAAACCTATCTGTTTCCACCGAAAAAGCTTTCAGGGGACAGTTTGCAACAGTTTGGCACCATTTCTGAGTGAATTTCAGAATGTCAGATTTTTGCTGAAATTGTGACCGCGCGGCTTAGGGATTTTTCAAAAAAAAGTTGTTCAGAGGTCGAGGGCTAATTCTGTTTTCGATGATAAAAACCTATCTGTTTCCACCGAAAAAGCTTTCAGGGGATAGTTTGCAACAGTTTGGCACCATTTCTGAGTGAATTTCAGAATGTCAGATTTTTGCTGAAATTGTGACCGCGCGGCTTAGGGATTTTTCAAAAAAAAGTTGTTCAGACGTCGAGGGCTAATTCTGTTTTCGATGATAAAAACCTATCTGTTTCCTCCCGAAAACCTTTCAGGGGATCGTTTGCAACAGTTTGGCACCATTTCTGAGTTAATTTCAGAATGTCAGATTTTTGCTGAAATTGTGACCGCGCGGCTTAGGGTTTTTTCAAAAAAAAGTTGTTCAGAGGTCGAGGGCTAATTCTGTTTTCGATGATAAAAACCTATCTATTTCCTCCCGAAAACCTTTCAGGCGATCGTTTGCAACAGTTTGGCACCATTTCTGAGTGAATTTCAGAATGTCAGATTTTTGCTGAAATTGTGACCGCGCGGCTTAGGGTTTTTTCAAAAAAAAGTTGTTCAGATGTCGAGGGCTAATTCTGTTTTCGATGATAAAAACCTATCTATTTCCTCCCGAAAACCTTTCAGGGGATCGTTTGCAACAGTTTGGCACCATTTCTGAGTGAATTTCAAAATATCCGATTTTTGCTGAAATTGTGACCGCGCGGCTTAGGGATTTTTCAAAAAAAAGTTGTTCAGACGTCGAGGGCTAATTCTCTTTTCGATGATAAAAACCAAACTGTTTCCACCGAGAAAGCTTTCAGGGGAGAGTTTGCAACAGTTTGGCACCATTTCTGAGTGAATTTCAGAATGTCAGATTTTTGCTGAAATTGTGACCGCGCGGCTTAGGGATTTTTCAAAAAAAATTTGTTCAGAGGTCGAGGGCTAATTCTGTTTTCGATGATAAAACCCTATCTGTTTCCACCGAAAAAGCTTTCAGGGGATAGTTTGCAACAGTTTGGCACCATTTCTGAGTGAATTTCAGAATGTCAGATTTTTGCTGAAATTGTGACCGCGCGGCTTAGGGTTTTTTCAAAAAAAAGTTGTTCAGAGGTCGAGGGCTAATTCTGTTTTCGATGATAAAAACCTATCTATTTCCTCCCGAAAACCTTTCAGGCGATCGTTTGCAACAGTTTGGCACCATTTCTGAGTGAATTTCAGAATGTCAGATTTTTGCTGAAATTGTGACCGCGCGGCTTAGGGTTTTTTCAAAAAAAAGTTGTTCAGATGTCGAGGGCTAATTCTGTTTTCGATGATAAAAACCTATCTATTTCCTCCCGAAAACCTTTCAGGCGATCGTTTGCAACAGTTTGGCACCATTTCTGAGTGAATTTCAGAATGTCCGATTTTTGCTGAAATTGTGACCGCGCGGCTTAGGTTTTTTTCAAAAAAAAGTTGTTCAGAGGTCGAGGGCTAATTCTCTTTTCGATGATAAAAACCAATCTGTTTCCACCAAAAAATCTTTCAGGGGATCGTTTGCAACAGTTTGGCAACATTTCTGAGTGAATTTCAGAATGTCAGATTTTTGCTGAAATTGTGACCGCGCGCCTTAGGGTTTTTTCAATAAAAAGTTGTTCAGACGTCGAGGGCTAATTCTGTTTTCGATGATAAAAACCTATCTGTTTCCTCCCGAAAACCTTTCAGGGGATCGTTTGCAACAGTTTGGCACCATTTCTGAGTGAATTTCAAAATATCCGATTTTTGCTGAAATTGTGACCGCGCGGCTTAGGGATTTTTCAAAAAAAAGTTGTTCAGACGTCGAGGGCTAATTCTCTTTTCGATGATAAAAACCAAACTGTTTCCACCAAAAAATCTTTCAGGGGATCGTTTGCAACAGTTTGGCACCATTTCTGAGTGAATTTCAGAATGTCAGATTTTTGCTGAAATTGTGACCGCGCGGCTTAGGGTTTTTTCAAAAAAAAGTTGTTCAGACGTCGAGGGCTAATTCTGTTTTCGATGATAAAAACCTATCTGTTTCCACCGAAAACGCTTAGGGATTTTTCAAAGAAAAGTTGTTCAGAGGTCGAGGGCTAATTCTGTTTTCGATGATAAAAACCTATCTGTTTCCACCGAAAAAGCTTTCAGGGGACAGTTTGCAACAGTTTGGCACCATTTCTGAGTGAATTTCAGAATGTCAGATTTTTGCTGAAATTGTGACCGCGCGGCTTAGGGATTTTTCAAAAAAAAGTTGTTCAGAGGTCGAGGGCTAATTCTGTTTTCGATGATAAAAACCTATCTGTTTCCACCGAAAAAGCTTTCAGGGGATAGTTTGCAACAGTTTGGCACCATTTCTGAGTGAATTTCAGAATGTCAGATTTTTGCTGAAATTGTGACCGCGCGGCTTAGGGATTTTTCAAAAAAAAGTTTTTCAGACGTCGAGGGCTAATTCTGTTTTCGATGATAAAAACCTATCTGTTTCCTCCCGAAAACCTTTCAGGGGATCGTTTGCAACAGTTTGGAACCATTTCTGAGTGAATTTCAGAATGTCAGATTTTTGCTGAAATTGTGACCGCGCGGCTTAGGGTTTTTTCAAAAAAAAGTTGTTCAGAGGTCGAGGGCTAATTCTGTTTTCGATGATAAAAACCTATCTATTTCCTCCCGAAAACCTTTCAGGCGATCGTTTGCAACAGTTTGGCACCATTTCTGAGTGAATTTCAGAATGTCAGATTTTTGCTGAAATTGTGACCGCGCGGCTTAGGGATTTTTCAAAAAAAAGTTGTTCAGATGTCGAGGGCTAATTCTGTTTTCGATGATAAAAACCTATCTATTTCCTCCCGAAAACCTTTCAGGCGATCGTTTGCAACAGTTTGGCACCATTTCTGAGTGAATTTCAGAATGTCCGATTTTTGCTGAAATTGTGACCGCGCGGCTTAGGGTTTTTTCAAAAAAAAGTTGTTCAGAGGTCGAGGGCTAATTCTCTTTTCGATGATAAAAACCAATCTGTTTCCACCAAAAAATCTTTCAGGGGATCGTTTGCAACAGTTTGGCAACATTTCTGAGTGAATTTCAGAATGTCAGATTTTTGCTGAAATTGTGACCGCGTGCCTTAGGGTTTTTTCAAAAAAAAGTTGTTCAGACGTCGAGGGCTGATTCTGTTTTCGATGATAAAAACCTATCTGTTTCCTCCCGAAAACCTTTCAGGGGATCGTTTGCAACAGTTTGGCACCATTTCTGAGTGAATTTCAAAATATCCGATTTTTGCTGAAATTGTGACCGCGCGGCTTAGGGATTTTTCAAAAAAAAGTTGTTCAGACGTCGAGGGCTAATTCTCTTTTCGATGATAAAAACCAAACTGTTTCCACCAAAAAATCTTTCAGGGGATCGTTTGCAACAGTTTGGCACCATTTCTGAGTGAATTTCAGAATGTCAGATTTTTGCTGAAATTGTGACCGCGCGGCTTAGGGTTTTTTCAAAAAAAAGTTGTTCAGACGTCGAGGGCTAATTCTGTTTTCGATGATAAAAACCTATCTGTTTCCACCGAAAACGCTTAGGGATTTTTCAAAGAAAAGTTGTTCAGAAGTCGAGGGCTAATTCTGTTTTCGATGATAAAAACCTATCTGTTTCCACCGAAAAAGCTTTCAGGGGATAGTTTGCAACAGTTTGGCACCATTTCTGAGTGAATTTCAGAATGTCAGATTTTTGCTGAAATTGTGACCGCGCGGCTTAGGGATTTTTCAAAAAAAAGTTGTTCAGAGGTCGAGGGCTAATTCTGTTTTCGATGATAAAAACCTATCTGTTTCCACCGAAAAAGCTTTCAGGGGATAGTTTGCAACAGTTTGGCACCATTTCTGAGTGAATTTCAGAATGTCAGATTTTTGCTGAAATTGTGACCGCGCGGCTTAGGGATTTTTCAAAAAAAAGTTGTTCAGAGGTCGAGGGCTAATTCTGTTTTCGATGATAAAAACCTATCTGTTTCCTCCCGAAAACCTTTCAGGGGATCGTTTGCAACAGTTTGGCACCATTTCTGAGTTAATTTCAGAATGTCAGATTTTTGCTGAAATTGTGACCGCGCGGCTTAGGGTTTTTTCAAAAAAAAGTTGTTCAGAGGTCGAGGGCTAATTCTGTTTTCGATGATAAAAACCTATCTATTTCCTCCCGAAAACCTTTCAGGCGATCGTTTGCAACAGTTTGGCACCATTTCTGAGTGAATTTCAGAATGTCAGATTTTTGCTGAAATTGTGACCGCGCGGCTTAGGGTTTTTTCAAAAAAAAGTTGTTCAGATGTCGAGGGCTAATTCTGTTTTCGATGATAAAAACCTATCTATTTCCTCCCGAAAACCTTTCAGGGGATCGTTTGCAACAGTTTGGCACCATTTCTGAGTGAATTTCAAAATATCCGATTTTTGCTGAAATTGTGACCGCGCGGCTTAGGGATTTTTCAAAAAAAAGTTGTTCAGACGTCGAGGGCTAATTCTCTTTTCGATGATAAAAACCAAACTGTTTCCACCGAAAAAGCTTTCAGGGGAGAGTTTGCAACAGTTTGGCACCATTTCTGAGTGAATTTCAGAATGTCAGATTTTTGCTGAAATTGTGACCGCGCGGCTTAGGGATTTTTCAAAAAAAATTTGTTCAGAGGTCGAGGGCTAATTCTGTTTTCGATGATAAAACCCTATCTGTTTCCACCGAAAAAGCTTTCAGGGGATAGTTTGCAACAGTTTGGCACCATTTCTGAGTGAATTTCAGAATGTCAGATTTTTGCTGAAATTGTGACCGCGCGGCTTAGGGTTTTTTCAAAAAAAAGTTGTTCAGAGGTCGAGGGCTAATTCTGTTTTCGATGATAAAAACCTATCTATTTCCTCCCGAAAACCTTTCAGGCGATCGTTTGCAACAGTTTGGCACCATTTCTGAGTGAATTTCAGAATGTCAGATTTTTGCTGAAATTGTGACCGCGCGGCTTAGGGTTTTTTCAAAAAAAAGTTGTTCAGATGTCGAGGGCTAATTCTGTTTTCGATGATAAAAACCTATCTATTTCCTCCCGAAAACCTTTCAGGCGATCGTTTGCAACAGTTTGGCACCATTTCTGAGTGAATTTCAGAATGTCCGATTTTTGCTGAAATTGTGACCGCGCGGCTTAGGTTTTTTTCAAAAAAAAGTTGTTCAGAGGTCGAGGGCTAATTCTCCTTTCGATGATAAAAACCAATCTGTTTCCACCAAAAAATCTTTCAGGGGATCGTTTGCAACAGTTTGGCAACATTTCTGAGTGAATTTCAGAATGTCAGATTTTTGCTGAAATTGTGACCGCGCGCCTTAGGGTTTTTTCAAAAAAAAGTTGTTCAGACGTCGAGGGCTAATTCTGTTTTCGATGATAAAAACCTATCTGTTTCCTCCCGAAAACCTTTCAGGGGATCGTTTGCAACAGTTTGGCACCATTTCTGAGTGAATTTCAAAATATCCGATTTTTGCTGAAATTGTGACCGCGCGGCTTAGGGATTTTTCAAAAAAAAGTTGTTCAGACGTCGAGGGCTAATTCTCTTTTCGATGATAAAAACCAAACTGTTTCCACCAAAAAATCTTTCAGGGGATCGTTTGCAACAGTTTGGCACCATTTCTGAGTGAATTTCAGAATGTCAGATTTTTGCTGAAATTGTGACCGCGCGGCTTAGGGTTTTTTCAAAAAAAAGTTGTTCAGACGTCGAGGGCTAATTCTGTTTTCGATGATAAAAACCTATCTGTTTCCACCGAAAACGCTTAGGGATTTTTCAAAGAAAAGTTGTTCAGAGGTCGAGGGCTAATTCTGTTTTCGATGATAAAAACCTATCTGTTTCCACCGAAAAAGCTTTCAGGGGACAGTTTGCAACAGTTTGGCACCATTTCTGAGTGAATTTCAGAATGTCAGATTTTTGCTGAAATTGTGACCGCGCGGCTTAGGGATTTTTCAAAAAAAAGTTGTTCAGAGGTCGAGGGCTAATTCTGTTTTCGATGATAAAAACCTATCTGTTTCCACCGAAAAAGCTTTCAGGGGATAGTTTGCAACAGTTTGGCACCATTTCTGAGTGAATTTCAGAATGTCAGATTTTTGCTGAAATTGTGACCGCGCGGCTTAGGGATTTTTCAAAAAAAAGTTTTTCAGACGTCGAGGGCTAATTCTGTTTTCGATGATAAAAACCTATCTGTTTCCTCCCGAAAACCTTTCAGGGGATCGTTTGCAACAGTTTGGAACCATTTCTGAGTGAATTTCAGAATGTCAGATTTTTGCTGAAATTGTGACCGCGCGGCTTAGGGTTTTTTCAAAAAAAAGTTGTTCAGAGGTCGAGGGCTAATTCTGTTTTCGATGATAAAAACCTATCTATTTCCTCCCGAAAACCTTTCAGGCGATCGTTTGCAACAGTTTGGCACCATTTCTGAGTGAATTTCAGAATGTCAGATTTTTGCTGAAATTGTGACCGCGCGGCTTAGGGATTTTTCAAAAAAAAGTTGTTCAGATGTCGAGGGCTAATTCTGTTTTCGATGATAAAAACCTATCTATTTCCTCCCGAAAACCTTTCAGGCGATCGTTTGCAACAGTTTGGCACCATTTCTGAGTGAATTTCAGAATGTCCGATTTTTGCTGAAATTGTGACCGCGCGGCTTAGGGTTTTTTCAAAAAAAAGTTGTTCAGAGGTCGAGGGCTAATTCTCTTTTCGATGATAAAAACCAATCTGTTTCCACCAAAAAATCTTTCAGGGGATCGTTTGCAACAGTTTGGCAACATTTCTGAGTGAATTTCAGAATGTCAGATTTTTGCTGAAATTGTGACCGCGTGCCTTAGGGTTTTTTCAAAAAAAAGTTGTTCAGACGTCGAGGGCTGATTCTGTTTTCGATGATAAAAACCTATCTGTTTCCTCCCGAAAACCTTTCAGGGGATCGTTTGCAACAGTTTGGCACCATTTCTGAGTGAATTTCAAAATATCCGATTTTTGCTGAAATTGTGACCGCGCGGCTTAGGGATTTTTCAAAAAAAAGTTGTTCAGACGTCGAGGGCTAATTCTCTTTTCGATGATAAAAACCAAACTGTTTCCACCAAAAAATCTTTCAGGGGATCGTTTGCAACAGTTTGGCACCATTTCTGAGTGAATTTCAGAATGTCAGATTTTTGCTGAAATTGTGACCGCGCGGCTTAGGGTTTTTTCAAAAAAAAGTTGTTCAGACGTCGAGGGCTAATTCTGTTTTCGATGATAAAAACCTATCTGTTTCCACCGAAAACGCTTAGGGATTTTTCAAAGAAAAGTTGTTCAGAAGTCGAGGGCTAATTCTGTTTTCGATGATAAAAACCTATCTGTTTCCACCGAAAAAGCTTTCAGGGGATAGTTTGCAACAGTTTGGCACCATTTCTGAGTGAATTTCAGAATGTCAGATTTTTGCTGAAATTGTGACCGCGCGGCTTAGGGATTTTTCAAAAAAAAGTTGTTCAGAGGTCGAGGGCTAATTCTGTTTTCGATGATAAAACCCTATCTGTTTCCACCGAAAAAGCTTTCAGGGGATAGTTTGCAACAGTTTGGCACCATTTCTGAGTGAATTGCAGAAGGTCAGATTTTTGCTGAAATTGTGACCGCGCGGCTTAGGGTTTTTTCAAAAAAAAGTTGTTCAGAGGTCGAGGGCTAATTCTGTTTTCGATGATAAAAACCTATCTGTTTCCACCGAAAAAGCTTTCAGGGGATAGTTTGCAACAGTTTGGCACCATTTCTGAGTGAATTTCAGAATGTCAGATTTTTGCTGAAATTGTGACCGCGCGGCTTAGGGATTTTTCAAAAAAAAGTTTTTCAGACGTCGAGGGCTAATTCTGTTTTCGATGATAAAAACCTATCTGTTTCCTCCCGAAAACCTTTCAGGGGATCGTTTGCAACAGTTTGGAACCATTTCTGAGTGAATTTCAGAATGTCAGATTTTTGCTGAAATTGTGACCGCGCGGCTTAGGGTTTTTTCAAAAAAAAGTTGTTCAGAGGTCGAGGGCTAATTCTGTTTTCGATGATAAAAACCTATCTATTTCCTCCCGAAAACCTTTCAGGCGATCGTTTGCAACAGTTTGGCACCATTTCTGAGTGAATTTCAGAATGTCAGATTTTTGCTGAAATTGTGACCGCGCGGCTTAGGGTTTTTTCAAAAAAAAGTTGTTCAGATGTCGAGGGCTAATTCTGTTTTCGATGATAAAAACCTATCTATTTCCTCCCGAAAACCTTTCAGGCGATCGTTTGCAACAGTTTGGCACCATTTCTGAGTGAATTTCAGAATGTCCGATTTTTGCTGAAATTGTGACCGCGCGGCTTAGGGTTTTTTCAAAAAAAAGTTGTTCAGAGGTCGAGGGCTAATTCTCTTTTCGATGATAAAAACCAATCTGTTTCCACCAAAAAATCTTTCAGGGGATCGTTTGCAACAGTTTGGCAACATTTCTGAGTGAATTTCAGAATGTCAGATTTTTGCTGAAATTGTGACCGCGTGCCTTAGGGTTTTTTCAAAAAAAAGTTGTTCAGACGTCGAGGGCTGATTCTGTTTTCGATGATAAAAACCTATCTGTTTCCTCCCGAAAACCTTTCAGGGGATCGTTTGCAACAGTTTGGCACCATTTCTGAGTGAATTTCAAAATATCCGATTTTTGCTGAAATTGTGACCGCGCGGCTTAGGGATTTTTCAAAAAAAAGTTGTTCAGACGTCGAGGGCTAATTCTCTTTTCGATGATAAAAACCAAACTGTTTCCACCAAAAAATCTTTCAGGGGATCGTTTGCAACAGTTTGGCACCATTTCTGAGTGAATTTCAGAATGTCAGATTTTTGCTGAAATTGTGACCGCGCGGCTTAGGGTTTTTTCAAAAAAAAGTTGTTCAGACGTCGAGGGCTAATTCTGTTTTCGATGATAAAAACCTATCTGTTTCCACCGAAAACGCTTAGGGATTTTTCAAAGAAAAGTTGTTCAGAAGTCGAGGGCTAATTCTGTTTTCGATGATAAAAACCTATCTGTTTCCACCGAAAAAGCTTTCAGGGGATAGTTTGCAACAGTTTGGCACCATTTCTGAGTGAATTTCAGAATGTCAGATTTTTGCTGAAATTGTGACCGCGCGGCTTAGGGATTTTTCAAAAAAAAGTTGTTCAGAGGTCGAGGGCTAATTCTGTTTTCGATGATAAAACCCTATCTGTTTCCACCGAAAAAGCTTTCAGGGGATAGTTTGCAACAGTTTGGCACCATTTCTGAGTGAATTGCAGAAGGTCAGATTTTTGCTGAAATTGTGACCGCGCGGCTTAGGGTTTTTTCAAAAAAAAGTTGTTCAGAGGTCGAGGGCTAATTCTGTTTTCGATGATAAAAACCTATCTGTTTCCACCGAAAAAGCTTTCAGGGGATAGTTTGCAACAGTTTGGCACCATTTCTGAGTGAATTTCAGAATGTCAGATTTTTGCTGAAATTGTGACCGCGCGGCTTAGGGATTTTTCAAAAAAAAGTTGTTCAGACGTCGAGGGCTAATTCTGTTTTCGATGATAAAAACCTATCTGTTTCCTCCCGAAAACCTTTCAGGGGATCGTTTGCAACAGTTTGGCACCATTTCTGAGTGAATTTCAGAATGTCAGATTTTTGCTGAAATTGTGACCGCGCGGCTTAGGGTTTTTTCAAAAAAAAGTTGTTCAGAGGTCGAGGGCTAATTCTGTTTTCGATGATAAAAACCTATCTATTTCCTCCCGAAAACCTTTCAGGCGATCGTTTGCAACAGTTTGGCACCATTTCTGAGTGAATTTCAGAATGTCAGATTTTTGCTGAAATTGTGACCGCGCGGCTTAGGGTTTTTTCAAAAAAAAGTTGTTCAGATGTCGAGGGCTAATTCTGTTTTCGATGATAAAAACCTATCTATTTCCTCCCGAAAACCTTTCAGGCGATCGTTTGCAACAGTTTGGCACCATTTCTGAGTGAATTTCAGAATGTCCGATTTTTGCTGAAATTGTGACCGCGCGGCTTAGGGTTTTTTCAAAAAAAAGTTGTTCAGAGGTCGAGGGCTAATTCTCTTTTCGATGATAAAAACCAATCTGTTTCCACCAAAAAATCTTTCAGGGGATCGTTTGCAACAGTTTGGCAACATTTCTGAGTGAATTTCAGAATGTCAGATTTTTGCTGAAATTGTGACCGCGTGCCTTAGGGTTTTTTCAAAAAAAAGTTGTTCAGACGTCGAGGGCTGATTCTGTTTTCGATGATAAAAACCTATCTGTTTCCTCCCGAAAACCTTTCAGGGGATCGTTTGCAATAGTTTGGCACCATTTCTGAGTGAATTTCAAAATATCCGATTTTTGCTGAAATTGTGACCGCGCGGCTTAGGGATTTTTCAAAAAAAAGTTGTTCAGACGTCGAGGGCTAATTCTCTTTTCGATGATAAAAACCAAACTGTTTCCACCAAAAAATCTTTCAGGGGATCGTTTGCAACAGTTTGGCACCATTTCTGAGTGAATTTCAGAATGTCAGATTTTTGCTGAAATTGTGACCGCGCGGCTTAGGGATTTTTCAAAAAAAAGTTGTTCAGAGGTCGAGGGCTAATTCTGTTTTCGATGATAAAACCCTATCTGTTTCCACCGAAAAAGCTTTCAGGGGATAGTTTGCAACAGTTTGGCACCATTTCTGAGTGAATTGCAGAAGGTCAGATTTTTGCTGAAATTGTGACCGCGCGGCTTAGGGTTTTTTCAAAAAAAAGTTGTTCAGAGGTCGAGGGCTAATTCTGTTTTCGATGATAAAAACCTATCTGTTTCCTCCCGAAAACCTTTCAGGGGATCGTTTGCAACAGTTTGGCACCATTTCTGAGTGAATTTCAGAATGTCAGATTTTTGCTGAAATTGTGACCGCGCGGCTTAGGGTTTTTTCAAAAAAAAGTTGTTCAGAGGTCGAGGGCTAATTCTGTTTTCGATGATAAAAACCTATCTATTTCCTCCCGAAAACCTTTCAGGCGATCGTTTGCAACAGTTTGGCACCATTTCTGAGTGAATTTCAGAATGTCAGATTTTTGCTGAAATTGTGACCGCGCGGCTTAGGGTTTTTTCAAAAAAAAGTTGTTCAGATGTCGAGGGCTAATTCTGTTTTCGATGATAAAAACCTATCTATTTCCTCCCGAAAACCTTTCAGGCGATCGTTTGCAACAGTTTGGCACCATTTCTGAGTGAATTTCAGAATGTCCGATTTTTGCTGAAATTGTGACCGCGCGGCTTAGGGTTTTTTTAAAAAAAAGTTGTTCAGAGGTCGAGGGCTAATTCTCTTTTCGATGATAAAAACCAATCTGTTTCCACCAAAAAATCTTTCAGGGGATCGTTTGCAACAGTTTGGCAACATTTCTGAGTGAATTTCAGAATGTCAGATTTTTGCTGAAATTGTGACCGCGCGCCTTAGGGTTTTTTCAAAAAAAAGTTGTTCAGACGTCGAGGGCTAATTCTGTTTTCGATGATAAAAACCTATCTGTTTCCTCCCGAAAACCTTTCAGGGGATCGTTTGCAACAGTTTGGCACCATTTCTGAGTGAATTTCAAAATATCCGATTTTTGCTGAAATTGTGACCGCGCGGCTTAGGCATTTTTCAAAAAAAAGTTGTTCAGACGTCGAGGGCTAATTCTCTTTTCGATGATAAAAACCAAACTGTTTCCACCAAAAAATCTTTCAGGGGATCGTTTGCAACAGTTTGGCACCATTTCTGAGTGAATTTCAGAATGTCAGATTTTTGCTGAAATTGTGACCGCGCGGCTTAGGGTTTTTTCAAAAAAAAGTTGTTCAGACGTCGAGGGCTAATTCTGTTTTCGATGATAAAAACCTATCTGTTTCCACCGAAAACGCTTAGGGATTTTTCAAAGAAAAGTTGTTCAGAGGTCGAGGGCTAATTCTGTTTTCGATGATAAAAACCTATCTGTTTCCACCGAAAAAGCTTTCAGGGGACAGTTTGCAACAGTTTGGCACCATTTCTGAGTGAATTTCAGAATGTCAGATTTTTGCTGAAATTGTGACCGCGCGGCTTAGGGATTTTTCAAAAAAAAGTTGTTCAGAGGTCGAGGGCTAATTCTGTTTTCGATGATAAAAACCTATCTGTTTCCACCGAAAAAGCTTTCAGGGGATAGTTTGCAACAGTTTGGCACCATTTCTGAGTGAATTTCAGAATGTCAGATTTTTGCTGAAATTGTGACCGCGCGGCTTAGGGATTTTTCAAAAAAAAGTTTTTCAGACGTCGAGGGCTAATTCTGTTTTCGATGATAAAAACCTATCTGTTTCCTCCCGAAAACCTTTCAGGGGATCGTTTGCAACAGTTTGGCACCATTTCTGAGTGAATTTCAGAATGTCAGATTTTTGCTGAAATTGTGACCGCGCGGCTTAGGGTTTTTTCAAAAAAAAGTTGTTCAGAGGTCGAGGGCTAATTCTGTTTTCGATGATAAAAACCTATCTATTTCCTCCCGAAAACCTTTCAGGCGATCGTTTGCAACAGTTTGGCACCATTTCTGAGTGAATTTCAGAATGTCAGATTTTTGCTGAAATTGTGACCGCGCGGCTTAGGGTTTTTTCAAAAAAAAGTTGTTCAGATGTCGAGGGCTAATTCTGTTTTCGATGATAAAAACCTATCTATTTCCTCCCGAAAACCTTTCAGGCGATCGTTTGCAACAGTTTGGCACCATTTCTGAGTGAATTTCAGAATGTCCGATTTTTGCTGAAATTGTGACCGCGCGGCTTAGGGTTTTTTCAAAAAAAAGTTGTTCAGAGGTCGAGTGCTAATTCTCTTTTCGATGATAAAAACCAATCTGTTTCCACCAAAAAATCTTTCAGGGGATCGTTTGCAACAGTTTGGCAACATTTCTGAGTGAATTTCAGAATGTCAGATTTTTGCTGAAATTGTGACCGCGCGCCTTAGGGTTTTTTCAAAAAAAAGTTGTTCAGAGGTCGAGGGCTAATTCTGTTTTCGATGATAAAAACCTATCTGTTTCCACCGAAAAAGCTTTCAGGGGATAGTTTGCAACAGTTTGGCACCATTTCTGAGTGAATTTCAGAATGTCAGATTTTTGCTGAAATTGTGACCGCGCGGCTTAGGGATTTTTCAAAAAAAAGTTTTTCAGACGTCGAGGGCTAATTCTGTTTTCGATGATAAAAACCTATCTGTTTCCTCCCGAAAACCTTTCAGGGGATCGTTTGCAACAGTTTGGCACCATTTCTGAGTGAATTTCAGAATGTCAGATTTTTGCTGAAATTGTGACCGCGCGGCTTAGGGTTTTTTCAAAAAAAAGTTGTTCAGAGGTCGAGGGCTAATTCTGTTTTCGATGATAAAAACCTATCTATTTCCTCCCGAAAACCTTTCAGGCGATCGTTTGCAACAGTTTGGCACCATTTCTGAGTGAATTTCAGAATGTCAGATTTTTGCTGAAATTGTGACCGCGCGGCTTAGGGTTTTTTCAAAAAAAAGTTGTTCAGAGGTCGAGTGCTAATTCTCTTTTCGATGATAAAAACCAATCTGTTTCCACCAAAAAATCTTTCAGGGGATCGTTTGCAACAGTTTGGCAACATTTCTGAGTGAATTTCAGAATGTCAGATTTTTGCTGAAATTGTGACCGCGCGCCTTAGGGTTTTTTCAAAAAAAAGTTGTTCAGACGTCGAGGGCTAATTCTGTTTTCGATGATAAAAACCTATCTGTTTCCTCCCGAAAACCTTTCAGGGGATCGTTTGCAACAGTTTGGCACCATTTCTGAGTGAATTTCAAAATCTCCGATTTTTGCTGAAATTGTGACCGCGCGGCTTAGGGATTTTTCAAAAAAAAGTTGTTCAGACCTCGAGGGCTAATTCTCTTTTCGATGATAAAAACCAAACTGTTTCCACCAAAAAATCTTTCAGGGGATCGTTTGCAAAAGTTTGGCACCATTTCTGAGTGAATTTCAGAATGTCAGATTTTTGCTGAAATTGTGACCGCGCGGCTTAGGGTTTTTTCAAAAAAAAGTTGTTCAGACGTCGAGGGCTAATTCTGTTTTCGATGATAAAAACCTATCTGTTTCCACCGAAAACGCTTAGGGATTTTTCAAAGAAAAGTTGTTCAGAGGTCGAGGGCTAATTCTGTTTTCGATGATAAAAACCTATCTGTTTCCACCGAAAAAGCTTTCAGGGGATAGTTTGCAACAGTTTGGCACCATTTCTGAGTGAATTTCAGAATGTCAGATTTTTGCTGAAATTGTGACCGCGCGGCTTAGGGATTTTTCAAAAAAAAGTTGTTCAGAGGTCGAGGGCTAATTCTGTTTTCGATGATAAAACCCTATCTGTTTCCACCGAAAAAGCTTTCAGGGGATCGTTTGCAACAGTTTGGCACCATTTCTGAGTGAATTTCAAAATCTCCGATTTTTGCTGAAATTGTGACCGCGCGGCTTAGGGATTTTTCAAAAAAAAGTTGTTCAGACCTCGAGGGCTAATTCTCTTTTCGATGATAAAAACCAAACTGTTTCCACCAAAAAATCTTTCAGGGGATCGTTTGCAACAGTTTGGCACCATTTCTGAGTGAATTTCAGAATGTCAGATTTTTGCTGAAATTGTGACCGCGCGGCTTAGGGTTTTTTCAAAAAAAAGTTGTTCAGACGTCGAGGGCTAATTCTGTTTTCGATGATAAAAACCTATCTGTTTCCACCGAAAACGCTTAGGGATTTTTCAAAGAAAAGTTGTTCAGAGGTCGAGGGCTAATTCTGTTTTCGATGATAAAAACCTATCTGTTTCCACCGAAAAAGCTTTCAGGGGATAGTTTGCAACAGTTTGGCACCATTTCTGAGTGAATTTCAGAATGTCAGATTTTTGCTGAAATTGTGACCGCGCGGCTTAGGGATTTTTCAAAAAAAAGTTGTTCAGAGGTCGAGGGCTAATTCTGTTTTCGATGATAAAACCCTATCTGTTTCCACCGAAAAAGCTTTCAGGGGATAGTTTGCAACAGTTTGGCACCATTTCTGAGTGAATTGCAGAAGGTCAGATTTTTGCTGAAATTGTGACCGCGCGGCTTAGGGTTTTTTCAAAAAAAAGTTGTTCAGAGGTCGAGGGCTAATTCTGTTTTCGATGATAAAAACCTATCTGTTTCCTCCCGAAAACCTTTCAGGGGATCGTTTGCAACAGTTTGGCACCATTTCTGAGTGAATTTCAGAATGTCAGATTTTTGCTGAAATTGTGACCGCGCGGCTTAGGGATTTTTCAAAAAAAAGTTGTTCAGACGTCGAGGGCTAATTCTGTTTTCGATGATAAAAACCTATCTGTTTCCTCCCGAAAACCTTTCAGGGGATCGTTTGCAACAGTTTGGCACCATTTCTGAGTGAATTTCAGAATGTCAGATTTTTGCTGAAATTGTGACCGCGCGGCTTAGGGTTTTTTCAAAAAAAAGTTGTTCAGACGTCGAGGGCTAATTCTGTTTTCGATGATAAAAACCTATCTATTTCCTCCCGAAAACCTTTCAGGCGATCGTTTGCAACAGTTTGGCACCATTTCTGAGTGAATTTCAGAATGTCAGATTTTTGCTGAAATTGTGACCGCGCGGCTTAGGGTTTTTTCAAAAAAAAGTTGTTCAGATGTCGAGGGCTAATTCTGTTTTCGATGATAAAAACCTATCTATTTCCTCCCGAAAACCTTTCAGGCGATCGTTTGCAACAGTTTGGCACCATTTCTGAGTGAATTTCAGAATGTCCGATTTTTGCTGAAATTGTGACCGCGCGGCTTAGGGTTTTTTCAAAAAAATGTTGTTCAGAGGTCGAGAGCTAATTCTGTTTTCGATGATAAAAACCTATCTGTTTCCACCGAAAAAGCTTTCAGGGGATAGTTTGCAACAGTTTGGCACCATTTCTGAGTGAATTTCAGAATGTCAGATTTTTGCTGAAATTGTGACCGCGCGGCTTAGGGATTTTTCAAAAAAAAGTTTTTCAGACGTCGAGGGCTAATTCTGTTTTCGATGATAAAAACCTATCTGTTTCCTCCCGAAAACCTTTCAGGGGATCGTTTGCAACAGTTTGGCACCATTTCTGAGTGAATTTCAGAATATCCGATTTTTGCTGAAATTATGACCGCCGCGGCTTAGGGTTTTTTTCAAAAAAAAGTTGCTCAGACATCGAGGGCTAATTCTGTTTTCGATGATAAAAACCTATCTATTTCCTCCCGAAAACCTTTCAGGCGATCGTTTGCAACAGTTTGGCACCATTTCTGAGTGAATTTCAGAATGTCAGATTTTTGCTGAAATTGTGACCGCGCGGCTTAGGGTTTTTTCAAAAAAAAGTTGTTCAGATGTCGAGGGCTAATTCTGTTTTCGATGATAAAAACCTATCTATTTCCTCCCGAAAACCTTTCAGGCGATCGTTTGCAACAGTTTGGCACCATTTCTGAGTGAATTTCAGAATGTCCGATTTTTGCTGAAATTGTGACCGCGCGGCTTAGGGTTTTTTCAAAAAAAAGTTGTTCAGAGGTCGAGGGCTAATTCTCTTTTCGATGATAAAAACCAATCTGTTTCCACCAAAAAATCTTTCAGGGGATCGTTTGCAACAGTTTGGCAACATTTCTGAGTGAATTTCAGAATGTCAGATTTTTGCTGAAATTGTGACCGCGCGCCTTAGGGTTTTTTCAAAAAAAAGTTGTTCAGACGTCGAGGGCTAATTCTGTTTTCGATGATAAAAACCTATCTGTTTCCTCCCGAAAACCTTTCAGGGGATCGTTTGCAACAGTTTGGCACCATTTCTGAGTGAATTTCAAAATATCCGATTTTTGCTGAAATTGTGACCGCGCGGCTTAGGGATTTTTCCAAAAAAAGTTGTTCAGAGGTCGAGGGCTAATTCTCTTTTCGATGATAAAAACCTATCTGTTTCCACCGAAAACGCTTAGGGATTTTTCAAAGAAAAGTTGTTCAGAGGTCGAGGGCTAATTCTGTTTTCGATGATAAAAACCTATCTGTTTCCACCGAAAAAGCTTTCAGGGGATAGTTTGCAACAGTTTGGCACCATTTCTGAGTGAATTTCAGAATGTCAGATTTTTGCTGAAATTGTGACCGCGCGGCTTAGGGATTTTTCAAAAAAAAGTTGTTCAGAGGTCGAGGGCTAATTCTGTTTTCGATGATAAAACCCTATCTGTTTCCACCGAAAAAGCTTTCAGGGGATAGTTTGCAACAGTTTGGCACCATTTCTGAGTGAATTGCAGAAGGTCAGATTTTTGCTGAAATTGTGACCGCGCGGCTTAGGGTTTTTTCAAAAAAAAGTTGTTCAGAGGTCGAGGGCTAATTCTGTTTTCGATGATAAAAACCTATCTGTTTCCTCCCGAAAACCTTTCAGGGGATCGTTTGCAACAGTTTGGCACCATTTCTGAGTGAATTTCAGAATGTCAGATTTTTGCTGAAATTGTGACCGCGCGGCTTAGGGATTTTTCAAAAAAAAGTTGTTCAGACGTCGAGGGCTAATTCTGTTTTCGATGATAAAAACCTATCTGTTTCCTCCCGAAAACCTTTCAGGGGATCGTTTGCAACAGTTTGGCACCATTTCTGAGTGAATTTCAGAATGTCAGATTTTTGCTGAAATTGTGACCGCGCGGCTTAGGGTTTTTTCAAAAAAAAGTTGTTCAGAGGTCGAGGGCTAATTCTGTTTTCGATGATAAAAACCTATCTATTTCCTCCCGAAAACCTTTCAGGCGATCGTTTGCAACAGTTTGGCACCATTTCTGAGTGAATTTCAGAATGTCAGATTTTTGCTGAAATTGTGACCGCGCGGCTTAGGGTTTTTTTAAAAAAAAGTTGTTCAGATGTCGAGGGCTAATTCTGTTTTCGATGATAAAAACCTATCTATTTCCTCCCGAAAACCTTTCAGGCGATCGTTTGCAACAGTTTGGCAACATTTCTGAGTGAATTTCAGAATGTCCGATTTTTACTGAAATTGTGACCGCGCGGCTTAGGGTTTTTTCAAAAAAAGTTGTTCAGAGGTCGAGGGCTAATTCTCTTTTCAATGATAAAAACCAATCTGTTTCCTCCCGAAAACCTTTCAGGGGATCGTTTGCAACAGTTTGGCACCATTTCTGAGTGAATTTCAAAATATCCGATTTTTGCTGAAATTGTGACCGCGCGGCTTAGGGATTTTTCAAAAAAAAGTTGTTCAGACGTCGAGGGCTAATTCTCTTTTCGATGATAAAAACCAAACTGTTTCCACCAAAAAATCTTTCAGGAGATCGTTTGCAACAGTTTGGCACCATTTCTGAGTGAATTTCAGAATGTCAGATTTTTGCTGAAATTGTGACCGCGCGGCTTAGGGTTTTTTCAAAAAAAAGTTGTTCAGACGTCGAGGGCTAATTCTGTTTTCGATGATAAAAACCTATCTGTTTCCACCGAAAACGCTTAGGGATTTTTCAAAGAAAAGTTGTTCAGAGGTCGAGGGCTAATTCTGTTTTCGATGATAAAAACCTATCTGTTTCCACCGAAAAAGCTTTCAGGGGACAGTTTGCAACAGTTTGGCACCATTTCTGAGTGAATTTCAGAATGTCAGATTTTTGCTGAAATTGTGACCGCGCGGCTTAGGGATTTTTCAAAAATGTTGTTCAGAGGTCGAGGGCTAATTCTGTTTTCGATGATAAAAACCTATCTGTTTCCTCCCGAAAACCTTTTAGGGGATCGTTTGCAACAGTTTGGCACCATTTCTGAGTGAATTTCAGAATGTCAGATTTTTGCTGAAATTGTGACCGCGCGGCTTAGGGATTTTTCAAAAAAAAGTTGTTCAGACGTCGAGGGCTAATTCTGTTTTCGATGATAAAAACCTATCTGTTTCCTCCCGAAAACCTTTCAGGGGATCGTTTGCAACAGTTTGGCACCATTTCTGAGTGAATTTCAGAATGTCAGATTTTTGCTGAAATTGTGACAGCGCGGCTTAGGGTTTTTTCAAAAAAAAGTTGTTCAGAGGTCGAGGGCTAATTCTGTTTTCGATGATAAAAACCTATCTATTTCCTCCCGAAAACCTTTCAGGCGATCGTTTGCAACAGTTTGGCACCATTTCTGAGTGAATTTCAGAATGTCAGATTTTTGCTGAAATTGTGACCGCGCGGCTTAGGGTTTTTTCAAAAAAAAGTTGTTCAGATGTCGAGGGCTAATTCTGTTTTCGATGATAAAAACCTATCTATTTCCTCCCGAAAACCTTTCAGGCGATCGTTTGCAACAGTTTGGCACCATTTCTGAGTGAATTTCAGAATGTCCGATTTTTGCTGAAATTGTGACCGCGCGGCTTAGGGTTTTTTCAAAAAAAAGTTGTTCAGAGGTCGAGGGCTAATTCTCTTTTCGATGATAAAAACCAATCTGTTTCCACCAAAAAATCTTTCAGGGGATCGTTTGCAACAGTTTGGCAACATTTCTGAGTGAATTTCAGAATGTCAGATTTTTGCTGAAATTGTGACCGCGCGCCTTAGGGTTTTTTCAAAAAAAGGTTGTTCAGACGTCGAGGGCTAATTCTGTTTTCGATGATAAAAACCTATCTGTTTCCTCCCGAAAACCTTTCAGGGGATCGTTTGCAACAGTTTGGCACCATTTCTGAGTGAATTTCAAAATATCCGATTTTTGCTGAAATTGTGACCGCGCGGCTTAGGGATTTTTCAAAAAAAAGTTGTTCAGACGTCGAGGGCTAATTCTCTTTTCGATGATAAAAACCAAACTGTTTCCACCAAAAAATCTTTCAGGGGATCGTTTGCAACAGTTTGGCACCATTTCTGAGTGAATTTCAGAATGTCAGATTTTTGCTGAAATTGTGACCGCGCGGCTTAGGGTTTTTTCAAAAAAAAGTTGTTCAGACGTCGAGGGCTAATTCTGTTTTCGATGATAAAAACCTATCTGTTTCCACCGAAAACGCTTAGGGATTTTTCAAAGAAAAGTTGTTCAGAGGTCGAGGGCTAATTCTGTTTTCGATGATAAAAACCTATCTGTTTCCACCGAAAAAGCTTTCAGGGGACAGTTTGCAACAGTTTGGCACCATTTCTGAGTGAATTTCAGAATGTCAGATTTTTGCTGAAATTGTGACCGCGCGGCTTAGGGATTTTTCAAAAATGTTGTTCAGAGGTCGAGGGCTAATTCTGTTTTCGATGATAAAAACCTATCTGTTTCCACCGAAAAAGCTTTCAGGGGATAGTTTGCAACAGTTTGGCACCATTTCTGAGTGAATTTCAGAATGTCAGATTTTTGCTGAAATTGTGACCGCGCGGCTTAGGGATTTTTCAATAAAAAGTTGTTCAGACGTCGAGGGCTAATTCTGTTTTCGATGATAAAAACCTATCTGTTTCCTCCCGAAAACCTTACAGGCGATCGTTTGCAAAAGTTTGGCACCATTTCTGAGTGAATTTCAAAATGTCCGATTTTTGCTGAAATTGTGACCGCGCGGCTTAGGGTTTTTTCAAAGAAAAGTTTTTCAGAGGTCGAGGGCTAATTCTGTTTTCGATGATAAAAAAACCTATCTGTTTCCACCGAAAAAGCTTTCAGGGGATCGTTTGCAACAGTTTGGCACCATTTCTGAGTGAATTTCATTATGTCAGATTTTTGCTGAAATTGTGACCGCGCGGCTTAGGGATTTTTCAAAAAAAAGTTATTCAGAGGTCAGGGCTAATCCTGTTTTCGATGATAAAAACCTATCTGTTTACTCCCGAAAACCTTACAGGCGATCATTTGCAACAGTTTGGCACCATTTCTGAGTGAATTTCAAAATATCCGATTTTTGCTGAAATTGTGACCGCGCGGCTTAGGGTCTTTTCAAAAAAAAGTTGTTCAGAGGTCGAGGGCTAATTCTGTTTTCGATGATAAAAACCAATCTGTTTCCACCGAAAAAGCTTTCAGGGGATCTTTTGCAACAGTTTGGCACCATTTCTGAGTGAATTTCATTATGTCAGATTTTTACTGAAATTGTGACCGCGCGGCTTAGGGGTTTTTCAAAAAAAAGTTGTTCAGAGGTCAGGGCTAATCCTGTTTTCGATGATAAAAACCTATCTGTTTACTCCCGAAAACCTTACAGGCGATCATTTGCAACAGTTTGGCACCATTTCTGAGTGAATTTCAAAATATCCGATTTTTGCTGAAATTGTGACCGCGCGGCTTAGGGATTTTTCAAAAAAGAGGTGTTCAGACGTCGAGGGCTAATTCTGTTTTCGATGATAAAAACCTATCTGTTTCCTCCCGAAAACCTTACAGGCGATCATTTGCAACAGTTTGGCACCATTTCTGAGTGAATTTCAGAATGTCAGATTTTTGCTGAAATTGTGATCGCGCGGCTTAGGGTTTTTTCAAAAAAAAGTTGTTCAGAGGTCGAGGTCTAATTCTGTTTTCGATGATAAAAACCTATCTGTTTCCACCGAAAAAGCTTTCAGGGGATCGTTTGCAACAGTTTGGCACCATTTCTGAGTGAATTTCAGAATGTCAGATTTTTGCTGAAATTGTGACCGCGCGGCTTAGGGATTTTTCAATAAAAAGTTGTTCAGACGTCGAGGGCTAATTCTGTATTCGATGATAAAAACCTATCTGTTTCCTCCCGAAAACCTTACAGGCGATCGTTTGCAAAAGTTTGGCACCATTTCTGAGTGAATTTCAAAATGTCCGATTTTTGCTGAAATTGTGACCGCGCGGCTTAGGGTTTTTTCAAAGAAAAGTTTTTCAGAGGTCGAGGGCTAATTCTGTTTTCGATGATAAAAAAACCTATCTGTTTCCACCGAAAAAGCTTTCAGGGGATCGTTTGCAACAGTTTGGCACCATTTCTGAGTGAATTTCATTATGTCAGATTTTTGCTGAAATTGTGACCGCACGGCTTAGGGATTTTTCAAAAAAAAGTTATTCAGAGGTCAGGGCTAATCCTGTTTTCGATGATAAAAACCTATCTGTTTACTCCCGAAAACCTTACAGGCGATCATTTGCAACAGTTTGGCACCATTTCTGAGTGAATTTCAAAATATCCGATTTTTGCTGAAATTGTGACCGCGCGGCTTAGGGTCTTTTCAAAAAAAAGTTGTTCAGAGGTCGAGGGCTAATTCTGTTTTCGATGATAAAAACCAATCTGTTTCCACCGAAAAAGCTTTCAGGGGATCTTTTGCAACAGTTTGGCACCATTTCTGAGTGAATTTCATTATGTCAGATTTTTACTGAAATTGTGACCGCGCGGCTTAGGGGTTTTTCAAAAAAAAGTTGTTCAGAGGTCAGGGCTAATCCTGTTTTCGATGATAAAAACCTATCTGTTTACTCCCGAAAACCTTACAGGCGATCATTTGCAACAGTTTGGCACCATTTCTGAGTGAATTTCAAAATATCCGATTTTTGCTGAAATTGTGACCGCGCGGCTTAGGGATTTTTCAAAAAAGAGGTGTTCAGACGTCGAGGGCTAATTCTGTTTTCGATGATAAAAACCTATCTGTTTCCTCCCGAAAACCTTACAGGCGATCATTTGCAACAGTTTGGCACCATTTCTGAGTGAATTTCAGAATGTCAGATTTTTGCTGAAATTGTGATCGCGCGGCTTAGGGTTTTTTCAAAAAAAGTTGTTCAGAGGTCGAGGTCTAATTCTGTTTTCGATGATAAAAACCTATCTGTTTCCACCGAAAAAGCTTTCAGGGGATCGTTTGCAACAGTTTGGCACCATTTCTGAGTGAATTTCAGAATGTCAGATTTTTGCTGAAATTGTGACCGCGCGGCTTAGGGATTTTTCAAATAAAAGTTGTTCAGACGTCGAGGGCTAATTCTGTTTTCGATGATAAAAAAACCTATCTGTTTCCACCGAAAAAGCTTTCAGGGGATCGTTTGCAACAGTTTGGCACCATTTCTGAGTGAATTTCATTATGTCAGATTTTTGCTGAAATTGTGACCGCGCGGCTTAGGGATTTTTCAAAAAAAAGTTATTCAGAGGTCAGGGCTAATCCTGTTTTCGATGATAAAAACCTATCTGTTTACTCCCGAAAACCTTACAGGCGATCATTTGCAACAGTTTGGCACCATTTCTGAGTGAATTTCAAAATATCCGATTTTTGCTGAAATTGTGACCGCGCGGCTTAGGGTCTTTTCAAAAAAAAGTTGTTCAGAGGTCGAGGGCTAATTCTGTTTTCGATGATAAAAACCAATCTGTTTCCACCGAAAAAGCTTTCAGGGGATCTTTTGCAACAGTTTGGCACCATTTCTGAGTGAATTTCATTATGTCAGATTTTTACTGAAATTGTGACCGCGCGGCTTAGGGGTTTTTCAAAAAAAAGTTGTTCAGAGGTCAGGGCTAATCCTGTTTTCGATGATAAAAACCTATCTGTTTACTCCCGAAAACCTTACAGGCGATCATTTGCAACAGTTTGGCACCATTTCTGAGTGAATTTCAAAATATCCGATTTTTGCTGAAATTGTGACCGCGCGGCTTAGGGATTTTTCAAAAAAGAGGTGTTCAGACGTCGAGGGCTAATTCTGTTTTCGATGATAAAAACCTATCTGTTTCCTCCCGAAAACCTTACAGGCGATCATTTGCAACAGTTTGGCACCATTTCTGAGTGAATTTCAGAATGTCAGATTTTTGCTGAAATTGTGATCGCGCGGCTTAGGGTTTTTTCAAAAAAAAGTTGTTCAGAGGTCGAGGTCTAATTCTGTTTTCGATGATAAAAACCTATCTGTTTCCACCGAAAAAGCTTTCAGGGGATCGTTTGCAACAGTTTGGCACCATTTCTGAGTGAATTTCAGAATGTCAGATTTTTGCTGAAATTGTGACCGCGCGGCTTAGGGATTTTTCAATAAAAAGTTGTTCAGACGTCGAGGGCTAATTCTGTATTCGATGATAAAAACCTATCTGTTTCCTCCCGAAAACCTTACAGGCGATCGTTTGCAAAAGTTTGGCACCATTTCTGAGTGAATTTCAAAATGTCCGATTTTTGCTGAAATTGTGACCGCGCGGCTTAGGGTTTTTTCAAAGAAAAGTTTTTCAGAGGTCGAGGGCTAATTCTGTTTTCGATGATAAAAAAACCTATCTGTTTCCACCGAAAAAGCTTTCAGGGGATCGTTTGCAACAGTTTGGCACCATTTCTGAGTGAATTTCATTATGTCAGATTTTTGCTGAAATTGTGACCGCACGGCTTAGGGATTTTTCAAAAAAAAGTTATTCAGAGGTCAGGGCTAATCCTGTTTTCGATGATAAAAACCTATCTGTTTACTCCCGAAAACCTTACAGGCGATCATTTGCAACAGTTTGGCACCATTTCTGAGTGAATTTCAAAATATCCGATTTTTGCTGAAATTGTGACCGCGCGGCTTAGGGTCTTTTCAAAAAAAAGTTGTTCAGAGGTCGAGGGCTAATTCTGTTTTCGATGATAAAAACCAATCTGTTTCCACCGAAAAAGCTTTCAGGGGATCTTTTGCAACAGTTTGGCACCATTTCTGAGTGAATTTCATTATGTCAGATTTTTACTGAAATTGTGACCGCGCGGCTTAGGGGTTTTTCAAAAAAAAGTTGTTCAGAGGTCAGGGCTAATCCTGTTTTCGATGATAAAAACCTATCTGTTTACTCCCGAAAACCTTACAGGCGA
The DNA here is from genome assembly GCF_965113315.1 of Podarcis vaucheri. Classification (NCBI taxonomy): domain Eukaryota; kingdom Metazoa; phylum Chordata; class Lepidosauria; order Squamata; family Lacertidae; genus Podarcis; species Podarcis vaucheri. The sequence continues at coordinate 98,280,099 of NC_138762.1, read as the reverse complement.
TCATTTGCAACAGTTTGGCACCATTTCTGAGTGAATTTCAAAATATCCGATTTTTGCTGAAATTGTGACCGCGCGGCTTAGGGATTTTTCAAATAAAAGTTGTTCAGACGTCGAGGGCTAATTCTGTTTTCGATGATAAAAACCTATCTGTTTCCTCCCGAAAACCTTACAGGCGATCATTTGCAACAGTTTGGCACCATTTCTGAGTGAATTTCAGAATGTCAGATTTTTGCTGAAATTGTGATCGCGCGGCTTAGGGTTTTTTCAAAAAAAAGTTGTTCAGAGGTCGAGGTCTAATTCTGTTTTCGATGATAAAAACCTATCTGTTTCCACCGAAAAAGCTTTCAGGGGATCGTTTGCAACAGTTTGGCACCATTTCTGAGTGAATTTCAGAATGTCAGATTTTTGCTGAAATTGTGACCGCGCGGCTTAGGGATTTTTCAAATAAAAGTTGTTCAGACGTCGAGGGCTAATTCTGTTTTCGATGATAAAAACCTATCTGTTTCCTCCCGAAAACCTTTCAGGGGATCGTTTGCAACAGTTTGGCACCATTTCTGAGTGAATTTCAGAATGTCAGATTTTTGCTGAAATTGTGACCGCGCGGCTTAGGGTTTTTTCAAAAAAAAGTTGTTCAGAGGTCGAGGGCTAATTCTGTTTCCCATGATAAAAACCCATCTGTTTCCACCGGAAAAGCTTTCAGGCGATCGATTGCAACAGTTTGGCACCATTTCTGAGTGAATTTCAGAATGTCAGATTTTTGCTGAAATTGTGACCGCGCGGCTTAGGGATTTTTCAAAAATGTTGTTCAGAGGTCGAGGGCTAATTCTGTTTTCGATGATAAAAACCTATCTGTTTCCTCCCGAAAACCTTTCAGGGGATCGTTTGCAACAGTTTGGCACCATTTCTGAGTGAATTTCAGAATGTCAGATTTTTGCTGAAATTGTGACCGCGCGGCTTAGGGATTTTTCAAAAAAAAGTTGTTCAGACGTCGAGGGCTAATTCTGTTTTCGATGATAAAAACCTATCTGTTTCCTCCCGAAAACCTTTCAGGGGATCGTTTGCAACAGTTTGGCACCATTTCTGAGTGAATTTCAGAATGTCAGATTTTTGCTGAAATTGTGACCGCGCGGCTTAGGGTTTTTTCAAAAAAAAGTTGTTCAGAGGTCGAGGGCTAATTCTGTTTTCGATGATAAAAACCTATCTATTTCCTCCCGAAAACCTTTCAGGCGATCGTTTGCAACAGTTTGGCACCATTTCTGAGTGAATTTCAGAATGTCAGATTTTTGCTGAAATTGTGACCGCGCGGCTTAGGGTTTTTTCAAAAAAAAGTTGTTCAGATGTCGAGGGCTAATTCTGTTTTCGATGATAAAAACCTATCTATTTCCTCCCGAAAACCTTTCAGGCGATCGTTTGCAACAGTTTGGCACCATTTCTGAGTGAATTTCAGAATGTCCGATTTTTGCTGAAATTGTGACCGCGCGGCTTAGGGTTTTTTCAAAAAAAAGTTGTTCAGAGGTCGAGGGCTAATTCTCTTTTCGATGATAAAAACCAATCTGTTTCCACCAAAAAATCTTTCAGGGGATCGTTTGCAACAGTTTGGCAACATTTCTGAGTGAATTTCAGAATGTCAGATTTTTGCTGAAATTGTGACCGCGCGCCTTAGGGTTTTTTCAAAAAAAAGTTGTTCAGACGTCGAGGGCTAATTCTGTTTTCGATGATAAAAACCTATCTGTTTCCTCCCGAAAACCTTTCAGGGGATCGTTTGCAACAGTTTGGCACCATTTCTGAGTGAATTTCAAAATATCCGATTTTTGCTGAAATTGTGACCGCGCGGCTTAGGGATTTTTCAAAAAAAAGTTGTTCAGACGTCGAGGGCTAATTCTCTTTTCGATGATAAAAACCAAACTGTTTCCACCAAAAAATCTTTCAGGGGATCGTTTGCAACAGTTTGGCACCATTTCTGAGTGAATTTCAGAATGTCAGATTTTTGCTGAAATTGTGACCGCGCGGCTTAGGGTTTTTTCAAAAAAAAAGTTGTTCAGACGTCGAGGGCTAATTCTGTTTTCGATGATAAAAACCTATCTGTTTCCACCGAAAACGCTTAGGGATTTTTCAAAGAAAAGTTGTTCAGAGGTCGAGGGCTAATTCTGTTTTCGATGATAAAAACCTATCTGTTTCCACCGAAAAAGCTTTCAGGGGACAGTTTGCAACAGTTTGGCACCATTTCTGAGTGAATTTCAGAATGTCAGATTTTTGCTGAAATTGTGACCGCGCGGCTTAGGGATTTTTCAAAAATGTTGTTCAGAGGTCGAGGGCTAATTCTGTTTTCGATGATAAAAACCTATCTGTTTCCACCGAAAAAGCTTTCAGGGGATAGTTTGCAACAGTTTGGCACCATTTCTGAGTGAATTGCAGAAGGTCAGATTTTTGCTGAAATTGTGACCGCGCGGCTTAGGGTTTTTTTAAAAAAAAGTTGTTCAGAGGTCGAGGGCTAATTCTGTTTTCGATGATAAAAACCTATCTGTTTCCACCGAAAAAGCTTTCAGGGGATAGTTTGCAACAGTTTGGCACCATTTCTGAGTGAATTTCAGAATGTCAGATTTTTGCTGAAATTGTGACCGCGCGGCTTAGGGATTTTTCAATAAAAAGTTGTTCAGACGTCGAGGGCTAATTCTGTTTTCGATGATAAAAACCTATCTGTTTCCTCCCGAAAACCTTACAGGCGATCGTTTGCAAAAGTTTGGCACCATTTCTGAGTGAATTTCAAAATGTCCGATTTTTGCTGAAATTGTGACCGCGCGGCTTAGGGTTTTTTCAAAGAAAAGTTTTTCAGAGGTCGAGGGCTAATTCTGTTTTCGATGATAAAAAAACCTATCTGTTTCCACCGAAAAAGCTTTCAGGGGATCGTTTGCAACAGTTTGGCACCATTTCTGAGTGAATTTCATTATGTCAGATTTTTGCTGAAATTGTGACCGCGCGGCTTAGGGATTTTTCAAAAAAAAGTTATTCAGAGGTCAGGGCTAATCCTGTTTTCGATGATAAAAACCTATCTGTTTACTCCCGAAAACCTTACAGGCGATCATTTGCAACAGTTTGGCACCATTTCTGAGTGAATTTCAAAATATCCGATTTTTGCTGAAATTGTGACCGCGCGGCTTAGGGTCTTTTCAAAAAAAAGTTGTTCAGAGGTCGAGGGCTAATTCTGTTTTCGATGATAAAAACCAATCTGTTTCCACCGAAAAAGCTTTCAGGGGATCTTTTGCAACAGTTTGGCACCATTTCTGAGTGAATTTCATTATGTCAGATTTTTACTGAAATTGTGACCGCGCGGCTTAGGGGTTTTTCAAAAAAAAGTTGTTCAGAGGTCAGGGCTAATCCTGTTTTCGATGATAAAAACCTATCTGTTTACTCCCGAAAACCTTACAGGCGATCATTTGCAACAGTTTGGCACCATTTCTGAGTGAATTTCAAAATATCCGATTTTTGCTGAAATTGTGACCGCGCGGCTTAGGGTCTTCTCAAAAAAAAGTTGTTCAGAGGTCGAGGGCTAATTCTGTTTTCGATGATAAAAACCTATCTGTTTCCACGAAAAAAATCTTTCAGGGGATCGTTTGCAACAGTTTGGCACCATTTCTGAGTGAATTTCAGAATGTCAGATTTTTGCTGAAATTGTGACCGCGCGGCTTAGGGATTTTTCAAAAAAAAGGTGTTCAGACGTCGAGGGCTAATTCTGTTTTCGATGATAAAAACCTATCTGTTTCCTCCCGAAAACCTTACAGGCGATCATTTGCAACAGTTTGGCACCATTTCTGAGTGAATTTCAAAATGTCCGATTTTTGCTGAAATTGTGACCGCGCGGCTTAGGGTTTTTTCAAAAAAATGTTGTTCAGAGGTCGATGGCTAATTCTGTTTTCGATGACAAAAACCTATCTGTTTCCACCGAAAAAGCTTTCAGGGGATCGTTTGCAACAGTTTGGCACCATTTCTGAGTGAATTTCAGAATGTCAGATTTTTGCTGAAATTGTGACCGCGCGGCTTAGGGATTTTTCAAAAAAAAGTTGTTCAGAGGTCAGGGCTAATCCTGTTTTCGATGATAAAAACCTATCTATTTCCTCCCGAAAACCTTTCAGGCGATCGTTTGCAACAGTTTGGCACCATTTCTGAGTGAATTTCAGAATGTCATATTTTTGCTGAAATTGTGACCGCGCGGCTTAGGGTTTTTTCAAATAAAACTTGTTCAGAGGTCGAGGGCTAATTCTGTTTTCGATGATAAAAACCTACCTGTTTCCACCGAAAAAGCTTTCAGGGGATCGTTTGCAACAGTTTGGCACCATTTCTGAGTGAATTTCAGAATGTCAGATTTTTGCTGAAATCGTGACCGCGCGGCTTAGGGATTTTTCAAAAAAAAGGTGTTCAGACGTCGAGGGCTAATTCTGTTTTCGATGATAAAAACCTATCTGTTTCCTCCCGAAAACCTTACAGGCGATCATTTGCAACAGTTTGGCACCATTTCTGAGTGAATTTCAAAATGTCCGATTTTTGCTGAAATTGTGACCGCGCGGCTTAGGGTTTTTTCAAAAAAAAGTTGTTCAGAGGTCGAGGGCTAATTCTGTTTTCGATGATAAAAACCTATGTGTTTCCACCGAAAAAGCTTTCAGGGGATCGTTTGCAACAGTTTGGCACCATTTCTGAGTGAATTTCAGAATGTCAGATTTTTGCTGAAATCGTGACCGCGCTGCTTAGGGATTTTTCAAATAAAAGTTGTTCAGACATCGAGGGCTAATTCTGTTTTCGATGATAAAAACCTATCTGTTTCCTCCCGAAAACCTTTCAGGGGATCGTTTGCAACAGTTTGGCACCATTTCTGAGTGAATTTCAGAATGTCAGATTTTTGCTGAAATTGTGACCGCGCGTCTTAGGGTTTTTTCAAAAAAAAGTTGTTCAGAGGTCGAGGGCTAATTCTGTTTTCGATGATAGAAACCTATCTGTTTCCACCGAAAAAGCTTTCAGGGGATCGTTTGCAACAGTTTGTCACCATTTCTGAGTGAATTTCAGAATGTCAGATTTTTGCTGAAATTGTGACCGCGCGGCTTAGGGATTTTTCAAATAAAAGTTGTTCAGACGTCGAGGGCTAATTCTGTTTTCGATGATAAAAACCTATCTGTTTCCTCCCGAAAACCTTTCAGGGGATCGTTTGCAACAGTTTGGCACCATTTCTGAGTGAATTTCAGAATGTCAGATTTTTGCTGAAATTGTGACCGCGCGGCTTAGGGTTTTTTCAAAAAAAAGTTGTTCAGACGTCGAGGGCTAATTCTGTTTTCGATGATAAAAACCTATCTGTTTCCTCCCGAAAACCTTTCAGGCGATCGTTTGCAACAGTTTGGCACCATTTCTGAGTGAATTTCAGAATGTCAGATTTTTGCTGAAATTGTGACCGCGCGGCTTAGGGATTTTTCAAATAAAAGTTGTTCAGACGTCGAGGGCTAATTCTGTTTTCGATGATAAAAACCTATCTGTTTCCTCCCGAAAACCTTTCAGGGGATCGTTTGCAACAGTTTGGCACCATTTCTGAGTGAATTTCAGAATGTCAGATTTTTGCTGAAATTGTGACCGCGCGGCTTAGGGATTTTTCAAATAAAAGTTGTTCAGACGTCGAGGGCTAATTCTGTTTTCGATGATAAAAACCTATCTGTTTCCTCCCGAAAACCTTTCAGGGGATCGTTTGCAACAGTTTGGCACCATTTCTGAGTGAATTTCAGAATGTCAGATTTTTGCTGAAATTGTGACCGCGCGGCTTAGGGATTTTTCAAAAAAAAGGTGTTCAGACGTCGAGGGCTAATTCTGTTTTCGATGATAAAAACCTATCTGTTTCCTCCCGAAAACCTTACAGGCGATCGATTGCAACAGTTTGGCACCATTTCTGAGTGAATTTCAGAATGTCAGATTTTTGCTGAAATTGTGACCGCGCGGCTTAGGGATTTTTCAAATAAAAGTTGTTCAGACGTCGAGGGCTAATTCTGTTTTCGATGATAAAAACCTATCTGTTTCCACCGAAAAAGCTTTCAGGGGATCGTTTGCAACAGTTTGTAACCATTTCTGAGTGAATTTCAGAATGTCAGATTTTTGCTGAAATTGTGACCGCGCGGCTTAGGGATTTTTCAAATAAAAGTTGTTCAGACGTCGAGGGCTAATTCTGTTTTCGATGATAAAAACCTATCTGTTTCCTCCCGAAAACCTTTCAGGGGATCGTTTGCAACAGTTTGGCACCATTTCTGAGTGAATTTCAGAATGTCAGATTTTTGCTGAAATTGTGACCGCGCGGCTTAGGGTTTTTTCAAAAAAAAGTTGTTCAGACGTCGAGGGCTAATTCTGTTTTCGATGATAAAAACCTATCTGTTTCCTCCCGAAAACCTTTCAGGCGATCGTTTGCAACAGTTTGGCACCATTTCTGAGTGAATTTCAGAATGTCAGATTTTTGCTGAAATTGTGACCGCGCGGCTTAGGGATTTTTCAAATAAAAGTTGTTCAGACGTCGAGGGCTAATTCTGTTTTCGATGATAAAAACCTATCTGTTTCCTCCCGAAAACCTTTCAGGGGATCGTTTGCAACAGTTTGGCACCATTTCTGAGTGAATTTCAGAATGTCAGATTTTTGCTGAAATTGTGACCGCGCGGCTTAGGGATTTTTCAAATAAAAGTTGTTCAGACGTCGAGGGCTAATTCTGTTTTCGATGATAAAAACCTATCTGTTTCCTCCCGAAAACCTTTCAGGGGATCGTTTGCAACAGTTTGGCACCATTTCTGAGTGAATTTCAGAATGTCAGATTTTTGCTGAAATTGTGACCGCGTGGCTTAGGGATTTTTCAAATAAAAGTTGTTCAGACGTCGAGGGCTAATTCTGTTTTCGATGATAAAAACCTATGTGTTTCCACCGAAGAAGCTTTCAGGGGATCGTTTGCAACAGTTTGTCACCATTTCTGAGTGAATTTCAGAATGTCAGATTTTTGCTGAAATTGTGACCGCGTGGCTTTGGGATTTTTCAAATAAAAGTTGTTCAGACGTCGAGGGCTAATTCTGTTTTCGATGATAAAAACCTATCTGTTTCCTCCCGAAAACCTTTCAGGGGATCGTTTGCAACAGTTTGGCACCATTTCTGATTGAATTTCAGAATGTCAGATTTTTGCTGAAATTGTGACCGTGCGGCTTAGGGTTTTTTCAAAAAAAAGTTGTTCAGAGGTCGAGGGCTAATTCTGTTTTCGATGATAAAAACCTATGTGTTTCCACCGAAAAAGCTTTCAGGGGATCGTTTGCAACAGTTTGGCACCATTTCTGAGTGAATTGCAGAAGGTCAGATTTTTGCTGAAATTGTGACCGCGCGGCTTAGGGATTTTTCAAAAAAAAGTTGTTCAGAGGTCAGGGCTAATCCTGTTTTCGATGATAAAAACCTATCTGTTTCCTCCCGAAAACCTTACAGGCGATCGTTTGCAACAGTTTGGCACCATTTCTGAGTGAATTTCAAAATATCCGATTTTTGCTGAAATTGTGACCGCGCGGCTTAGGGTTTTTTCAAAAAAATGTTGTTCAGAGGTCGAGGGCTAATTCTGTTTTCGATGATAAAAACCTATGTGTTTCCACCGAAAAAGCTTTCAGGGGATCGTTTGCAACAGTTTGGCACCATTTCTGAGTGAATTTCAGAATGTCAGATTTTTGCTGAAATTGTGACCGTGCGGCTTAGGGTTTTTTCAAAAAAAAGTTGTTCAGACGTCGAGGGCTAATTCTGTTTTCGATGATAAAAACCTATGTGTTTCCACCGAAAAAGCTTTCAGGGGATCGTTTGCAACAGTTTGGCACCATTTCTGAGTGAATTTCAGAATGTCAGATTTTTGCTGAAATCGTGACCGCGCTGCTTAGGGATTTTTCAAATAAAAGTTGTTCAGACGTCGAGGGCTAATTCTGTTTTCGATGATAAAAACCTATCTGTTTCCACCGAAAAAGCTTTCAGGGGATCGTTTGCAACAGTTTGTAACCATTTCTGAGTGAATTTCAGAATGTCAGATTTTTGCTGAAATTGTGACCGCGTGGCTTAGTGATTTTTCAAATAAAAGTTGTTCAGACGTCGTGGGCTAATTCTGTTTTCGATGATAAAAACCTATGTGTTTCCACCGAAGAAGCTTTCAGGGGATCGTTTGCAACAGTTTGTCACCATTTCTGAGTGAATTTCAGAATGTCAGATTTTTGCTGAAATTGTGACCGCGTGGCTTTGGGATTTTTCAAATAAAAGTTGTTCAGACGTCGAGGGCTAATTCTGTTTTCGATGATAAAAACCTATCTGTTTCCTCCCGAAAACCTTTCAGGGGATCGTTTGCAACAGTTTGGCACCATTTCTGATTGAATTTCAGAATGTCAGATTTTTGCTGAAATTGTGACCGTGCGGCTTAGGGTTTTTTCAAAAAAAAGTTGTTCAGAGGTCGAGGGCTAATTCTGTTTTCGATGATAAAAACCTATGTGTTTCCACCGAAAAAGCTTTCAGGGGATCGTTTGCAACAGTTTGGCACCATTTCTGAGTGAATTGCAGAAGGTCAGATTTTTGCTGAAATTGTGACCGCGCGGCTTAGGGATTTTTCAAAAAAAAGTTGTTCAGAGGTCAGGGCTAATCCTGTTTTCGATGATAAAAACCTATCTGTTTCCTCCCGAAAACCTTACAGGCGATCGTTTGCAACAGTTTGGCACCATTTCTGAGTGAATTTCAAAATATCCGATTTTTGCTGAAATTGTGACCGCGCGGCTTAGGGTTTTTTCAAAAAAAAGTTGTTCAGACGTCGAGGGCTAATTCTGTTTTCGATGATAAAAACCTATCTGTTTCCTCCCGAAAACCTTTCAGGGGATCGTTTGCAACAGTTTGGCACCATTTCTGAGTGAATTTCAGAATGTCAGATTTTTGCTGAAATTGTGACCGTGCGGCTTAGGGTTTTTTCAAAAAAAAGTTGTTCAGACGTCGAGGGCTAATTCTGTTTTCGATGATAAAAACCTATGTGTTTCCACCGAAAAAGCTTTCAGGGGATCGTTTGCAACAGTTTGGCACCATTTCTGAGTGAATTTCAGAATGTCAGATTTTTGCTGAAATCGTGACCGCGCTGCTTAGGGATTTTTCAAATAAAAGTTGTTCAGACGTCGAGGGCTAATTCTGTTTTCGATGATAAAAACCTATCTGTTTCCTCCCGAAAACCTTACAGGGGATCGTTTGCAACAGTTTGGCACCATTTCTGAGTGAATTTCAGAATGTCAGATTTTTGCTGAAATTGTGACCGCGCGTCTTAGGGTTTTTTCAAAAAAAAGTTGTTCAGAGGTCGAGGGCTAATTCTGTTTTCGATGATAGAAACCTATCTGTTTCCACCGAAAAAGCTTTCAGGGGATCGTTTGCAACAGTTTGTCACCATTTCTGAGTGAATTTCAGAATGTCAGATTTTTGCTGAAATTGTGACCGCGCGGCTTAGGGATTTTTCAAATAAAAGTTGTTCAGACGTCGAGGGCTAATTCTGTTTTCGATGATAAAAACCTATCTGTTTCCTCCCGAAAACCTTTCAGGGGATCGTTTGCAACAGTTTGGCACCATTTCTGAGTGAATTTCAGAATGTCAGATTTTTGCTGAAATTGTGACCGCGCGGCTTAGGGTTTTTTCAAAAAAAAGTTGTTCAGACGTCGAGGGCTAATTCTGTTTTCGATGATAAAAACCTATCTGTTTCCTCCCGAAAACCTTTCAGGCGATCGTTTACAACAGTTTGGCACCATTTCTGAGTGAATTTCAGAATGTCAGATTTTTGCTGAAATTGTGACCGCGCGGCTTAGGGATTTTTCAAATAAAAGTTGTTCAGACGTCGAGGGCTAATTCTGTTTTCGATGATAAAAACCTATCTGTTTCCTCCCGAAAACCTTTCAGGGGATCGTTTGCAACAGTTTGGCACCATTTCTGAGTGAATTTCAGAATGTCAGATTTTTGCTGAAATTGTGACCGCGCGGCTTAGGGATTTTTCAAATAAAAGTTGTTCAGACGTCGAGGGCTAATTCTGTTTTCGATGATAAAAACCTATCTGTTTCCTCCCGAAAACCTTTCAGGGGATCGTTTGCAACAGTTTGGCACCATTTCTGAGTGAATTTCAGAATGTCAGATTTTTGCTGAAATTGTGACCGCGCGGCTTAGGGATTTTTCAAAAAAAAGGTGTTCAGACGTCGAGGGCTAATTCTGTTTTCGATGATAAAAACCTATCTGTTTCCTCCCGAAAACCTTACAGGCGATCGATTGCAACAGTTTGGCACCATTTCTGAGTGAATTTCAGAATGTCAGATTTTTGCTGAAATTGTGACCGCGCGGCTTAGGGATTTTTCAAATAAAAGTTGTTCAGACGTCGAGGGCTAATTCTGTTTTCGATGATAAAAACCTATCTGTTTCCACCGAAAAAGCTTTCAGGGGATCGTTTGCAACAGTTTGTAACCATTTCTGAGTGAATTTCAGAATGTCAGATTTTTGCTGAAATTGTGACCGCGCGGCTTAGGGATTTTTCAAATAAAAGTTGTTCAGACGTCGAGGGCTAATTCTGTTTTCGATGATAAAAACCTATCTGTTTCCTCCCGAAAACCTTTCAGGGGATCGTTTGCAACAGTTTGGCACCATTTCTGAGTGAATTTCAGAATGTCAGATTTTTGCTGAAATTGTGACCGCGCGGCTTAGGGTTTTTTCAAAAAAAAGTTGTTCAGACGTCGAGGGCTAATTCTGTTTTCGATGATAAAAACCTATCTGTTTCCTCCCGAAAACCTTTCAGGCGATCGTTTGCAACAGTTTGGCACCATTTCTGAGTGAATTTCAGAATGTCAGATTTTTGCTGAAATTGTGACCGCGCGGCTTAGGGATTTTTCAAATAAAAGTTGTTCAGACGTCGAGGGCTAATTCTGTTTTCGATGATAAAAACCTATCTGTTTCCTCCCGAAAACCTTTCAGGGGATCGTTTGCAACAGTTTGGCACCATTTCTGAGTGAATTTCAGAATGTCAGATTTTTGCTGAAATTGTGACCGCGCGGCTTAGGGATTTTTCAAATAAAAGTTGTTCAGACGTCGAGGGCTAATTCTGTTTTCGATGATAAAAACCTATCTGTTTCCTCCCGAAAACCTTTCAGGGGATCGTTTGCAACAGTTTGGCACCATTTCTGAGTGAATTTCAGAATGTCAGATTTTTGCTGAAATTGTGACCGCGTGGCTTAGGGATTTTTCAAATAAAAGTTGTTCAGACGTCGAGGGCTAATTCTGTTTTCGATGATAAAAACCTATGTGTTTCCACCGAAGAAGCTTTCAGGGGATCGTTTGCAACAGTTTGTCACCATTTCTGAGTGAATTTCAGAATGTCAGATTTTTGCTGAAATTGTGACCGCGTGGCTTTGGGATTTTTCAAATAAAAGTTGTTCAGACGTCGAGGGCTAATTCTGTTTTCGATGATAAAAACCTATCTGTTTCCTCCCGAAAACCTTTCAGGGGATCGTTTGCAACAGTTTGGCACCATTTCTGATTGAATTTCAGAATGTCAGATTTTTGCTGAAATTGTGACCGTGCGGCTTAGGGTTTTTTCAAAAAAAAGTTGTTCAGAGGTCGAGGGCTAATTCTGTTTTCGATGATAAAAACCTATGTGTTTCCACCGAAAAAGCTTTCAGGGGATCGTTTGCAACAGTTTGGCACCATTTCTGAGTGAATTGCAGAAGGTCAGATTTTTGCTGAAATTGTGACCGCGCGGCTTAGGGATTTTTCAAAAAAAAGTTGTTCAGAGGTCAGGGCTAATCCTGTTTTCGATGATAAAAACCTATCTGTTTCCTCCCGAAAACCTTACAGGCGATCGTTTGCAACAGTTTGGCACCATTTCTGAGTGAATTTCAAAATATCCGATTTTTGCTGAAATTGTGACCGCGCGGCTTAGGGTTTTTTCAAAAAAATGTTGTTCAGAGGTCGAGGGCTAATTCTGTTTTCGATGATAAAAACCTATGTGTTTCCACCGAAAAAGCTTTCAGGGGATCGTTTGCAACAGTTTGGCACCATTTCTGAGTGAATTTCAGAATGTCAGATTTTTGCTGAAATTGTGACCGTGCGGCTTAGGGTTTTTTCAAAAAAAAGTTGTTCAGACGTCGAGGGCTAATTCTGTTTTCGATGATAAAAACCTATGTGTTTCCACCGAAAAAGCTTTCAGGGGATCGTTTGCAACAGTTTGGCACCATTTCTGAGTGAATTTCAGAATGTCAGATTTTTGCTGAAATCGTGACCGCGCTGCTTAGGGATTTTTCAAATAAAAGTTGTTCAGACGTCGAGGGCTAATTCTGTTTTCGATGATAAAAACCTATCTGTTTCCACCGAAAAAGCTTTCAGGGGATCGTTTGCAACAGTTTGTAACCATTTCTGAGTGAATTTCAGAATGTCAGATTTTTGCTGAAATTGTGACCGCGTGGCTTAGGGATTTTTCAAATAAAAGTTGTTCAGACGTCGAGGGCTAATTCTGTTTTCGATGATAAAAACCTATGTGTTTCCACCGAAGAAGCTTTCAGGGGATCGTTTGCAACAGTTTGTCACCATTTCTGAGTGAATTTCAGAATGTCAGATTTTTGCTGAAATTGTGACCGCGTGGCTTTGGGATTTTTCAAATAAAAGTTGTTCAGACGTCGAGGGCTAATTCTGTTTTCGATGATAAAAACCTATCTGTTTCCTCCCGAAAACCTTTCAGGGGATCGTTTGCAACAGTTTGGCACCATTTCTGATTGAATTTCAGAATGTCAGATTTTTGCTGAAATTGTGACCGCGCGGCTTAGGGATTTTTCAAATAAAAGTTGTTCAGACGTCGAGGGCTAATTCTGTTTTCGATGATAAAAACCTATCTGTTTCCTCCCGAAAACCTTTCAGGGGATCGTTTGCAACAGTTTGGCACCATTTCTGAGTGAATTTCAGAATGTCAGATTTTTGCTGAAATTGTGACCGCGCGGCTTAGGGATTTTTCAAATAAAAGTTGTTCAGACGTCGAGGGCTAATTCTGTTTTCGATGATAAAAACCTATCTGTTTCCTCCCGAAAACCTTTCAGGGGATCGTTTGCAACAGTTTGGCACCATTTCTGAGTGAATTTCAGAATGTCAGATTTTTGCTGAAATTGTGACCGCGTGGCTTAGGGATTTTTCAAATAAAAGTTGTTCAGACGTCGAGGGCTAATTCTGTTTTCGATGATAAAAACCTATGTGTTTCCACCGAAGAAGCTTTCAGGGGATCGTTTGCAACAGTTTGTCACCATTTCTGAGTGAATTTCAGAATGTCAGATTTTTGCTGAAATTGTGACCGCGTGGCTTTGGGATTTTTCAAATAAAAGTTGTTCAGACGTCGAGGGCTAATTCTGTTTTCGATGATAAAAACCTATCTGTTTCCTCCCGAAAACCTTTCAGGGGATCGTTTGCAACAGTTTGGCACCATTTCTGATTGAATTTCAGAATGTCAGATTTTTGCTGAAATTGTGACCGTGCGGCTTAGGGTTTTTTCAAAAAAAAGTTGTTCAGAGGTCGAGGGCTAATTCTGTTTTCGATGATAAAAACCTATGTGTTTCCACCGAAAAAGCTTTCAGGGGATCGTTTGCAACAGTTTGGCACCATTTCTGAGTGAATTGCAGAAGGTCAGATTTTTGCTGAAATTGTGACCGCGCGGCTTAGGGATTTTTCAAAAAAAAGTTGTTCAGAGGTCAGGGCTAATCCTGTTTTCGATGATAAAAACCTATCTGTTTCCTCCCGAAAACCTTACAGGCGATCGTTTGCAACAGTTTGGCACCATTTCTGAGTGAATTTCAAAATATCCGATTTTTGCTGAAATTGTGACCGCGCGGCTTAGGGTTTTTTCAAAAAAATGTTGTTCAGAGGTCGAGGGCTAATTCTGTTTTCGATGATAAAAACCTATGTGTTTCCACCGAAAAAGCTTTCAGGGGATCGTTTGCAACAGTTTGGCACCATTTCTGAGTGAATTTCAGAATGTCAGATTTTTGCTGAAATTGTGACCGTGCGGCTTAGGGTTTTTTCAAAAAAAAGTTGTTCAGACGTCGAGGGCTAATTCTGTTTTCGATGATAAAAACCTATGTGTTTCCACCGAAAAAGCTTTCAGGGGATCGTTTGCAACAGTTTGGCACCATTTCTGAGTGAATTTCAGAATGTCAGATTTTTGCTGAAATCGTGACCGCGCTGCTTAGGGATTTTTCAAATAAAAGTTGTTCAGACGTCGAGGGCTAATTCTGTTTTCGATGATAAAAACCTATCTGTTTCCACCGAAAAAGCTTTCAGGGGATCGTTTGCAACAGTTTGTAACCATTTCTGAGTGAATTTCAGAATGTCAGATTTTTGCTGAAATTGTGACCGCGTGGCTTAGGGATTTTTCAAATAAAAGTTGTTCAGACGTCGAGGGCTAATTCTGTTTTCGATGATAAAAACCTATGTGTTTCCACCGAAGAAGCTTTCAGGGGATCGTTTGCAACAGTTTGTCACCATTTCTGAGTGAATTTCAGAATGTCAGATTTTTGCTGAAATTGTGACCGCGTGGCTTTGGGATTTTTCAAATAAAAGTTGTTCAGACGTCGAGGGCTAATTCTGTTTTCGATGATAAAAACCTATCTGTTTCCTCCCGAAAACCTTTCAGGGGATCGTTTGCAACAGTTTGGCACCATTTCTGATTGAATTTCAGAATGTCAGATTTTTGCTGAAATTGTGACCGTGCGGCTTAGGGTTTTTTCAAAAAAAAGTTGTTCAGAGGTCGAGGGCTAATTCTGTTTTCGATGATAAAAACCTATGTGTTTCCACCGAAAAAGCTTTCAGGGGATCGTTTGCAACAGTTTGGCACCATTTCTGAGTGAATTGCAGAAGGTCAGATTTTTGCTGAAATTGTGACCGCGCGGCTTAGGGATTTTTCAAAAAAATTTGTTCAGAGGTCAGGGCTAATCCTGTTTTCGATGATAAAAACCTATCTGTTTCCTCCCGAAAACCTTACAGGCGATCGTTTGCAACAGTTTGGCACCATTTCTGAGTGAATTTCAAAATATCCGATTTTTGCTGAAATTGTGACCGCGCGGCTTAGGGTTTTTTCAAAAAAAAGTTGTTCAGACGTCGAGGGCTAATTCTGTTTTCGATGATAAAAACCTATCTGTTTCCTCCCGAAAACCTTTCAGGGGATCGTTTGCAACAGTTTGGCACCATTTCTGAGTGAATTTCAGAATGTCAGATTTTTGCTGAAATTGTGACCGTGCGGCTTAGGGTTTTTTCAAAAAAAAGTTGTTCAGACGTCGAGGGCTAATTCTGTTTTCGATGATAAAAACCTATGTGTTTCCACCGAAAAAGCTTTCAGGGGATCGTTTGCAACAGTTTGGCACCATTTCTGAGTGAATTTCAGAATGTCAGATTTTTGCTGAAATCGTGACCGCGCTGCTTAGGGATTTTTCAAATAAAAGTTGTTCAGACGTCGAGGGCTAATTCTGTTTTCGATGATAAAAACCTATCTGTTTCCTCCCGAAAACCTTTCAGGGGATCGTTTGCAACAGTTTGGCACCATTTCTGAGTGAATTTCAGAATGTCATATTTTTGCTGAAATTGTGACCGCGCGGCTTAGGGTTTTTTCAAAAAAAAGTTGTTCAGAGGTCGAGGGCTAATTCTCTTTTTGATGATAAAAACCCATCTGTTTCCACCAAAAAATCTTTCAGGGGATCGTTTGCAACAGTTTGGCACCATTTCTGAGTGAATTTCAGAATGTCAGATTTTTGCTGAAATCGTGACCGCGCTGCTTAGGGATTTTTCAAATAAAAGTTGTTCAGACGTCGAGGGCTAATTCTGTTTTCGATGATAAAAACCTATCTGTTTCCACCGAAAACCTTTCAGGGGATCGTTTGCAACAGTTTGGCACCATTTCTGAGTGAATTTCAGAATGTCAGATTTTTGCTGAAATTGTGACCGCGCGGCTTAGGGATTTTTCAAAAAAAAGGTGTTCAGACGTCGAGGGCTAATTCTGTTTTCGATGATAAAAACCTATCTGTTTCCTCCCGAAAACCTTACAGGCGATCGATTGCAACAGTTTGGCACCATTTCTGAGTGAATTTCAGAATGTCAGATTTTTGCTGAAATTGTGACCGCGCGGCTTAGGGATTTTTCAAATAAAAGTTGTTCAGACGTCGAGGGCTAATTCTGTTTTCGATGATAAAAACCTATCTGTTTCCACCGAAAAAGCTTTCAGGGGATCGTTTGCAACAGTTTGTAACCATTTCTGAGTGAATTTCAGAATGTCAGATTTTTGCTGAAATTGTGACCGCGTGGCTTAGGGATTTTTCAAATAAAAGTTGTTCAGACGTCGAGGGCTAATTCTGTTTTCGATGATAAAAACCTATGTGTTTCCACCGAAGAAGCTTTCAGGGGATCGTTTGCAACAGTTTGTCACCATTTCTGAGTGAATTTCAGAATGTCAGATTTTTGCTGAAATTGTGACCGCGTGGCTTTGGGATTTTTCAAATAAAAGTTGTTCAGACGTCGAGGGCTAATTCTGTTTTCGATGATAAAAACCTATCTGTTTCCTCCCGAAAACCTTTCAGGGGATCGTTTGCAACAGTTTGGCACCATTTCTGATTGAATTTCAGAATGTCAGATTTTTGCTGAAATTGTGACCGTGCGGCTTAGGGTTTTTTCAAAAAAAAGTTGTTCAGAGGTCGAGGGCTAATTCTGTTTTCGATGATAAAAACCTATGTGTTTCCACCGAAAAAGCTTTCAGGGGATCGTTTGCAACAGTTTGGCACCATTTCTGAGTGAATTGCAGAAGGTCAGATTTTTGCTGAAATTGTGACCGCGCGGCTTAGGGATTTTTCAAAAAAAAGTTGTTCAGAGGTCAGGGCTAATCCTGTTTTCGATGATAAAAACCTATCTGTTTCCTCCCGAAAACCTTACAGGCGATCGTTTGCAACAGTTTGGCACCATTTCTGAGTGAATTTCAAAATATCCGATTTTTGCTGAAATTGTGACCGCGCGGCTTAGGGTTTTTTCAAAAAAAAGTTGTTCAGACGTCGAGGGCTAATTCTGTTTTCGATGATAAAAACCTATCTGTTTCCTCCCGAAAACCTTTCAGGGGATCGTTTGCAACAGTTTGGCACCATTTCTGAGTGAATTTCAGAATGTCAGATTTTTGCTGAAATTGTGACCGTGCGGCTTAGGGTTTTTTCAAATAAAAGTTGTTCAGACGTCGAGGGCTAATTCTGTTTTCGATGATAAAAACCTATCTGTTTCCTCCCGAAAACCTTTCAGGGGATCGTTTGCAACAGTTTGGCACCATTTCTGAGTGAATTTCAGAATGTCAGATTTTTGCTGAAATTGTGACCGCGCGGCTTAGGGTTTTTTCAAAAAAAAGTTGTTCAGAGGTCGAGGGCTAATTCTGTTTCCCATGATAAAAACCCATCTGTTTCCACCGGAAAAGCTTTCAGGCGATCGATTGCAACAGTTTGGCACCATTTCTGAGTGAATTTCAGAATGTCAGATTTTTGCTGAAATTGTGACCGCGCGGCTTAGGGATTTTTCAAAAATGTTGTTCAGAGGTCGAGGGCTAATTCTGTTTTCGATGATAAAAACCTATCTGTTTCCTCCCGAAAACCTTTCAGGGGATCGTTTGCAACAGTTTGGCACCATTTCTGAGTGAATTTCAGAATGTCAGATTTTTGCTGAAATTGTGACCGCGCGGCTTAGGGTTTTTTCAAAAAAAAGTTGTTCAGAGGTCGATGGCTAATTCTGTTTTCGATGATAAAAACCTATGTGTTTCCACCGAAAAAGCTTTCAGGGAATCGTTTGCAACAGTTTGGCACCATTTCTGAGTGAATTTCAGAATGTCAGATTTTTGCTGAAATTGTGACCGCGCTGCTTAGGGATTTTTCAAATAAAAGTTGTTCAGACGTCGAGGGCTAATTCTGTTTCCGATGATAAAAACCTATCTGTTTCCTCCCGAAAACCTTTCAGGGGATCGTTTGCAACAGTTTGGCACCATTTCTGAGTGAATTTCAGAATGTCAGATTTTTGCTGAAATTGTGACAGCGTGGCTTAGGGTTTTTTCAAAAAAAAGTTGTTCAGACGTCGAGGGCTAATTCTGTTTTCGATGATAAAAACCT
Source organism: Podarcis vaucheri (assembly GCF_965113315.1). Classification (NCBI taxonomy): domain Eukaryota; kingdom Metazoa; phylum Chordata; class Lepidosauria; order Squamata; family Lacertidae; genus Podarcis; species Podarcis vaucheri. Next base: position 98,261,926 of record NC_138762.1, on the reverse strand, counting down.
ATCTATTTCCTCCCAAAAACCTTTCAGGCGATCGTTTGCAACAGTTTGGCACCATTTCTGAGTGAATTTCAGAATGTCATATTTTTGCTGAAATTGTGACCGCGCGGCTTAGGGATTTTTCAAATAAAAGTTGTTCAGAGGTCGAGGGCTAATTCTGTTTTCGATGATAAAAACCTATCTGTTTCCACCGAAAAAGCTTTCAGGGGATCGTTTGCAACAGTTTGGCACCATTTCTGAGTGAATTTCAGAATGTCAGATTTTTGCTGAAATTGTGACCGTGCGGCTTAGGGATTTTTCAAAAAAAAGGTGTTCAGACGTCGAGGGCTAATTCTGTTTTCGATGATAAAAACCTATCTGTTTCCTCCCGAAAACCTTACAGGCGATCATTTGCAACAGTTTGGCACCATTTCTGAGTGAATTTCAAAATGTCCGATTTTTGCTGAAATTGTGACCGTGCGGCTTAGGGTTTTTTCAAAAAAATGTTGTTCAGAGGTCGATGGCTAATTCTGTTTTCGATGATAAAAACCTATCTGTTTCCACCGAAAAAGCTTTCAGGGGATCGTTTGCAACAGTTTGGCACCATTTCTGAGTGAATTGCAGAAGGTCAGATTTTTGCTGAAATTGTGACCGCGCGGCTTAGGGATTTTTCAAAAAAAAGTTGTTCAGAGGTCAGGGCTAATCCTGTTTTCGATGATAAAAACCTATCTGTTTCCTCCCGAAAACCTTTCAGGGGATCGTTTGCAACAGTTTGGCACCATTTCTGAGTGAATTTCAGAATGTCAGATTTTTGCTGAAATTGTGATCGCGCGGCTTAGGGTTTTTTCAAAAAAAAGTTGTTCAGAGGTCGAGGGCTAATTCTGTTTTCGATGATAAAAACCTATCTGTTTCCACCGAAAAAGCTTTCAGGGGATCGTTTGCAACAGTTTGGCACCATTTCTGAGTGAATTTCAGAATGTCAGATTTTTGCTGAAATTGTGACCGCGCGGCTTAGGGATTTTTCAAATAAAAGTTGTTCAGACGTCGAGGCCTAATTCTGTTTTCGATGATAAAAACCTATCTGTTTCCTCCCGAAAACCTTTCAGGGGATCGTTTGCAACAGTTTGTCACCATTTCTGAGTGAATTTCAGAATGTCAGATTTTTGCTGAAATTGTGACCGCGCGGCTTAGGGTTTTTTCAAAAAAAAGTTGTTCAGACGTCGAGGGCTAATTCTGTTTTCAATGATAAAAACCTATCTGTTTCCTCCCGAAAACCTTTCAGGCGATCGTTTGCAACAGTTTGGCACCATTTCTGAGTGAATTTCAGAATGTCAGATTTTTGCTGAAATTGTGACCGCGCGGCTTAGGGTTTTTTCAAAAAAAAGGTGTTCAGACGTCGAGGGCTAATTCTGTTTTCGATGATAAAAACCTATCTGTTTCCACCGAAAAAGCTTTCAGGAGATCGTTTGCAACAGTTTGGCACCATTTCTGAGTGAATTTCAGAATGTCAGATTTTTGCTGAAATTGTGACCGCGTGGCTTAGGGATTTTTCAAATAAAAGTTGTTCAGACGTCGAGGGCTAATTCTGTTTTCGATGATAAAAACCTATGTGTTTCCACCGAAGAAGCTTTCAGGGGATCGTTTGCAACAGTTTGGCACCATTTCTGAGTGAATTTCAGAATGTCATATTTTTGCTGAAATTGTGACCGCGTGGCTTAGGGATTTTTCAAATAAAATTTGTTCAGACGTCGAGGGCTAATTCTGTTTTCGATGATAAAAACCTATCTGTTTCCTCTCGAAAACCTTTCAGGGGATCGTTTGCAACAGTTTGGCACCATTTCTGAGTGAATTTCAGAATGTCAGATTTTTGCTGAAATTGTGACCGTGCGGCTAAGGGTTTTTTCAAAAAAAAGTTGTTCAGAGGTCGAGGGCTAATTCTGTTTTCGATGATAAAAACCTATCTGTTTCCACCGAAAAAGCTTTCAGGGGATCGTTTGCAACAGTTTGGCACCATTTCTGAGTGAATTGCAGAAGGTCAGATTTTTGCTGAAATTGTGACCGCGCGGCTTAGGGATTTTTCAAAAAAAAGTTGTTCAGAGGTCAGGGCTAATCCTGTTTTCGATGATAAAAACCTATCTGTTTCCTCCCGAAAACCTTACAGGCGATCGTTTGCAACAGTTTGGCACCATTTCTGAGTGAATTTCAGAATGTCAGATTTTTGCTGAAATTGTGACCGCGCGGCTTAGGGATTTTTCAAAAAAAAGGTGTTCAGACGTCGAGGGCTAATTCTGTTTTCGATGATAAAAACCTATCTATTTCCTCCCGAAAACCTTTCAGGCGATCGTTTGCAACAGTTTGGCACCATTTCTGAGTGAATCTCAGAATGTCATATTTTTGCTGAAATTGTGACCGCGCGGCTTAGGGTTTTTTCAAATAAAAGTTGTTCAGAGGTCGAGGGCTAATTCTGTTTTCGATAATAAAAACCTATCTGTTTCCACCGAAAAAGCTTTCAGGGGATCGTTTGCAACAGTTTGGCACCATTTCTGAGTGAATTTCAGAATGTCAGATTTTTGCTGAAATTGTGACCGCGCGGCTTAGGGATTTTTCAAAAAAGAGGTGTTCAGACGTCGAGGGCTAATTCTGTTTTCGATGATAAAAACCTATCTGTTTCCTCCCGAAAACCTTACAGGCGATCATTTGCAAAAGTTTGGCACCATTTCTGAGTGAATTTCAGAATGTCAGATTTTTGCTGAAATTGTGATCGCGCGGCTTAGGGTTTTTTCAAAAAAAAGTTGTTCAGATGTCGAGGTCTAATTCTGTTTTCGATGATAAAAACCTATCTGTTTCCACCGAAAAAGCTTTCAGGGGATCGTTTGCAACAGTTTGGCACCATTTCTGAGTGAATTTCAGAATGTCAGATTTTTGCTGAAATTGTGACCGCGCGGCTTAGGGATTTTTCAAATAAAAGTTGTTCAGACGTCGAGGGCTAATTCTGTTTTCGATGATAAAAACCTATCTGTTTCCTCCCGAAAACCTTTCAGGGGATCGTTTGCAACAGTTTGGCACCATTTCTGAGTGAATTTCAGAATGTCAGATTTTTGCTGAAATTGTGACCGCGCGGCTTAGGGTTTTTTCAAAAAAAAGTTGTTCAGAGGTCGAGGGCTAATTCTGTTTCCCATGATAAAAACCCATCTGTTTCCACCGGAAAAGCTTTCAGGCGATCGATTGCAACAGTTTGGCACCATTTCTGAGTGAATTTCAGAATGTCAGATTTTTGCTGAAATTGTGACCGCGCGGCTTAGGGTTTTTTCAAAAAAAAGGTGTTCAGACGTCGAGGGCTAATTCTGTTTTCAATGATAAAAACCCATCTGTTTCCACCAAAAAATCTTTCAGGGGATCGTTTGCAACAGTTTGGCACCATTTCTGAGTGAATTTCAGAATGTCAGATTTTTGCTGAAATTGTGACCGCGCGGCTTAGGGTTTTTTGACAAAAAAGTTGTTCAGAGGTCGAGGGCTAATTCTGTTTTCGATGATAAAAACCTATCTGTTTCCACCGAAAAAGCTTTCAGGGGATCGTTTGCAACAGTTTGGCACCATTTCTGAGTGAATTTCAGAATGTCAGATTTTTGCTGAAATTGTGACCGCGTGGCTTAGGGATTTTTCAAATAAAAGTTGTTCTGACGTCGAGGGCTAATTCTGTTTTCGATGATAAAAACCTATGTGTTTCCACCGAAGAAGCTTTCAGGGGATCGTTTGCAACAGTTTGTCACCATTTCTGAGTGAATTTCAGAATGTCAGATTTTTGCTGAAATTGTGACCGCGTGGCTTAGGGATTTTTCAAATAAAAGTTGTTCAGACGTCGAGGGCTAATTCTGTTTTCGATGATAAAAACCTATCTGTTTCCACCGAAAAAGCTTTCAGGGGATCGTTTGCAACAGTTTGGCACCATTTCTGAGTGAATTTCAGAATGTCAGATTTTTGCTGAAATTGTGACCGCGCGGCTTAGGGATTTTTCAAAAAAGAGGTGTTCAGACGTCGAGGGCTAATTCTGTTTTCGATGATAAAAACCTATCTGTTTCCTCCCGAAAACCTTACAGGCGATCATTTGCAAAAGTTTGGCACCATTTCTGAGTGAATTTCAGAATGTCAGATTTTTGCTGAAATTGTGATCGCGCGGCTTAGGGTTTTTTCAAAAAAAAGTTGTTCAGATGTCGAGGTCTAATTCTGTTTTCGATGATAAAAACCTATCTGTTTCCACCGAAAAAGCTTTCAGGGGATCGTTTGCAACAGTTTGGCACCATTTCTGAGTGAATTTCAGAATGTCAGATTTTTGCTGAAATTGTGACCGCGCGGCTTAGGGATTTTTCAAATAAAAGTTGTTCAGACGTCGAGGGCTAATTCTGTTTTCGATGATAAAAACCTATCTGTTTCCTCCCGAAAACCTTTCAGGGGATCGTTTGCAACAGTTTGGCACCATTTCTGAGTGAATTTCAGAATGTCAGATTTTTGCTGAAATTGTGACCGCGCGGCTTAGGGTTTTTTCAAAAAAAAGTTGTTCAGAGGTCGAGGGCTAATTCTGTTTCCCATGATAAAAACCCATCTGTTTCCACCGGAAAAGCTTTCAGGCGATCGATTGCAACAGTTTGGCACCATTTCTGAGTGAATTTCAGAATGTCAGATTTTTGCTGAAATTGTGACCGCGCGGCTTAGGGTTTTTTCAAAAAAAAGGTGTTCAGACGTCGAGGGCTAATTCTGTTTTCAATGATAAAAACCCATCTGTTTCCACCAAAAAATCTTTCAGGGGATCGTTTGCAACAGTTTGGCACCATTTCTGAGTGAATTTCAGAATGTCAGATTTTTGCTGAAATTGTGACCGCGCGGCTTAGGGTTTTTTGACAAAAAAGTTGTTCAGAGGTCGAGGGCTAATTCTGTTTTCGATGATAAAAACCTATCTGTTTCCACCGAAAAAGCTTTCAGGGGATCGTTTGCAACAGTTTGGCACCATTTCTGAGTGAATTTCAGAATGTCAGATTTTTGCTGAAATTGTGACCGCGTGGCTTAGGGATTTTTCAAATAAAAGTTGTTCTGACGTCGAGGGCTAATTCTGTTTTCGATGATAAAAACCTATGTGTTTCCACCGAAGAAGCTTTCAGGGGATCGTTTGCAACAGTTTGTCACCATTTCTGAGTGAATTTCAGAATGTCAGATTTTTGCTGAAATTGTGACCGCGTGGCTTAGGGATTTTTCAAATAAAAGTTGTTCAGACGTCGAGGGCTAATTCTGTTTTCGATGATAAAAACCTATCTGTTTCCTCCCGAAAACCTTTCAGGGGATCGTTTGCAACAGTTTGGCACCATTTCTGAGTGAATTTCAGAATGTCAGATTTTTGCTGAAATTGTGACCGTGCGGCTAAGGGTTTTTTCAAAAAAAAGTTCTTCAGATGTCGAGGGCTAATTCTGTTTTCGATGATAAAAACCTATCTGTTTCCACCGAAAAAGCTTTCAGGGGATCGTTTGCAACAGTTTGGCACCATTTCTGAGTGAATTGCAGAAGGTCAGATTTTTGCTGAAATTGTGACCGCGCGGCTTAGGGATTTTTCAAAAAAAAGTTGTTCAGAGGTCAGGGCTAATCCTGTTTTCGATGATAAAAACCTATCTGTTTCCTCCCGAAAACCTTACAGGCGATCGTTTGCAACAGTTTGTCACCATTTCTGAGTGAATTTCAGAATGTCAGATTTTTGCTGAAATTGTGACCGTGCGGCTTAGGGTTTTTTCAAAAAAAAGTTGTTCAGACGTCGAGGGCTAATTCTGTTTTCGATGATAAAAACCTATCTATTTCCTCCCGAAAACCTTTCAGGCGATCGTTTGCAACAGTTTGGCACCATTTCTGAGTGAATTTCAGAATGTCATATTTTTGCTGAAATTGTGACCGCGCGGCTTAGGGTTTTTTCAAAAAAAAGTTGTTCAGAGGTGGAGGGCTAATTCTCTTTTTGATGATAAAAACCCATCTGTTTCCACCAAAAAATCTTTCAGGGGATCGTTTGCAACAGTTTGGCACCATTTCTGAGTGAATTTCAGAATGTCATATTTTTGCTGAAATTGTGACCGCGCGGCTTAGGGTTTTTTCAAAAAAAAGTTGTTCAGACGTCGAGGGCTAATTCTCTTTTCGATGATAAAAACCTATCTGTTTCCACCGAAAACCTTTCAGGGGATCGTTTGCAACAGTTTGGCACCATTTCTGAGTGAATTTCAGAGTGTCAGATTTTTGCTGAAATTGTGACCGCGCGGCTTAGGGTTTTTTCAAAAAAAAGTTGTTCAGAGGTCGAGGGCTAATTCTGTTTTCGATGATAAAAACCTATGTGTTTCCACCGAAAAAGCTTTCAGGGGATCGTTTGCAACAGTTTGGCACCATTTCTGAGTGAATTTCAGAATGTCAGATTTTTGCTGAAATCGTGACCGCGCTGCTTAGGGATTTTTCAAATAAAAGTTGTTCAGACGTCGAGGGCTAATTCTGTTTTCGATGATAAAAACCTATCTGTTTCCTCCCGAAAACCTTTCAGGGGATCGTTTGCAACAGTTTGGCACCATTTCTGAGTGAATTTCAGAATGTCAGATTTTTGCTGAAATTGTGACCGCGCGGCTTAGGGTTTTTTCAAAAAAAAGTTGTTCAGAGGTCGAGGGCTAATTCTGTTTTCGATGATAAAAACCTATCTGTTTCCACCGAAAAAGCTTTCAGGGGATCGTTTGCAACAGTTTGGCACCATTTCTGAGTGAATTGCAGAAGGTCAGATTTTTGCTGAAATTGTGACCGCGCGGCTTAGGGATTTTTCAAAAAAAAGTTGTTCAGAGGTCACGGCTAATCCTGTTTTCGATGATAAAAACCTATCTGTTTCCTCCCGAAAACCTTACAGGCGATCGTTTGCAACAGTTTGGCACCATTTCTGAGTGAATTTCAAAATATCCGATTTTTGCTGAAATTGTGACCGCGTGGCTTAGGGTTTTTTCAAAAAAAAGTTGTTCAGACGTCGAGGGCTAATTCTGTTTTCGATGATAAAAATCTATCTATTTCCTCCCGAAAACCTTTCAGGCGATCGTTTGCAACAGTTTGGCACCATTTCTGAGTGAATTTCAGAATGTCTTATTTTTGCTGAAATTGTGACCGCGCGGCTTAGGGTTTTTTCAAAAAAAAGTTGTTCAGAGGTCGAGGGCTAATTCTCTTTTTGATGATAAAAACCCATCTGTTTCCACCAAAAAATCTTTCAGGGGATCGTTTGCAACAGTTTGGCACCATTTCTGAGTGAATTTCAGAATGTCAGATTTTTGCTGAAATCGTGACCGCGCTGCTTAGGGATTTTTCAAATAAAAGTTGTTCAGACGTCGAGGGCTAATTCTGTTTTCGATGATAAAAACCTATGTGTTTCCTCCCGAAAACCTTTCAGGGGATCGTTTGCAACAGTTTGGCACCATTTCTGAGTGAATTTCAGAATGTCAGATTTTTGCTGAAATTGTGACCGCGCGGCTTAGGGATTTTTCAAAAAAAAGTTGTTCAGAGGTCAGGGCTAATCCTGTTTTCGATGATAAAAACCTATCTATTTCCTCCCGAAAACCTTTCAGGCGATCGTTTGCAACAGTTTGGCACCATTTCTGAGTGAATTTCAGAATGTCATATTTTTGCTGAAATTGTGACCACGCGGCTTAGGGTTTTTTCAAATAAAAGCTGTTCAGAGGTTGAGGGCTAATTCTGTTTTCGATGATAAAAACCTATCTGTTTCCACCGAAAAAGCTTTCAGGGGATCGTTTGCAACAGTTTGGCACCATTTCTGAGTGAATTTCAGAATGTCAGATTTTTGCTGAAATTGTGACCGCGCGGCTTAGGGATTTTTCAAAAAAAAGGTGTTCAGACGTCGAGGGCTAATTCTGTTTTCGATGATAAAAACCTATCTGTTTCCTCCCGAAAACCTTACAGGCGATCATTTGCAACAGTTTGGCACCATTTCTGAGTGAATTTCAGAATGTCAGATTTTTGCTGAAATTGTGATCGCGCGGCTTAGGGTTTTTTCAAAAAAAAGTTGTTCAGAGGTCGAGGTCTAATTCTGTTTTCGATGATAAAAACCTATCTGTTTCCACCGAAAAAGCTTTCAGGGGATCGTTTGCAACAGTTTGGCACCGTTTCTGAGTGAATTTCAGAATGTCAGATTTTTGCTGAAATTGTGACCGCGCGGCTTAGGGATTTTTCAAATAAAAGTTGTTCAGACGTCGAGGGCTAATTCTGTTTTCGATGATAAAAACCTATCTGTTTCCTCCCGAAAACCTTTCAGGGGATCGTTTGCAACAGTTTGGCACCATTTCTGAGTGAATTTCAGAATGTCAGATTTTTGCTGAAATTGTGACCGCGCGGCTTAGGGTTTTTTCAAAAAAAAGTTGTTCAGAGGTCGAGGGCTAATTCTGTTTCCCATGATAAAAACCCATCTGTTTCCACCGGAAAAGCTTTCAGGCGATCGATTGCAACAGTTTGGCACCATTTCTGAGTGAATTTCAGAATGTCAGATTTTTGCTGAAATTGTGACCGCGCGGCTTAGGGTTTTTTCAAAAAAAAGGTGTTCAGACGTCGAGGGCTAATTCTGTTTTCAATGATAAAAACCTATCTGTTTCCTCCCGAAAACCTTACAGGCGATCGTTTGCAACAGTTTGGTTCCATTTCTGAGTGAATTTCAGAATGTCAGATTTTTGCTGAAATTGTGACCGCGCGGCTTAGGGTTTTTTGAAAAAAAAGTTGTTCAGAGGTCGAGGGCTAATTCTGTTTTCGATGATAAAAACCTATCTGTTTCCACCGAAAAAGCTTTCAGGGGATCGTTTGCAACAGTTTGGCACCATTTCTGAGTGAATTTCAGAATGTCAGATTTTTGCTGAAATTGTGACCGCGTGGCTTAGGGATTTTTCAAATAAAAGTTGTTCAGACGTCGAGGGCTAATTCTGTTTTCGATGATAAAAACCTATGTGTTTCCACCGAAGAAGCTTTCAGGGGATCGTTTGCAACAGTTTGTCACCATTTCTGAGTGAATTTCAGAATGTCAGATTTTTGCTGAAATTGTGACCGCGTGGCTTAGGGATTTTTCAAATAAAAGTTGTTCAGACGTCGAGGGCTAATTCTGTTTTCGATGATAAAAACCTATCTGTTTCCTCCCGAAAACCTTTCAGGGGATCGTTTGCAACAGTTTGGCACCATTTCTGAGTGAATTTCAGAATGTCAGATTTTTGCTGAAATTGTGACCGTGCGGCTAAGGGTTTTTTCAAAAAAAAATTCTTCAGATGTCGAGGGCTAATTCTGTTTTCGATAATAAAAACCTATCTGTTTCCACCGAAAAAGCTTTCAGGGGATCGTTTGCAACAGTTTGGCACCATTTCTGAGTGAATTTCAGAATGTCAGATTTTTGCTGAAATTGTGACCGCGCGGCTTAGGGTTTTTTCAAAAAAAAGTTGTTCAGAGGTCGAGGGCTAATTCTCTTTTTGATGATAAAAACCCATCTGTTTCCACCAAAAAATCTTTCAGGGGATCGTTTGCAACAGTTTGGCACCATTTCTGAGTGAATTTCAGAATGTCAGATTTTTGCTGAAATCGTGACCGCGCTGCTTAGGGATTTTTCAAATAAAAGTTGTTCAGACGTCGAGGGCTAATTCTGTTTTCGATGATAAAAACCTATCTGTTTCCACCGAAAACCTTTCAGGGGATCGTTTGCAACGGTTTGGCACCATTTCTGAGTGAATTTCAGAATGTCAGATTTTTGCTGAAATTGTGACCGCGCGGCTTAGGGTTTTTTCAAAAAAAAGTTGTTCAGAGGTCGAGGGCTAATTCTGTTTTCGATGATAAAAACCTATCTGTTTGCACCGAAAAAGCTTTCAGGGGATCGTTTGCAACAGTTTGGCACCATTTCTGAGTGAATTGCAGAAGGTCAGATTTTTGCTGAAATTGTGACCGCGCGGCTTAGGGATTTTTCAAAAAAAAGTTGTTCAGAGGTCACGGCTAATCCTGTTTTCGATGATAAAAACCTATCTGTTTCCTCCCGAAAACCTTACAGGCGATCGTTTGCAACAGTTTGGCACCATTTCTGAGTGAATTTCAAAATATCCGATTTTTGCTGAAATTGTGACCGCGCGGCTTAGGGTTTTTTCAAAAAAATGTTGTTCAGAGGTCGAGGGCTAATTCTGTTTTCGATGATAAAAACCTATGTGTTTCCACCGAAAAAGCTTTCAGGGGATCGTTTGCAACAGTTTGGCACCATTTCTGAGTGAATTTCAGAATGTCAGATTTTTGCTGAAATTGTGACCGCGCGGCTTAGGGATTTTTCAAAAAAAAGTTGTTCAGAGGTCAGGGCTAATCCTGTTTTCGATGATAAAAACCTATCTATTTCCTCCCGAAAACCTTTCAGGCGATCGTTTGCAACAGTTTGGCACCATTTCTGAGTGAATTTCAGAATGTCATATTTTTGCTGAAATTGTGACCGCGCGGCTTAGGGTTTTTTCAAATAAAACTTGTTCAGAGGTCGAGGGCTAATTCTGTTTTCGATGATAAAAACCTACCTGTTTCCACCGAAAAAGCTTTCAGGGGATCGTTTGCAACAGTTTGGCACCATTTCTGAGTGAATTTCAGAATGTCAGATTTTTGCTGAAATCGTGACCGCGCGGCTTAGGGATTTTTCAAAAAAAAGGTGTTCAGACGTCGAGGGCTAATTCTGTTTTCGATGATAAAAACCTATCTGTTTCCTCCCGAAAACCTTACAGGCGATCATTTGCAACAGTTTGGCACCATTTCTGAGTGAATTTCAAAATGTCCGATTTTTGCTGAAATTGTGACCGCGCGGCTTAGGGTTTTTTCAAAAAAAAGTTGTTCAGAGGTCGAGGGCTAATTCTGTTTTCGATGATAAAAACCTATGTGTTTCCACCGAAAAAGCTTTCAGGGGATCGTTTGCAACAGTTTGGCACCATTTCTGAGTGAATTTCAGAATGTCAGATTTTTGCTGAAATCGTGACCGCGCTGCTTAGGGATTTTTCAAATAAAAGTTGTTCAGACATCGAGGGCTAATTCTGTTTTCGATGATAAAAACCTATCTGTTTCCTCCCGAAAACCTTTCAGGGGATCGTTTGCAACAGTTTGGCACCATTTCTGAGTGAATTTCAGAATGTCAGATTTTTGCTGAAATTGTGACCGCGCGTCTTAGGGTTTTTTCAAAAAAAAGTTGTTCAGAGGTCGAGGGCTAATTCTGTTTTCGATGATAGAAACCTATCTGTTTCCACCGAAAAAGCTTTCAGGGGATCGTTTGCAACAGTTTGTCACCATTTCTGAGTGAATTTCAGAATGTCAGATTTTTGCTGAAATTGTGACCGCGCGGCTTAGGGATTTTTCAAATAAAAGTTGTTCAGACGTCGAGGGCTAATTCTGTTTTCGATGATAAAAACCTATCTGTTTCCTCCCGAAAACCTTTCAGGGGATCGTTTGCAACAGTTTGGCACCATTTCTGAGTGAATTTCAGAATGTCAGATTTTTGCTGAAATTGTGACCGCGCGGCTTAGGGTTTTTTCAAAAAAAAGTTGTTCAGACGTCGAGGGCTAATTCTGTTTTCGATGATAAAAACCTATCTGTTTCCTCCCGAAAACCTTTCAGGCGATCGTTTGCAACAGTTTGGCACCATTTCTGAGTGAATTTCAGAATGTCAGATTTTTGCTGAAATTGTGACCGCGCGGCTTAGGGATTTTTCAAATAAAAGTTGTTCAGACGTCGAGGGCTAATTCTGTTTTCGATGATAAAAACCTATCTGTTTCCTCCCGAAAACCTTTCAGGGGATCGTTTGCAACAGTTTGGCACCATTTCTGAGTGAATTTCAGAATGTCAGATTTTTGCTGAAATTGTGACCGCGCGGCTTAGGGATTTTTCAAATAAAAGTTGTTCAGACGTCGAGGGCTAATTCTGTTTTCGATGATAAAAACCTATCTGTTTCCTCCCGAAAACCTTTCAGGGGATCGTTTGCAACAGTTTGGCACCATTTCTGAGTGAATTTCAGAATGTCAGATTTTTGCTGAAATTGTGACCGCGCGGCTTAGGGATTTTTCAAAAAAAAGGTGTTCAGACGTCGAGGGCTAATTCTGTTTTCGATGATAAAAACCTATCTGTTTCCTCCCGAAAACCTTACAGGCGATCGATTGCAACAGTTTGGCACCATTTCTGAGTGAATTTCAGAATGTCAGATTTTTGCTGAAATTGTGACCGCGCGGCTTAGGGATTTTTCAAATAAAAGTTGTTCAGACGTCGAGGGCTAATTCTGTTTTCGATGATAAAAACCTATCTGTTTCCACCGAAAAAGCTTTCAGGGGATCGTTTGCAACAGTTTGTAACCATTTCTGAGTGAATTTCAGAATGTCAGATTTTTGCTGAAATTGTGACCGCGCGGCTTAGGGATTTTTCAAATAAAAGTTGTTCAGACGTCGAGGGCTAATTCTGTTTTCGATGATAAAAACCTATCTGTTTCCTCCCGAAAACCTTTCAGGGGATCGTTTGCAACAGTTTGGCACCATTTCTGAGTGAATTTCAGAATGTCAGATTTTTGCTGAAATTGTGACCGCGCGGCTTAGGGTTTTTTCAAAAAAAAGTTGTTCAGACGTCGAGGGCTAATTCTGTTTTCGATGATAAAAACCTATCTGTTTCCTCCCGAAAACCTTTCAGGCGATCGTTTGCAACAGTTTGGCACCATTTCTGAGTGAATTTCAGAATGTCAGATTTTTGCTGAAATTGTGACCGCGCGGCTTAGGGATTTTTCAAATAAAAGTTGTTCAGACGTCGAGGGCTAATTCTGTTTTCGATGATAAAAACCTATCTGTTTCCTCCCGAAAACCTTTCAGGGGATCGTTTGCAACAGTTTGGCACCATTTCTGAGTGAATTTCAGAATGTCAGATTTTTGCTGAAATTGTGACCGCGCGGCTTAGGGATTTTTCAAATAAAAGTTGTTCAGACGTCGAGGGCTAATTCTGTTTTCGATGATAAAAACCTATCTGTTTCCTCCCGAAAACCTTTCAGGGGATCGTTTGCAACAGTTTGGCACCATTTCTGAGTGAATTTCAGAATGTCAGATTTTTGCTGAAATTGTGACCGCGTGGCTTAGGGATTTTTCAAATAAAAGTTGTTCAGACGTCGAGGGCTAATTCTGTTTTCGATGATAAAAACCTATGTGTTTCCACCGAAGAAGCTTTCAGGGGATCGTTTGCAACAGTTTGTCACCATTTCTGAGTGAATTTCAGAATGTCAGATTTTTGCTGAAATTGTGACCGCGTGGCTTTGGGATTTTTCAAATAAAAGTTGTTCAGACGTCGAGGGCTAATTCTGTTTTCGATGATAAAAACCTATCTGTTTCCTCCCGAAAACCTTTCAGGGGATCGTTTGCAACAGTTTGGCACCATTTCTGATTGAATTTCAGAATGTCAGATTTTTGCTGAAATTGTGACCGTGCGGCTTAGGGTTTTTTCAAAAAAAAGTTGTTCAGAGGTCGAGGGCTAATTCTGTTTTCGATGATAAAAACCTATGTGTTTCCACCGAAAAAGCTTTCAGGGGATCGTTTGCAACAGTTTGGCACCATTTCTGAGTGAATTGCAGAAGGTCAGATTTTTGCTGAAATTGTGACCGCGCGGCTTAGGGATTTTTCAAAAAAAAGTTGTTCAGAGGTCAGGGCTAATCCTGTTTTCGATGATAAAAACCTATCTGTTTCCTCCCGAAAACCTTACAGGCGATCGTTTGCAACAGTTTGGCACCATTTCTGAGTGAATTTCAAAATATCCGATTTTTGCTGAAATTGTGACCGCGCGGCTTAGGGTTTTTTCAAAAAAATGTTGTTCAGAGGTCGAGGGCTAATTCTGTTTTCGATGATAAAAACCTATGTGTTTCCACCGAAAAAGCTTTCAGGGGATCGTTTGCAACAGTTTGGCACCATTTCTGAGTGAATTTCAGAATGTCAGATTTTTGCTGAAATTGTGACCGTGCGGCTTAGGGTTTTTTCAAAAAAAAGTTGTTCAGACGTCGAGGGCTAATTCTGTTTTCGATGATAAAAACCTATGTGTTTCCACCGAAAAAGCTTTCAGGGGATCGTTTGCAACAGTTTGGCACCATTTCTGAGTGAATTTCAGAATGTCAGATTTTTGCTGAAATCGTGACCGCGCTGCTTAGGGATTTTTCAAATAAAAGTTGTTCAGACGTCGAGGGCTAATTCTGTTTTCGATGATAAAAACCTATCTGTTTCCACCGAAAAAGCTTTCAGGGGATCGTTTGCAACAGTTTGTAACCATTTCTGAGTGAATTTCAGAATGTCAGATTTTTGCTGAAATTGTGACCGCGTGGCTTAGGGATTTTTCAAATAAAAGTTGTTCAGACGTCGAGGGCTAATTCTGTTTTCGATGATAAAAACCTATGTGTTTCCACCGAAGAAGCTTTCAGGGGATCGTTTGCAACAGTTTGTCACCATTTCTGAGTGAATTTCAGAATGTCAGATTTTTGCTGAAATTGTGACCGCGTGGCTTTGGGATTTTTCAAATAAAAGTTGTTCAGACGTCGAGGGCTAATTCTGTTTTCGATGATAAAAACCTATCTGTTTCCTCCCGAAAACCTTTCAGGGGATCGTTTGCAACAGTTTGGCACCATTTCTGATTGAATTTCAGAATGTCAGATTTTTGCTGAAATTGTGACCGTGCGGCTTAGGGTTTTTTCAAAAAAAAGTTGTTCAGAGGTCGAGGGCTAATTCTGTTTTCGATGATAAAAACCTATGTGTTTCCACCGAAAAAGCTTTCAGGGGATCGTTTGCAACAGTTTGGCACCATTTCTGAGTGAATTGCAGAAGGTCAGATTTTTGCTGAAATTGTGACCGCGCGGCTTAGGGATTTTTCAAAAAAAAGTTGTTCAGAGGTCAGGGCTAATCCTGTTTTCGATGATAAAAACCTATCTGTTTCCTCCCGAAAACCTTACAGGCGATCGTTTGCAACAGTTTGGCACCATTTCTGAGTGAATTTCAAAATATCCGATTTTTGCTGAAATTGTGACCGCGCGGCTTAGGGTTTTTTCAAAAAAAAGTTGTTCAGACGTCGAGGGCTAATTCTGTTTTCGATGATAAAAACCTATCTGTTTCCTCCCGAAAACCTTTCAGGGGATCGTTTGCAACAGTTTGGCACCATTTCTGAGTGAATTTCAGAATGTCAGATTTTTGCTGAAATTGTGACCGTGCGGCTTAGGGTTTTTTCAAAAAAAAGTTGTTCAGACGTCGAGGGCTAATTCTGTTTTCGATGATAAAAACCTATGTGTTTCCACCGAAAAAGCTTTCAGGGGATCGTTTGCAACAGTTTGGCACCATTTCTGAGTGAATTTCAGAATGTCAGATTTTTGCTGAAATCGTGACCGCGCTGCTTAGGGATTTTTCAAATAAAAGTTGTTCAGACGTCGAGGGCTAATTCTGTTTTCGATGATAAAAACCTATCTGTTTCCTCCCGAAAACCTTTCAGGGGATCGTTTGCAACAGTTTGGCACCATTTCTGAGTGAATTTCAGAATGTCATATTTTTGCTGAAATTGTGACCGCGCGGCTTAGGGTTTTTTCAAAAAAAAGTTGTTCAGAGGTCGAGGGCTAATTCTCTTTTTGATGATAAAAACCCATCTGTTTCCACCAAAAAATCTTTCAGGGGATCGTTTGCAACAGTTTGGCACCATTTCTGAGTGAATTTCAGAATGTCAGATTTTTGCTGAAATCGTGACCGCGCTGCTTAGGGATTTTTCAAATAAAAGTTGTTCAGACGTCGAGGGCTAATTCTGTTTTCGATGATAAAAACCTATCTGTTTCCACCGAAAACCTTTCAGGGGATCGTTTGCAACAGTTTGGCACCATTTCTGAGTGAATTTCAGAATGTCAGATTTTTGCTGAAATTGTGACCGCGCGGCTTAGGGTTTTTTCAAAAAAAAGTTGTTCAGAGGTCGATGGCTAATTCTGTTTTCGATGATAAAAACCTATGTGTTTCCACCGAAAAACCTTTCAGGGGATCGTTTGCAACAGTTTGGCACCATTTCTGAGTGAATTTCAGAATGTCAGATTTTTGCTGAAATTGTGATCGCGCGGCTTAGGGATTTTTCAAATAAAAGTTGTTCAGACGTCGAGGGCTAATTCTGTTTTCGATGATAAAAACCTATCTGTTTCCTCCCGAAAACCTTTCAGGGGATCGTTTGCAACAGTTTGGCACCATTTCTGAGTGAATTTCAGAATGTCAGATTTTTGCTGAAATTGTGACCGCGCGGCTTAGGGATTTTTCAAAAAAAAGGTGTTCAGACGTCGAGGGCTAATTCTGTTTTCGATGATAAAAACCTATCTGTTTCCTCCCGAAAACCTTACAGGCGATCGATTGCAACAGTTTGGCACCATTTCTGAGTGAATTTCAGAATGTCAGATTTTTGCTGAAATTGTGACCGCGCGGCTTAGGGATTTTTCAAATAAAAGTTGTTCAGACGTCGAGGGCTAATTCTGTTTTCGATGATAAAAACCTATCTGTTTCCACCGAAAAAGCTTTCAGGGGATCGTTTGCAACAGTTTGTAACCATTTCTGAGTGAATTTCAGAATGTCAGATTTTTGCTGAAATTGTGACCGCGTGGCTTAGGGATTTTTCAAATAAAAGTTGTTCAGACGTCGAGGGCTAATTCTGTTTTCGATGATAAAAACCTATGTGTTTCCACCGAAGAAGCTTTCAGGGGATCGTTTGCAACAGTTTGTCACCATTTCTGAGTGAATTTCAGAATGTCAGATTTTTGCTGAAATTGTGACCGCGTGGCTTTGGGATTTTTCAAATAAAAGTTGTTCAGACGTCGAGGGCTAATTCTGTTTTCGATGATAAAAACCTATCTGTTTCCTCCCGAAAACCTTTCAGGGGATCGTTTGCAACAGTTTGGCACCATTTCTGATTGAATTTCAGAATGTCAGATTTTTGCTGAAATTGTGACCGTGCGGCTTAGGGTTTTTTCAAAAAAAAGTTGTTCAGAGGTCGAGGGCTAATTCTGTTTTCGATGATAAAAACCTATGTGTTTCCACCGAAAAAGCTTTCAGGGGATCGTTTGCAACAGTTTGGCACCATTTCTGAGTGAATTGCAGAAGGTCAGATTTTTGCTGAAATTGTGACCGCGCGGCTTAGGGATTTTTCAAAAAAAAGTTGTTCAGAGGTCAGGGCTAATCCTGTTTTCGATGATAAAAACCTATCTGTTTCCTCCCGAAAACCTTACAGGCGATCGTTTGCAACAGTTTGGCACCATTTCTGAGTGAATTTCAAAATATCCGATTTTTGCTGAAATTGTGACCGCGCGGCTTAGGGTTTTTTCAAAAAAAAGTTGTTCAGACGTCGAGGGCTAATTCTGTTTTCGATGATAAAAACCTATCTGTTTCCTCCCGAAAACCTTTCAGGGGATCGTTTGCAACAGTTTGGCACCATTTCTGAGTGAATTTCAGAATGTCAGATTTTTGCTGAAATTGTGACCGTGCGGCTTAGGGTTTTTTCAAATAAAAGTTGTTCAGACGTCGAGGGCTAATTCTGTTTTCGATGATAAAAACCTATCTGTTTCCTCCCGAAAACCTTTCAGGGGATCGTTTGCAACAGTTTGGCACCATTTCTGAGTGAATTTCAGAATGTCATATTTTTGCTGAAATTGTGACCGCGCGGCTTAGGGTTTTTTCAAAAAAAAGTTGTTCAGAGGTCGAGGGCTAATTCTCTTTTTGATGATAAAAACCCATCTGTTTCCACCAAAAAATCTTTCAGGGGATCGTTTGCAACAGTTTGGCACCATTTCTGAGTGAATTTCAGAATGTCAGATTTTTGCTGAAATCGTGACCGCGCTGCTTAGGGATTTTTCAAATAAAAGTTGTTCAGACGTCGAGGGCTAATTCTGTTTTCGATGATAAAAACCTATCTGTTTCCACCGAAAACCTTTCAGGGGATCGTTTGCAACAGTTTGGCACCATTTCTGAGTGAATTTCAGAATGTCAGATTTTTGCTGAAATTGTGACCGCGCGGCTTAGGGTTTTTTCAAAAAAAAGTTGTTCAGAGGTCGATGGCTAATTCTGTTTTCGATGATAAAAACCTATGTGTTTCCACCGAAAAAGCTTTCAGGGAATCGTTTGCAACAGTTTGGCACCATTTCTGAGTGAATTTCAGAATGTCAGATTTTTGCTGAAATTGTGACCGCGCTGCTTAGGGATTTTTCAAATAAAAGTTGTTCAGACGTCGAGGGCTAATTCTGTTTCCGATGATAAAAACCTATCTGTTTCCTCCCGAAAACCTTTCAGGGGATCGTTTGCAACAGTTTGGCACCATTTCTGAGTGAATTTCAGAATGTCAGATTTTTGCTGAAATTGTGACAGCGTGGCTTAGGGTTTTTTCAAAAAAAAGTTGTTCAGACGTCGAGGGCTAATTCTGTTTTCGATGATAAAAACCTATCTATTTCCTCCCAAAAACCTTTCAGGCGATCGTTTGCAACAGTTTGGCACCATTTCTGAGTGAATTTCAGAATGTCATATTTTTGCTGAAATTGTGACCGCGCGGCTTAGGGATTTTTCAAATAAAAGTTGTTCAGAGGTCGAGGGCTAATTCTGTTTTCGATGATAAAAACCTATCTGTTTCCACCGAAAAAGCTTTCAGGGGATCGTTTGCAACAGTTTGGCACCATTTCTGAGTGAATTTCAGAATGTCAGATTTTTGCTGAAATTGTGACCGTGCGGCTTAGGGATTTTTCAAAAAAAAGGTGTTCAGACGTCGAGGGCTAATTCTGTTTTCGATGATAAAAACCTATCTGTTTCCTCCCGAAAACCTTACAGGCGATCATTTGCAACAGTTTGGCACCATTTCTGAGTGAATTTCAAAATGTCCGATTTTTGCTGAAATTGTGACCGTGCGGCTTAGGGTTTTTTCAAAAAAATGTTGTTCAGAGGTCGATGGCTAATTCTGTTTTCGATGATAAAAACCTATCTGTTTCCACCGAAAAAGCTTTCAGGGGATCGTTTGCAACAGTTTGGCACCATTTCTGAGTGAATTGCAGAAGGTCAGATTTTTGCTGAAATTGTGACCGCGCGGCTTAGGGATTTTTCAAAAAAAAGTTGTTCAGAGGTCAGGGCTAATCCTGTTTTCGATGATAAAAACCTATCTGTTTCCTCCCGAAAACCTTTCAGGGGATCGTTTGCAACAGTTTGGCACCATTTCTGAGTGAATTTCAGAATGTCAGATTTTTGCTGAAATTGTGATCGCGCGGCTTAGGGTTTTTTCAAAAAAAAGTTGTTCAGAGGTCGAGGGCTAATTCTGTTTTCGATGATAAAAACCTATCTGTTTCCACCGAAAAAGCTTTCAGGGGATCGTTTGCAACAGTTTGGCACCATTTCTGAGTGAATTTCAGAATGTCAGATTTTTGCTGAAATTGTGACCGCGCGGCTTAGGGATTTTTCAAATAAAAGTTGTTCAGACGTCGAGGCCTAATTCTGTTTTCGATGATAAAAACCTATCTGTTTCCTCCCGAAAACCTTTCAGGGGATCGTTTGCAACAGTTTGTCACCATTTCTGAGTGAATTTCAGAATGTCAGATTTTTGCTGAAATTGTGACCGCGCGGCTTAGGGTTTTTTCAAAAAAAAGTTGTTCAGACGTCGAGGGCTAATTCTGTTTTCGATGATAAAAACCTATCTGTTTCCACCGAAAAAGCTTTCAGGGGATCGTTTGCAACAGTTTGGCACCATTTCTGAGTGAATTTCAGAATGTCAGATTTTTGCTGAAATTGTGACCGTGCGGCTTAGGGATTTTTCAAAAAAAAGGTGTTCAGACGTCGAGGGCTAATTCTGTTTTCGATGATAAAAACCTATCTGTTTCCTCCCGAAAACCTTACAGGCGATCATTTGCAACAGTTTGGCACCATTTCTGAGTGAATTTCAAAATGTCCGATTTTTGCTGAAATTGTGACCGTGCGGCTTAGGGTTTTTTCAAAAAAATGTTGTTCAGAGGTCGATGGCTAATTCTGTTTTCGATGATAAAAACCTATCTGTTTCCACCGAAAAAGCTTTCAGGGGATCGTTTGCAACAGTTTGGCACCATTTCTGAGTGAATTGCAGAAGGTCAGATTTTTGCTGAAATTGTGACCGCGCGGCTTAGGGATTTTTCAAAAAAAAGTTGTTCAGAGGTCAGGGCTAATCCTGTTTTCGATGATAAAAACCTATCTGTTTCCTCCCGAAAACCTTTCAGGGGATCGTTTGCAACAGTTTGGCACCATTTCTGAGTGAATTTCAGAATGTCAGATTTTTGCTGAAATTGTGATCGCGCGGCTTAGGGTTTTTTCAAAAAAAAGTTGTTCAGAGGTCGAGGGCTAATTCTGTTTTCGATGATAAAAACCTATCTGTTTCCACCGAAAAAGCTTTCAGGGGATCGTTTGCAACAGTTTGGCACCATTTCTGAGTGAATTTCAGAATGTCAGATTTTTGCTGAAATTGTGACCGCGCGGCTTAGGGATTTTTCAAATAAAAGTTGTTCAGACGTCGAGGCCTAATTCTGTTTTCGATGATAAAAACCTATCTGTTTCCTCCCGAAAACCTTTCAGGGGATCGTTTGCAACAGTTTGTCACCATTTCTGAGTGAATTTCAGAATGTCAGATTTTTGCTGAAATTGTGACCGCGCGGCTTAGGGTTTTTTCAAAAAAAAGTTGTTCAGACGTCGAGGGCTAATTCTGTTTTCAATGATAAAAACCTATCTGTTTCCTCCCGAAAACCTTTCAGGCGATCGTTTGCAACAGTTTGGCACCATTTCTGAGTGAATTTCAGAATGTCAGATTTTTGCTGAAATTGTGACCGCGCGGCTTAGGGTTTTTTCAAAAAAAAGGTGTTCAGACGTCGAGGGCTAATTCTGTTTTCGATGATAAAAACCTATCTGTTTCCACCGAAAAAGCTTTCAGGAGATCGTTTGCAACAGTTTGGCACCATTTCTGAGTGAATTTCAGAATGTCAGATTTTTGCTGAAATTGTGACCGCGTGGCTTAGGGATTTTTCAAATAAAAGTTGTTCAGACGTCGAGGGCTAATTCTGTTTTCGATGATAAAAACCTATGTGTTTCCACCGAAGAAGCTTTCAGGGGATCGTTTGCAACAGTTTGGCACCATTTCTGAGTGAATTTCAGAATGTCATATTTTTGCTGAAATTGTGACCGCGTGGCTTAGGGATTTTTCAAATAAAATTTGTTCAGACGTCGAGGGCTAATTCTGTTTTCGATGATAAAAACCTATCTGTTTCCTCTCGAAAACCTTTCAGGGGATCGTTTGCAACAGTTTGGCACCATTTCTGAGTGAATTTCAGAATGTCAGATTTTTGCTGAAATTGTGACCGTGCGGCTAAGGGTTTTTTCAAAAAAAAGTTGTTCAGAGGTCGAGGGCTAATTCAGTTTTCGATGATAAAAACCTATCTGTTTCCACCGAAAAAGCTTTCAGGGGATCGTTTGCAACAGTTTGGCACCATTTCTGAGTGAATTGCAGAAGGTCAGATTTTTGCTGAAATTGTGACCGCGCGGCTTAGGGATTTTTCAAAAAAAAGTTGTTCAGAGGTCAGGGCTAATCCTGTTTTCGATGATAAAAACCTATCTGTTTCCTCCCGAAAACCTTACAGGCGATCGTTTGCAACAGTTTGGCACCATTTCTGAGTGAATTTCAGAATGTCAGATTTTTGCTGAAATTGTGACCGCGCGGCTTAGGGATTTTTCAAAAAAAAGGTGTTCAGACGTCGAGGGCTAATTCTGTTTTCGATGATAAAAACCTATCTATTTCCTCCCGAAAACCTTTCAGGCGATCGTTTGCAACAGTTTGGCACCATTTCTGAGTGAATCTCAGAATGTCATATTTTTGCTGAAATTGTGACCGCGCGGCTTAGGGTTTTTTCAAATAAAAGTTGTTCAGAGGTCGAGGGCTAATTCTGTTTTCGATAATAAAAACCTATCTGTTTCCACCGAAAAAGCTTTCAGGGGATCGTTTGCAACAGTTTGGCACCATTTCTGAGTGAATTTCAGAATGTCAGATTTTTGCTGAAATTGTGACCGCGCGGCTTAGGGATTTTTCAAAAAAGAGGTGTTCAGACGTCGAGGGCTAATTCTGTTTTCGATGATAAAAACCTATCTGTTTCCTCCCGAAAACCTTACAGGCGATCATTTGCAACAGTTTGGCACCATTTCTGAGTGAATTTCAGAATGTCAGATTTTTGCTGAAATTGTGACCGCGCGGCTTAGGGTTTTTTCAAAAAAAAGTTGTTCAGAGGTCGAGGGCTAATTCTGTTTCCCATGATAAAAACCCATCTGTTTCCACCGGAAAAGCTTTCAGGCGATCGATTGCAACAGTTTGGCACCATTTCTGAGTGAATTTCAGAATGTCAGATTTTTGCTGAAATTGTGACCGCGCGGCTTAGGGATTTTTCAAAAAAAAGGTGTTCAGACGTCGAGGGCTAATTCTGTTTTCAATGATAAAAACCCATCTGTTTCCACCAAAAAATCTTTCAGGGGATCGTTTGCAACAGTTTGGCAACATTTCTGAGTGAATTTCAGAATGTCAGATTTTTGCTGAAATTGTGACCGCGCGGCTTAGGGTTTTTTGACAAAAAAGTTTTTCAGAGGTCGAGGGCTAATTCTGTTTTCGATGATAAAAACCTATCTGTTTCCACCGAAAAAGCTTTCAGGGGATCGTTTGCAACAGTTTGGCACCATTTCTGAGTGAATTTCAGAATGTCAGATTTTTGCTGAAATTGTGACCGCGTGCGGCTTAGGGATTTTTCAAATAAAAGTTGTTCTGACGTCGAGGGCTAATTCTGTTTTCGATGATAAAAACCTATGTGTTTCCACCGAAGAAGCTTTCAGGGGATCGTTTGCAACAGTTTGTCACCATTTCTGAGTGAATTTCAGAATGTCAGATTTTTGCTGAAATTGTGACCGCGTGGCTTAGGGATTTTTCAAATAAAAGTTGTTCAGACGTCGAGGGCTAATTCTGTTTTCGATGATAAAAACCTATCTGTTTCCTCCCGAAAACCTTTCAGGGGATCGTTTGCAACAGTTTGGCACCATTTCTGAGTGAATTTCAGAATGTCAGATTTTTGCTGAAATTGTGACCGTGCGGCTAAGGGTTTTTTCAAAAAAAAGTTCTTCAGATGTCGAGGGCTAATTCTGTTTTCGATGATAAAAACCTATCTGTTTCCACCGAAAAAGCTTTCAGGGGATCGTTTGCAACAGTTTGGCACCATTTCTGAGTGAATTGCAGAAGGTCAGATTTTTGCTGAAATTGTGACCGCGCGGCTTAGGGATTTTTCAAAAAAAAGTTGTTCAGAGGTCAGGGCTAATCCTGTTTTCGATGATAAAAACCTATCTGTTTCCTCCCGAAAACCTTACAGGCGATCGTTTGCAACAGTTTGTCACCATTTCTGAGTGAATTTCAGAATGTCAGATTTTTGCTGAAATTGTGACCGTGCGGCTTAGGGTTTTTTCAAAAAAAAGTTGTTCAGACGTCGAGGGCTAATTCTGTTTTCGATGATAAAAACCTATCTATTTCCTCCCGAAAACCTTTCAGGCGATCGTTTGCAACAGTTTGGCACCATTTCTGAGTGAATTTCAGAATGTCATATTTTTGCTGAAATTGTGACCGCGCGGCTTAGGGTTTTTTCAAAAAAAAGTTGTTCAGAGGTGGAGGGCTAATTCTCTTTTTGATGATAAAAACCCATCTGTTTCCACCAAAAAATCTTTCAGGGGATCGTTTGCAACAGTTTGGCACCATTTCTGAGTGAATTTCAGAATGTCATATTTTTGCTGAAATTGTGACCGCGCGGCTTAGGGTTTTTTCAAAAAAAAGTTGTTCAGACGTCGAGGGCTAATTCTGTTTTCGATGATAAAAACCTATCTGTTTCCACCGAAAACCTTTCAGGGGATCGTTTGCAACAGTTTGGCACCATTTCTGAGTGAATTTCAGAGTGTCAGATTTTTGCTGAAATTGTGACCGCGCGGCTTAGGGTTTTTTCAAAAAAAAGTTGTTCAGAGGTCGAGGGCTAATTCTGTTTTCGATGATAAAAACCTATGTGTTTCCACCGAAAAAGCTTTCAGGGGATCGTTTGCAACAGTTTGGCACCATTTCTGAGTGAATTTCAGAATGTCAGATTTTTGCTGAAATCGTGACCGCGCTGCTTAGGGATTTTTCAAATAAAAGTTGTTCAGACGTCGAGGGCTAATTCTGTTTTCGATGATAAAAACCTATCTGTTTCCTCCCGAAAACCTTTCAGGGGATCGTTTGCAACAGTTTGGCACCATTTCTGAGTGAATTTCAGAATGTCAGATTTTTGCTGAAATTGTGACCGCGCGGCTTAGGGTTTTTTCAAAAAAAAGTTGTTCAGAGGTCGAGGGCTAATTCTGTTTTCGATGATAAAAACCTATCTGTTTCCACCGAAAAAGCTTTCAGGGGATCGTTTGCAACAGTTTGGCACCATTTCTGAGTGAATTGCAGAAGGTCAGATTTTTGCTGAAATTGTGACCGCGCGGCTTAGGGATTTTTCAAAAAAAAGTTGTTCAGAGGTCACGGCTAATCCTGTTTTCGATGATAAAAACCTATCTGTTTCCTCCCGAAAACCTTTCAGGCGATCGTTTGCAACAGTTTGGCACCATTTCTGAGTGAATTTCAGAATGTCATATTTTTGCTGAAATTGTGACCACGCGGCTTAGGGTTTTTTCAAATAAAAGCTGTTCAGAGGTTGAGGGCTAATTCTGTTTTCGATGATAAAAACCTATCTGTTTCCACCGAAAAAGCTTTCAGGGGATCGTTTGCAACAGTTTGGCACCATTTCTGAGTGAATTTCAGAATGTCAGATTTTTGCTGAAATTGTGACCGCGCGGCTTAGGGATTTTTCAAAAAAAAGGTGTTCAGACGTCGAGGGCTAATTCTGTTTTCGATGATAAAAACCTATCTGTTTCCTCCCGAAAACCTTACAGGCGATCATTTGCAACAGTTTGGCACCATTTCTGAGTGAATTTCAGAATGTCAGATTTTTGCTGAAATTGTGATCGCGCGGCTTAGGGTTTTTTCAAAAAAAAGTTGTTCAGAGGTCGAGGTCTAATTCTGTTTTCGATGATAAAAACCTATCTGTTTCCACCGAAAAAGCTTTCAGGGGATCGTTTGCAACAGTTTGGCACCGTTTCTGAGTGAATTTCAGAATGTCAGATTTTTGCTGAAATTGTGACCGCGCGGCTTAGGGATTTTTCAAATAAAAGTTGTTCAGACGTCGAGGGCTAATTCTGTTTTCGATGATAAAAACCTATCTGTTTCCTCCCGAAAACCTTTCAGGGGATCGTTTGCAACAGTTTGGCACCATTTCTGAGTGAATTTCAGAATGTCAGATTTTTGCTGAAATTGTGACCGCGCGGCTTAGGGTTTTTTCAAAAAAAAGTTGTTCAGAGGTCGAGGGCTAATTCTGTTTCCCATGATAAAAACCCATCTGTTTCCACCGGAAAAGCTTTCAGGCGATCGATTGCAACAGTTTGGCACCATTTCTGAGTGAATTTCAGAATGTCAGATTTTTGCTGAAATTGTGACCGCGCGGCTTAGGGTTTTTTCAAAAAAAAGGTGTTCAGACGTCGAGGGCTAATTCTGTTTTCAATGATAAAAACCAACCTGTTTCCTCCCGAAAACCTTACAGGCGATCGTTTGCAACAGTTTGGTTCCATTTCTGAGTGAATTTCAGAATGTCAGATTTTTGCTGAAATTGTGACCGCGCGGCTTAGGGTTTTTTGAAAAAAAAGTTGTTCAGAGGTCGAGGGCTAATTCTGTTTTCGATGATAAAAACCTATCTGTTTCCACCGAAAAAGCTTTCAGGGGATCGTTTGCAACAGTTTGGCACCATTTCTGAGTGAATTTCAGAATGTCAGATTTTTGCTGAAATTGTGACCGCGTGGCTTAGGGATTTTTCAAATAAAAGTTGTTCAGACGTCGAGGGCTAATTCTGTTTTCGATGATAAAAACCTATGTGTTTCCACCGAAGAAGCTTTCAGGGGATCGTTTGCAACAGTTTGTCACCATTTCTGAGTGAATTTCAGAATGTCAGATTTTTGCTGAAATTGTGACCGCGTGGCTTAGGGATTTTTCAAATAAAAGTTGTTCAGACGTCGAGGGCTAATTCTGTTTTCGATGATAAAAACCTATCTGTTTCCTCCCGAAAACCTTTCAGGGGATCGTTTGCAACAGTTTGGCACCATTTCTGAGTGAATTTCAGAATGTCAGATTTTTGCTGAAATTGTGACCGTGCGGCTAAGGGTTTTTTCAAAAAAAAATTCTTCAGATGTCGAGGGCTAATTCTGTTTTCGATAATAAAAACCTATCTGTTTCCACCGAAAAAGCTTTCAGGGGATCGTTTGCAACAGTTTGGCACCATTTCTGAGTGAATTGCAGAAGGTCAGATTTTTGCTGAAATTGTGACCGCGCGGCTTAGGGATTTTTCAAAAAAAAGTTGTTCAGAGGTCAGGGCTAATCCTGTTTTCGATGATAAAAACCTATCTGTTTCCTCCCGAAAACCTTACAGGCGATCGTTTGCAACAGTTTGGCACCATTTCTGAGTGAATTTCAAAATATCCGATTTTTGCTGAAATTGTGACCGCGCGGCTTAGGGTTTTTTCAAAAAAAAGTTGTTCAGACGTCGAGGGCTAATTCTGTTTTCGATGATAAAAACCTATTTGTTTCCTCCCGAAAACCTTTCAGGGGATCGTTTGCAACAGTTTGGCACCATTTCTGAGTGAATTTCAGAATGTCAGATTTTTGCTGAAATTGTGACCGTGCGGCTTAGGGTTTTTTTAAAAAAAAGTTGTTCAGACGTCGAGGGCTAATTCTGTTTTCGATGATAAAAACCTATCTATTTCCTCCCGAAAACCTTTCAGGCGATCGTTTGCAACAGTTTGGCACCATTTCTGAGTGAATTTCAGAATGTCAGATTTTTGCTGAAATTGTGACCGCGCGGCTTAGGGTTTTTTCAAAAAAAAGTTGTTCAGAGGTCGAGGGCTAATTCTCTTTTTGATGATAAAAACCCATCTGTTTCCACCAAAAAATCTTTCAGGGGATCGTTTGCAACAGTTTGGCACCATTTCTGAGTGAATTTCAGAATGTCAGATTTTTGCTGAAATCGTGACCGCGCTGCTTAGGGATTTTTCAAATAAAAGTTGTTCAGACGTCGAGGGCTAATTCTGTTTTCGATGATAAAAACCTATCTGTTTCCACCGAAAACCTTTCAGGGGATCGTTTGCAACGGTTTGGCACCATTTCTGAGTGAATTTCAGAATGTCAGATTTTTGCTGAAATTGTGACCGCGCGGCTTAGGGTTTTTTCAAAAAAAAGTTGTTCAGAGGTCGAGGGCTAATTCTGTTTTCGATGATAAAAACCTATGTGTTTCCACCGAAAAAGCTTTCAAGGGATCGTTTGCAACAGTTTGGCACCATTTCTGAGTGAATTTCAGAATGTCAGATTTTTGCTGAAATCGTGACCGCGCTGCTTAGGGATTTTTCAAATAAAAGATGTTCAGACGTCGAGGGCTAATTCTGTTTTCGATGATAAAAACCTATCTGTTTCCTCCCGAAAACCTTTCAGGGGATCGTTTGCAACAGTTTGGCACCATTTCTGAGTGAATTTCAGAATGTCAGATTTTTGCTGAAATTGTGACCGCGCGGCTTAGGGTTTTTTCAAAAAAAAGTTGTTCAGAGGTCGAGGGCTAATTCTGTTTTCGATGATAAAAACCTATCTGTTTGCACCGAAAAAGCTTTCAGGGGATCGTTTGCAACAGTTTGGCACCATTTCTGAGTGAATTGCAGAAGGTCAGATTTTTGCTGAAATTGTGACCGCGCGGCTTAGGGATTTTTCAAAAAAAAGTTGTTCAGAGGTCACGGCTAATCCTGTTTTCGATGATAAAAACCTATCTGTTTCCTCCCGAAAACCTTACAGGCGATCGTTTGCAACAGGTTGGCACCATTTCTGAGTGAATTTCAAAATATCCGATTTTTGCTGAAATTGTGACCGCGTGGCTTAGGGTTTTTTCAAAAAAAAGTTGTTCAGACGTCGAGGGCTAATTCTGTTTTCGATGATAAAAACCTATCTGTTTCCTCCCGAAAACCTTTCAGGGGATCGATCGTTTGCAACAGTTTGGCACCATTTCTGAGTGAATTTCAGAATGTCAGATTTTTGCAGAAATTGTGACCGCGCGGCTTAGGGTTTTTTCAAAAAAAAGTTGTTCAGACGTCGAGGGCTAATTCTGTTTTCGATGATAAAAATCTATCTATTTCCTCCCGAAAACCTCTCAGGCGATCGTTTGCAACAGTTTGGCACCATTTCTGAGTGAATTTCAGAATGTCTTATTTTTGCTGAAATTGTGACCGCGCGGCTTAGGGTTTTTTCAAAAAAAAGTTGTTCAGAGGTCGAGGGCTAATTCTCTTTTTGATGATAAAAACCCATCTGTTTCCACCAAAAAATCTTTCAGGGGATCGTTTGCAACAGTTTGGCACCATTTCTGAGTGAATTTCAGAATGTCAGATTTTTGCTGAAATCGTGACCGCGCTGCTTAGGGATTTTTCAAATAAAAGTTGTTCAGACGTCGAGGGCTAATTCTGTTTTCAATGATAAAAACCTATCTGTTTCCTCCCGAAAACCTTACAGGCGATCATTTGCAACAGTTTGGCACCATTTCTGAGTGAATTTCAAAATGTCAGATTTTTGCTGAAATTGTGACCGCGCGGCTTAGGGTTTTTTCAAAAAAAAGGTGTTCAGACGTCGAGGGCTAATTCTGTTTTCAATGATAAAAACCTATCTGTTTCCTCCCGAAAACCTTACAGGCGATCGTTTGCAACAGTTTGGTACCATTTCTGAGTGAATTTCAGAATGTCAGATTTTTGCTGAAATTGTGACCGCGCGGCTTAGGTTTTTTTCAAAAAAAAGTTGTTCAGAGGTCGAGGGCTAATTCTGTTTTCGATGATAAAAACCTATCTGTTTCCACCGAAAAAGCTTTCAGGGGATCGTTTGCAACAGTTTGGCACCATTTCTGAGTGAATTTCAGAATGTCAGATTTTTGCTGAAATTGTGACCGCGTGGCTTAGGGATTTTTCAAATAAAAGTTGTTCAGACGTCGAGGGCTAATTCTGTTTTCGATGATAAAAACCTATGTGTTTCCACCGAAGAAGCTTTCAGGGGATCGTTTGCAACAGTTTGTCACCATTTCTGAGTGAATTTCAGAATGTCAGATTTTTGCTGAAATTGTGACCGCGTGGCTTAGGGATTTTTCAAATAAAAGTTGTTCAGACGTTGAGGGCTAATTCTGTTTTCGATGATAAAAACCTATCTGTTTCCTCCCGAAAACCTTTCAGGGGATCGTTTGCAACAGTTTGGCACCATTTCTGAGTGAATTTCAGAATGTCAGATTTTTGCTGAAATTGTGACCGTGCGGCTAAGGGTTTTTTCAAAAAAAAGTTGTTCAGAGGTCAGGGCTAATCCTGTTTTCGATGATAAAAACCTATCTATTTCCTCCCGAAAACCTTTCAGGCGATCGTTTGCAACAGTTTGGCACCATTTCTGAGTGAATTTCAGAATGTCATATTTTTGCTGAAATTGTGACCACGCGGCTTAGGGTTTTTTCAAATAAAAGCTGTTCAGAGGTTGAGGGCTAATTCTGTTTTCGATGATAAAAACCTATCTGTTTCCACCGAAAAAGCTTTCAGGGGATCGTTTGCAACAGTTTGGCACCATTTCTGAGTGAATTTCAGAATGTCAGATTTTTGCTGAAATTGTGACCGCGCGGCTTAGGGATTTTTCAAAAAAAAGGTGTTCAGACGTCGTGGGCTAATTCTGTTTTCAATGATAAAAACCTATCTGTTTCCTCCCGAAAACCTTACAGGCGATCGTTTGCAACAGTTTGGTACCATTTCTGAGTGAATTTCAGAATGTCAGATTTTTGCTGAAATTGTGACCGCGCGGCTTAGGTTTTTTTCAAAAAAAAGTTGTTCAGAGGTCGAGGGCTAATTCTGTTTTCGATGATAAAAACCTATCTGTTTCCACCGAAAAAGCTTTCAGGGGATCGTTTGCAACAGTTTGGCACCATTTCTGAGTGAATTTCAGAATGTCAGATTTTTGCTGAAATTGTGACCGCGTGGCTTAGGGATTTTTCAAATAAAAGTTGTTCAGACGTCGAGGGCTAATTCTGTTTTCGATGATAAAAACCTATGTGTTTCCACCGAAGAAGCTTTCAGGGGATCGTTTGCAACAGTTTGTCACCATTTCTGAGTGAATTTCAGAATGTCAGATTTTTGCTGAAATTGTGACCGCGTGGCTTAGGGATTTTTCAAATAAAAGTTGTTCAGACGTCGAGGGCTAATTCTGTTTTCGATGATAAAAACCTATCTGTTTCCTCCCGAAAACCTTTCAGGGGATCGTTTGCAACAGTTTGGCACCATTTCTGAGTGAATTTCAGAATGTCAGATTTTTGCTGAAATTGTGACCGTGCGGCTAAGGGTTTTTTCAAAAAAAAGTTGTTCAGAGGTCGAGGGCTAATTCTGTTTTCGATGATAAAAACCTATCTGTTTCCACCGAAAAAGCTTTCAGGGGATCGTTTGCAACAGTTTGGCACCATTTCTGAGTGAATTGCAGAAGGTCAGATTTTTGCTGAAATTGTGACCGCGCGGCTTAGGGATTTTTCAAAAAAAAGTTGTTCAGAGGTCAGGGCTAATCCTGTCTTCGATGATAAAAACCTATCTGTTTCCTCCCGAAAACCTTACAGGCGATCGTTTGCAACAGTTTGGCACCATTTCTGAGTGAATTTCAAAATATCCGATTTTTGCTGAAATTGTGACCGCGCGGCTTAGGGTTTTTTCAAAAAAAAGTTGTTCAGACGTCGAGGGCTAATTCTGTTTTCGATGATAAAAACCTATCTGTTTCCTCCCGAAAACCTTTCAGGGGATCGTTTGCAACAGTTTGGCACCATTTCTGAGTGAATTTCAGAATGTCAGATTTTTGCTGAAATTGTGACCGTGCGGCTTAGGGTTTTTTCAAAAAAAAGTTGTTCAGACGTCGAGGGCTAATTCTGTTTTCTATGATAAAAACCTATCTATTTCCTCCCGAAAACCTTTCAGGCGATCGTTTGCAACAGTTTGGCACCATTTCTGAGTGAATTTCAGAATGTCATATTTTTGCTGAAATTGTGACCGCGCGGCTTAGGGTTTTTTCAAAAAAAAGTTGTTCAGAGGTCGAGGGCTAATTCTCTTTTTGATGATAAAAACCCATCTGTTTCCACCAAAAAATCTTTCAGGGGATCGTTTGCAACAGTTTGGCACCATTTCTGAGTGAATTTCAGAATGTCAGATTTTTGCTGAAATCGTGACCGCGCTGCTTAGGGTTTTTTCAAATAAAAGTTGTTCAGACGTCGAGGGCTAATTCTGTTTTCGATGATAAAAACCTATCTGTTTCCACCGAAAACCTTTCAGGGGATCGTTTGCAACAGTTTGGCACCATTTCTGAGTGAATTTCAGAATGTCAGATTTTTGCTGAAATCGTGACCGCGCGGCTTAGGGATTTTTCAAATAAAAGTTGTTCAGACGTCGAGGGCTAATTCTGTTTTCGATGATAAAAACCTATCTGTTTCCTCCCGAAAACCTTTCAGGGGATCGTTTGCAACAGTTTGGCACCATTTCTGAGTGAATTTCAGAATGTCAGATTTTTGCTGAAATTGTGACCGCGCGGCTTAGGGTTTTTTCAAAAAAAAGTTGTTCAGAGGTCGAGGGCTAATTCTGTTTTCGATGATAAAGACCTATCTGTTTCCACCGAAAAAGCTTTCAGGGGATCGTTTGCAACAGTTTGGCACCATTTCTGAGTGAATTGCAGAAGGTCAGATTTTTGCTGAAATTGTGACCGCGCGGCTTAGGGATTTTTCAAAAAAAAGTTGTTCAGAGGTCACGGCTAATCCTGTTTTCGATGATAAAAACCTATCTGTTTCCTCCCGAAAACCTTACAGGCGATCGTTTGCAACAGTTTGGCACCATTTCTGAGTGAATTTCAAAATATCCGATTTTTGCTGAAATTGTGACCGCGTGGCTTGGGGTTTTTTCAAAAAAAAGTTGTTCAGACGTCGAGGGCTAATTCTGTTTTCGATGATAAAAACCTATCTGTTTCCTCCCGAAAACCTTTCAGGGGATCGATCGTTTGCAACAGTTTGGCACCATTTCTGAGTGAATTTCAGAATGTCAGATTTTTGCTGAAATTGTGACCGCGCGGCTTAGGGTTTTTTCAAAAAAAAGTTGTTCAGACGTCGAGGGCTAATTCTGTTTTCGATGATAAAAATCTATCTATTTCCTCCCGAAAACCTTTCAGGCGATCGTTTGCAACAGTTTGGCACCATTTCTGAGTGAATTTCAGAATGTCTTATTTTTGCTGAAATTGTGACCGCGCGGCTTAGGGTTTTTTCAAAAAAAAGTTGTTCAGAGGTCGAGGGCTAATTCTCTTTTTGATGATAAAAACCCATCTGTTTCCACCAAAAAATCTTTCAGGGGATCGTTTGCAACAGTTTGGCACCATTTCTGAGTGAATTTCAGAATGTCAGATTTTTGCTGAAATCGTGACCGCGCTGCTTAGGGATTTTTCAAATAAAAGTTGTTCAGACGTCGAGGGCTAATTCTGTTTTCGATGATAAAAACCTATCTGTTTCCTCCCGAAAACCTTTCAGGGGATCGTTTGCAACAGTTTGGCACCATTTCTGAGTGAATTTCAGAATGTCAGATTTTTGCTGAAATTGTGACCGCGCGGCTTAGGGATTTTTCAAAAAAAAGTTGTTCAGAGGTCAGGGCTAATCCTGTTTTCGATGATAAAAACCTATCTATTTCCTCCCGAAAACCTTTCAGGCGATCGTTTGCAACAGTTTGGCACCATTTCTGAGTGAATTTCAGAATGTCATATTTTTGCTGAAATTGTGACCACGCGGCTTAGGGTTTTTTCAAATAAAAGCTGTTCAGAGGTCGAGGGCTAATTCTGTTTTCGATGATAAAAACCTATCTGTTTCCTCCCGAAAACCTTTCAGGCGATGGTTTGCAACAGTATGGCACCATTTCTGAGTGAATTTCAGAATGTCAGATTTTTGCTGAAATTGTGACCGCGCGGCTTAGGGATTTTTCAAAAAAAAGGTGTTCAGACGTCGAGGGCTAATTCTGTTTTCGATGATAAAAACCTATCTGTTTCCTCCCGAAAACCTTTCAGGGGATCGTTTGCAACAGTTTGGCACCATTTCTGAGTGAATTTCAGAATGTCAGATTTTTGCTGAAATTGTGACCGCGCGGCTTAGGGATTTTTCAAAAAAAAGTTGTTCAGAGGTCAGGGCTAATCCTGTTTTCGATGATAAAAACCTATCTATTTCCTCCCGAAAACCTTTCAGGCGATCGTTTGCAACAGTTTGGCACCATTTCTGAGTGAATTTCAGAATGTCATATTTTTGCTGAAATTGTGACCACGCGGCTTAGGGTTTTTTCAAATAAAAGCTGTTCAGAGGTCAAGGGCTAATTCTGTTTTCGATGATAAAAACCTATCTGTTTCCTCCCGAAAACCTTTCAGGCGATGGTTTGCAACAGTATGGCACCATTTCTGAGTGAATTTCAGAATGTCAGATTTTTGCTGAAATTGTGACCGCGCGGCTTAGGGATTTTTCAAAAAAAAGTTGTTCAGACGTCGAGGGCTAATTCTGTTTTCGATGATAAAAATCTATCTATTTCCTCCCGAAAACCTTTCAGGCGATCGTTTGCAACAGTTTGGCACCATTTCTGAGTGAATTTCAGAATGTCTTATTTTTGCTGAAATTGTGACCGCGCGGCTTAGGGTTTTTTCAAAAAAAAGTTGTTCAGAGGTCGAGGGCTAATTCTCTTTTTGATGATAAAAACCCATCTGTTTCCACCAAAAAATCTTTCAGGGGATCGTTTGCAACAGTTTGGCACCATTTCTGAGTGAATTTCAGAATGTCAGATTTTTGCTGAAATCGTGACCGCGCTGCTTAGGGATTTTTCAAATAAAAGTTGTTCAGACGTCGAGGGCTAATTCTGTTTTCGATGATAAAAACCTATCTGTTTCCTCCCGAAAACCTTTCAGGGGATCGTTTGCAACAGTTTGGCACCATTTCTGAGTGAATTTCAGAATGTCAGATTTTTGCTGAAATTGTGACCGCGCGGCTTAGGGATTTTTCAAAAAAAAGTTGTTCAGAGGTCAGGGCTAATCCTGTTTTCGATGATAAAAACCTATCTATTTCCTCCCGAAAACCTTTCAGGCGATCGTTTGCAACAGTTTGGCACCATTTCTGAGTGAATTTCAGAATGTCATATTTTTGCTGAAATTGTGACCACGCGGCTTAGGGTTTTTTCAAATAAAAGCTGTTCAGAGGTCGAGGGCTAATTCTGTTTTCGATGATAAAAACCTATCTGTTTCCTCCCGAAAACCTTTCAGGCGATGGTTTGCAACAGTATGGCACCATTTCTGAGTGAATTTCAGAATGTCAGATTTTTGCTGAAATTGTGACCGCGCGGCTTAGGGATTTTTCAAAAAAAAGGTGTTCAGACGTCGAGGGCTAATTCTGTTTTCGATGATAAAAACCTATCTGTTTCCTCCCGAAAACCTTTCAGGGGATCGTTTGCAACAGTTTGGCACCATTTCTGAGTGAATTTCAGAATGTCAGATTTTTGCTGAAATTGTGACCGCGCGGCTTAGGGATTTTTCAAAAAAAAGTTGTTCAGAGGTCAGGGCTAATCCTGTTTTCGATGATAAAAACCTATCTATTTCCTCCCGAAAACCTTTCAGGCGATCGTTTGCAACAGTTTGGCACCATTTCTGAGTGAATTTCAGAATGTCATATTTTTGCTGAAATTGTGACCACGCGGCTTAGGGTTTTTTCAAATAAAAGCTGTTCAGAGGTCGAGGGCTAATTCTGTTTTCGATGATAAAAACCTATCTGTTTCCTCCCGAAAACCTTTCAGGCGATGGTTTGCAACAGTATGGCACCATTTCTGAGTGAATTTCAGAATGTCAGATTTTTGCTGAAATTGTGACCGCGCGGCTTAGGGATTTTTCAAAAAAAAGGTGTTCAGACGTCGAGGGCTAATTCTGTTTTCGATGATAAAAACCTATCTGTTTCCTCCCGAAAACCTTACAGGCGATCATTTGCAACAGTTTGGCACCATTTCTGAGTGAATTTCAGAATGTCAGATTTTTGCTGAAATCGTGACCGCGCTGCTTAGGGATTTTTCAAATAAAAGTTGTTCAGACGTCGAGGGCTAATTCTGTTTTCGATGATAAAAACCTATCTGTTTCCTCCCGAAAACCTTTCAGGGGATCGTTTGCAACAGTTTGGCACCATTTCTGAGTGAATTTCAGAATGTCAGATTTTTGCTGAAATTGTGACCGCGCGGCTTAGGGTTTTTTCAAAAAAAAGTTGTTCAGAGGTCGAGGGCTAATTCTCTTTTTGATGATAAAAACCCATCTGTTTCCACCAAAAAATCTTTCAGGGGATCGTTTGCAACAGTTTGGCACCATTTCTGAGTGAATTTCAGAATGTCAGATTTTTGCTGAAATCGTGACCGCGCTGCTTAGGGATTTTTCAAATAAAAGTTGTTCAGACGTCGAGGGCTAATTCTGTTTTCGATGATAAAAACCTATCTGTTTCCACCGAAAACCTTTCAGGGGATCGTTTGCAACAGTTTGGCACCATTTCTGAGTGAATTTCAGAATGTCAGATTTTTGCTGAAATCGTGACCGCGCTGCTTAGGGATTTTTCAAATAAAAGTTGTTCAGACGTCGAGGGCTAATTCTGTTTTCGATGATAAAAACCTATCTGTTTCCACCGAAAAAGCTTTCAGGGGATCGTTTGCAACAGTTTGGCACCATTTCTGAGTGAATTTCAGAATGTCAGATTTTTGCTGAAATCGTGACCGCGCGGCTTAGGGATTTTTCAAAAAAAAGTTGTTCAGAGGTCACGGCTAATCCTGTTTTCGATGATAAAAACCTATCTGTTTCCTCCCGAAAACCTTACAGGCGATCGTTTGCAACAGTTTGGCACCATTTCTGAGTGAATTTCAAAATATCCGATTTTTGCTGAAATTGTGACCGCGTGGCTTAGGGTTTTTTCAAAAAAAAGTTGTTCAGACGTCGAGGGCTAATTCTGTTTTCGATGATAAAAACCTATCTGTTTCCTCCCGAAAACCTTTCAGGGGATCGATCGTTTGCAACAGTTTGGCACCATTTCTGAGTGAATTTCAGAATGTCAGATTTTTGCTGAAATTGTGACCGCGCGGCTTAGGGTTTTTTCAAAAAAAAGTTGTTCAGACGTCGAGGGCTAATTCTGTTTTCGATGATAAAAATCTATCTATTTCCTCCCGAAAACCTTTCAGGCGATCCTTTGCAACAGTTTGGCACCATTTCTGAGTGAATTTCAGAATGTCTTATTTTTGCTGAAATTGTGACCGCGCGGCTTAGGGTTTTTTCAAAAAAAAGTTGTTCAGAGGTCGAGGGCTAATTCTCTTTTTGATGATAAAAACCCATCTGTTTCCACCAAAAAATCTTTCAGGGGATCGTTTGCAACAGTTTGGCACCATTTCTGAGTGAATTTCAGAATGTCAGATTTTTGCTGAAATCGTGACCGCGCTGCTTAGGGATTTTTCAAATAAAAGTTGTTCAGACGTCGAGGGCTAATTCTGTTTTCGATGATAAAAACCTATCTGTTTCCTCCCGAAAACCTTTCAGGGGATCGTTTGCAACAGTTTGGCACCATTTCTGAGTGAATTTCAGAATGTCAGATTTTTGCTGAAATTGTGACCGCGCGGCTTAGGGATTTTTCAAAAAAAAGTTGTTCAGAGGTCAGGTCTAATCCTGTTTTCGATGATAAAAACCTATCTATTTCCTCCCGAAAACCTTTCAGGCGATCGTTTGCAACAGTTTGGCACCATTTCTGAGTGAATTTCAGAATGTCATATTTTTGCTGAAATTGTGACCACGCGGCTTAGGGTTTTTTCAAATAAAAGCTGTTCAGAGGTCGAGGGCTAATTCTGTTTTCGATGATAAAAACCTATCTGTTTCCACCGAAAAAGCTTTCAGGGGATCGTTTGCAACAGTTTGGCACCATTTCTGAGTGAATTTCAGAATGTCAGATTTTTGCTGAAATTGTGACCGCGCGGCTTAGGGATTTTTCAAATAAAAGGTGTTCAGACGTCGAGGGCTAATTCTGTTTTCGATGATAAAAACCTATCTGTTTCCTCCCGAAAACCTTACAGGCGATCATTTGCAACAGTTTGGCACCATTTCTGAGTGAATTTCAAAATGTCCGATTTTTGCTGAAATTGTGACCACGCGGCTTAGGGTTTTTTCAAAAAAATGTTGTTCAGAGGTCGAGGGCTAATTCTGTTTTCGATGATAAAAACCTATGTGTTTCCACCGAAAAAGCTTTCAGGGGATCGTTTGCAACAGTTTGGCACCATTTCTGAGTGAATTTCAGAATGTCAGATTTTTGCTGAAATCGTGACCGCGCTGCTTAGGGATTTTTCAAATAAAAGTTGTTCAGACGTCGAGGGCTAATTCTGTTTTCGATGATAAAAACCTATCTGTTTCCTCCCGAAAACCTTTCAGGGGATCGTTTGCAACAGTTTGGCACCATTTCTGAGTGAATTTCAGAATGTCAGATTTTTGCTGAAATTGTGATCGCGCGGCTTAGGGTTTTTTCAAAAAAAAGTTGTTCAGAGGTCGAGGGCTAATTCTGTTTTCGATGATAAAAACCTATCTGTTTCCACCGAAAAAGCTTTCAGGGGATCGTTTGCAACAGTTTGTCACCATTTCTGAGTGAATTTCAGAATGTCAGATTTTTGCTGAAATTGTGACCGCGCGGCTTAGGGATTTTTCAAATAAAAGTTGTTCAGACGTCGAGGGCTAATTCTGTTTTCGATGATAAAAACCTATCTGTTTCCTCCCGAAAACCTTTCAGGGGATCGTTTGCAACAGTTTGGTACCATTTCTGAGTGAATTTCAGAATGTCAGATTTTTGCTGAAATTGTGACCGCGCGGCTTAGGGTTTTTTCAAAAAAAAGTTGTTCAGACGTCGAGGGCTAATTCTGTTTTCGATGATAAAAACCTATCTGTTTCCTCCCGAAAACCTTTCAGGCGATCGTTTGCAACAGTTTGGCACCATTTCTGAGTGAATTTCAGAATGTCAGATTTTTGCTGAAATTGTGACCGCGCGGCTTAGGGATTTTTCCAATAAAAGTTGTTCAGACGTCGATTGCTAATTCTGTTTTCGATGATAAAAACCTATCTGTTTCCTCCCGAAAACCTTTCAGGGGATCGTTTGCAACAGTTTGGCACCATTTCTGAGTGAATTACAGAATGTCAGATTTTTGCCGAAATTGTGACCGCGCGGCTTAGGGTTTTTTCAAAAAAAAGTTGTTCAGAGGTCGAGGGCTAATTCTGTTTCCCATGATAAAAACCCATCTGTTTCCACCGGAAAAGCTTTCAGGCGATCGATTGCAACAGTTTGGCACCATTTCTGAGTGAATTTCAGAATGTCAGATTTTTGCTGAAATTGTGACCGTGCGGCTAAGGGTTTTTTCAAAAAACAGTTGTTCAGAGGTCGAGGGCTAATTCTGTTTTCGATGATAAAAACCTATCTGTTTCCACCGAAAAAGCTTTCAGGGGATCGTTTGCAACAGTTTGGCACCATTTCTGAGTGAATTTCAGAATGTCAGATTTTTGCTGAAATTGTGACCGCGTGGCTTAGGGATTTTTCAAATAAAAGTTGTTCAGACGTCGAGGGCTAATTCTGTTTTCGATGATAAAAACCTATGTGTTTCCACCGAAGAAGCTTTCAGGGGATCGTTTGCAACAGTTTGTCACCATTTCTGAGTGAATTTCAGAATGTCAGATTTTTGCTGAAATTGTGACCGCGTGGATTAGGGATTTTTCAAATAAAAGTTGTTCAGACGTCGAGGGCTAATTCTGTTTTCGATGATAAAAACCTATCTGTTTCCTCCCGAAAACCTTTCAGGGGATCGTTTGCAACAGTTTGGCACCATTTCTGAGTGAATTTCAGAATGTCAGATTTTTGCTGAAATTGTGACCGTGCGGCTAAGGGTTTTTTCAAAAAACAGTTGTTCAGAGGTCGAGGGCTAATTCTGTTTTCGATGATAAAAACCTATCTGTTTCCACCGAAAAAGCTTTCAGGGGATCGTTTGCAACAGTTTGGCACCATTTCTGAGTGAATTGCAGAAGGTCAGATTTTTGCTGAAATTGTGACCGCGCGGCTTAGGGATTTTTCAAAAAAAAGTTGTTCAGAGGTCAGGGCTAATCCTGTTTTCGATGATAAAAACCTATCTGTTTCCTCCCGAAAACCTTACAGGCGATCGTTTGCAACAGTTTGGCACCATTTCTGAGTGAATTTCAAAATATCCGATTTTTGCTGAAATTGTGACCACGCGGCTTAGGGTTTTTTCAAAAAAAAGTTGTTCAGAGGTCGAGGGCTAATTCTCTTTTCGATGATAAAAACCCATCTGTTTCCACCAAAAAATCTTTCAGGGGATCGTTTGCAACAGTTCGGCACCATTTCTGAGTGAATTTCAGAATGTCAGATTTTTGCTGAAATTGTGACCGCGCGGCTTAGGGTTTTTTCAAAAAAAAGTTGTTCAGACGTCGAGGGCTAATTCTGTTTTCGATGATAAAAACCTATCTGTTTCCTCCCGAAAACCTTACAGGCGATCGTTTGCAACAGTTTGGCAGCATTTTTGAGTGAATTGCAGAAGGTCAGATTTTTGCTGAAATTGTGACCGCGCGGCTTAGGGTTTTTTCAAAAAAAAGTTGTTCAGAGGTTGAGGGCTAATTCTGTTTCCCATGATAAAAACCCATCTGTATCCACCGAAAAAGCTTTCAGGCGATCGATTGCAACAGTTTGGCACCATTTCTGAGTGAATTTCAGAATGTCAGATTTTTGCTGAAATTGTGACCGCGCGGCTTAGGGTTTTTTCAAAAAAAAGTTGTTCAGAGGTCGAGGGCTAATTCTCTTTTTGATGATAAAAACCCATCTGTTTCCACCAAAAAATCTTTCAGGGGATCGTTTGCAACAGTTTGGCACCATTTCTGAGTGAATTTCAGAATGTCAGATTTTTGCTGAAATCGTGACCGCGCTGCTTAGGGATTTTTCAAATAAAAGTTGTTCAGACGTCGAGGGCTAATTCTGTTTTCGATGATAAAAACCTATCTGTTTCCTCCCGAAAACCTTTCAGGGGATCGTTTGCAACAGTTTGGCACCATTTCTGAGTGAATTTCAGAATGTCAGATTTTTGCTGAAATTGTGACCGCGCGGCTTAGGGTTTTTTCAAAAAAAAGTTGTTCAGAGGTCGAGGGCTAATTCTCTTTTTGATGATAAAAACCCATCTGTTTCCACCAAAAAATCTTTCAGGGGATCGTTTGCAACAGTTTGGCACCATTTCTGAGTGAATTTCAGAATGTCAGATTTTTGCTGAAATCGTGACCGCGCTGCTTAGGGATTTTTCAAATAAAAGTTGTTCAGACGTCGAGGGCTAATTCTGTTTTCGATGATAAAAACCTATCTGTTTCCTCCCGAAAACCTTTCAGGGGATCGTTTGCAACAGTTTGGCACCATTTCTGAGTGAATTTCAGAATGTCAGATTTTTGCTGAAATTGTGACCGCGCGGCTTAGGGTTTTTTCAAAAAAAAGTTGTTCAGAGGTCGAGGGCTAATTCTGTTTTCGATGAAAAAAAACCTATCTGTTTCCACCGAAAAAGCTTTCAGGGGATCGTTTGCAACAGTTTGGCACCATTTCTGAGTGAATTTCAGAATGTCAGATTTTTGCTGAAATTGTGACCGCGCGGCTTAGGGATTTTTCAAAAAAAAGGTGTTCAGACGTCGAGGGCTAATTCTGTTTTCGATGATAAAAACCTATCTGTTTCCTCCCGAAAACCTTATAGGCGATCATTTGCAACAGTTTGGCACCATTTTTGAGTGAATTTCAAAATGTCCGATTTTTGCTGAAATTGTGACCGCGCGGCTTAGGGTTTTTTCAAAAAAATGTTGTTCAGAGGTCGAGGGCTAATTCTGTTTTCGATGATAAAAACCTATGTGTTTCCACCGAAAAAGCTTTCAGGGGATCGTTTGCAACAGTTTGGCACCATTTCTGAGTGAATTTCAGAATGTCAGATTTTTGCTGAAATCGTGACCGCGCTGCTTAGGGATTTTTCAAATAAAAGTTGTTCAGACGTCGAGGGCTAATTCTGTTTTCGATGATAAAAACCTATCTGTTTCCTCCCGAAAACCTTTCAGGGGATCGTTTGCAACAGTTTGGCACCATTTCTGAGTGAATTTCAGAATGTCATATTTTTGCTGAAATTGTGACCGCGCGGCTTAGGGTTTTTTCAAAAAAAAGTTGTTCAGACGTCGAGGGCTAATTCTGTTTTCGATGATAAAAACCTATCTGTTTCCTCCCGAAAACCTTACAGGCGATCGTTTGCAACAGTTTGGCAGCATTTTTGAGTGAATTGCAGAAGGTCAGATTTTTGCTGAAATTGTGACCGCGCGGCTTAGGGTTTTTTCAAAAAAAAGTTGTTCAGAGGTTGAGGGCTAATTCTGTTTCCCATGATAAAAACCCATCTGTATCCACCGAAAAAGCTTTCAGGCGATCGATTGCAACAGTTTGGCACCATTTCTGAGTGAATTTCAGAATGTCAGATTTTTGCTGAAATTGTGACCGCGCGGCTTAGGGTTTTTTCAAAAAAAAGTTGTTCAGAGGTCGAGGGCTAATTCTCTTTTTGATGATAAAAACCCATCTGTTTCCACCAAAAAATCTTTCAGGGGATCGTTTGCAACAGTTTGGCACCATTTCTGAGTGAATTTCAGAATGTCAGATTTTTGCTGAAATCGTGACCGCGCTGCTTAGGGATTTTTCAAATAAAAGTTGTTCAGACGTCGAGGGCTAATTCTGTTTTCGATGATAAAAACCTATCTGTTTCCTCCCGAAAACCTTTCAGGGGATCGTTTGCAACAGTTTGGCACCATTTCTGAGTGAATTTCAGAATGTCAGATTTTTGCTGACATTGTGACCGCGCGGCTTAGGGTTTTTTCAAAAAAAAGTTGTTCAGAGGTCGAGGGCTAATTCTGTTTTCGATGAAAAAAAACCTATCTGTTTCCACCGAAAAAGCTTTCAGGGGATCGTTTGCAACAGTTTGGCACCATTTCTGAGTGAATTTCAGAATGTCAGATTTTTGCTGAAATTGTGACCGCGCGGCTTAGGGATTTTTCAAAAAAAAGGTGTTCAGACGTCGAGGGCTAATTCTGTTTTCGATGATAAAAACCTATCTGTTTCCTCCCGAAAACCTTATAGGCGATCATTTGCAACAGTTTGGCACCATTTTTGAGTGAATTTCAAAATGTCCGATTTTTGCTGAAATTGTGACCGCGCGGCTTAGGGTTTTTTCAAAAAAATGTTGTTCAGAGGTCGAGGGCTAATTCTGTTTTCGATGATAAAAACCTATGTGTTTCCACCGAAAAAGCTTTCAGGGGATCGTTTGCAACAGTTTGGCACCATTTCTGAGTGAATTTCAGAATGTCAGATTTTTGCTGAAATTGTGACCGCGCGGCTTAGGGATTTTTCAAAAAAAAGGTGTTCAGACGTCGAGGGCTAATTCTGTTTTCGATGATAAAAACCTATCTGTTTCCACCGAAAAAGCTTTCAGGGGATTGTTTGCAACAGTTTGGCACCATTTCTGAGTGAATTTCAGAATGTCAGATTTTTGCTGAAATCGTGACCGCGCTGCTTAGGGATTTTTCAAATAAAAGTTGTTCAGACGTCGAGGGCTAATTCTGTTTTCGATGATAAAAACCTATCTGTTTCCTCCCGAAAACCTTTCAGGGGATCGTTTGCAACAGTTTGGCACCATTTCTGAGTGAATTTCAGAATGTCATATTTTTGCTGAAATTGTGACCGCGCGGCTTAGGGTTTTTTCAAATAAAAGTTGTTCAGAGGTCGAGGGCTAATTCTGTTTTCGATGATAAAAACCTATCTGTTTCCACCGAAAAAGCTTTCAGGGGATCGTTTGCAACAGTTTGGCACCATTTCTGAGTGAATTTCAGAATGTCAGATTTTTGCTGAAATTGTGACCGCGCGGCTTAGGGATTTTTCAAAAAAAAGGTGTTCAGACGTCGAGGGCTAATTCTGTTTTCGATGATAAAAACCTATCTGTTTCCACCGAAAAAGCTTTCAGGGGATTGTTTGCAACAGTTTGGCACCATTTCTGAGTGAATTTCAGAATGTCAGATTTTTGCTGAAATCGTGACCGCGCTGCTTAGGGATTTTTCAAATAAAAGTTGTTCAGACGTCGAGGGCTAATTCTGTTTTCGATGATAAAAACCTATCTGTTTCCTCCCGAAAACCTTTCAGGGGATCGTTTGCAACAGTTTGGCACCATTTCTGAGTGAATTTCAGAATGTCATATTTTTGCTGAAATTGTGACCGCGCGGCTTAGGGTTTTTTCAAATAAAAGTTGTTCAGAGGTCGAGGGCTAATTCTGTTTTCGATGATAAAAACCTATCTGTTTCCACCGAAAAAGCTTTCAGGGGATCGTTTGCAACAGTTTGGCACCATTTCTGAGTGAATTTCAGAATGTCAGATTTTTGCTGAAATTGTGACCGCGCGGCTTAGGGATTTTTCAAAAAAAAGGTGTTCAGACGTCGAGGGCTAATTCTGTTTTCGATGATAAAAACCTATCTGTTTCCTCCCGAAAACCTTACAGGCGATCATTTGCAACAGTTTGGCACCATTTCTGAGTGAATTTCAAAATGTCCGATTTTTGCTGAAATTGTGACCGCGCGGCTTAGGGTTTTTTCAAAAAAATGTTGTTCAGAGGTCGAGGGCTAATTCTGTTTTCGATGATAAAAACCTATCTGTTTCCACCGAAAAAGCTTTCAGGGGATCGTTTGCAACAGTTTGGCACCATTTCTGAGTGAATTTCAGAATGTCAGATTTTTGCTGAAATCGTGACCGCGCTGCTTAGGGATTTTTCAAATAAAAGTTGTTCAGACGTCGAGGGCTAATTCTGTTTTCGATGATAAAAACCTATCTGTTTCCTCCCGAAAACGTTTCAGGGGATCGTTTGCAACAGTTTGGCACCATTTCTGAGTGAATTTCAGAATGTCAGATTTTTGCTGAAATTGTGACCGCGCGGCTTAGGGTTTTTTCAAATAAAAGTTGTTCAGACGTCGAGGGCTAATTCTGTTTTCGATGAAAAAAACCTATGTGTTTCCACCGAAAAATCTTTCAGGGGATCGTTTGCAACAGTTTGGCACCATTTCTGAGTGAATTTCAGAATGTCAGATTTTTGCTGAAATCGTGACCGCGCGGCTTAGGGATTTTTCAAAAAAAAGGTGTTCAGACGTCGAGGGCTAATTCTGTTTTCGATGATAAAAACCTATCTGTTTCCTCCCGAAAACCTTACAGGCGATCATTTGCAACAGTTTGGCACCATTTCTGAGTGAATTTCAAAATGTCCGATTTTTGCTGAAATTGTGACCGCGCGGCTTAGGGTTTTTTCAAAAAAATGTTGTTCAGAGGTCGAGGGCTAATTCTGTTTT
Organism: Podarcis vaucheri; assembly: GCF_965113315.1. Lineage (NCBI taxonomy): Eukaryota > Metazoa > Chordata > Lepidosauria > Squamata > Lacertidae > Podarcis > Podarcis vaucheri. The sequence goes on along the minus strand of NC_138762.1, from coordinate 98,217,256 downwards.
CGATGATAAAAACCTATGTGTTTCCACCGAAAAAGCTTTCAGGGGATCGTTTGCAACAGTTTGGCACCATTTCTGAGTGAATTTCAGAATGTCAGATTTTTGCTGAAATCGTGACCGCGCTGCTTAGGGATTTTTCAAATAAAAGTTGTTCAGACGTCGAGGGCTAATTCTGTTTTCGATGATAAAAACCTATCTGTTTCCTCCCGAAAACGTTTCAGGGGATCGTTTGCAACAGTTTGGCACCATTTCTGAGTGAATTTCAGAATGTCAGATTTTTGCTGAAATTGTGACCGCGCGGCTTAGGGTTTTTTCAAATAAAAGTTGTTCAGACGTCGAGGGCTAATTCTGTTTTCGATGAAAAAAACCTATGTGTTTCCACCGAAAAATCTTTCAGGGGATCGTTTGCAACAGTTTGGCACCATTTCTGAGTGAATTTCAGAATGTCAGATTTTTGCTGAAATCGTGACCGCGCGGCTTAGGGATTTTTCAAAAAAAAGGTGTTCAGACGTCGAGGGCTAATTCTGTTTTCGATGATAAAAACCTATCTGTTTCCTCCCGAAAACCTTACAGGCGATCATTTGCAACAGTTTGGCACCATTTCTGAGTGAATTTCAAAATGTCCGATTTTTGCTGAAATTGTGACCGCGCGGCTTAGGGTTTTTTCAAAAAAATGTTGTTCAGAGGTCGAGGGCTAATTCTGTTTTCGATGATAAAAACCTATGTGTTTCCACCGAAAAAGCTTTCAGGGGATCGTTTGCAACAGTTTGGCACCATTTCTGAGTGAATTTCAGAATGTCAGATTTTTGCTGAAATCGTGACCGCGCTGCTTAGGGATTTTTCAAATAAAAGTTGTTCAGACGTCGAGGGCTAATTCTGTTTTCGATGATAAAAACCTATCTGTTTCCTCCTGAAAACCTTTCAGGCGATCGTTTGCAACAGTTTGGCACCATTTCTGAGTGAATTTCAGAATGTCATATTTTTGCTGAAATTGTGACCGCGCGGCTTAGGGTTTTTTCAAATAAAAGTTGTTCAGAGGTCGAGGGCTAATTCTGTTTTCGATGATAAAAACCTATCTGTTTCCACCGAAAAAGCTTTCAGGGGATCGTTTGCAACAGTTTGGCACCATTTCTGAGTGAATTTCAGAATGTCAGATTTTTGCTGAAATTGTGACCGCGCGGCTTAGGGATTTTTCAAAAAAAAGGTGTTCAGACGTCGAGGGCTAATTCTGTTTTCGAGGATAAAAACCTATCTGTTTCCTCCCGAAAACCTTACAGGCGATCATTTGCAACAGTTTGGCACCATTTCTGAGTGAATTTCAAAATGTCCGATTTTTGCTGAAATTGTGACCGCGCGGCTTAGGGTTTTTTCAAAAAAATGTTGTTCAGAGGTCGAGGGCTAATTCTGTTTTCGATGATAAAAACCTATCTGTTTCCACCGAAAAAGCTTTCAGGGGATCGTTTGCAACAGTTTGGCACCATTTCTGAGTGAATTTCAGAATGTCAGATTTTTGCTGAAATCGTGACCGCGCTGCTTAGGGATTTTTCAAATAAAAGTTGTTCAGACGTCGAGGGCTAATTCTGTTTTCGATGATAAAAACCTATCTGTTTCCTCCCGAAAACGTTTCAGGGGATCGTTTGCAACAGTTTGGCACCATTTCTGAGTGAATTTCAGAATGTCAGATTTTTGCTGAAATTGTGATCGCGCGGCTTAGGGTTTTTTCAAAAAAAAGTTGTTCAGAGGTCGAGGGCTAATTCTGTTTTCTATGATAAAAACCTATGTGTTTCCTCCCGAAAACCTTTCAGGGGATCGTTTGCAACAGTTTGTAACCATTTCTGAGTGAATTTCACAATGTCAGCTTTTTGCTGAAATTGTGACCGCGCGGCTTAGGGTTTTTTCAAATAAAAGTTGTTCAGACGTCGAGGGCTAATTCTGTTTTCGATGAAAAAAACCTATGTGTTTCCACCGAAAAATCTTTCAGGGGATCGTTTGCAACAGTTTGGCACCATTTCTGAGTGAATTTCAGAATGTCAGATTTTTGCTTAGGGATTTTTCAAAAAAAAGGTGTTCAGACGTCGAGGGCTAATTCTGTTTTCGATGATAAAAACCTATCTGTTTCCTCCCGAAAACCTTACAGGCGATCATTTGCAACAGTTTGGCACCATTTCTGAGTGAATTTCAAAATGTCCGATTTTTGCTGAAATTGTGACCGCGCGGCTTAGGGTTTTTTCAAAAAAAAAGTTGTTCAGACGTCGAGGGCTAATTCTGTTTTCGATGATAAAAACCTATCTGTTTCCTCCCGAAAACCTTTCAGGGGATCGTTTGCAACAGTTTGGCACCATTTCTGAGTGAATTTCAGAATATCCGATTTTTGCTGAAATTGTGACCGCGCGGCTTAGGGTTTTTTCAAAAAAAAGTTGTTCAGAGGTCGAGGGCTAATTCTCTTTTCGATGATAAAAACCAACCTGTTTCCACCAAAAAATCTTTCAGGGGATCGTTTGCAACAGTTTGGCACCATTTCTGAGTGAATTTCAGAATGTCAGATTTTTGCTGAAATTGTGACCGCGCGGCTTAGGGATTTTTCAAAAAAAAGGTGTTCAGACGTCGAGGGCTAATTCTGTTTTCGATGATAAAAACCTATCTGTTTCCTCCCGAAAAAGCTTTCAGGGGATCGTTTGCAACAGTTTGGCACCATTTCTGAGTGAATTTCAGAATGTCAGATTTTTGCTGAAATTGTGACCGCGCGGCTTAGGGATTTTTCAAAAAAAAGGTGTTCAGACGTCGAGGGCTAATTCTGTTTTCGATGATAAAAACCTATCTGTTTCCTCCCGAAAACCTTACAGGCGATCATTTGCAACAGTTTGGCACCATTTCTGAGTGAATTTCAAAATGTCCGATTTTTGCTGAAATTGTGACCGCACGGCTTAGGGTTTTTTCAAAAAAATGTTGTTCAGAGGTCGAGGGCTAATTCTGTTTTCGATGATAAAAACCTATCTGTTTCCACCGAAAAAGCTTTCAGGGGATCGTTTGCAACAGTTTGTCACCATTTCTGAGTGAATTTCAGAAGGTCAGATTTTTGCTGAAATTGTGACCGCGCGGCTTAGGGATTTTTCAAATAAAAGTTGTTCAGACGTCGAGGGCTAATTCTGTTTTCGATGATAAAAACCTATCTGTTTCCTCCCGAAAACCTTTCAGGGGATCGTTTGCAACAGTTTGGCACCATTTCTGAGTGACTTTCAGAATGTCAGATTTTTGCTGAAATTGTGACCGCGCGGCTTAGGGTTTTTTCAAATAAAAGTTGTTCAGAGGTCGAGGGCTAATTCTGTTTTCGATGATAAAAACCTATGTGTTTCCACCGAAAAAGCTTTCAGGGGATCATTTGCAACAGTTTGGCACCATATCTGAGTGAATTTCAGAATGTCAGATTTTTGCTGAAATCGTGACCGCGCTGCTTAGGGATTTTTCAAATAAAAGTTGTTCAGACGTCGAGGGCTAATTCTGTTTTCGATGATAAAAACCTATCTGTTTCCTCCCGAAAACCTTTCAGGGGATCGTTTGCAACAGTTTGGCACCATTTCTGAGTGAATTTCAGAATGTCAGATTTTTGCTGAAATTGTGACCGCGCGGCTTAGGGTTTTTTCAAATAAAAGTTGTTCAGAGGTCGAGGGCTAATTCTGTTTTCGATGATAAAAACCTATCTGTTTCCACCGAAAAAGCTTTCAGGGGATCGTTTGCAACAGTTTGGCACCATTTCTGAGTGAATTTCAGAATGTCAGATTTTTGCTGAAATTGTGACCGCGCGGCTTAGGGTTTTTTCAAAAAAAAGGTGTTCAGACGTCGAGGGCTAATTCTGTTTTCGATGATAAAAACTTATCTGTTTCCTCCCGAAAACCTTACAGGCGATCATTTGCAACAGTTTGTCACCATTTCTGAGTGAATTTCAGAATGTCAGATTTTTGCTGAAATTGTGACCGCGCGGCTTAGGGATTTTTCAAATAAAAGTTGTTCAGACGTCGAGGGCTAATTCTGTTTTCGATGATAAAAACCTATCTGTTTCCTCCCGAAAACCTTTCAGGGGATCGTTTGCAACAGTTTGTCACCATTTCTGAGTGAATTTCAGAATGTCAGATTTTTGCTGAAATTGTGATCGCGCGGCTTAGGGTTTTTTCAAAAAAAAGTTGTTCAGAGGTCGAGGGCTAATTCTGTTTTCGATGATAATAACCTATCTGTTTCCACCGAAAAAGCTTTCAGGGGATCGTTTGCAACAGTTTGTCACCATTTCTGAGTGAATTTCAGAATGTCAGATTTTTGCTGAAATTGTGACCGCGCGGCTTAGGGTTTTTTCAAATAAAAGTTGTTCAGACGTCGAGGGCTAATTCTGTTTTCGATGATAAAAACCTATGTGTTTCCACCGAAAAATCTTTCAGGGGATCGTTTGCAACAGTTTGTCACCATTTCTGAGTGAATTTCAGAAGGTCAGATTTTTGCTGAAATTGTGACCGCGCGGCTTAGGGATTTTTCAAATAAAAGTTGTTCAGACGTCGAGGGCTAATTCTGTTTTCGATGATAAAAACCTATCTGTTTCCTCCCGAAAACCTTTCAGGGGATCGTTTGCAACAGTTTGGCACCATTTCTGAGTGAATTTCAGAATGTCAGATTTTTGCTGAAATTGTGACCGCGCGGCTTAGGGTTTTTTCAAAAAAAAGTTGTTCAGACGTCGAGGGCTAATTCTGTTTTCGATGATAAAAACCTATCTGTTTCCTCCCGAAAACCTTTCAGGCGATCGTTTGCAACAGTTTGGCACCATTTCTGAGTGAATTTCAGAATGTCAGATTTTTGCTGAAATTGTGACCGCGCGGCTTAGGGATTTTTCAAATAAAAGTTGTTCAGAGGTCGAGGGCTAATTCTCTTTTTGATGATAAAAACCCATCTGTTTCCACCAAAAAATCTTTCCGGGGATCGTTTGCAACAGTTTGGCACCATTTCTGAGTGAATTTCAGAATGTCAGATTTTTGCTGAAATTGTGACCGCGCGGCTTAGGGTTTTTTTAAAAAAAAGTTGTTCAGAGGTTGAGGGCTAATTCTGTTTTCGATGATAAAAACCTATCTGTTTCCACCGAAAAAGCTTTCAGGGGATCGTTTGCAACAGTTTGGCACCATTTCTGAGTGAATTTCAGAATGTCAGATTTTTGCTGAAATTGTGACCGCGCGGCTTAGGGTTTTTTCAAAAAAAAGTTGTTCAGAGGTCGAGGGCTAATTCTCTTTTTGATGATAAAAACCCATCTGTTTCCACCAAAAAATCTTTCAGGGGATCGTTTGCAACAGTTTGGCACCATTTCTGAGTGAATTTCAGAATGTCCGATTTTTGCTGAAATCGTGACCGCGCTGCTTAGGGATTTTTCAAATAAAAGTTGTTCAGACGTCGAGGGCTAATTCTGTTTTCGATGATAAAAACCTATCTGTTTCCTCCCGAAAACCTTTCAGGGGATCGTTTGCAACAGTTTGGCACCATTTCTGAGTGAATTTCAGAATGTCAGATTTTTGCTGAAATTGTGACCGCGCGGCTTAGGGTTTTTTCAAATAAAAGTTGTTCAGAGGTCGAGGGCTAATTCTGTTTTCGATGATAAAAACCTATCTGTTTCCACCGAAAAAGCTTTCAGGGGATCGTTTGCAACAGTTTGGCACCATTTCTGAGTGAATTTCAGAATGTCAGATTTTTGCTGAAATCGTGACCGCACTGCTTAGGGATTTTTCAAATAAAAGTTGTTCAGACGTCGAGGGCTAATTCTGTTTTCGATGATAAAAACCTATCTGTTTCCTCCCGAAAACCTTTCAGGGGATCGTTTGCAACAGTTTGGCACCATTTCTGAGTGAATTTCAGAATGTCAGATTTTTGCTGAAATTGTGACCGCGCGGCTTAGGGTTTTTTCAAATAAAAGTTGTTCAGAGGTCGAGGGCTAATTCTGTTTTCGATGATAAAAACCTATCTGTTTCCACCGAAAAAGCTTTCAGGGGATCGTTTGCAACAGTTTGGCACCATTTCTGAGTGAATTTCAGAATGTCAGATTTTTGCTGAAATTGTGACCGCGCGGCTTAGGGATTTTTCAAAAAAAAGGTGTTCAGACGTCGAGGGCTAATTCTGTTTTCGATGATAAAAACCTATCTGTTTCCTCCCGAAAACCTTACAGGCGATCATTTGCAACAGTTTGGCACCATTTCTGAGTGAATTTCAAAATATCCGATTTTTGCTGAAATTGTGACCGCGCGGCTTAGGGTTTTTTCAAAAAAATGTTGTTCAGAGGTCGAGGGCTAATTCTGTTTTCGATGATAAAAACCTATGTGTTTCCACCGAAAAAGCTTTCAGGGGATCGTTTGCAACAGTTTGGCACCATTTCTGAGTGAATTTCAGAATGTCAGATTTTTGCTGAAATCGTGACGTCGAGGGCTAATTCTGTTTTCGATGATAAAAACCTATCTGTTTCCTCCCGAAAACCTTTCAGGGGATCGTTTGCAACAGTTTGGCACCATTTCTGAGTGAATTTCAGAATGTCAGATTTTTGCTGAAATTGTGACCGCGCGGCTTAGGGTTTTTTCAAATAAAACTTGTTCAGAGGTCGAGGGCTAATTCTGTTTTCGATGATTAAAACCTATCTGTTTCCACCGAAAAAGCTTTCAGGGGATCGTTTGCAACAGTTTGGCACCATTTCTGAGTGAATTTCAGAATGTCAGATTTTTGCTGAAATTGTGACCGCGCGGCTTAGGGTTTTTTCAAAAAAAAGGTGTTCAGACGTCGAGGGCTAATTCTGTTTTCGATGATAAAAACTTATCTGTTTCCTCCCGAAAACCTTTCAGGGGATCGTTTGCAACAGTTTGTCACCATTTCTGAGTGAATTTCAGAATGTCAGATTTTTGCTGAAATTGTGATCGCGCGGCTTAGGGTTTTTTCAAAAAAAAGTTGTTCAGAGGTCGAGGGCTAATTCTGTTTTCGATGATAATAACCTATCTGTTTCCACCGAAAAAGCTTTCAGGGGATCGTTTGCAACAGTTTGTCACCATTTCTGAGTGAATTTCAGAATGTCAGATTTTTGCTGAAATTGTGACCGCGCGGCTTAGGGTTTTTTCAAATAAAAGTTGTTCAGACGTCGAGGGCTAATTCTGTTTTCGATGATAAAAACCTATGTGTTTCCACCGAAAAATCTTTCAGGGGATCGTTTGCAACAGTTTGTCACCATTTCTGAGTGAATTTCAGAAGGTCAGATTTTTGCTGAAATTGTGACCGCGCGGCTTAGGGATTTTTCAAATAAAAGTTGTTCAGACGTCGAGGGCTAATTCTGTTTTCGATGATAAAAACCTATCTGTTTCCTCCCGAAAACCTTTCAGGGGATCGTTTGCAACAGTTTGGCACCATTTCTGAGTGAATTTCAGAATGCCAGATTTTTGCTGAAATTGTGACCGCGCGGCTTAGGGTTTTTTTAAAAAAAAGTTGTTCAGACGTCGAGGGCTAATTCTGTTTTCGATGATAAAAACCTATCTGTTTCCTCCCGAAAACCTTTCAGGGGATCGTTTGCAACAGTTTGGCACCATTTCTGAGTGAATTTCAGAATGTCAGATTTTTGCTGAAATTGTGACCGCGCGGCTTAGGGTTTTTTCAAAAAAAAGTTGTTCAGACGTCGAGGGCTAATTCTGTTTTCGATGATAAAAACCTATCTGTTTCCTCCCGAAAACCTTTCAGGCGATCGTTTGCAACAGTTTGGCACCATTTCTGAGTGAATTTCAGAATGTCAGATTTTTGCTGAAATTGTGACCGCGCGGCTTAGGGATTTTTCAAATAAAAGTTGTTCAGAGGTCGAGGGCTAATTCTCTTTTTGATGATAAAAACCCATCTGTTTCCACCAAAAAATCTTTCCGGGGATCGTTTGCAACAGTTTGGCACCATTTCTGAGTGAATTTCAGAATGTCAGATTTTTGCTGAAATTGTGACCGCGCGGCTTAGGGTTTTTTTAAAAAAAAGTTGTTCAGAGGTTGAGGGCTAATTCTGTTTTCGATGATAAAAACCTATCTGTTTCCACCGAAAAAGCTTTCAGGGGATCGTTTGCAACAGTTTGGCACCATTTCTGAGTGAATTTCAGAATGTCAGATTTTTGCTGAAATTGTGACCGCGCGGCTTAGGGTTTTTTCAAAAAAAAGTTGTTCAGAGGTCGAGGGCTAATTCTCTTTTTGATGATAAAAACCCATCTGTTTCCACCAAAAAATCTTTCAGGGGATCGTTTGCAACAGTTTGGCACCATTTCTGAGTGAATTTCAGAATGTCCGATTTTTGCTGAAATCGTGACCGCGCTGCTTAGGGATTTTTCAAATAAAAGTTGTTCAGACGTCGAGGGCTAATTCTGTTTTCGATGATAAAAACCTATCTGTTTCCTCCCGAAAACCTTTCAGGGGATCGTTTGCAACAGTTTGGCACCATTTCTGAGTGAATTTCAGAATGTCAGATTTTTGCTGAAATTGTGACCGCGCGGCTTAGGGTTTTTTCAAATAAAAGTTGTTCAGAGGTCGAGGGCTAATTCTGTTTTCGATGATAAAAACCTATCTGTTTCCACCGAAAAAGCTTTCAGGGGATCGTTTGCAACAGTTTGGCACCATTTCTGAGTGAATTTCAGAATGTCAGATTTTTGCTGAAATTGTGACCGCGCGGCTTAGGGATTTTTCAAAAAAAAGGTGTTCAGACGTCGAGGGCTAATTCTGTTTTCGATGATAAAAACCTATCTGTTTCCTCCCGAAAACCTTACAGGCGATCATTTGCAACAGTTTGGCACCATTTCTGAGTGAATTTCAAAATATCCGATTTTTGCTGAAATTGTGACCGCGCGGCTTAGGGTTTTTTCAAAAAAATGTTGTTCAGAGGTCGAGGGCTAATTCTGTTTTCGATGATAAAAACCTATGTGTTTCCACCGAAAAAGCTTTCAGGGGATCGTTTGCAACAGTTTGGCACCATTTCTGAGTGAATTTCAGAATGTCAGATTTTTGCTGAAATCGTGACGTCGAGGGCTAATTCTGTTTTCGATGATAAAAACCTATCTGTTTCCTCCCGAAAACCTTTCAGGGGATCGTTTGCAACAGTTTGGCACCATTTCTGAGTGAATTTCAGAATGTCAGATTTTTGCTGAAATTGTGACCGCGCGGCTTAGGGTTTTTTCAAATAAAACTTGTTCAGAGGTCGAGGGCTAATTCTGTTTTCGATGATTAAAACCTATCTGTTTCCACCGAAAAAGCTTTCAGGGGATCGTTTGCAACAGTTTGGCACCATTTCTGAGTGAATTTCAGAATGTCAGATTTTTGCTGAAATTGTGACCGCGCGGCTTAGGGTTTTTTCAAAAAAAAGTTGTTCAGAGGTCGAGGGCTAATTCTCTTTTTGATGATAAAAACCCATCTGTTTCCACCAAAAAATCTTTCAGGGGATCGTTTGCAACAGTTTGGCACCATTTCTGAGTGAATTTCAGAATGTCCGATTTTTGCTGAAATCGTGACCGCGCTGCTTAGGGATTTTTCAAATAAAAGTTGTTCAGACGTCGAGGGCTAATTCTGTTTTCGATGATAAAAACCTATCTGTTTCCTCCCGAAAACCTTTCAGGGGATCGTTTGCAACAGTTTGGCACCATTTCTGAGTGAATTTCAGAATGTCAGATTTTTGCTGAAATTGTGACCGCGCGGCTTAGGGTTTTTTCAAATAAAAGTTGTTCAGAGGTCGAGGGCTAATTCTGTTTTCGATGATAAAAACCTATCTGTTTCCACCGAAAAAGCTTTCAGGGGATCGTTTGCAACAGTTTGGCACCATTTCTGAGTGAATTTCAGAATGTCAGATTTTTGCTGAAATCGTGACCGCACTGCTTAGGGATTTTTCAAATAAAAGTTGTTCAGACGTCGAGGGCTAATTCTGTTTTCGATGATAAAAACCTATCTGTTTCCTCCCGAAAACCTTTCAGGGGATCGTTTGCAACAGTTTGGCACCATTTCTGAGTGAATTTCAGAATGTCAGATTTTTGCTGAAATTGTGACCGCGCGGCTTAGGGTTTTTTCAAATAAAAGTTGTTCAGAGGTCGAGGGCTAATTCTGTTTTCGATGATAAAAACCTATCTGTTTCCACCGAAAAAGCTTTCAGGGGATCGTTTGCAACAGTTTGGCACCATTTCTGAGTGAATTTCAGAATGTCAGATTTTTGCTGAAATCGTGACCGCGCTGCTTAGGGATTTTTCAAATAAAAGTTGTTCAGACGTCGAGGGCTAATTCTGTTTTCGATGATAAAAACCTATCTGTTTCCTCCCGAAAACCTTTCAGGGGATCGTTTGCAACAGTTTGGCACCATTTCTGAGTGAATTTCAGAATGTCAGATTTTTGCTGAAATTGTGACCGCGCGGCTTAGGGTTTTTTCAAAAAAAAGTTGTTCAGAGGTTGAGGGCTAATTCTGTTTCCCATGATAAAAACCCATCTGTATCCACCGAAAAAGCTTTCAGGCGATCGATTGCAACAGTTTGGCACCATTTCTGAGTGAATTTCAGAATGTCAGATTTTTGCTGAAATTGTGACCGCGCGGCTTAGGGTTTTTTCAAAAAAAAGTTGTTCAGAGGTCGAGGGCTAATTCTCTTTTTGATGATAAAAACCCATCTGTTTCCACCAAAAAATCTTTCAGGGGATCGTTTGCAACAGTTTGGCACCATTTCTGAGTGAATTTCAGAATGTCAGATTTTTGCTGAAATCGTGACCGCGCTGCTTAGGGATTTTTCAAATAAAAGTTGTTCAGACGTCGAGGGCTAATTCTGTTTTCGATGATAAAAACCTATCTGTTTCCTCCCGAAAACCTTTCAGGGGATCGTTTGCAACAGTTTGGCACCATTTCTGAGTGAATTTCAGAATGTCAGATTTTTGCTGAAATTGTGACCGCGCGGCTTAGGGTTTTTTCAAAAAAAAGTTGTTCAGAGGTCGAGGGCTAATTCTCTTTTTGATGATAAAAACCCATCTGTTTCCACCAAAAAATCTTTCAGGGGATCGTTTGCAACAGTTTGGCACCATTTCTGAGTGAATTTCAGAATGTCAGATTTTTGCTGAAATCGTGACCGCGCTGCTTAGGGATTTTTCAAATAAAAGTTGTTCAGACGTCGAGGGCTAATTCTGTTTTCGATGATAAAAACCTATCTGTTTCCTCCCGAAAACCTTTCAGGGGATCGTTTGCAACAGTTTGGCACCATTTCTGAGTGAATTTCAGAATGTCAGATTTTTGCTGAAATTGTGACCGCGCGGCTTAGGGTTTTTTCAAAAAAAAGTTGTTCAGAGGTCGAGGGCTAATTCTGTTTTCGATGAAAAAAAACCTATCTGTTTCCACCGAAAAAGCTTTCAGGGGATCGTTTGCAACAGTTTGGCACCATTTCTGAGTGAATTTCAGAATGTCAGATTTTTGCTGAAATTGTGACCGCGCGGCTTAGGGATTTTTCAAAAAAAAGGTGTTCAGACGTCGAGGGCTAATTCTGTTTTCGATGATAAAAACCTATCTGTTTCCTCCCGAAAACCTTATAGGCGATCATTTGCAACAGTTTGGCACCATTTTTGAGTGAATTTCAAAATGTCCGATTTTTGCTGAAATTGTGACCGCGCGGCTTAGGGTTTTTTCAAAAAAATGTTGTTCAGAGGTCGAGGGCTAATTCTGTTTTCGATGATAAAAACCTATGTGTTTCCACCGAAAAAGCTTTCAGGGGATCGTTTGCAACAGTTTGGCACCATTTCTGAGTGAATTTCAGAATGTCAGATTTTTGCTGAAATCGTGACCGCGCTGCTTAGGGATTTTTCAAATAAAAGTTGTTCAGACGTCGAGGGCTAATTCTGTTTTCGATGATAAAAACCTATCTGTTTCCTCCCGAAAACCTTTCAGGGGATCGTTTGCAACAGTTTGGCACCATTTCTGAGTGAATTTCAGAATGTCATATTTTTGCTGAAATTGTGACCGCGCGGCTTAGGGTTTTTTCAAAAAAAAGTTGTTCAGACGTCGAGGGCTAATTCTGTTTTCGATGATAAAAACCTATCTGTTTCCTCCCGAAAACCTTACAGGCGATCGTTTGCAACAGTTTGGCAGCATTTTTGAGTGAATTGCAGAAGGTCAGATTTTTGCTGAAATTGTGACCGCGCGGCTTAGGGTTTTTTCAAAAAAAAGTTGTTCAGAGGTTGAGGGCTAATTCTGTTTCCCATGATAAAAACCCATCTGTATCCACCGAAAAAGCTTTCAGGCGATCGATTGCAACAGTTTGGCACCATTTCTGAGTGAATTTCAGAATGTCAGATTTTTGCTGAAATTGTGACCGCGCGGCTTAGGGTTTTTTCAAAAAAAAGTTGTTCAGAGGTCGAGGGCTAATTCTCTTTTTGATGATAAAAACCCATCTGTTTCCACCAAAAAATCTTTCAGGGGATCGTTTGCAACAGTTTGGCACCATTTCTGAGTGAATTTCAGAATGTCAGATTTTTGCTGAAATCGTGACCGCGCTGCTTAGGGATTTTTCAAATAAAAGTTGTTCAGACGTCGAGGGCTAATTCTGTTTTCGATGATAAAAACCTATCTGTTTCCTCCCGAAAACCTTTCAGGGGATCGTTTGCAACAGTTTGGCACCATTTCTGAGTGAATTTCAGAATGTCAGATTTTTGCTGACATTGTGACCGCGCGGCTTAGGGTTTTTTCAAAAAAAAGTTGTTCAGAGGTCGAGGGCTAATTCTGTTTTCGATGAAAAAAAACCTATCTGTTTCCACCGAAAAAGCTTTCAGGGGATCGTTTGCAACAGTTTGGCACCATTTCTGAGTGAATTTCAGAATGTCAGATTTTTGCTGAAATTGTGACCGCGCGGCTTAGGGATTTTTCAAAAAAAAGGTGTTCAGACGTCGAGGGCTAATTCTGTTTTCGATGATAAAAACCTATCTGTTTCCTCCCGAAAACCTTATAGGCGATCATTTGCAACAGTTTGGCACCATTTTTGAGTGAATTTCAAAATGTCCGATTTTTGCTGAAATTGTGACCGCGCGGCTTAGGGTTTTTTCAAAAAAATGTTGTTCAGAGGTCGAGGGCTAATTCTGTTTTCGATGATAAAAACCTATGTGTTTCCACCGAAAAAGCTTTCAGGGGATCGTTTGCAACAGTTTGGCACCATTTCTGAGTGAATTTCAGAATGTCAGATTTTTGCTGAAATTGTGACCGCGCGGCTTAGGGATTTTTCAAAAAAAAGGTGTTCAGACGTCGAGGGCTAATTCTGTTTTCGATGATAAAAACCTATCTGTTTCCACCGAAAAAGCTTTCAGGGGATTGTTTGCAACAGTTTGGCACCATTTCTGAGTGAATTTCAGAATGTCAGATTTTTGCTGAAATCGTGACCGCGCTGCTTAGGGATTTTTCAAATAAAAGTTGTTCAGACGTCGAGGGCTAATTCTGTTTTCGATGATAAAAACCTATCTGTTTCCTCCCGAAAACCTTTCAGGGGATCGTTTGCAACAGTTTGGCACCATTTCTGAGTGAATTTCAGAATGTCATATTTTTGCTGAAATTGTGACCGCGCGGCTTAGGGTTTTTTCAAATAAAAGTTGTTCAGAGGTCGAGGGCTAATTCTGTTTTCGATGATAAAAACCTATCTGTTTCCACCGAAAAAGCTTTCAGGGGATCGTTTGCAACAGTTTGGCACCATTTCTGAGTGAATTTCAGAATGTCAGATTTTTGCTGAAATTGTGACCGCGCGGCTTAGGGATTTTTCAAAAAAAAGGTGTTCAGACGTCGAGGGCTAATTCTGTTTTCGATGATAAAAACCTATCTGTTTCCACCGAAAAAGCTTTCAGGGGATTGTTTGCAACAGTTTGGCACCATTTCTGAGTGAATTTCAGAATGTCAGATTTTTGCTGAAATCGTGACCGCGCTGCTTAGGGATTTTTCAAATAAAAGTTGTTCAGACGTCGAGGGCTAATTCTGTTTTCGATGATAAAAACCTATCTGTTTCCTCCCGAAAACCTTTCAGGGGATCGTTTGCAACAGTTTGGCACCATTTCTGAGTGAATTTCAGAATGTCATATTTTTGCTGAAATTGTGACCGCGCGGCTTAGGGTTTTTTCAAATAAAAGTTGTTCAGAGGTCGAGGGCTAATTCTGTTTTCGATGATAAAAACCTATCTGTTTCCACCGAAAAAGCTTTCAGGGGATCGTTTGCAACAGTTTGGCACCATTTCTGAGTGAATTTCAGAATGTCAGATTTTTGCTGAAATTGTGACCGCGCGGCTTAGGGATTTTTCAAAAAAAAGGTGTTCAGACGTCGAGGGCTAATTCTGTTTTCGATGATAAAAACCTATCTGTTTCCTCCCGAAAACCTTACAGGCGATCATTTGCAACAGTTTGGCACCATTTCTGAGTGAATTTCAAAATGTCCGATTTTTGCTGAAATTGTGACCGCGCGGCTTAGGGTTTTTTCAAAAAAATGTTGTTCAGAGGTCGAGGGCTAATTCTGTTTTCGATGATAAAAACCTATCTGTTTCCACCGAAAAAGCTTTCAGGGGATCGTTTGCAACAGTTTGGCACCATTTCTGAGTGAATTTCAGAATGTCAGATTTTTGCTGAAATCGTGACCGCGCTGCTTAGGGATTTTTCAAATAAAAGTTGTTCAGACGTCGAGGGCTAATTCTGTTTTCGATGATAAAAACCTATCTGTTTCCTCCCGAAAACGTTTCAGGGGATCGTTTGCAACAGTTTGGCACCATTTCTGAGTGAATTTCAGAATGTCAGATTTTTGCTGAAATTGTGACCGCGCGGCTTAGGGTTTTTTCAAATAAAAGTTGTTCAGACGTCGAGGGCTAATTCTGTTTTCGATGAAAAAAACCTATGTGTTTCCACCGAAAAATCTTTCAGGGGATCGTTTGCAACAGTTTGGCACCATTTCTGAGTGAATTTCAGAATGTCAGATTTTTGCTGAAATCGTGACCGCGCGGCTTAGGGATTTTTCAAAAAAAAGGTGTTCAGACGTCGAGGGCTAATTCTGTTTTCGATGATAAAAACCTATCTGTTTCCTCCCGAAAACCTTACAGGCGATCATTTGCAACAGTTTGGCACCATTTCTGAGTGAATTTCAAAATGTCCGATTTTTGCTGAAATTGTGACCGCGCGGCTTAGGGTTTTTTCAAAAAAATGTTGTTCAGAGGTCGAGGGCTAATTCTGTTTTCGATGATAAAAACCTATGTGTTTCCACCGAAAAAGCTTTCAGGGGATCGTTTGCAACAGTTTGGCACCATTTCTGAGTGAATTTCAGAATGTCAGATTTTTGCTGAAATCGTGACCGCGCTGCTTAGGGATTTTTCAAATAAAAGTTGTTCAGACGTCGAGGGCTAATTCTGTTTTCGATGATAAAAACCTATCTGTTTCCTCCCGAAAACGTTTCAGGGGATCGTTTGCAACAGTTTGGCACCATTTCTGAGTGAATTTCAGAATGTCAGATTTTTGCTGAAATTGTGACCGCGCGGCTTAGGGTTTTTTCAAATAAAAGTTGTTCAGACGTCGAGGGCTAATTCTGTTTTCGATGAAAAAAACCTATGTGTTTCCACCGAAAAATCTTTCAGGGGATCGTTTGCAACAGTTTGGCACCATTTCTGAGTGAATTTCAGAATGTCAGATTTTTGCTGAAATCGTGACCGCGCGGCTTAGGGATTTTTCAAAAAAAAGGTGTTCAGACGTCGAGGGCTAATTCTGTTTTCGATGATAAAAACCTATCTGTTTCCTCCCGAAAACCTTACAGGCGATCATTTGCAACAGTTTGGCACCATTTCTGAGTGAATTTCAAAATGTCCGATTTTTGCTGAAATTGTGACCGCGCGGCTTAGGGTTTTTTCAAAAAAATGTTGTTCAGAGGTCGAGGGCTAATTCTGTTTTCGATGATAAAAACCTATGTGTTTCCACCGAAAAAGCTTTCAGGGGATCGTTTGCAACAGTTTGGCACCATTTCTGAGTGAATTTCAGAATGTCAGATTTTTGCTGAAATCGTGACCGCGCTGCTTAGGGATTTTTCAAATAAAAGTTGTTCAGACGTCGAGGGCTAATTCTGTTTTCGATGATAAAAACCTATCTGTTTCCTCCTGAAAACCTTTCAGGCGATCGTTTGCAACAGTTTGGCACCATTTCTGAGTGAATTTCAGAATGTCATATTTTTGCTGAAATTGTGACCGCGCGGCTTAGGGTTTTTTCAAATAAAAGTTGTTCAGAGGTCGAGGGCTAATTCTGTTTTCGATGATAAAAACCTATCTGTTTCCACCGAAAAAGCTTTCAGGGGATCGTTTGCAACAGTTTGGCACCATTTCTGAGTGAATTTCAGAATGTCAGATTTTTGCTGAAATTGTGACCGCGCGGCTTAGGGATTTTTCAAAAAAAAGGTGTTCAGACGTCGAGGGCTAATTCTGTTTTCGAGGATAAAAACCTATCTGTTTCCTCCCGAAAACCTTACAGGCGATCATTTGCAACAGTTTGGCACCATTTCTGAGTGAATTTCAAAATGTCCGATTTTTGCTGAAATTGTGACCGCGCGGCTTAGGGTTTTTTCAAAAAAATGTTGTTCAGAGGTCGAGGGCTAATTCTGTTTTCGATGATAAAAACCTATCTGTTTCCACCGAAAAAGCTTTCAGGGGATCGTTTGCAACAGTTTGGCACCATTTCTGAGTGAATTTCAGAATGTCAGATTTTTGCTGAAATCGTGACCGCGCTGCTTAGGGATTTTTCAAATAAAAGTTGTTCAGACGTCGAGGGCTAATTCTGTTTTCGATGATAAAAACCTATCTGTTTCCTCCCGAAAACGTTTCAGGGGATCGTTTGCAACAGTTTGGCACCATTTCTGAGTGAATTTCAGAATGTCAGATTTTTGCTGAAATTGTGATCGCGCGGCTTAGGGTTTTTTCAAAAAAAAGTTGTTCAGAGGTCGAGGGCTAATTCTGTTTTCTATGATAAAAACCTATCTGTTTCCTCCCGAAAACCTTTCAGGGGATCGTTTGCAACAGTTTGTAACCATTTCTGAGTGAATTTCACAATGTCAGCTTTTTGCTGAAATTGTGACCGCGCGGCTTAGGGTTTTTTCAAATAAAAGTTGTTCAGACGTCGAGGGCTAATTCTGTTTTCGATGAAAAAAACCTATGTGTTTCCACCGAAAAATCTTTCAGGGGATCGTTTGCAACAGTTTGGCACCATTTCTGAGTGAATTTCAGAATGTCAGATTTTTGCTGAAATCGTGACCGCGCGGCTTAGGGATTTTTCAAAAAAAAGGTGTTCAGACGTCGAGGGCTAATTCTGTTTTCGATGATAAAAACCTATCTGTTTCCTCCCGAAAACCTTACAGGCGATCATTTGCAACAGTTTGGCACCATTTCTGAGTGAATTTCAAAATGTCCGATTTTTGCTGAAATTGTGACCGCGCGGCTTAGGGTTTTTTCAAAAAAAAAGTTGTTCAGACGTCGAGGGCTAATTCTGTTTTCGATGATAAAAACCTATCTGTTTCCTCCCGAAAACCTTTCAGGGGATCGTTTGCAACAGTTTGGCACCATTTCTGAGTGAATTTCAGAATATCCGATTTTTGCTGAAATTGTGACCGCGCGGCTTAGGGTTTTTTCAAAAAAAAGTTGTTCAGAGGTCGAGGGCTAATTCTCTTTTCGATGATAAAAACCAACCTGTTTCCACCAAAAAATCTTTCAGGGGATCGTTTGCAACAGTTTGGCACCATTTCTGAGTGAATTTCAGAATGTCAGATTTTTGCTGAAATTGTGACCGCGCGGCTTAGGGATTTTTCAAAAAAAAGGTGTTCAGACGTCGAGGGCTAATTCTGTTTTCGATGATAAAAACCTATCTGTTTCCTCCCGAAAAAGCTTTCAGGGGATCGTTTGCAACAGTTTGGCACCATTTCTGAGTGAATTTCAGAATGTCAGATTTTTGCTGAAATTGTGACCGCGCGGCTTAGGGATTTTTCAAAAAAAAGGTGTTCAGACGTCGAGGGCTAATTCTGTTTTCGATGATAAAAACCTATCTGTTTCCTCCCGAAAACCTTACAGGCGATCATTTGCAACAGTTTGGCACCATTTCTGAGTGAATTTCAAAATGTCCGATTTTTGCTGAAATTGTGACCGCACGGCTTAGGGTTTTTTCAAAAAAATGTTGTTCAGAGGTCGAGGGCTAATTCTGTTTTCGATGATAAAAACCTATCTGTTTCCACCGAAAAAGCTTTCAGGGGATCGTTTGCAACAGTTTGTCACCATTTCTGAGTGAATTTCAGAAGGTCAGATTTTTGCTGAAATTGTGACCGCGCGGCTTAGGGATTTTTCAAATAAAAGTTGTTCAGACGTCGAGGGCTAATTCTGTTTTCGATGATAAAAACCTATCTGTTTCCTCCCGAAAACCTTTCAGGGGATCGTTTGCAACAGTTTGGCACCATTTCTGAGTGACTTTCAGAATGTCAGATTTTTGCTGAAATTGTGACCGCGCGGCTTAGGGTTTTTTCAAATAAAAGTTGTTCAGAGGTCGAGGGCTAATTCTGTTTTCGATGATAAAAACCTATGTGTTTCCACCGAAAAAGCTTTCAGGGGATCATTTGCAACAGTTTGGCACCATATCTGAGTGAATTTCAGAATGTCAGATTTTTGCTGAAATCGTGACCGCGCTGCTTAGGGATTTTTCAAATAAAAGTTGTTCAGACGTCGAGGGCTAATTCTGTTTTCGATGATAAAAACCTATCTGTTTCCTCCCGAAAACCTTTCAGGGGATCGTTTGCAACAGTTTGGCACCATTTCTGAGTGAATTTCAGAATGTCAGATTTTTGCTGAAATTGTGACCGCGCGGCTTAGGGTTTTTTCAAATAAAAGTTGTTCAGAGGTCGAGGGCTAATTCTGTTTTCGATGATAAAAACCTATCTGTTTCCACCGAAAAAGCTTTCAGGGGATCGTTTGCAACAGTTTGGCACCATTTCTGAGTGAATTTCAGAATGTCAGATTTTTGCTGAAATTGTGACCGCGCGGCTTAGGGTTTTTTCAAAAAAAAGGTGTTCAGACGTCGAGGGCTAATTCTGTTTTCGATGATAAAAACTTATCTGTTTCCTCCCGAAAACCTTACAGGCGATCATTTGCAACAGTTTGTCACCATTTCTGAGTGAATTTCAGAATGTCAGATTTTTGCTGAAATTGTGACCGCGCGGCTTAGGGATTTTTCAAATAAAAGTTGTTCAGACGTCGAGGGCTAATTCTGTTTTCGATGATAAAAACCTATCTGTTTCCTCCCGAAAACCTTTCAGGGGATCGTTTGCAACAGTTTGTCACCATTTCTGAGTGAATTTCAGAATGTCAGATTTTTGCTGAAATTGTGATCGCGCGGCTTAGGGTTTTTTCAAAAAAAAGTTGTTCAGAGGTCGAGGGCTAATTCTGTTTTCGATGATAATAACCTATCTGTTTCCACCGAAAAAGCTTTCAGGGGATCGTTTGCAACAGTTTGTCACCATTTCTGAGTGAATTTCAGAATGTCAGATTTTTGCTGAAATTGTGACCGCGCGGCTTAGGGTTTTTTCAAATAAAAGTTGTTCAGACGTCGAGGGCTAATTCTGTTTTCGATGATAAAAACCTATGTGTTTCCACCGAAAAATCTTTCAGGGGATCGTTTGCAACAGTTTGTCACCATTTCTGAGTGAATTTCAGAAGGTCAGATTTTTGCTGAAATTGTGACCGCGCGGCTTAGGGATTTTTCAAATAAAAGTTGTTCAGACGTCGAGGGCTAATTCTGTTTTCGATGATAAAAACCTATCTGTTTCCTCCCGAAAACCTTTCAGGGGATCGTTTGCAACAGTTTGGCACCATTTCTGAGTGAATTTCAGAATGTCAGATTTTTGCTGAAATTGTGACCGCGCGGCTTAGGGTTTTTTCAAAAAAAAGTTGTTCAGACGTCGAGGGCTAATTCTGTTTTCGATGATAAAAACCTATCTGTTTCCTCCCGAAAACCTTTCAGGCGATCGTTTGCAACAGTTTGGCACCATTTCTGAGTGAATTTCAGAATGTCAGATTTTTGCTGAAATTGTGACCGCGCGGCTTAGGGATTTTTCAAATAAAAGTTGTTCAGAGGTCGAGGGCTAATTCTCTTTTTGATGATAAAAACCCATCTGTTTCCACCAAAAAATCTTTCCGGGGATCGTTTGCAACAGTTTGGCACCATTTCTGAGTGAATTTCAGAATGTCAGATTTTTGCTGAAATTGTGACCGCGCGGCTTAGGGTTTTTTTAAAAAAAAGTTGTTCAGAGGTTGAGGGCTAATTCTGTTTTCGATGATAAAAACCTATCTGTTTCCACCGAAAAAGCTTTCAGGGGATCGTTTGCAACAGTTTGGCACCATTTCTGAGTGAATTTCAGAATGTCAGATTTTTGCTGAAATTGTGACCGCGCGGCTTAGGGTTTTTTCAAAAAAAAGTTGTTCAGAGGTCGAGGGCTAATTCTCTTTTTGATGATAAAAACCCATCTGTTTCCACCAAAAAATCTTTCAGGGGATCGTTTGCAACAGTTTGGCACCATTTCTGAGTGAATTTCAGAATGTCCGATTTTTGCTGAAATCGTGACCGCGCTGCTTAGGGATTTTTCAAATAAAAGTTGTTCAGACGTCGAGGGCTAATTCTGTTTTCGATGATAAAAACCTATCTGTTTCCTCCCGAAAACCTTTCAGGGGATCGTTTGCAACAGTTTGGCACCATTTCTGAGTGAATTTCAGAATGTCAGATTTTTGCTGAAATTGTGACCGCGCGGCTTAGGGTTTTTTCAAATAAAAGTTGTTCAGAGGTCGAGGGCTAATTCTGTTTTCGATGATAAAAACCTATCTGTTTCCACCGAAAAAGCTTTCAGGGGATCGTTTGCAACAGTTTGGCACCATTTCTGAGTGAATTTCAGAATGTCAGATTTTTGCTGAAATCGTGACCGCACTGCTTAGGGATTTTTCAAATAAAAGTTGTTCAGACGTCGAGGGCTAATTCTGTTTTCGATGATAAAAACCTATCTGTTTCCTCCCGAAAACCTTTCAGGGGATCGTTTGCAACAGTTTGGCACCATTTCTGAGTGAATTTCAGAATGTCAGATTTTTGCTGAAATTGTGACCGCGCGGCTTAGGGTTTTTTCAAATAAAAGTTGTTCAGAGGTCGAGGGCTAATTCTGTTTTCGATGATAAAAACCTATCTGTTTCCACCGAAAAAGCTTTCAGGGGATCGTTTGCAACAGTTTGGCACCATTTCTGAGTGAATTTCAGAATGTCAGATTTTTGCTGAAATTGTGACCGCGCGGCTTAGGGATTTTTCAAAAAAAAGGTGTTCAGACGTCGAGGGCTAATTCTGTTTTCGATGATAAAAACCTATCTGTTTCCTCCCGAAAACCTTACAGGCGATCATTTGCAACAGTTTGGCACCATTTCTGAGTGAATTTCAAAATATCCGATTTTTGCTGAAATTGTGACCGCGCGGCTTAGGGTTTTTTCAAAAAAATGT
Source organism: Podarcis vaucheri (assembly GCF_965113315.1). Classification (NCBI taxonomy): domain Eukaryota; kingdom Metazoa; phylum Chordata; class Lepidosauria; order Squamata; family Lacertidae; genus Podarcis; species Podarcis vaucheri. The sequence goes on along the minus strand of NC_138762.1, from coordinate 98,195,732 downwards.
TGTTCAGAGGTCGAGGGCTAATTCTGTTTTCGATGATAAAAACCTATGTGTTTCCACCGAAAAAGCTTTCAGGGGATCGTTTGCAACAGTTTGGCACCATTTCTGAGTGAATTTCAGAATGTCAGATTTTTGCTGAAATCGTGACGTCGAGGGCTAATTCTGTTTTCGATGATAAAAACCTATCTGTTTCCTCCCGAAAACCTTTCAGGGGATCGTTTGCAACAGTTTGGCACCATTTCTGAGTGAATTTCAGAATGTCAGATTTTTGCTGAAATTGTGACCGCGCGGCTTAGGGTTTTTTCAAATAAAACTTGTTCAGAGGTCGAGGGCTAATTCTGTTTTCGATGATTAAAACCTATCTGTTTCCACCGAAAAAGCTTTCAGGGGATCGTTTGCAACAGTTTGGCACCATTTCTGAGTGAATTTCAGAATGTCAGATTTTTGCTGAAATTGTGACCGCGCGGCTTAGGGTTTTTTCAAAAAAAAGGTGTTCAGACGTCGAGGGCTAATTCTGTTTTCGATGATAAAAACTTATCTGTTTCCTCCCGAAAACCTTACAGGCGATCATTTGCAACAGTTTGTCACCATTTCTGAGTGAATTTCAGAATGTCAGATTTTTGCTGAAATTGTGACCGCGCGGCTTAGGGATTTTTCAAATAAAAGTTGTTCAGACGTCGAGGGCTAATTCTGTTTTCGATGATAAAAACCTATCTGTTTCCTCCCGAAAACCTTTCAGGGGATCGTTTGCAACAGTTTGTCACCATTTCTGAGTGAATTTCAGAATGTCAGATTTTTGCTGAAATTGTGATCGCGCGGCTTAGGGTTTTTTCAAAAAAAAGTTGTTCAGAGGTCGAGGGCTAATTCTGTTTTCGATGATAATAACCTATCTGTTTCCACCGAAAAAGCTTTCAGGGGATCGTTTGCAACAGTTTGTCACCATTTCTGAGTGAATTTCAGAATGTCAGATTTTTGCTGAAATTGTGACCGCGCGGCTTAGGGTTTTTTCAAATAAAAGTTGTTCAGACGTCGAGGGCTAATTCTGTTTTCGATGATAAAAACCTATGTGTTTCCACCGAAAAATCTTTCAGGGGATCGTTTGCAACAGTTTGTCACCATTTCTGAGTGAATTTCAGAAGGTCAGATTTTTGCTGAAATTGTGACCGCGCGGCTTAGGGATTTTTCAAATAAAAGTTGTTCAGACGTCGAGGGCTAATTCTGTTTTCGATGATAAAAACCTATCTGTTTCCTCCCGAAAACCTTTCAGGGGATCGTTTGCAACAGTTTGGCACCATTTCTGAGTGAATTTCAGAATGTCAGATTTTTGCTGAAATTGTGACCGCGCGGCTTAGGGTTTTTTAAAAAAAAAGTTGTTCAGACGTCGAGGGCTAATTCTGTTTTCGATGATAAAAACCTATCTGTTTCCTCCCGAAAACCTTTCAGGGGATCGTTTGCAACAGTTTGGCACCATTTCTGAGTGAATTTCAGAATGTCAGATTTTTGCTGAAATTGTGACCGCGCGGCTTAGGGTTTTTTCAAAAAAAAGTTGTTCAGACGTCGAGGGCTAATTCTGTTTTCGATGATAAAAACCTATCTGTTTCCTCCCGAAAACCTTTCAGGCGATCGTTTGCAACAGTTTGGCACCATTTCTGAGTGAATTTCAGAATGTCAGATTTTTGCTGAAATTGTGACCGCGCGGCTTAGGGATTTTTCAAATAAAAGTTGTTCAGAGGTCGAGGGCTAATTCTCTTTTTGATGATAAAAACCCATCTGTTTCCACCAAAAAATCTTTCCGGGGATCGTTTGCAACAGTTTGGCACCATTTCTGAGTGAATTTCAGAATGTCAGATTTTTGCTGAAATTGTGACCGCGCGGCTTAGGGTTTTTTTAAAAAAAAGTTGTTCAGAGGTTGAGGGCTAATTCTGTTTTCGATGATAAAAACCTATCTGTTTCCACCGAAAAAGCTTTCAGGGGATCGTTTGCAACAGTTTGGCACCATTTCTGAGTGAATTTCAGAATGTCAGATTTTTGCTGAAATTGTGACCGCGCGGCTTAGGGTTTTTTCAAAAAAAAGTTGTTCAGAGGTCGAGGGCTAATTCTCTTTTTGATGATAAAAACCCATCTGTTTCCACCAAAAAATCTTTCAGGGGATCGTTTGCAACAGTTTGGCACCATTTCTGAGTGAATTTCAGAATGTCCGATTTTTGCTGAAATCGTGACCGCGCTGCTTAGGGATTTTTCAAATAAAAGTTGTTCAGACGTCGAGGGCTAATTCTGTTTTCGATGATAAAAACCTATCTGTTTCCTCCCGAAAACCTTTCAGGGGATCGTTTGCAACAGTTTGGCACCATTTCTGAGTGAATTTCAGAATGTCAGATTTTTGCTGAAATTGTGACCGCGCGGCTTAGGGTTTTTTCAAATAAAAGTTGTTCAGAGGTCGAGGGCTAATTCTGTTTTCGATGATAAAAACCTATCTGTTTCCACCGAAAAAGCTTTCAGGGGATCGTTTGCAACAGTTTGGCACCATTTCTGAGTGAATTTCAGAATGTCAGATTTTTGCTGAAATTGTGACCGCGCGGCTTAGGGATTTTTCAAAAAAAAGGTGTTCAGACGTCGAGGGCTAATTCTGTTTTCGATGATAAAAACCTATCTGTTTCCTCCCGAAAACCTTACAGGCGATCATTTGCAACAGTTTGGCACCATTTCTGAGTGAATTTCAAAATATCCGATTTTTGCTGAAATTGTGACCGCGCGGCTTAGGGTTTTTTCAAAAAAATGTTGTTCAGAGGTCGAGGGCTAATTCTGTTTTCGATGATAAAAACCTATGTGTTTCCACCGAAAAAGCTTTCAGGGGATCGTTTGCAACAGTTTGGCACCATTTCTGAGTGAATTTCAGAATGTCAGATTTTTGCTGAAATCGTGACGTCGAGGGCTAATTCTGTTTTCGATGATAAAAACCTATCTGTTTCCTCCCGAAAACCTTTCAGGGGATCGTTTGCAACAGTTTGGCACCATTTCTGAGTGAATTTCAGAATGTCAGATTTTTGCTGAAATTGTGACCGCGCGGCTTAGGGTTTTTTCAAATAAAACTTGTTCAGAGGTCGAGGGCTAATTCTGTTTTCGATGATTAAAACCTATCTGTTTCCACCGAAAAAGCTTTCAGGGGATCGTTTGCAACAGTTTGGCACCATTTCTGAGTGAATTTCAGAATGTCAGATTTTTGCTGAAATTGTGACCGCGCGGCTTAGGGTTTTTTCAAAAAAAAGTTGTTCAGAGGTCGAGGGCTAATTCTCTTTTTGATGATAAAAACCCATCTGTTTCCACCAAAAAATCTTTCAGGGGATCGTTTGCAACAGTTTGGCACCATTTCTGAGTGAATTTCAGAATGTCCGATTTTTGCTGAAATCGTGACCGCGCTGCTTAGGGATTTTTCAAATAAAAGTTGTTCAGACGTCGAGGGCTAATTCTGTTTTCGATGATAAAAACCTATCTGTTTCCTCCCGAAAACCTTTCAGGGGATCGTTTGCAACAGTTTGGCACCATTTCTGAGTGAATTTCAGAATGTCAGATTTTTGCTGAAATTGTGACCGCGCGGCTTAGGGTTTTTTCAAATAAAAGTTGTTCAGAGGTCGAGGGCTAATTCTGTTTTCGATGATAAAAACCTATCTGTTTCCACCGAAAAAGCTTTCAGGGGATCGTTTGCAACAGTTTGGCACCATTTCTGAGTGAATTTCAGAATGTCAGATTTTTGCTGAAATCGTGACCGCACTGCTTAGGGATTTTTCAAATAAAAGTTGTTCAGACGTCGAGGGCTAATTCTGTTTTCGATGATAAAAACCTATCTGTTTCCTCCCGAAAACCTTTCAGGGGATCGTTTGCAACAGTTTGGCACCATTTCTGAGTGAATTTCAGAATGTCAGATTTTTGCTGAAATTGTGACCGCGCGGCTTAGGGTTTTTTCAAATAAAAGTTGTTCAGAGGTCGAGGGCTAATTCTGTTTTCGATGATAAAAACCTATCTGTTTCCACCGAAAAAGCTTTCAGGGGATCGTTTGCAACAGTTTGGCACCATTTCTGAGTGAATTTCAGAATGTCAGATTTTTGCTGAAATTGTGACCGCGCGGCTTAGGGATTTTTCAAAAAAAAGGTGTTCAGACGTCGAGGGCTAATTCTGTTTTCGATGATAAAAACCTATCTGTTTCCTCCCGAAAACCTTACAGGCGATCATTTGCAACAGTTTGGCACCATTTCTGAGTGAATTTCAAAATATCCGATTTTTGCTGAAATTGTGACCGCGCGGCTTAGGGTTTTTTCAAAAAAATGTTGTTCAGAGGTCGAGGGCTAATTCTGTTTTCGATGATAAAAACCTATGTGTTTCCACCGAAAAAGCTTTCAGGGGATCGTTTGCAACAGTTTGGCACCATTTCTGAGTGAATTTCAGAATGTCAGATTTTTGCTGAAATCGTGACGTCGAGGGCTAATTCTGTTTTCGATGATAAAAACCTATCTGTTTCCTCCCGAAAACCTTTCAGGGGATCGTTTGCAACAGTTTGGCACCATTTCTGAGTGAATTTCAGAATGTCAGATTTTTGCTGAAATTGTGACCGCGCGGCTTAGGGTTTTTTCAAATAAAACTTGTTCAGAGGTCGAGGGCTAATTCTGTTTTCGATGATTAAAACCTATCTGTTTCCACCGAAAAAGCTTTCAGGGGATCGTTTGCAACAGTTTGGCACCATTTCTGAGTGAATTTCAGAATGTCAGATTTTTGCTGAAATCGTGACCGCGCTGCTTAGGGATTTTTCAAAAAAAAGGTGTTCAGACGTCGAGGGCTAATTCTGTTTTCGATGATAAAAACCTATCTGTTTCCTCCCGAAAACCTTACAGGCGATCATTTGCAACAGTTTGGCACCATTTCTGAGTGAATTTCAAAATGTCCGATTTTTGCTGAAATTGTGACCGCGCGGCTTAGGGTTTTTTCAAAAAAATGTTGTTCAGAGGTCGAGGGCTAATTCTGTTTTCGATGATAAAAACCTATGTGTTTCCACCGAAAAAGCTTTCAGGGGATCGTTTGCAACAGTTTGGCACCATTTCTGAGTGAATTTCAGAATGTCAGATTTTTGCTGAAATCGTGACCGCGCTGCTTAGGGATTTTTCAAATAAAAGTTGTTCAGACGTCGAGGGCTAATTCTGTTTTCGATGATAAAAACCTATCTGCTTCCTCCCGAAAACCTTTCAGGGGATCGTTTGCAACAGTTTGGCACCATTTCTGAGTGAATTTCAGAATGTCAGATTTTTGCTGTAATTGTGATCGCGCGGCTTAGGGTTTTTTCAAAAAAAAGTTGTTCAGAGGTCTAGGGCTAATTCTGTTTTCGATGATAAAATCCTATCTGTTTCCACCGAAAAAGCTTTCAGGGGATCGTTTGCAACAGTTTGTCACCATTTCTGAGTGAATTTCAGAATGTCAGATTTTGGCTGAAATCGTGACCGCGCGGCTTAGGGATTTTTCAAATAAAAGTTGTTCAGACGTCGAGGGCTAATTCTGTTTTCGATGATAAAAACCTATCTGTTTCCTCCCGAAAACCTTTCAGGGGATCGTTTGCAACAGTTTGGCACCATTTCTGAGTGAATTTCAGAATGTCAGATTTTTGCTGAAATTGTGACCGCGCGGCTTAGGGTTTTTTCAAAAAAAAGTTGTTCAGACGTCGAGGGCTAATTCTGTTTTCGATGAAAAAAACCTATGTGTTTCCACCGAAAAACCTTTCAGGGGATCGTTTGCAACAGTTTGGCAGCATTTCTGAGTGAATTTCCGAATGTCAGATTTTTGCTGAAACTGTGACCGCGCGGCTTAGGGTTTTTTTAAAAAAAAGTTGTTCAGAGGTTGAGGGCTAATTCTGTTTTCGATGATAAAAACCTATGTGTTTCCACCGAAAAAGCTTTCAGGGGATCGTTTGCAACAGTTTGGCACCATTTCTGAGTGAATTTCAGAATGTCAGATTTTTGCTGAAATTGTGACCGCGCGGCTTAGGGATTTTTCAAAAAAAAGGTGTTCAGACGTCGAGGGCTAATTCTGTTTTCGATGATAAAAACCTATCTGTTTCCACCGAAAAAGCTTTCAGGGGATCGTTTGCAACAGTTTGGCACCATTTCTGAGTGAATTTCAGAATGTCAGATTTTTGCTGAAATCGTGACCGCGCTGCTTAGGGATTTTTCAAATAAAAGTTGTTCAGACGTCGAGGGCTAATTCTGTTTTCGATGATAAAAACCTATCTGTTTCCTCCCGAAAACCTTACAGGCGATCATTTGCAACAGTTTGGCACCATTTCTGAGTGAATTTCAAAATGTCCGATTTTTGCTGAAATTGTGACCGCGCGGATTAGGGTTTTTTCAAAAAAATGTTGTTCAGAGGTCGAGGGCTAATTCTGTTTTCGATGATAAAAACCTATGTGTTTCCACCGAAAAAGCTTTCAGGGGATCGTTTGCAACAGTTTGGCACCATTTCTGAGTGAATTTCAGAATGTCAGATTTTTGCTGAAATCGTGACGTCGAGGGCTAATTCTGTTTTCGATGATAAAAACCTATCTGTTTCCTCCCGAAAACCTTTCAGGGGATCGTTTGCAACAGTTTGGCACCATTTCTGAGTGAATTTCAGAATGTCAGATTTTTGCTGAAATTGTGACCGCGCGGCTTAGGGTTTTTTCAAATAAAACTTGTTCAGAGGTCGAGGGCTAATTCTGTTTTCGATGATTAAAACCTATCTGTTTCCACCGAAAAAGCTTTCAGGGGATCGTTTGCAACAGTTTGGCACCATTTCTGAGTGAATTTCAGAATGTCAGATTTTTGCTGAAATCGTGACCGCGCTGCTTAGGGATTTTTCAAAAAAAAGGTGTTCAGACGTCGAGGGCTAATTCTGTTTTCGATGATAAAAACCTATCTGTTTCCTCCCGAAAACCTTACAGGCGATCATTTGCAACAGTTTGGCACCATTTCTGAGTGAATTTCAAAATGTCCGATTTTTGCTGAAATTGTGACCGCGCGGCTTAGGGTTTTTTCAAAAAAATGTTGTTCAGAGGTCGAGGGCTAATTCTGTTTTCGATGATAAAAACCTATGTGTTTCCACCGAAAAAGCTTTCAGGGGATCGTTTGCAACAGTTTGGCACCATTTCTGAGTGAATTTCAGAATGTCAGATTTTTGCTGAAATCGTGACCGCGCTGCTTAGGGATTTTTCAAATAAAAGTTGTTCAGACGTCGAGGGCTAATTCTGTTTTCGATGATAAAAACCTATCTGCTTCCTCCCGAAAACCTTTCAGGGGATCGTTTGCAACAGTTTGGCACCATTTCTGAGTGAATTTCAGAATGTCAGATTTTTGCTGTAATTGTGATCGCGCGGCTTAGGGTTTTTTCAAAAAAAAGTTGTTCAGAGGTCTAGGGCTAATTCTGTTTTCGATGATAAAATCCTATCTGTTTCCACCGAAAAAGCTTTCAGGGGATCGTTTGCAACAGTTTGTCACCATTTCTGAGTGAATTTCAGAATGTCAGATTTTGGCTGAAATCGTGACCGCGCGGCTTAGGGATTTTTCAAATAAAAGTTGTTCAGACGTCGAGGGCTAATTCTGTTTTCGATGATAAAAACCTATCTGTTTCCTCCCGAAAACCTTTCAGGGGATCGTTTGCAACAGTTTGGCACCATTTCTGAGTGAATTTCAGAATGTCAGATTTTTGCTGAAATTGTGACCGCGCGGCTTAGGGTTTTTTCAAAAAAAAGTTGTTCAGACGTCGAGGGCTAATTCTGTTTTCGATGAAAAAAACCTATGTGTTTCCACCGAAAAACCTTTCAGGGGATCGTTTGCAACAGTTTGGCAGCATTTCTGAGTGAATTTCCGAATGTCAGATTTTTGCTGAAACTGTGACCGCGCGGCTTAGGGTTTTTTTAAAAAAAAGTTGTTCAGAGGTTGAGGGCTAATTCTGTTTTCGATGATAAAAACCTATGTGTTTCCACCGAAAAAGCTTTCAGGGGATCGTTTGCAACAGTTTGGCACCATTTCTGAGTGAATTTCAGAATGTCAGATTTTTGCTGAAATTGTGACCGCGCGGCTTAGGGATTTTTCAAAAAAAAGGTGTTCAGACGTCGAGGGCTAATTCTGTTTTCGATGATAAAAACCTATCTGTTTCCACCGAAAAAGCTTTCAGGGGATCGTTTGCAACAGTTTGGCACCATTTCTGAGTGAATTTCAGAATGTCAGATTTTTGCTGAAATCGTGACCGCGCTGCTTAGGGATTTTTCAAATAAAAGTTGTTCAGACGTCGAGGGCTAATTCTGTTTTCGATGATAAAAACCTATCTGTTTCCTCCCGAAAACCTTACAGGCGATCATTTGCAACAGTTTGGCACCATTTCTGAGTGAATTTCAAAATGTCCGATTTTTGCTGAAATTGTGACCGCGCGGATTAGGGTTTTTTCAAAAAAATGTTGTTCAGAGGTCGAGGGCTAATTCTGTTTTCGATGATAAAAACCTATGTGTTTCCACCGAAAAAGCTTTCAGGGGATCGTTTGCAACAGTTTGGCACCATTTCTGAGTGAATTTCAGAATGTCAGATTTTTGCTGAAATCGTGACGTCGAGGGCTAATTCTGTTTTCGATGATAAAAACCTATCTGTTTCCTCCCGAAAACCTTTCAGGGGATCGTTTGCAACAGTTTGGCACCATTTCTGAGTGAATTTCAGAATGTCAGATTTTTGCTGAAATTGTGACCGCGCGGCTTAGGGTTTTTTCAAATAAAACTTGTTCAGAGGTCGAGGGCTAATTCTGTTTTCGATGATTAAAACCTATCTGTTTCCACCGAAAAAGCTTTCAGGGGATCGTTTGCAACAGTTTGGCACCATTTCTGAGTGAATTTCAGAATGTCAGATTTTTGCTGAAATTGTGACCGCGCGGCTTAGGGTTTTTTCAAAAAAAAGTTGTTCAGAGGTCGAGGGCTAATTCTCTTTTTGATGATAAAAACCCATCTGTTTCCACCAAAAAATCTTTCAGGGGATCGTTTGCAACAGTTTGGCACCATTTCTGAGTGAATTTCAGAATGTCCGATTTTTGCTGAAATCGTGACCGCGCTGCTTAGGGATTTTTCAAATAAAAGTTGTTCAGACGTCGAGGGCTAATTCTGTTTTCGATGATAAAAACCTATCTGTTTCCTCCCGAAAACCTTTCAGGGGATCGTTTGCAACAGTTTGGCACCATTTCTGAGTGAATTTCAGAATGTCAGATTTTTGCTGAAATTGTGACCGCGCGGCTTAGGGTTTTTTCAAATAAAAGTTGTTCAGAGGTCGAGGGCTAATTCTGTTTTCGATGATAAAAACCTATCTGTTTCCACCGAAAAAGCTTTCAGGGGATCGTTTGCAACAGTTTGGCACCATTTCTGAGTGAATTTCAGAATGTCAGATTTTTGCTGAAATCGTGACCGCACTGCTTAGGGATTTTTCAAATAAAAGTTGTTCAGACGTCGAGGGCTAATTCTGTTTTCGATGATAAAAACCTATCTGTTTCCTCCCGAAAACCTTTCAGGGGATCGTTTGCAACAGTTTGGCACCATTTCTGAGTGAATTTCAGAATGTCAGATTTTTGCTGAAATTGTGACCGCGCGGCTTAGGGTTTTTTCAAATAAAAGTTGTTCAGAGGTCGAGGGCTAATTCTGTTTTCGATGATAAAAACCTATCTGTTTCCACCGAAAAAGCTTTCAGGGGATCGTTTGCAACAGTTTGGCACCATTTCTGAGTGAATTTCAGAATGTCAGATTTTTGCTGAAATTGTGACCGCGCGGCTTAGGGATTTTTCAAAAAAAAGGTGTTCAGACGTCGAGGGCTAATTCTGTTTTCGATGATAAAAACCTATCTGTTTCCTCCCGAAAACCTTACAGGCGATCATTTGCAACAGTTTGGCACCATTTCTGAGTGAATTTCAAAATATCCGATTTTTGCTGAAATTGTGACCGCGCGGCTTAGGGTTTTTTCAAAAAAATGTTGTTCAGAGGTCGAGGGCTAATTCTGTTTTCGATGATAAAAACCTATGTGTTTCCACCGAAAAAGCTTTCAGGGGATCGTTTGCAACAGTTTGGCACCATTTCTGAGTGAATTTCAGAATGTCAGATTTTTGCTGAAATCGTGACGTCGAGGGCTAATTCTGTTTTCGATGATAAAAACCTATCTGTTTCCTCCCGAAAACCTTTCAGGGGATCGTTTGCAACAGTTTGGCACCATTTCTGAGTGAATTTCAGAATGTCAGATTTTTGCTGAAATTGTGACCGCGCGGCTTAGGGTTTTTTCAAATAAAACTTGTTCAGAGGTCGAGGGCTAATTCTGTTTTCGATGATTAAAACCTATCTGTTTCCACCGAAAAAGCTTTCAGGGGATCGTTTGCAACAGTTTGGCACCATTTCTGAGTGAATTTCAGAATGTCAGATTTTTGCTGAAATCGTGACCGCGCTGCTTAGGGATTTTTCAAAAAAAAGGTGTTCAGACGTCGAGGGCTAATTCTGTTTTCGATGATAAAAACCTATCTGTTTCCTCCCGAAAACCTTACAGGCGATCATTTGCAACAGTTTGGCACCATTTCTGAGTGAATTTCAAAATGTCCGATTTTTGCTGAAATTGTGACCGCGCGGCTTAGGGTTTTTTCAAAAAAATGTTGTTCAGAGGTCGAGGGCTAATTCTGTTTTCGATGATAAAAACCTATGTGTTTCCACCGAAAAAGCTTTCAGGGGATCGTTTGCAACAGTTTGGCACCATTTCTGAGTGAATTTCAGAATGTCAGATTTTTGCTGAAATCGTGACCGCGCTGCTTAGGGATTTTTCAAATAAAAGTTGTTCAGACGTCGAGGGCTAATTCTGTTTTCGATGATAAAAACCTATCTGCTTCCTCCCGAAAACCTTTCAGGGGATCGTTTGCAACAGTTTGGCACCATTTCTGAGTGAATTTCAGAATGTCAGATTTTTGCTGTAATTGTGATCGCGCGGCTTAGGGTTTTTTCAAAAAAAAGTTGTTCAGAGGTCTAGGGCTAATTCTGTTTTCGATGATAAAATCCTATCTGTTTCCACCGAAAAAGCTTTCAGGGGATCGTTTGCAACAGTTTGTCACCATTTCTGAGTGAATTTCAGAATGTCAGATTTTGGCTGAAATCGTGACCGCGCGGCTTAGGGATTTTTCAAATAAAAGTTGTTCAGACGTCGAGGGCTAATTCTGTTTTCGATGATAAAAACCTATCTGTTTCCTCCCGAAAACCTTTCAGGGGATCGTTTGCAACAGTTTGGCACCATTTCTGAGTGAATTTCAGAATGTCAGATTTTTGCTGAAATTGTGACCGCGCGGCTTAGGGTTTTTTCAAAAAAAAGTTGTTCAGACGTCGAGGGCTAATTCTGTTTTCGATGAAAAAAACCTATGTGTTTCCACCGAAAAACCTTTCAGGGGATCGTTTGCAACAGTTTGGCAGCATTTCTGAGTGAATTTCCGAATGTCAGATTTTTGCTGAAACTGTGACCGCGCGGCTTAGGGTTTTTTTAAAAAAAAGTTGTTCAGAGGTTGAGGGCTAATTCTGTTTTCGATGATAAAAACCTATGTGTTTCCACCGAAAAAGCTTTCAGGGGATCGTTTGCAACAGTTTGGCACCATTTCTGAGTGAATTTCAGAATGTCAGATTTTTGCTGAAATTGTGACCGCGCGGCTTAGGGATTTTTCAAAAAAAAGGTGTTCAGACGTCGAGGGCTAATTCTGTTTTCGATGATAAAAACCTATCTGTTTCCACCGAAAAAGCTTTCAGGGGATCGTTTGCAACAGTTTGGCACCATTTCTGAGTGAATTTCAGAATGTCAGATTTTTGCTGAAATCGTGACCGCGCTGCTTAGGGATTTTTCAAATAAAAGTTGTTCAGACGTCGAGGGCTAATTCTGTTTTCGATGATAAAAACCTATCTGTTTCCTCCCGAAAACCTTACAGGCGATCATTTGCAACAGTTTGGCACCATTTCTGAGTGAATTTCAAAATGTCCGATTTTTGCTGAAATTGTGACCGCGCGGATTAGGGTTTTTTCAAAAAAATGTTGTTCAGAGGTCGAGGGCTAATTCTGTTTTCGATGATAAAAACCTATGTGTTTCCACCGAAAAAGCTTTCAGGGGATCGTTTGCAACAGTTTGGCACCATTTCTGAGTGAATTTCAGAATGTCAGATTTTTGCTGAAATCGTGACGTCGAGGGCTAATTCTGTTTTCGATGATAAAAACCTATCTGTTTCCTCCCGAAAACCTTTCAGGGGATCGTTTGCAACAGTTTGGCACCATTTCTGAGTGAATTTCAGAATGTCAGATTTTTGCTGAAATTGTGACCGCGCGGCTTAGGGTTTTTTCAAATAAAACTTGTTCAGAGGTCGAGGGCTAATTCTGTTTTCGATGATTAAAACCTATCTGTTTCCACCGAAAAAGCTTTCAGGGGATCGTTTGCAACAGTTTGGCACCATTTCTGAGTGAATTTCAGAATGTCAGATTTTTGCTGAAATTGTGACCGCGCGGCTTAGGGATTTTTCAAAAAAAAGGTGTTCAGACGTCGAGGGCTAATTCTGTTTTCGATGATAAAAACCTATCTGCTTCCTCCCGAAAACCTTTCAGGGGATCGTTTGCAACAGTTTGGCACCATTTCTGAGTGAATTTCAAAATGTCCGATTTTTGCTGAAATTGTGATCGCGCGGCTTAGGGTTTTTTCAAAAAAAAGTTGTTCAGAGGTCTAGGGCTAATTCTGTTTTCGATGATAAAATCCTATCTGTTTCCACCGAAAAAGCTTTCAGGGGATCGTTTGCAACAGTTTGGCACCATTTCTGAGTGAATTTCAGAATGTCAGATTTTGGCTGAAATCGTGACCGCGCGGCTTAGGGATTTTTCAAATAAAAGTTGTTCAGACGTCGAGGGCTAATTCTGTTTTCGATGATAAAAACCTATCTGTTTCCTCCCGAAAACCTTTCAGGGGATCGTTTGCAACAGTTTGGCACCATTTCTGAGTGAATTTCAGAATGTCAGATTTTTGCTGAAATTGTGACCGCGCGGCTTAGGGTTTTTTCAAAAAAAAGTTGTTCAGACGTCGAGGGCTAATTCTGTTTTCGATGAAAAAAACCTATGTGTTTCCACCGAAAAACCTTTCAGGGGATCGTTTGCAACAGTTTGGCAGCATTTCTGAGTGAATTTCAGAATGTCAGATTTTTGCTGAAATTGTGACCGCGCGGCTTAGGGTTTTTTTAAAAAAAAGTTGTTCAGAGGTTGAGGGCTAATTCTGTTTTCGATGATAAAAACCTATGTGTTTCCACCGAAAAAGCTTTCAGGGGATCGTTTGCAACAGTTTGGCACCATTTCTGAGTGAATTTCAGAATGTCAGATTTTTGCTGAAATTGTGACCGCGCGGCTTAGGGATTTTTCAAAAAAAAGGTGTTCAGACGTCGAGGGCTAATTCTGTTTTCGATGATAAAAACCTATCTGTTTCCACCGAAAAAGCTTTCAGGGGATCGTTTGCAACAGTTTGGCACCATTTCTGAGTGAATTTCAGAATGTCAGATTTTTGCTGAAATCGTGACCGCGCTGCTTAGGGATTTTTCAAATAAAAGTTGTTCAGACGTCGAGGGCTAATTCTGTTTTCGATGATAAAAACCTATCTGTTTCCTCCCGAAAAACCTTTCAGAGGATCGTTTGCAACAGTTTGGCACCATTTCTGAGTGAATTTCAGAATGTCAGATTTTTGCTGAAATTGTGATCGCGCGGCTTAGGGTTTTTTCAAAAAAAAGTTGTTCAGAGGTCGAGGGCTAATTCTGTTTTCGATGATAAAAACCTATCTGTTTCCACCGAAAAAGCTTTCAGGGGATCGTTTGCAACAGTTTGTCACCATTTCTGAGTGAATTTCAGAAGGTCAGATTTTTGCTGAAATTGTGACCGCGCGGCTTAGGGATTTTTCAAATAAAAGGTGTTCAGACGTCGAGGGCTAATTCTGTTTTCGATGATAAAAACCTATCTGTTTCCTCCCGAAAACCTTTCAGGGGATCGTTTGCAACAGTTTGGCACCATTTCTGAGTGAATTTCAGAATGTCATATTTTTGCTATAATTGTGACCGCGCGGCTTAGGGTTTTTTCAAATAAAAGTTGTTCAGAGGTCGAGGGCTAATTCTGTTTTCGATGATAAAAACCTATCTGTTTCCACCGAAAAAGCTTTCAGGGGATCGTTTGCAACAGTTTGGCACCATTTCTGAGTGAATTTCAGAATGTCAGATTTTTGCTGAAATCGTGACCGCGCTGCTTAGGGATTTTTCAAATAAAAGTTGTTCAGACGTCGAGGGCTAATTCTGTTTTCGATGATAAAAACCTATCTGCTTCCTCCCGAAAACCTTTCAGGGGATCGTTTGCAACAGTTTGGCACCATTTCTGAGTGAATTTCAGAATGTCAGATTTTTGCTGAAATTGTGATCGCGCGGCTTAGGGTTTTTTCAAAAAAAAGTTGTTCAGAGGTCTAGGGCTAATTCTGTTTTCGATGATAAAATCCTATCTGTTTCCACCGAAAAAGCTTTCAGGGGATCGTTTGCAACAGTTTGTCACCATTTCTGAGTGAATTTCAGAATGTCAGATTTTTGCTGAAATCGTGACCGCGCGGCTTAGGGATTTTTCAAATAAAAGTTGTTCAGACGTCGAGGGCTAATTCTGTTTTCGATGATAAAAACCTATCTGTTTCCTCCCGAAAACCTTTCAGGGGATCGTTTGCAACAGTTTGGCACCATTTCTGAGTGAATTTCAGAATGTCAGATTTTTGCTGAAATTGTGACCGCGCGGCTTAGGGTTTTTTCAAAAAAAAGTTGTTCAGACGTCGAGGGCTAATTCTGTTTTCGATGAAAAAAACCTATGTGTTTCCACCGAAAAAGCTTTCAGGGGATCGTTTGCAACAGTTTGGCACCATTTCTGAGTGAATTTCAGAATGTCAGATTTTTGCTGAAATTGTGACCGCGCGGCTTAGGGATTTTTCAAAAAAAAGGTGTTCAGACGTCGAGGGCTAATTCTGTTTTCGATGATAAAAACCTATCTGTTTCCTCCCGAAAACCTTTCAGGGGATCGTTTGCAACAGTTTGGCATCATTTCTGAGTGAATTTCAGAATGTCAGATTTTTGCTGAAATTGTGACCGCGCGGCTTAGGGATTTTTCAAAAAAAAGGTGTTCAGACGTCGAGGGCTAATTCTGTTTTCGATGATAAAAACCTATCTGTTTCCACCGAAAAAGCTTTCAGGGGATCGTTTGCAACAGTTTGGCACCATTTCTGAGTGAATTTCAGAATGTCAGATTTTTGCTGAAATCGTGACCGCGCTGCTTAGGGATTTTTCAAATAAAAGTTGTTCAGACGTCGAGGGCTAATTCTGTTTTCGATGATAAAAACCTATCTGTTTCCTCCCGAAAACCTTTCAGGGGATCGTTTGCAACAGTTTGGCACCATTTCTGAGTGAATTTCAGAATGTCAGATTTTTGCTGAAATTGTGATCGCGCGGCTTAGGGTTTTTTCAAAAAAAAGTTGTTCAGAGGTCGAGGGCTAATTCTGTTTTCGATGAAAAAAACCTATCTGTTTCCACCGAAAAAGCTTTCAGGGGATCGTTTGCAACAGTTTGTCACCATTTCTGAGTGAATTTCAGAAGGTCAGATTTTTGCTGAAATTGTGACCGCGCGGCTTAGGGATTTTTCAAATAAAAGTTGTTCAGACGTCGAGGGCTAATTCTGTTTTCGATGATAAAAACCTGTTTCCTCCCGAAAACCTTTCAGGGCATCGTTTGCAACAGTTTGGCACCATTTCTGAGTGAATTTCAGAATGTCAGATTTTTGCTGAAATTGTGACCGCGCGGCTTAGGGTTTTTTTAAAAAAAAGTTGTTCAGAGGTCGAGGGCTAATTCTGTTTTCGATGAAAAAAAACCTATCTGTTTCCACCGAAAAAGCTTTCAGGGGATCGTTTGCAACAGTTTGGCACCATTTCTGAGTGAATTTCAGAATGTCAGATTTTTGCTGAAATTGTGACCGCGCGGCTTAGGGATTTTTCAAAAAAAAGGTGTTCAGACGTCGAGGGCTAATTCTGTTTTCGATGATAAAAACCTATCTGTTTCCTCCCGAAAACCTTTCAGGGGATCGTTTGCAACAGTTTGGCATCATTTCTGAGTGAATTTCAGAATGTCAGATTTTTGCTGAAATTGTGACCGCGCGGCTTAGGGATTTTTCAAAAAAAAGGTGTTCAGACGTCGAGGGCTAATTCTGTTTTCGATGATAAAAACCTATCTGTTTCCACCGAAAAAGCTTTCAGGGGATCGTTTGCAACAGTTTGGCACCATTTCTGAGTGAATTTCAGAATGTCAGATTTTTGCTGAAATCGTGACCGCGCTGCTTAGGGATTTTTCAAATAAAAGTTGTTCAGACGTCGAGGGCTAATTCTGTTTTCGATGATAAAAACCTATCTGTTTCCTCCCGAAAACCTTTCAGGGGATCGTTTGCAACAGTTTGGCACCATTTCTGAGTGAATTTCAGAATGTCAGATTTTTGCTGAAATTGTGATCGCGCGGCTTAGGGTTTTTTCAAAAAAAAGTTGTTCAGAGGTCGAGGGCTAATTCTGTTTTCGATGAAAAAAACCTATCTGTTTCCACCGAAAAAGCTTTCAGGGGATCGTTTGCAACAGTTTGTCACCATTTCTGAGTGAATTTCAGAAGGTCAGATTTTTGCTGAAATTGTGACCGCGCGGCTTAGGGATTTTTCAAATAAAAGTTGTTCAGACGTCGAGGGCTAATTCTGTTTTCGATGATAAAAACCTGTTTCCTCCCGAAAACCTTTCAGGGCATCGTTTGCAACAGTTTGGCACCATTTCTGAGTGAATTTCAGAATGTCAGATTTTTGCTGAAATTGTGACCGCGCGGCTTAGGGTTTTTTTAAAAAAAAGTTGTTCAGAGGTCGAGGGCTAATTCTGTTTTCGATGATAAAAACCTATCTGTTTCCACCGAAAAAGCTTTCAGGGGATCGTTTGCAACAGTTTGTCACCATTTCTGAGTGAATTTCAGAAGGTCAGATTTTTGCTGAAATTGTGACCGCGCGGCTTAGGGATTTTTCAAATAAAAGGTGTTCAGACGTCGAGGGCTAATTCTGTTTTCGATGATAAAAACCTATCTGTTTCCTCCCGAAAACCTTTCAGGGGATCGTTTGCAACAGTTTGGCACCATTTCTGAGTGAATTTCAGAATGTCATATTTTTGCTATAATTGTGACCGCGCGGCTTAGGGTTTTTTCAAATAAAAGTTGTTCAGAGGTCGAGGGCTAATTCTGTTTTCGATGATAAAAACCTATCTGTTTCCACCGAAAAAGCTTTCAGGGGATCGTTTGCAACAGTTTGGCACCATTTCTGAGTGAATTTCAGAATGTCAGATTTTTGCTGAAATTGTGACCGCGCGGCTTAGGGATTTTTCAAAAAAAAGGTGTTCAGACGTCGAGGGCTAATTCTGTTTTCGATGATAAAAACCTATCTGTTTCCTCCCGAAAACCTTACAGGCGATCATTTGCAACAGTTTGGCACCATTTCTGAGTGAATTTCAAAATGTCCGATTTTTGCTGAAATTGTGACCGCGCGGCTTAGGGTTTTTTCAAAAAAAAGTTGTTCAGAGGTCGAGGGCTAATTCTGTTTTCGATGATAAAAACCTATGTGTTTCCACCGAAAAAGCTTTCAGGGGATCGTTTGCAACAGTTTGGCACCATTTCTGAGTGAATTTCAGAATGTCAGATTTTTGCTGAAATTGTGACCGCGCGGCTTAGGGTTTTTTCGAAAAAAAGTTGTTCAGAGGTCGAGGGCTAATTCTGTTTTCGATGAAAAAAAACCTATCTGTTTCCACCGAAAAAGCTTTCAGGGGATCGTATGCAACAGTTTGGCACCATTTCTGAGTGAATTTCAGAATGTCAGATTTTTGCTGAAATTGTGACCGCGCGGCTTAGGGATTTTTCAAAAAAAAGGTGTTCAGACGTCGAGGGCTAATTCTGTTTTCGATGATAAAAACCTATCTGTTTCCTCCCGAAAACCTTTCAGGGGATCGTTTGCAACAGTTTGGCATCATTTCTGAGTGAATTTCAGAATGTCAGATTTTTGCTGAAATTGTGACCGCGCGGCTTAGGGATTTTTCAAAAAAAAGGTGTTCAGACGTCGAGGGCTAATTCTGTTTTCGATGATAAAAACCTATCTGTTTCCACCGAAAAAGCTTTCAGGGGATCGTTTGCAACAGTTTGGCACCATTTCTGAGTGAATTTCAGAATGTCAGATTTTTGCTGAAATCGTGACCGCGCTGCTTAGGGATTTTTCAAATAAAAGTTGTTCAGACGTCGAGGGCTAATTCTGTTTTCGATGATAAAAACCTATCTGTTTCCTCCCGAAAACCTTTCAGGGGATCGTTTGCAACAGTTTGGCACCATTTCTGAGTGAATTTCAGAATATCAGATTTTTGCTGAAATTGTGATCGCGCGGCTTAGGGTTTTTTCAAAAAAAAGTTGTTCAGAGGTCGAGGGCTAAGTCTGTTTTCGATGAAAAAAACCTATCTGTTTCCACCGAAAAAGCTTTCAGGGGATCGTTTGCAACAGTTTGTCACCATTTCTGAGTGAATTTCAGAATGTCAGATTTTTGCTGAAATTGTGACCGCGCGGCTTAGGGATTTTTCAAATAAAAGTTGTGCAGACGTCGAGGGCTAATTCTGTTTTCGATGATAAAAACCTATCTGTTTCCACCGAAAAAGCTTTCAGGGGATCGTTTGCAACAGTTTGGCACCATTTCTGAGTGAATTTCAGAATGTCAGATTTTTGCTGAAATTGTGACCGCGCGGCTTAGGGATTTTTCAAAAAAAAGGTGTTCAGACGTCGAGGGCTAATTCTGTTTTCGATGATAAAAAACTATCTGTTTCCTCCCGAAAACCTTACAGGCGATCATTTGCAACAGTTTGGCACCATTTCTGAGTGAATTTCAAAATGTCCGATTTTTGCTGAAATTGTGACCGCGCGGCTTAGGGTTTTTTCAAAAAAAAGTTGTTCAGAGGTCGAGGGCTAATTCTGTTTTCGATGATAAAAACCTATGTGTTTCCACCGAAAAAGCTTTCAGGGGATCGTTTGCAACAGTTTGGCACCATTTCTGAGTGAATTTCAGAATGTCAGATTTTTGCTGAAATTGTGACCGCGCGGCTTAGGGTTTTTTCGAAAAAAAGTTGTTCAGAGGTCGAGGGCTAATTCTGTTTTCGATGAAAAAAAACCTATCTGTTTCCACCGAAAAAGCTTTCAGGGGATCGTTTGCAACAGTTTGGCACCATTTCTGAGTGAATTTCAGAATGTCAGATTTTTGCTGAAATTGTGACCGCGCGGCTTAGGGATTTTTCAAAAAAAAGGTGTTCAGACGTCGAGGGCTAATTCTGTTTTCGATGATAAAAACCTATCTGTTTCCTCCCGAAAACCTTTCAGGGGATCGTTTGCAACAGTTTGGCACCATTTCTGAGTGAATTTCAGAATGTCAGATTTTTGCTGAAATTGTGATCGCGCGGCTTAGAGTTTTTTCAAAAAAAAGTTGTTCAGAGGTCGAGGGCTAATTCTGTTTTCGATGATAAAAACCTATCTGTTTCCACCGAAAAAGCTTTCAGGGGATCGTTTGCAACAGTTTGGCACCATTTCTGAGTGAATTTCAGAATGTCAGATGTTTGCTGAAATTGTGACCGCGCGGCTTAGGGATTTTTCAAAAAAAAGGTGTTCAGACGTCGAGGGCTAATTCTGTTTTCGATGATAAAAACCTATCTGTTTCCACCGAAAAAGCTTTCAGGGGATTGTTTGCAACAGTTTGGCACCATTTCTGAGTGAATTTCAGAATGTCAGATTTTTGCTGAAATTGTGACCGCGCGGCTTAGGGTTTTTTCGAAAAAAAGTTGTTCAGAGGTCGAGGGCTAATTCTGTTTTCGATGATAAAAACCTATCTGTTTCCTCCCGAAAACCTTTCAGGGGATCGTTTGCAACAGTTTGGCACCATTTCTGAGTGAATTTCAGAATGTCAGATTTTTGCTGAAATTGTGATCGCGCGGCTTAGGGTTTTTTCAAAATAAAGTTGTTCAGAGGTCGAGGGCTAATTCTGTTTTCGATGATAAAAACCTATCTGTTTCCACCGAAAAACCTTTCAGGGGATCGTTTGCAACAGTTTGGCACCATTTCTGAGTGAATTTCAGAATGTCAGATTTTTGCTGAAATCGTGACCGCGCTGCTTAGGGATTTTTCAAATAAAAGTTGTTCAGACGTCGAGGGCTAATTCTGTTTTCGATGATAAAAACCTATCTGTTTCCTCCCGAAAACCTTTCAGGGGATCGTTTGCAACAGTTTGGCACCATTTCTGAGTGAATTTCAGAATGTCAGATTTTTGCTGAAATTGTGACCGCGCGGCTTAGGGATTTTTCAAAAAAAAGGTGTTCAGACGTCGAGGGCTAATTCTGTTTTCGATGATAAAAACCTATCTGTTTCCACCGAAAAAGCTTTCAGGGGATCGTTTGCAACAGTTTGGCACCATTTCTGAGTGAATTTCAGAATGTCAGATTTTTGCTGAAATTGTGACCGCGCGGCTTAGGGTTTTTTCAAAAAAAAGTTGTTCAGAGGTCGAGGGCTAATTCTGTTTTCGATGATAAAAACCTATCTGTTTCCACCGAAAAACCTTTCAGGGGATCGTTTGCAACAGTTTGGCACCATTTCTGAGTGAATTTCAGAATGTCAGATTTTTGCTGAAATCGTGACCGCGCTGCTTAGGGATTTTTCAAATAAAAGTTGTTCAGACGTCGAGGGCTAATTCTGTTTTCGATGATAAAAACCTATCTGTTTCCTCCCGAAAACCTTTCAGGGGATCGTTTGCAACAGTTTGGCACCATTTCTGAGTGAATTTCAGAATGTCAGATTTTTGCTGAAATTGTGATCGCGCGGCTTAGGGTTTTTTCAAAAAAAAGTTGTTCAGAGGTCGAGGGCTAATTCTGTTTTCGATGAAAAAAACCTATCTGTTTCCACCGAAAAAGCTTTCAGGGGATCGTTTGCAACAGTTTGTCACCATTTCTGAGTGAATTTCAGAATGTCAGATTTTTGCTGAAATTGTGACCGCGCGGCTTAGGGATTTTTCAAATAAAAGTTGTTCAGACGTCGAGGGCTAATTCTGTTTTCGATGATAAAAACCTATCTGTTTCCTCCCGAAAACCTTTCAGGGGATCGTTTGCAACAGTTTGGCACCATTTCTGAGTGAATTTCAGAATGTCAGATTTTTGCTGAAATTGTGACCGCACGGCTTAGGGTTTTTTCAAAAAAAAATTGTTCAGAGGTCGAGGGCTAATTCTGTTTTCGATGATAAAAACCTATCTGTTTCCACCGAAAAAGCTTTCAGGGGATCGTTTGCAACAGTTTGTCACCATTTCTGAGTGAATTTCAGAAGGTCTGATTTTTGCTGAAATTGTGACCGCGCGGCTTAGGGATTTTTCAAATAAAAGGTGTTCAGACGTCGAGGGCTAATTCTGTTTTCGATGATAAAAACCTATCTGTTTCCTCCCGAAAACCTTTCAGGGGATCGTTTGCAACAGTTTGGCACCATTTCTGAGTGAATTTCAGAATGTCATATTTTTGCTATAATTGTGACCGCGCGGCTTAGGGTTTTTTCAAATAAAAGTTGTTCAGAGGTCGAGGGCTAATTCTGTTTTCGATGATAAAAACCTATCTGTTTCCACCGAAAAAGCTTTCAGGGGATCGTTTGCAACAGTTTGGCACCATTTCTGAGTGAATTTCAGAATGTCAGATTTTTGCTGAAATTGTGACCGCGCGGCTTAGGGATTTTTCAAAAAAAAGGTGTTCAGACGTCGAGGGCTAATTCTGTTTTCGATGATAAAAACCTATCTGTTTCCTCCCGAAAACCTTACAGGCGATCATTTGCAACAGTTTGGCACCATTTCTGAGTGAATTTCAAAATGTCCGATTTTTGCTGAAATTGTGACCGCGCGGCTTAGGGTTTTTTCAAAAAAATTTGTTCAGAGGTCGAGGGCTAATTCTGTTTTCGATGATAAAAACCTATGTGTTTCCACCGAAAAAGCTTTCAGGGGATCGTTTGCAACAGTTTGGCACCATTTCTGAGTGAATTTCAGAATGTCAGATTTTTGCTGAAATTGTGACCGCGCGGCTTAGGGTTTTTTCAAAAAAAAGTTGTTCAGACGTCGAGGGCTAATTCTGTTTTCGATGAAAAAAACCTATGTGTTTCCACCGAAAAAGCTTTCAGGGGTTCGTTTGCAACAGTTTGGCACCATTTCTGAGTGAATTTCAGAATGTCAGATTTTTGCTGAAATCGTGACCGCGCTGCTTAGGGATTTTTCAAATAAAAGTTGTTCAGACGTCGAGGGCTAATTCTGTTTTCGATGATAAAAACCTATCTGTTTCCTCCCGAAAACCTTTCAGGGGATCGTTTGCAACAGTTTGGCACCATTTCTGAGTGAATTTCAGAATGTCAGATTTTTGCTGAAATTGTGACCGCGCGGCTTAGGGTTTTTTCAAAAAAAAGTTGTTCAGAGGTCGAGGGCTAATTCTGTTTTCGATGAAAAAAAACCTATCTGTTTCCACCGAAAAAGCTTTCAGGGGATCGTTTGCAACAGTTTGGCACCATTTCTGAGTGAATTTCAGAATGTCAGATTTTTGCTGAAATTGTGACCGCGCGGCTTAGGGATTTTTCAAAAAAAAGGTGTTCAGACGTCGAGGGCTAATTCTGTTTTCGATGATAAAAACCTATCTGTTTCCTCCCGAAAACCTTACAGGCGATCATTTGCAACAGTTTGGCACCATTTCTGAGTGAATTTCAAAATGTCCGATTTTTGCTGAAATTGTGACCGCGCGGCTTAGGGTTTTTTCAAAAAAATGTTGTTCAGAGGTCGAGGGCTAATTCTGTTTTCGATGATAAAAACCTATGTGTTTCCACCGAAAAAGCTTTCAGGGGATCGTTTGCAACAGTTTGGCACCATTTCTGAGTGAATTTCAGAATGTCAGATTTTTGCTGAAATCGTGACCGCGCTGCTTAGGGATTTTTCAAATAAAAGTTGTTCAGACGTCGAGGGCTAATTCTGTTTTCGATGATAAAAACCTATCTGTTTCCTCCCGAAAACCTTTCAGGGGATCGTTTGCAACAGTTTGGCACCATTTCTGAGTGAATTTCAGAATGTCAGATTTTTGCTGAAATTGTGACCGCGCGGCTTAGGGTTTTTTCAAAAAAAAGTTGTTCAGAGGTCGAGGGCTAATTCTGTTTTCGATGATAAAAACCTATCTGTTTCCACCGAAAAAGCTTTCAGGGGATCGTTTGCAACAGTTTGTCACCATTTCTGAGTGAATTTCAGAAGGTCAGATTTTTGCTGAAATTGTGACCGCGCGGCTTAGGGATTTTTCAAATAAAAGGTATTCAGACGTCGAGGGCTAATTCTGTTTTCGATGATAAAAACCTATCTGTTTCCTCCCGAAAACCTTTCAGGGGATCGTTTGCAACAGTTTGGCACCATTTCTGAGTGAATTTCAGAATGTCATATTTTTGCTATAATTGTGACCGCGCGGCTTAGGGTTTTTTCAAATAAAAGTTGTTCAGAGGTCGAGGGCTAATTCTGTTTTCGATGATAAAAACCTATCTGTTTCCACCGAAAAAGCTTTCAGGGGATCGTTTGCAACAGTTTGGCACCATTTCTGAGTGAATTTCAGAATGTCAGATTTTTGCTGAAATTGTGACCGCGCGGCTTAGGGATTTTTCAAAAAAAAGGTGTTCAGACGTCGAGGGCTAATTCTGTTTTCGATGATAAAAACCTATCTGTTTCCTCCCGAAAACCTTACAGGCGATCATTTGCAACAGTTTGGCACCATTTCTGAGTGAATTTCAAAATGTCCGATTTTTGCTGAAATTGTGACCGCGCGGCTTAGGGTTTTTTCAAAAAAAAGTTGTTCAGAGGTCGAGGGCTAATTCTGTTTTCGATGATAAAAACCTATCTGTTTCCACCGAAAAAGCTTTCAGGGGATCGTTTGCAACAGTTTGGCACCATTTCTGAGTGAATTTCAGAATGTCAGATTTTTGCTGAAATTGTGACCGCGCGGCTTAGGGATTTTTCAAAAAAAAGGTGTTCAGACGTCGAGGGCTAATTCTGTTTTCGATGATAAAAACCTATCTGTTTCCTCCCGAAAACCTTACAGGCGATCATTTGCAACAGTTTGGCACCATTTCTGAGTGAATTTCAAAATGTCCGATTTTTGCTGAAATTGTGACCGCGCGGCTTAGGGTTTTTTCAAAAAAATTTGTTCAGAGGTCGAGGGCTAATTCTGTTTTCGATGATAAAAACCTATGTGTTTCCACCGAAAAAGCTTTCAGGGGATCGTTTGCAACAGTTTGGCACCATTTCTGAGTGAATTTCAGAATGTCAGATTTTTGCTGAAATTGTGACCGCGCGGCTTAGGGTTTTTTCAAAAAAAAGTTGTTCAGACGTCGAGGGCTAATTCTGTTTTCAATGAAAAAAACCTATGTGTTTCCACCGAAAAAGCTTTCAGGGGTTCGTTTGCAACAGTTTGGCACCATTTCTGAGTGAATTTCAGAATGTCAGATTTTTGCTGAAATCGTGACCGCGCTGCTTAGGGATTTTTCAAATAAAAGTTGTTCAGACGTCGAGGGCTAATTCTGTTTTCGATGATAAAAACCTATCTGTTTCCTCCCGAAAACCTTTCAGGGGATCGTTTGCAACAGTTTGGCACCATTTCTGAGTGAATTTCAGAATGTCAGATTTTTGCTGAAATTGTGACCGCGCGGCTTAGGGTTTTTTCAAAAAAAAGTTGTTCAGAGGTCGAGGGCTAATTCTGTTTTCGATGAAAAAAAACCTATCTGTTTCCACCGAAAAAGCTTTCAGGGGATCGTTTGCAACAGTTTGGCACCATTTCTGAGTGAATTTCAGAATGTCAGATTTTTGCTGAAATTGTGACCGCGCGGCTTAGGGATTTTTCAAAAAAAAGGTGTTCAGACGTCGAGGGCTAATTCTGTTTTCGATGATAAAAACCTATCTGTTTCCTCCCGAAAACCTTACAGGCGATCATTTGCAACAGTTTGGCACCATTTCTGAGTGAATTTCAAAATGTCCGATTTTTGCTGAAATTGTGACCGCGCGGCTTAGGGTTTTTTCAAAAAAATGTTGTTCAGAGGTCGAGGGCTAATTCTGTTTTCGATGATAAAAACCTATGTGTTTCCACCGAAAAAGCTTTCAGGGGATCGTTTGCAACAGTTTGGCACCATTTCTGAGTGAATTTCAGAATGTCAGATTTTTGCTGAAATCGTGACCGCGCTGCTTAGGGATTTTTCAAATAAAAGTTGTTCAGACGTCGAGGGCTAATTCTGTTTTCGATGATAAAAACCTATCTGTTTCCTCCCGAAAACCTTTCAGGGGATCGTTTGCAACAGTTTGGCACCATTTCTGAGTGAATTTCAGAATGTCAGATTTTTGCTGAAATTGTGACCGCGCGGCTTAGGGTTTTTTCAAAAAAAAGTTGTTCAGAGGTCGAGGGCTAATTCTGTTTTCGATGATAAAAACCTATCTGTTTCCACCGAAAAAGCTTTCAGGGGATCGTTTGCAACAGTTTGTCACCATTTCTGAGTGAATTTCAGAAGGTCAGATTTTTGCTGAAATTGTGACCGCGCGGCTTAGGGATTTTTCAAATAAAAGGTATTCAGACGTCGAGGGCTAATTCTGTTTTCGATGATAAAAACCTATCTGTTTCCTCCCGAAAACCTTTCAGGGGATCGTTTGCAACAGTTTGGCACCATTTCTGAGTGAATTTCAGAATGTCATATTTTTGCTATAATTGTGACCGCGCGGCTTAGGGTTTTTTCAAATAAAAGTTGTTCAGAGGTCGAGGGCTAATTCTGTTTTCGATGATAAAAACCTATCTGTTTCCACCGAAAAAGCTTTCAGGGGATCGTTTGCAACAGTTTGGCACCATTTCTGAGTGAATTTCAGAATGTCAGATTTTTGCTGAAATTGTGACCGCGCGGCTTAGGGATTTTTCAAAAAAAAGGTGTTCAGACGTCGAGGGCTAATTCTGTTTTCGATGATAAAAACCTATCTGTTTCCTCCCGAAAACCTTACAGGCGATCATTTGCAACAGTTTGGCACCATTTCTGAGTGAATTTCAAAATGTCCGATTTTTGCTGAAATTGTGACCGCGCGGCTTAGGGTTTTTTCAAAAAAAAGTTGTTCAGAGGTCGAGGGCTAATTCTGTTTTCGATGATAAAAACCTATGTGTTTCCACCGAAAAAGCTTTCAGGGGATCGTTTGCAACAGTTTGGCACCATTTCTGAGTGAATTTCAGAATGTCAGATTTTTGCTGAAATTGTGACCGCGCGGCTTAGGGTTTTTTCAAAAAAAAGTTGTTCAGACGTCGAGGGCTAATTCTGTTTTCGATGATAAAAACCTATCTGTTTCCTCCCGAAAACCTTTCAGGGGATCGTTTGCAACAGTTTGGCACCATTTCTGAGTGAATTTCAGAATGTCAGATTTTTGCTGAAATCGTGACCGCGCTGCTTAGGGATTTTTCAAATAAAAGTTGTTCAGACGTCGAGGGCTAATTCTGTTTTCGATGATAAAAACCTATCTGTTTCCTCCCGAAAACCTTTCAGGGGATCGTTTGCAACAGTTTGGCACCATTTCTGAGTGAATTTCAGAATGTCAGATTTTTGCTGACATTAGGGATTTTTCAAAAAAAAGGTGTTCAGACGTCGAGGGCTAATTCTGTTTTCGATGATAAAAACCTATCTGTTTCCTCCCGAAAACCTTACAGGGGATCGTTTGCAACAGTTTGGCACCATTTCTGAGTGAATTTCAGAATGTCAGATTTTTGCTGAAATTGTGACCGCGCGGCTTAGGGTTTTTTCAAAAAAAAGTTGTTCAGAGGTCGAGGGCTAATTCTGTTTTCGATGAAAAAAAACCTATCTGTTTCCACCGAAAAAGCTTTCAGGGGATCGTTTGCAACAGTTTGGCACCATTTCTGAGTGAATTTCAGAATGTCAGATTTTTGCTGAAATTGTGACCGCGCGGCTTAGGGTTTTTTCAAAAAAAAGTTGTTCAGAGGTCGAGGGCTAATTCTGTTTTCGATGATAAAAACCTATGTGTTTCCACCGAAAAAGCTTTCAGGGGATCGTTTGCAACAGTTTGGCACCATTTCTGAGTGAATTTCAGAATGTCAGATTTTTGCTGAAATTGTGACCGCGCGGCTTAGGGATTTTTCAAATAAAAGTTGTTCAGACGTCGAGGGCTAATTCTGTTTTCGATGATAAAAACCTATCTGTTTCCTCCCGAAAACCTTTCAGGGGATCGTTTGCAACAGTTTGGCACCATTTCTGAGTGAATTTCAGAATGTCAGATTTTTGCTGAAATTGTGACCGCGCGGCTTAGGGTTTTTTCAAAAAAAAGTTGTTCAGAGGTCGAGGGCTAATTCTGTTTTCGATGATAAAAACCTATCTGTTTCCACCGAAAAAGCTTTCAGGGGATCGTTTGCAACAGTTTGTCACCATTTCTGAGTGAATTTCAGAAGGTCAGATTTTTGCTGAAATTGTGACCGCGCGGCTTAGGGATTTTTCAAATAAAAGGTATTCAGACGTCGAGGGCTAATTCTGTTTTCGATGATAAAAACCTATCTGTTTCCTCCCGAAAACCTTTCAGGGGATCGTTTGCAACAGTTTGGCACCATTTCTGAGTGAATTTCAGAATGTCATATTTTTGCTATAATTGTGACCGCGCGGCTTAGGGTTTTTTCAAATAAAAGTTGTTCAGAGGTCGAGGGCTAATTCTGTTTTCGATGATAAAAACCTATCTGTTTCCACCGAAAAAGCTTTCAGGGGATCGATTGCAACAGTTTGGCACCATTTCTGAGTGAATTTCAGAATGTCAGATTTTTGCTGAAATTGTGACCGCGCGGCTTAGGGATTTTTCAAAAAAAAGGTGTTCAGACGTCGAGGGCTAATTCTGTTTTCGATGATAAAAACCTATCTGTTTCCTCCCGAAAACCTTACAGGCGATCATTTGCAACAGTTTGGCACCATTTCTGAGTGAATTTCAAAATGTCCGATTTTTGCTGAAATTGTGACCGCGCGGCTTAGGGTTTTTTCAAAAAAAAGTTGTTCAGAGGTCGAGGGCTAATTCTGTTTTCGATGATAAAAACCTATGTGTTTCCACCGAAAAAGCTTTCAGGGGATCGTTTGCAACAGTTTGGCACCATTTCTGAGTGAATTTCAGAATGTCAGATTTTTGCTGAAATTGTGACCGCGCGGCTTAGGGTTTTTTCAAAAAAAAGTTGTTCAGACGTCGAGGGCTAATTCTGTTTTCGATGATAAAAACCTATCTGTTTCCTCCCGAAAACCTTTCAGGGGATCGTTTGCAACAGTTTGGCACCATTTCTGAGTGAATTTCAGAATGTCAGATTTTTGCTGAAATCGTGACCGCGCTGCTTAGGGATTTTTCAAATAAAAGTTGTTCAGACGTCGAGGGCTAATTCTGTTTTCGATGATAAAAACCTATCTGTTTCCTCCCGAAAACCTTTCAGGGGATCGTTTGCAACAGTTTGGCACCATTTCTGAGTGAATTTCAGAATGTCAGATTTTTGCTGACATTAGGGATTTTTCAAAAAAAAGGTGTTCAGACGTCGAGGGCTAATTCTGTTTTCGATGATAAAAACCTATCTGTTTCCTCCCGAAAACCTTACAGGGGATCGTTTGCAACAGTTTGGCACCATTTCTGAGTGAATTTCAGAATGTCAGATTTTTGCTGAAATTGTGACCGCGCGGCTTAGGGTTTTTTCAAAAAAAAGTTGTTCAGAGGTCGAGGGCTAATTCTGTTTTCGATGAAAAAAAACCTATCTGTTTCCACCGAAAAAGCTTTCAGGGGATCGTTTGCAACAGTTTGGCACCATTTCTGAGTGAATTTCAGAATGTCAGATTTTTGCTGAAATTGTGACCGCGCGGCTTAGGGTTTTTTCAAAAAAAAGTTGTTCAGAGGTCGAGGGCTAATTCTGTTTTCGATGATAAAAACCTATGTGTTTCCACCGAAAAAGCTTTCAGGGGATCGTTTGCAACAGTTTGGCACCATTTCTGAGTGAATTTCAGAATGTCAGATTTTTGCTGAAATTGTGACCGCGCGGCTTAGGGATTTTTCAAATAAAAGTTGTTCAGACGTCGAGGGCTAATTCTGTTTTCGATGATAAAAACCTATCTGTTTCCTCCCGAAAACCTTTCAGGGGATCGTTTGCAACAGTTTGGCACCATTTCTGAGTGAATTTCAGAATGTCAGATTTTTGCTGAAATTGTGACCGCGCGGCTTAGGGTTTTTTCAAAAAAAAGTTGTTCAGAGGTCGAGGGCTAATTCTGTTTTCGATGATAAAAACCTATCTGTTTCCACCGAAAAAGCTTTCAGGGGATCGTTTGCAACAGTTTGTCACCATTTCTGAGTGAATTTCAGAAGGTCAGATTTTTGCTGAAATTGTGACCGCGCGGCTTAGGGATTTTTCAAATAAAAGGTATTCAGACGTCGAGGGCTAATTCTGTTTTCGATGATAAAAACCTATCTGTTTCCTCCCGAAAACCTTTCAGGGGATCGTTTGCAACAGTTTGGCACCATTTCTGAGTGAATTTCAGAATGTCATATTTTTGCTATAATTGTGACCGCGCGGCTTAGGGTTTTTTCAAATAAAAGTTGTTCAGAGGTCGAGGGCTAATTCTGTTTTCGATGATAAAAACCTATCTGTTTCCACCGAAAAAGCTTTCAGGGGATCGTTTGCAACAGTTTGGCACCATTTCTGAGTGAATTTCAGAATGTCAGATTTTTGCTGAAATTGTGACCGCGCGGCTTAGGGATTTTTCAAAAAAAAGGTGTTCAGACGTCGAGGGCTAATTCTGTTTTCGATGATAAAAACCTATCTGTTTCCTCCCGAAAACCTTACAGGCGATCATTTGCAACAGTTTGGCACCATTTCTGAGTGAATTTCAAAATGTCCGATTTTTGCTGAAATTGTGACCGCGCGGCTTAGGGTTTTTTCAAAAAAAAGTTGTTCAGAGGTCGAGGGCTAATTCTGTTTTCGATGATAAAAACCTATGTGTTTCCACCGAAAAAGCTTTCAGGGGATCGTTTGCAACAGTTTGGCACCATTTCTGAGTGAATTTCAGAATGTCAGATTTTTGCTGAAATTGTGACCGCGCGGCTTAGGGTTTTTTCAAAAAAAAGTTGTTCAGACGTCGAGGGCTAATTCTGTTTTCGATGATAAAAACCTATCTGTTTCCTCCCGAAAACCTTTCAGGGGATCGTTTGCAACAGTTTGGCACCATTTCTGAGTGAATTTCAGAATGTCAGATTTTTGCTGAAATCGTGACCGCGCTGCTTAGGGATTTTTCAAATAAAAGTTGTTCAGACGTCGAGGGCTAATTCTGTTTTCGATGATAAAAACCTATCTGTTTCCTCCCGAAAACCTTTCAGGGGATCGTTTGCAACAGTTTGGCACCATTTCTGAGTGAATTTCAGAATGTCAGATTTTTGCTGACATTAGGGATTTTTCAAAAAAAAGGTGTTCAGACGTCGAGGGCTAATTCTGTTTTCGATGATAAAAACCTATCTGTTTCCTCCCGAAAACCTTACAGGGGATCGTTTGCAACAGTTTGGCACCATTTCTGAGTGAATTTCAGAATGTCAGATTTTTGCTGAAATTGTGACCGCGCGGCTTAGGGTTTTTTCAAAAAAAAGTTGTTCAGAGGTCGAGGGCTAATTCTGTTTTCGATGAAAAAAAACCTATCTGTTTCCACCGAAAAAGCTTTCAGGGGATCGTTTGCAACAGTTTGGCACCATTTCTGAGTGAATTTCAGAATGTCAGATTTTTGCTGAAATTGTGACCGCGCGGCTTAGGGATTTTTCAAAAAAAAGGTGTTCAGACGTCGAGGGCTAATTCTGTTTTCGATGATAAAAACCTATCTGTTTCCTCCCGAAAACCTTACAGGCGATCATTTGCAACAGTTTGGCACCATTTCTGAGTGAATTTCAAAATGTCCGATTTTTGCTGAAATTGTGATCGCGCGGCTTAGGGTTTTTTCAAAAAAAAGTTGTTCAGAGGTCGAGGGCTAATTCTGTTTTCGATGATAAAAACCTATCTGTTTCCACCGAAAAAGCTTTCAGGGGATCGTTTGCAACAGTTTGTCACCATTTCTGATTGAATTTCAGAATGTCAGATTTTTGCTGAAATTGTGACCGCGCGGCTTAGGGATTTTTCAAATAAAAGTTGTTCAGACGTCGAGGGCTAATTCTGTTTTCGATGATAAAAACCTATCTGTTTCCTCGCGAAAACCTTTCAGGGGATCGTTTGCAACAGTTTGGCACCATTTCTGAGTGAATTTCAGAATGTCAGATTTTTGCTGAAATTGTGATCGCGCGGCTTAGGGTTTTTTCAAAAAAAAGTTGTTCAGAGGTCGAGGGCTAATTCTGTTTTCGATGATAAAAACCTATCTGTTTCCACCGAAAAAGCTTTCAGGGGATCGTTTGCAACAGTTTGGCACCATTTCTGAGTGAATTTCAGAATGTCAGATTTTTGCTGAAATCGTGACCGCGCTGCTTAGGGATTTTTCAAATAAAAGTTGTTCAGACGTCGAGGGCTAATTCTGTTTTCGATGATAAAAACCTATCTGTTTCCTCCCGAAAACCTTTCAGGGGATCGTTTGCAACAGTTTGGCACCATTTCTGAGTGAATTTCAGAATGTCAGATTTTTGCTGAAATTGTGATCGCGCGGCTTAGGGTTTTTTCAAAAAAAAGTTGTTCAGAGGTCGAGGGCTAATTCTGTTTTCGATGAAAAAAACCTATCTGTTTCCACCGAAAAAGCTTTCAGGGGATCGTTTGCAACAGTTTGTCACCATTTCTGAGTGAATTTCAGAATGTCAGATTTTTGCTGAAATTGTGACCGCGCGGCTTAGGGATTTTTCAAATAAAAGTTGTTCAGACGTCGAGGGCTAATTCTGTTTTCGATGATAAAAACCTATCTGTTTCCTCCCGAAAACCTTTCAGGGGATCGTTTGCAACAGTTTGGCACCATTTCTGAGTGAATTTCAGAATGTCAGATTTTTGCTGAAATTGTGACCGCACGGCTTAGGGTTTTTTCAAAAAAAAATTGTTCAGAGGTCGAGGGCTAATTCTGTTTTCGATGATAAAAACCTATCTGTTTCCACCGAAAAAGCTTTCAGGGGATCGTTTGCAACAGTTTGTCACCATTTCTGAGTGAATTTCAGAAGGTCAGATTTTTGCTGAAATTGTGACCGCGCGGCTTAGGGATTTTTCAAATAAAAGGTGTTCAGACGTCGAGGGCTAATTCTGTTTTCGATGATAAAAACCTATCTGTTTCCTCCCGAAAACCTTTCAGGGGATCGTTTGCAACAGTTTGGCACCATTTCTGAGTGAATTTCAGAATGTCATATTTTTGCTATAATTGTGACCGCGCGGCTTAGGGTTTTTTCAAATAAAAGTTGTTCAGAGGTCGAGGGCTAATTCTGTTTTCGATGATAAAAACCTATCTGTTTCCACCGAAAAAGCTTTCAGGGGATCGTTTGCAACAGTTTGGCACCATTTCTGAGTGAATTTCAGAATGTCAGATTTTTGCTGAAATTGTGACCGCGCGGCTTAGGGATTTTTCAAAAAAAAGGTGTTCAGACGTCGAGGGCTAATTCTGTTTTCGATGATAAAAACCTATCTGTTTCCTCCCGAAAACCTTACAGGCGATCATTTGCAACAGTTTGGCACCATTTCTGAGTGAATTTCAAAATGTCCGATTTTTGCTGAAATTGTGACCGCGCGGCTTAGGGTTTTTTCAAAAAAAAGTTGTTCAGAGGTCGAGGGCTAATTCTG
Source organism: Podarcis vaucheri (assembly GCF_965113315.1). Taxonomy (NCBI): domain Eukaryota; kingdom Metazoa; phylum Chordata; class Lepidosauria; order Squamata; family Lacertidae; genus Podarcis; species Podarcis vaucheri. The sequence continues at coordinate 98,162,768 of NC_138762.1, read as the reverse complement.
TTTTCGATGATAAAAACCTATGTGTTTCCACCGAAAAAGCTTTCAGGGGATCGTTTGCAACAGTTTGGCACCATTTCTGAGTGAATTTCAGAATGTCAGATTTTTGCTGAAATCGTGACCGCGCTGCTTAGGGATTTTTCAAATAAAAGTTGTTCAGACGTCGAGGGCTAATTCTGTTTTCGATGATAAAAACCTATCTGTTTCCTCCCGAAAACCTTTCAGGGGATCGTTTGCAACAGTTTGGCACCATTTCTGAGTGAATTTCAGAATGTCAGATTTTTGCTGAAATTGTGACCGCGCGGCTTATGGATTTTTCAAAAAAAAGGTGTTCAGACGTCGAGGGCTAATTCTGTTTTCGATGATAAAAACCTATCTGTTTCCTCCCGAAAACCTTACAGGGGATCGTTTGCAACAGTTTGGCACCATTTCTGAGTGAATTTCAAAATGTCCGATTTTTGCTGAAATTGTGACCGCGCGGCTTAGGGTTTTTTCAAAAAAAAGTTGTTCAGAGGTCGAGGGCTAATTCTGTTTTCGATGATAAAAACCTATCTGTTTCCACCGAAAAAGCTTTCAGGGGATCGTTTGCAACAGTTTGGCACCATTTCTGAGTGAATTTCAGAATGTCAGATTTTTGCTGAAATTGTGACCGCGCGGCTTAGGGTTTTTTCAAAAAAAAGTTGTTCAGAGGTCGAGGGCTAATTCTGTTTTCGATGAAAAAAAACCTATCTGTTTCCACCGAAAAAGCTTTCAGGGGATCGTTTGCAACAGTTTGGCACCATTTCTGAGTGAATTTCAGAATGTCAGATTTTTGCTGAAATTGTGACCGCGCGGCTTAGGGATTTTTCAAAAAAAAGGTGTTCAGACGTCGAGGGCTAATTCTGTTTTCGATGATAAAAACCTATCTGTTTCCTCCCGAAAACCTTACAGGCGATCATTTGCAACAGTTTGGCACCATTTCTGAGTGAATTTCAAAATGTCCGATTTTTGCTGAAATTGTGACCGCGCGGCTTAGGGTTTTTTCAAAAAAATGTTGTTCAGAGGTCGAGGGCTAATTCTGTTTTCGATGATAAAAACCTATGTGTTTCCACCGAAAAAGCTTTCAGGGGATCGTTTGCAACAGTTTGGCACCATTTCTGAGTGAATTTCAGAATGTCAGATTTTTGCTGAAATCGTGACCGCGCTGCTTAGGGATTTTTCAAATAAAAGTTGTTCAGACGTCGAGGGCTAATTCTGTTTTCGATGATAAAAACCTATCTGTTTCCTCCCGAAAACCTTTCAGGGGATCGTTTGCAACAGTTTGGCACCATTTCTGAGTGAATTTCAGAATGTCAGATTTTTGCTGAAATTGTGACCGCGCGGCTTAGGGTTTTTTCAAAAAAAAGTTGTTCAGAGGTCGAGGGCTAATTCTGTTTTCGATGATAAAAACCTATCTGTTTCCACCGAAAAAGCTTTCAGGGGATCGTTTGCAACAGTTTGTCACCATTTCTGAGTGAATTTCAGAAGGTCAGATTTTTGCTGAAATTGTGACCGAGCGGCTTAGGGATTTTTCAAATAAAAGGTATTCAGACGTCGAGGGCTAATTCTGTTTTCGATGATAAAAACCTATCTGTTTCCTCCCGAAAACCTTTCAGGGGATCGTTTGCAACAGTTTGGCACCATTTCTGAGTGAATTTCAGAATGTCAGATTTTTGCTGAAATTGTGACCGCGCGGCTTAGGGTTTTTTCAAAAAAAAGTTGTTCAGAGGTCGAGGGCTAATTCTGTTTTCGATGATAAAAACCTATGTGTTTCCACCGAAAAAGCTTTCAGGGGATCGTTTGCAACAGTTTGGCACCATTTCTGAGTGAATTTCAGAATGTCAGATTTTTGCTGAAATTGTGACCGCGCGGCTTAGGGTTTTTTCAAAAAAAAGTTGTTCAGAGGTCGAGGGCTAATTCTGTTTTCGATGATAAAAACCTATCTGTTTCCACCGAAAAATCTTTCAGCGGATCGTTTGCAACAGTTTGGCACCATTTCTGAGTGAATTTCAGAATGTCAGATTTTTGCTGAAATTGTGACCGCGCGGCATAGGGATTTTTCAAAAAAAAGTTGTTCAGACGTCGAGGGCTAATTCTGTTTTCGATGATAAAAACCTATCTGTTTCCTCCCGAAAACCTTTCAGGGGATCGTTTGCAACAGTTTGGCACCATTTCTGAGTGAATTTCAGAATGTCAGATTTTTGCTGACATTAGGGATTTTTCAAAAAAAAGGTGTTCAGACGTCGAGGGCTAATTCTGTTTTCGATGATAAAAACCTATCTGTTTCCTCCCGAAAACCTTACAGGGGATCGTTTGCAACAGTTTGGCACCATTTCTGAGTGAATTTCAGAATGTCCGATTTTTCCTGAAATTGTGATCGCGCGGCTTAGGGTTTTTTCAAAAAAAAGTTGTTCAGAGGTCGAGGGCTAATTCTGTTTTCGATGATAAAAACCTATCTGTTTCCACCGAAAAAGCTTTCAGGGGATCGTTTGCAACAGTTTGTCACCATTTCTGATTGAATTTCAGAATGTCAGATTTTTGCTGAAATTGTGACCGCGCGGCTTAGGGATTTTTCAAATAAAAGTTGTTCAGACGTCGAGGGCTAATTCTGTTTTCGGTGATAAAAACCTATCTGTTTCCTCCCGAAAACCTTTCAGGGGATCGTTTGCAACAGTTTGGCACCATTTCTGAGTGAATTTCAGAATGTCAGATTTTTGCTGAAATTGTGATCGCGCGGCTTAGGGTTTTTTCAAAAAAAAGTTGTTCAGAGGTCGAGGGCTAATTCTGTTTTCGATGATAAAAACCTATCTGTTTCCACCGAAAAAGCTTTCAGGGGATCGTTTGCAACAGTTTGGCACCATTTCTGAGTGAATTTCAGAATGTCAGATTTTTGCTGAAATCGTGACCGCGCTGCTTAGGGATTTTTCAAATAAAAGTTGTTCAGACGTCGAGGGCTAATTCTGTTTTTGATGATAAAAACCTATCTGTTTCCTCCCGAAAACCTTTCAGGGGATCGTTTGCAACAGTTTGGCACCATTTCTGAGTGAATTTCAGAATGTCAGATTTTTGCTGAAATTGTGATCGCGCGGCTTAGGGTTTTTTCAAAAAAAAGTTGTTCAGAGGTCGAGGGCTAATTCTGTTTTCGATGAAAAAAACCTATCTGTTTCCACCGAAAAAGCTTTCAGGGGATCGTTTGCAACAGTTTGTCACCATTTCTGAGTGAATTTCAGAATGTCAGATTTTTGCTGAAATTGTGACCGCGCGGCTTAGGGATTTTTCAAATAAAAGTTGTTCAGACGTCGAGGGCTAATTCTGTTTTCGATGATAAAAACCTATCTGTTTCCTCCCGAAAACCTTTCAGGGGATCGTTTGCAACAGTTTGGCACCATTTCTGAGTGAATTTCAGAATGTCAGATTTTTGCTGAAATTGTGACCGCACGGCTTAGGGTTTTTTCAAAAAAAAATTGTTCAGAGGTCGAGGGCTAATTCTGTTTTCGATGATAAAAACCTATCTGTTTCCACCGAAAAAGCTTTCAGGGGATCGTTTGCAACAGTTTGTCACCATTTCTGAGTGAATTTCAGAAGGTCAGATTTTTGCTGAAATTGTGACCGCGCGGCTTAGGGATTTTTCAAATAAAAGGTGTTCAGACGTCGAGGGCTAATTCTGTTTTCGATGATAAAAACCTATCTGTTTCCTCCCGAAAACCTTTCAGGGGATCGTTTGCAACAGTTTGGCACCATTTCTGAGTGAATTTCAGAATGTCATATTTTTGCTATAATTGTGACCGCGCGGCTTAGGGTTTTTTCAAATAAAAGTTGTTCAGAGGTCGAGGGCTAATTCTGTTTTCGATGATAAAAACCTATCTGTTTCCACCGAAAAAGCTTTCAGGGGATCGTTTGCAACAGTTTGGCACCATTTCTGAGTGAATTTCAGAATGTCAGATTTTTGCTGAAATTGTGACCGCGCGGCTTAGGGATTTTTCAAAAAAAAGGTGTTCAGACGTCGAGGGCTAATTCTGTTTTCGATGATAAAAACCTATCTGTTTCCTCCCGAAAACCTTACAGGCGATCATTTGCAACAGTTTGGCACCATTTCTGAGTGAATTTCAAAATGTCCGATTTTTGCTGAAATTGTGACCGCGCGGCTTAGGGTTTTTTCAAAAAAAAGTTGTTCAGAGGTCGAGGGCTAATTCTGTTTTCGATGATAAAAACCTATGTGTTTCCACCGAAAAAGCTTTCAGGGGATCGTTTGCAACAGTTTGGCACCATTTCTGAGTGAATTTCAGAATGTCAGATTTTTGCTGAAATCGTGACCGCGCTGCTTAGGGATTTTTCAAATAAAAGTTGTTCAGACGTCGAGGGCTAATTCTGTTTTCGATGATAAAAACCTATCTGTTTCCTCCCGAAAACCTTTCAGGGGATCGTTTGCAACAGTTTGGCACCATTTCTGAGTGAATTTCAGAATGTCAGATTTTTGCTGAAATTGTGACCGCGCGGCTTAGGGTTTTTTCAAAAAAAAGTTGTTCAGAGGTCGAGGGCTAATTCTGTTTTCGATGAAAAAAAACCTATCTGTTTCCACCGAAAAAGCTTTCAGGGGATCGTTTGCAACAGTTTGGCACCATTTCTGAGTGAATTTCAGAATGTCAGATTTTTGCTGAAATTGTGACCGCGCGGCTTAGGGATTTTTCAAATAAAAGGTGTTCAGACGTCGAGGGCTAATTCTGTTTTCGATGATAAAAACCTATCTGTTTCCTCCCGAAAACCTTACAGGGGATCGTTTGCAACAGTTTGGCACCATTTCTGAGTGAATTTCAGAATGTCAGATTTTTGCTGAAATTGTGACCGCGCGGCTTAGGGTTTTTTCAAAAAAAAGGTGTTCAGACGTCGAGGGCTAATTCTGTTTTCGATGATAAAAACCTATCTGTTTCCTCCCGAAAACCTTACAGGGGATCGTTTGCAACAGTTTGGCACCATTTCTGAGTGAATTTCAGAATGTCAGATTTTTGCTGAAATTGTGACCGCGCGGCTTAGGGTTTTTTCAAAAAAAAGTTGTTCAGAGGTCGAGGGCTAATTCTGTTTTCGATGAAAAAAAACCTATCTGTTTCCACCGAAAAAGCTTTCAGGGGATCGTTTGCAACAGTTTGGCACCATTTCTGAGTGAATTTCAGAATGTCAGATTTTTGCTGAAATTGTGACCGCGCGGCTTAGGGATTTTTCAAAAAAAAGGTGTTCAGACGTCGAGGGCTAATTCTGTTTTCGATGATAAAAACCTATCTGTTTCCTCCCGAAAACCTTACAGGCGATCATTTGCAACAGTTTGGCACCATTTCTGAGTGAATTTCAAAATGTCCGATTTTTGCTGAAATTGTGACCGCGCGGCTTAGGGTTTTTTCAAAAAAATGTTGTTCAGAGGTCGAGGGCTAATTCTGTTTTCGATGATAAAAACCTATGTGTTTCCACCGAAAAAGCTTTCAGGGGATCGTTTGCAACAGTTTGGCACCATTTCTGAGTGAATTTCAGAATGTCAGATTTTTGCTGAAATCGTGACCGCGCTGCTTAGGGATTTTTCAAATAAAAGTTGTTCAGACGTCGAGGGCTAATTCTGTTTTCGATGATAAAAACCTATCTGTTTCCTCCCGAAAACCTTTCAGGGGATCGTTTGCAACAGTTTGGCACCATTTCTGAGTGAATTTCAGAATGTCAGATTTTTGCTGAAATTGTGACCGCGCGGCTTAGGGTTTTTTCAAAAAAAAGTTGTTCAGAGGTCGAGGGTTAATTCTGTTTTCGATGATAAAAACCTATCTGTTTCCACCGAAAAAGCTTTCAGGGGATCGTTTGCAACAGTTTGTCACCATTTCTGAGTGAATTTCAGAAGGTCAGATTTTTGCTGAAATTGTGACCGCGCGGCTTAGGGATTTTTCAAATAAAAGGTATTCAGACGTCGAGGGCTAATTCTGTTTTCGATGATAAAAACCTATCTGTTTCCTCCCGAAAACCTTTCAGGGGATCGTTTGCAACAGTTTGGCACCATTTCTGAGTGAATTTCAGAATGTCATATTTTTGCTATAATTGTGACCGCGCGGCTTAGGGTTTTTTCAAATAAAAGTTGTTCAGAGGTCGAGGGCTAATTCTGTTTTCGATGATAAAAACCTATCTGTTTCCACCGAAAAAGCTTTCAGGGGATCGTTTGCAACAGTTTGGCACCATTTCTGAGTGAATTTCAGAATGTCAGATTTTTGCTGAAATTGTGACCGCGCGGCTTAGGGATTTTTCAAAAAAAAGGTGTTCAGACGTCGAGGGCTAATTCTGTTTTCGATGATAAAAACCTATCTGTTTCCACCGAAAAAGCTTTCAGGGGATCGTTTGCAACAGTTTGGCACCATTTCTGAGTGAATTTCAGAATGTCAGATTTTTGCTGAAATTGTGACCGCGCGGCTTAGGGATTTTTCAAAAAAAAGGTGTTCAGACGTCGAGGGCTAATTCTGTTTTCGATGATAAAAACCTATCTGTTTCCTCCCGAAAACCTTACAGGCGATCATTTGCAACAGTTTGGCACCATTTCTGAGTGAATTTCAAAATGTCAGATTTTTGCTGAAATTGTGATCGCGCGGCTTAGGGTTTTTTCAAAAAAAAGTTGTTCAGAGGTCGAGGGCTAATTCTGTTTTCGATGAAAAAAACCTATCTGTTTCCACCGAAAAAGCTTTCAGGGGATCGTTTGCAACAGTTTGTCACCATTTCTGATTGAATTTCAGAATGTCAGATTTTTGCTGAAATTGTGACCGCGCGGCTTAGGGATTTTTCAAATAAAAGTTGTTCAGACGTCGAGGGCTAATTCTGTTTTCGGTGATAAAAACCTATCTGTTTCCTCCCGAAAACCTTTCAGGAGATCGTTTGCAACAGTTTGGCACCATTTCTGAGTGAATTTCAGAATGTCAGATTTTTGCTGAAATTGTGATCGCGCGGCTTAGGGTTTTTTCAAAAAAAAGTTGTTCAGAGGTCGAGGGCTAATTCTGTTTTCGATGATAAAAACCTATCTGTTTCCACCGAAAAAGCTTTCAGGGGATCGTTTGCAACAGTTTGGCACCATTTCTGAGTGAATTTCAGAATGTCAGATTTTTGCTGAAATTGTGACCGCGCTGCTTAGGGATTTTTCAAATAAAAGTTGTTCAGACGTCGAGGGCTAATTCTGTTTTTGATGATAAAAACCTATCTGTTTCCTCCCGAAAACCTTTCAGGGGATCGTTTGCAACAGTTTGGCACCATTTCTGAGTGAATTTCAGAATGTCAGATTTTTGCTGAAATTGTGATCGCGCGGCTTAGGGTTTTTTCAAAAAAAAGTTGTTCAGAGGTCGAGGGCTAATTCTGTTTTCGATGAAAAAAACCTATCTGTTTCCACCGAAAAAGCTTTCAGGGGATCGTTTGCAACAGTTTGTCACCATTTCTGAGTGAATTTCAGAATGTCAGATTTTTGCTGAAATTGTGACCGCGCGGCTTAGGGATTTTTCAAATAAAAGTTGTTCAGACGTCGAGGGCTAATTCTGTTTTCGATGATAAAAACCTATCTGTTTCCTCCCGAAAACCTTTCAGGGGATCGTTTGCAACAGTTTGGCACCATTTCTGAGTGAATTTCAGAATGTCAGATTTTTGCTGAAATTGTGACCGCACGGCTTAGGGTTTTTTCAAAAAAAAATTGTTCAGAGGTCGAGGGCTAATTCTGTTTTCGATGATAAAAACCTATCTGTTTCCACCGAAAAAGCTTTCAGGGGATCGTTTGCAACAGTTTGTCACCATTTCTGAGTGAATTTCAGAAGGTCAGATTTTTGCTGAAATTGTGACCGCGCGGCTTAGGGATTTTTCAAATAAAAGGTGTTCAGACGTCGAGGGCTAATTCTGTTTTCGATGATAAAAACCTATCTGTTTCCTCCCGAAAACCTTTCAGGGGATCGTTTGCAACAGTTTGGCACCATTTCTGAGTGAATTTCAGAATGTCATATTTTTGCTATAATTGTGACCGCGCGGCTTAGGGTTTTTTCAAATAAAAGTTGTTCAGAGGTCGAGGGCTAATTCTGTTTTCGATGATAAAAACCTATCTGTTTCCACCGAAAAAGCTTTCAGGGGATCGTTTGCAACAGTTTGGCACCATTTCTGAGTGAATTTCAGAATGTCAGATTTTTGCTGAAATTGTGACCGCGCGGCTTAGGGATTTTTCAAAAAAAAGGTGTTCAGACGTCGAGGGCTAATTCTGTTTTCGATGATAAAAACCTATCTGTTTCCTCCCGAAAACCTTACAGGCGATCATTTGCAACAGTTTGGCACCATTTCTGAGTGAATTTCAAAATGTCCGATTTTTGCTGAAATTGTGACCGCGCGGCTTAGGGTTTTTTCAAAAAAAGTTGTTCAGAGGTCGAGGGCTAATTCTGTTTTCGATGATAAAAACCTATGTGTTTCCACCGAAAAAGCTTTCAGGGGATCGTTTGCAACAGTTTGGCACCATTTCTGAGTGAATTTCAGAATGTCAGATTTTTGCTGAAATCGTGACCGCGCTGCTTAGGGATTTTTCAAATAAAAGTTGTTCAGACGTCGAGGGCTAATTCTGTTTTCGATGATAAAAACCTATCTGTTTCCTCCCGAAAACCTTTCAGGGGATCGTTTGCAACAGTTTGGCACCATTTCTGAGTGAATTTCAGAATGTCAGATTTTTGCTGAAATTGTGACCGCGCGGCTTAGGGTTTTTTCAAAAAAAAGTTGTTCAGAGGTCGAGGGCTAATTCTGTTTTCGATGAAAAAAAACCTATCTGTTTCCACCGAAAAAGCTTTCAGGGGATCGTTTGCAACAGTTTGGCACCATTTCTGAGTGAATTTCAGAATGTCAGATTTTTGCTGAAATTGTGACCGCGCGGCTTAGGGATTTTTCAAATAAAAGGTGTTCAGACGTCGAGGGCTAATTCTGTTTTCGATGATAAAAACCTATCTGTTTCCTCCCGAAAACCTTACAGGGGATCGTTTGCAACAGTTTGGCACCATTTCTGAGTGAATTTCAGAATGTCAGATTTTTGCTGAAATTGTGACCGCGCGGCTTAGGGTTTTTTCAAAAAAAAGGTGTTCAGACGTCGAGGGCTAATTCTGTTTTCGATGATAAAAACCTATCTGTTTCCTCCCGAAAACCTTACAGGGGATCGTTTGCAACAGTTTGGCACCATTTCTGAGTGAATTTCAGAATGTCAGATTTTTGCTGAAATTGTGACCGCGCGGCTTAGGGTTTTTTCAAAAAAAAGTTGTTCAGAGGTCGAGGGCTAATTCTGTTTTCGATGAAAAAAAACCTATCTGTTTCCACCGAAAAAGCTTTCAGGGGATCGTTTGCAACAGTTTGGCACCATTTCTGAGTGAATTTCAGAATGTCAGATTTTTGCTGAAATTGTGACCGCGCGGCTTAGGGATTTTTCAAAAAAAAGGTGTTCAGACGTCGAGGGCTAATTCTGTTTTCGATGATAAAAACCTATCTGTTTCCTCCCGAAAACCTTACAGGCGATCATTTGCAACAGTTTGGCACCATTTCTGAGTGAATTTCAAAATGTCCGATTTTTGCTGAAATTGTGACCGCGCGGCTTAGGGTTTTTTCAAAAAAATGTTGTTCAGAGGTCGAGGGCTAATTCTGTTTTCGATGATAAAAACCTATGTGTTTCCACCGAAAAAGCTTTCAGGGGATCGTTTGCAACAGTTTGTCACCATTTCTGAGTGAATTTCAGAAGGTCAGATTTTTGCTGAAATCGTGACCGCGCTGCTTAGGGATTTTTCAAATAAAAGTTGTTCAGACGTCGAGGGCTAATTCTGTTTTCGATGATAAAAACCTATCTGTTTCCTCCCGAAAACCTTTCAGGGGATCGTTTGCAACAGTTTGGCACCATTTCTGAGTGAATTTCAGAATGTCAGATTTTTGCTGAAATTGTGACCGCGCGGCTTAGGGTTTTTTCAAAAAAATGTTGTTCAGAGGTCGAGGGCTAATTCTGTTTTCGATGATAAAAACCTATGTGTTTCCACCGAAAAAGCTTTCAGGGGATCGTTTGCAACAGTTTGGCACCATTTCTGAGTGAATTTCAGAATGTCAGATTTTTGCTGAAATCGTGACCGCGCTGCTTAGGGATTTTTCAAATAAAAGTTGTTCAGACGTCGAGGGCTAATTCTGTTTTCGATGATAAAAACCTATCTGTTTCCTCCCGAAAACCTTTCAGGGGATCGTTTGCAACAGTTTGGCACCATTTCTGAGTGAATTTCAGAATGTCAGATTTTTGCTGAAATTGTGACCGCGCGGCTTAGGGTTTTTTCAAAAAAAAGTTGTTCAGAGGTCGAGGGCTAATTCTGTTTTCGATGATAAAAACCTATCTGTTTCCACCGAAAAAGCTTTCAGGGGATCGTTTGCAACAGTTTGTCACCATTTCTGAGTGAATTTCAGAAGGTCAGATTTTTGCTGAAATTGTGACCGCGCGGCTTAGGGATTTTTCAAATAAAAGGTATTCAGACGTCGAGGGCTAATTCTGTTTTCGATGATAAAAACCTATCTGTTTCCTCCCGAAAACCTTTCAGGGGATCGTTTGCAACAGTTTGGCACCATTTCTGAGTGAATTTCAGAATGTCATATTTTTGCTATAATTGTGACCGCGCGGCTTAGGGTTTTTTCAAATAAAAGTTGTTCAGAGGTCGAGGGCTAATTCTGTTTTCGATGATAAAAACCTATCTGTTTCCACCGAAAAAGCTTTCAGGGGATCGTTTGCAACAGTTTGGCACCATTTCTGAGTGAATTTCAGAATGTCAGATTTTTGCTGAAATTGTGACCGCGCGGCTTAGGGATTTTTCAAAAAAAAGGTGTTCAGACGTCGAGGGCTAATTCTGTTTTCGATGATAAAAACCTATCTGTTTCCTCCCGAAAACCTTACAGGCGATCATTTGCAACAGTTTGGCACCATTTCTGAGTGAATTTCAAAATGTCCGATTTTTGCTGAAATTGTGACCGCGCGGCTTAGGGTTTTTTCAAAAAAAAGTTGTTCAGAGGTCGAGGGCTAATTCTGTTTTCGATGATAAAAACCTATGTGTTTCCACCGAAAAAGCTTTCAGGGGATCGTTTGCAACAGTTTGGCACCATTTCTGAGTGAATTTCAGAATGTCAGATTTTTGCTGAAATTGTGACCGCGCGGCTTAGGGTTTTTTCAAAAAAAAGTTGTTCAGACGTCGAGGGCTAATTCTGTTTTCGATGAAAAAAACCTATGTGTTTCCACCGAAAAAGCTTTCAGGGGATCGTTTGCAACAGTTTGGCACCATTTCTGAGTGAATTTCAGAATGTCAGATTTTTGCTGAAATCGTGACCGCGCTGCTTAGGGATTTTTCAAATAAAAGTTGTTCAGACGTCGAGGGCTAATTCTGTTTTCGATGATAAAAACCTATCTGTTTCCTCCCGAAAACCTTTCAGGGGATCGTTTGCAACAGTTTGGCACCATTTCTGAGTGAATTTCAGAATGTCAGATTTTTGCTGACATTAGGGATTTTTCAAAAAAAAGGTGTTCAGACGTCGAGGGCTAATTCTGTTTTCGATGATAAAAACCTATCTGTTTCCTCCCGAAAACCTTACAGGGGATCGTTTGCAACAGTTTGGCACCATTTCTGAGTGAATTTCAGAATGTCAGATTTTTGCTGAAATTGTGACCGCGCGGCTTAGGGTTTTTTCAAAAAAAAGTTGTTCAGAGGTCGAGGGCTAATTCTGTTTTCGATGAAAAAAAACCTATCTGTTTCCACCGAAAAAGCTTTCAGGGGATCGTTTGCAACAGTTTGGCACCATTTCTGAGTGAATTTCAGAATGTCAGATTTTTGCTGAAATTGTGACCGCGCGGCTTAGGGATTTTTCAAAAAAAAGGTGTTCAGACGTCGAGGGCTAATTCTGTTTTCGATGATAAAAACCTATCTGTTTCCACCGAAAAAGCTTTCAGGGGATCGTTTGCAACAGTTTGGCACCATTTCTGAGTGAATTTCAGAATGTCAGATTTTTGCTGAAATCGTGACCGCGCTGCTTAGGGATTTTTCAAATAAAAGTTGTTCAGACGTCGAGGGCTAATTCTGTTTTCGATGATAAAAACCTATCTGTTTCCTCCCGAAAACCTTTCAGGGGATCGTTTGCAACAGTTTGGCACCATTTCTGAGTGAATTTCAGAATGTCAGATTTTTGCTGAAATTGTGACCGCGCGGCTTAGGGTTTTTTCAAAAAAAAGTTGTTCAGAGGTCGAGGGCTAATTCTGTTTTCGATGATAAAAACCTATCTGTTTCCACCGAAAAAGCTTTCAGGGGATCGTTTGCAACAGTTTGTCACCATTTCTGAGTGAATTTCAGAAGGTCAGATTTTTGCTGAAATTGTGACCGCGCGGCTTAGGGATTTTTCAAATAAAAGGTATTCAGACGTCGAGGGCTAATTCTGTTTTCGATGATAAAAACCTATCTGTTTCCTCCCGAAAACCTTTCAGGGGATCGTTTGCAACAGTTTGGCACCATTTCTGAGTGAATTTCAGAATGTCATATTTTTGCTATAATTGTGACCGCGCGGCTTAGGGTTTTTTCAAATAAAAGTTGTTCAGAGGTCGAGGGCTAATTCTGTTTTCGATGATAAAAACCTATCTGTTTCCACCGAAAAAGCTTTCAGGGGATCGTTTGCAACAGTTTGGCACCATTTCTGAGTGAATTTCAGAATGTCAGATTTTTGCTGAAATTGTGACCGCGCGGCTTAGGGATTTTTCAAAAAAAAGGTGTTCAGACGTCGAGGGCTAATTCTGTTTTCGATGATAAAAACCTATCTGTTTCCTCCCGAAAACCTTACAGGCGATCATTTGCAACAGTTTGGCACCATTTCTGAGTGAATTTCAAAATGTCCGATTTTTGCTGAAATTGTGGCCGCGCGGCTTAGGGTTTTTTCAAAAAAAAGTTGTTCAGAGGTCGAGGGCTAATTCTGTTTTCGATGATAAAAACCTATGTGTTTCCACCGAAAAAGCTTTCAGGGGATCGTTTGCAACAGTTTGGCACCATTTCTGAGTGAATTTCAGAATGTCAGATTTTTGCTGAAATTGTGACCGCGCGGCTTAGGGTTTTTTCAAAAAAAAGTTGTTCAGACGTCGAGGGCTAATTCTGTTTTCGATGAAAAAAACCTATGTGTTTCCACCGAAAAAGCTTTCAGGGGATCGTTTGCAACAGTTTGGCACCATTTCTGAGTGAATTTCAGAATGTCAGATTTTTGCTGAAATCGTGACCGCGCTGCTTAGGGATTTTTCAAATAAAAGTTGTTCAGACGTCGAGGGCTAATTCTGTTTTCGATGATAAAAACCTATCTGTTTCCTCCCGAAAACCTTTCAGGGGATCGTTTGCAACAGTTTGGCACCATTTCTGAGTGAATTTCAGAATGTCAGATTTTTGCTGACATTAGGGATTTTTCAAAAAAAAGGTGTTCAGACGTCGAGGGCTAATTCTGTTTTCGATGATAAAAACCTATCTGTTTCCTCCCGAAAACCTTACAGGGGATCGTTTGCAACAGTTTGGCACCATTTCTGAGTGAATTTCAGAATGTCAGATTTTTGCTGAAATTGTGACCGCGCGGCTTAGGGTTTTTTCAAAAAAAAGTTGTTCAGAGGTCGAGGGCTAATTCTGTTTTCGATGAAAAAAAACCTATCTGTTTCCACCGAAAAAGCTTTCAGGGGATCGTTTGCAACAGTTTGGCACCATTTCTGAGTGAATTTCAGAATGTCAGATTTTTGCTGAAATTGTGACCGCGCGGCTTAGGGATTTTTCAAAAAAAAGGTGTTCAGACGTCGAGGGCTAATTCTGTTTTCGATGATAAAAACCTATCTGTTTCCTCCCGAAAACCTTACAGGCGATCATTTGCAACAGTTTGGCACCATTTCTGAGTGAATTTCAAAATGTCCGATTTTTGCTGAAATTGTGATCGCGCGGCTTAGGGTTTTTTCAAAAAAAAGTTGTTCAGAGGTCGAGGGCTAATTCTGTTTTCGATGATAAAAACCTATCTGTTTCCACCGAAAAAGCTTTCAGGGGATCGTTTGCAACAGTTTGTCACCATTTCTGATTGAATTTCAGAATGTCAGATTTTTGCTGAAATTGTGACCGCGCGGCTTAGGGATTTTTCAAATAAAAGTTGTTCAGACGTCGAGGGCTAATTCTGTTTTCGATGATAAAAACCTATCTGTTTCCTCCCGAAAACCTTTCAGGGGATCGTTTGCAACAGTTTGGCACCATTTCTGAGTGAATTTCAGAATGTCAGATTTTTGCTGAAATTGTGACCGCGCGGCTTAGGGATTTTTCAAATAAACGTTGTTCAGACGTCGAGGGCTAATTCTGTTTTCGATGAAAAAAACCTATGTGTTTCCACCGAAAAATCTTTCAGGGGATCGTTTGCAACAGTTTGGCACCATTTCTGAGTGAATTTCAGAATGTCAGATTTTTGCTGAAATTGTGACCGCGCGGCTTAGGGTTTTTGCAAAAAAAAGTTGTTCAGAGGTCGAGGGCTAATTCTGTTTTCGATGATAAAAACCTATCTGTTTCCACCGAAAAAGCTTTCAGGGGATCGTTTGCAACAGTTTGGCACCATTTCTGAGTGAATTTCAGAATGTCAGATTTTTGCTGAAATTGTGACCGCGCGGCTTAGGGATTTTTCAAATAAAAGTTGTTCAGAGGTCGAGGGCTAATTCTGTTTTCGATGATAAAAACCTATCTGTTTCCACCGAAAAAGCTTTCAGGGGATCGTTTGCAACAGTTTGTCACCATTTCTGAGTGAATTTCAGAAGGTCAGATTTTTGCTGAAATTGTGACCGCGCGGCTTAGGGTTTTTTCAAAAAAAAGTTGTTCAGACGTCGAGGGCTAATTCTGTTTTCGATAATAAAAACCTATCTGTTTCCTCCCGAAAACCTTTCAGGCGATCGTTTGCAACAGTTTGGCACCATTTCTGAGTGAATTTCAGAATGTCAGATTTTTGCTGAAATTGTGACCGCGCGGCTTAGGGTTTTTTCAAAAAAAAGTTGTTCAGAGGTCGAGGGCTAATTCTGTTTCCCATGATAAAAACCCATCTGTATCCACCGAAAAAGCTTTCAGGCGATCGATTGCAACAGTTTGGCACCATTTCTGAGTGAATTTCAGAATGTCAGATTTTTGCTGAAATCGTGACCGCGCTGCTTAGGGATTTTTCAAATAAAAGTTGTTCAGACGTCGAGGGCTAATTCTGTTTTCGATGATAAAAACCTATCTGTTTCCACCGAAAAAGCTTTCAGGGGATCGTTTGCAACAGTTTGGCACCATTTCTGAGTGAATTTCAGAATGTCAGATTTTTGCTGAAATTGTGACCGCGCGGCTTAGGGTTTTTGCAAAAAAAAGTTGTTCAGAGGTCGAGGGCTAATTCTGTTTTCGATGATAAAAACCTATCTGTTTCCACCGAAAAAGCTTTCAGGGGATCGTTTGCAACAGTTTGGCACCATTTCTGAGTGAATTTCAGAATGTCAGATTTTTGCTGAAATTGTGACCGCGCGGCTTAGGGATTTTTCAAAAAAAAGTTGTTCAGAGGTCGAGGGCTAATTCTGTTTTCGATGATAAAAACCTATCTGTTTCCACCGAAAAAGCTTTCAGGGGATCGTTTGCAACAGTTTGTCACCATTTCTGAGTGAATTTCAGAAGGTCAGATTTTTGCTGAAATTGTGACCGCGCGGCTTAGGGTTTTTTCAAAAAAAAGTTGTTCAGACGTCGAGGGCTAATTCTGTTTTCGATAATAAAAACCTATCTGTTTCCTCCCGAAAACCTTTCAGGCGATCGTTTGCAACAGTTTGGCACCATTTCTGAGTGAATTTCAGAATGTCAGATTTTTGCTGAAATTGTGACCGCGCGGCTTAGGGTTTTTTCAAAAAAAAGTTGTTCAGAGGTCGAGGGCTAATTCTGTTTCCCATGATAAAAACCCATCTGTATCCACCGAAAAAGCTTTCAGGCGATCGATTGCAACAGTTTGGCACCATTTCTGAGTGAATTTCAGAATGTCAGATTTTTGCTGAAATCGTGACCGCGCTGCTTAGGGATTTTTCAAATAAAAGTTGTTCAGACGTCGAGGGCTAATTCTGTTTTCGATGATAAAAACCTATGTGTTTCCACCGAAGAAGCTTTCAGGGGATCGTTTGCAACAGTTTGGCACCATTTCTGAGTGAATTTCAGAATGTCATATTTTTGCTGAAATTGTGACCGCGTGGCTTAGGGTTTTTTCAAAAAAAAGTTGTTCAGAGGTCGAGGGCTAATTCTCTTTTTGATGATAAAAACCCATCTGTTTCCACCAAAAAATCTTTCAGGGGATCATTTGCAACAGTTTGGCACCATTTCTGAGTGAATTTCAGAATGTCAGATTTTTGCTGAAATCGTGACCGCGCTGCTTAGGGATTTTTCAAATAAAAGTTGTTCAGACGTCGAGGGCTAATTCTGTTTTCGATGATAAAAACCTATCTGTTTCCTCCCGAAAACCTTTCAGGGGATCGTTTGCAACAGTTTGGCACCATTTCTGAGTGAATTTCAGAATGTCAGATTTTTGCTGAAATTGTGACCGCGCGGCTTAGGGATTTTTCAAATAAAAGTTGTTCAGACGTCGAGGGCTAGTTCTGTTTTCGATGAAAAAAACCTATGTGTTTCCACCGAAAAATCTTTCAGGGGATCGTTTGCAACAGTTTGGCACCATTTCTGAGTGAATTTCAGAATGTCAGATTTTTGCTGAAATTGTGACCGCGCGGCTTAGGGTTTTTGCAAAAAAAAGTTGTTCAGAGGTCGAGGGCTAATTCTGTTTTCGATGATAAAAACCTATCTGTTTCCACCGAAAAAGCTTTCAGGGGATCGTTTGCAACAGTTTGGCACCATTTCTGAGTGAATTTCAGAATGTCAGATTTTTGCTGAAATTGTGACCGCGCGGCTTAGGGATTTTTCAAATAAAAGTTGTTCAGAGGTCGAGGGCTAATTCTGTTTTCGATGATAAAAACCTATCTGTTTCCACCGAAAAAGCTTTCAGGGGATCGTTTGCAACAGTTTGTCACCATTTCTGAGTGAATTTCAGAAGGTCAGATTTTTGCTGAAATTGTGACCGCGCGGCTTAGGGTTTTTTCAAAAAAAAGTTGTTCAGACGTCGAGGGCTAATTCTGTTTTCGATGATAAAAACCTATCTGTTTCCTCCCGAAAACCTTTCAGGGGATCGTTTGCAACAGTTTGGCACCATTTCTGAGTGAATTTCAGAATGTCAGATTTTTGCTGAAATTGTGACCGCGCGGCTTCGGGTTTTTTCAAATAAAAGTTGTTCAGAGGTCGAGGGCTAATTCTGTTTTCGATGATAAAAACCTATCTGTTTCCACCGAAAAAGCTTTCAGGGGATCGTTTGCAACAGTTTGGCACAATTTCTGAGTGAATTTCAGAATGTCAGATTTTTGCTGAAATCGTGACCGCGCTGCTTAGGGATTTTTCAAATAAAGGTTGTTCAGACGTCGAGGGCTAATTCTGTTTTCGATGATAAAAACCTATCTGTTTCCTCCCGAAAACCTTTCAGGGGATCGTTTGCAACAGTTTGGCACCATTTCTGAGTGAATTTCAGAATGTCAGATTTTTGCTGAAATTGTGATCGCGCGGCTTAGGGTTTTTTCAAAAAAAAGTTGTTCAGAGGTCGAGGGCTAATTCTGTTTTCGATGATAAAAACCTATCTGTTTCCACCGAAAAAGCTTTCAGGGGATCGTTTGCAACAGTTTGGCACCATTTCTGAGTGAATTTCAGAAGGTCAGATTTTTGCTGAAATTGTGACCGCGCGGCTTAGGGTTTTTTCAAAAAAAAGGTGTTCAGACGTCGAGGGCTAATTCTGTTTTCGATGATAAAAACCTATCTGTTTCCTCCCGAAAACCTTACAGGCGATCATTTGCAACAGTTTGGCACCATTTCTGAGTGAATTTCAAAATGTCCGATTTTTGCTGAAATTGTGACCGCGCGGCTTAGGGATTTTTCAAATAAAAGTTGTTCAGAGGTCGAGGGCTAATTCTGTTTTCGATGATAAAAACCTATCTGTTTCCACCGAAAAATCTTTCAGGGGATCGTTTGCAACAGTTTGTCACCATTTCTGAGTGAATTTCAGAAGGTCAGATTTTTGCTGAAATTGTGACCGCGCGGCTTAGGGTTTTTTCAAAAAAAAGTTGTTCAGACGTCGAGGGCTAATTCTGTTTTCGATGATAAAAACCTATCTGTTTCCTCCCGAAAACCTTTCAGGGGATCGTTTGCAACAGTTTGGCACCATTTCTGAGTGAATTTCAGAATGTCAGATTTTTGCTGAAATTGTGATCGCGCGGCTTAGGGTTTTTTCAAAAAAAAGTTGTTCAGAGGTCGAGGGCTAATTCTGTTTTCGATGAAAAAAACCTATCTGTTTCCACCGAAAAAGCTTTCAGGGGATCGTTTGCAACAGTTTGTCACCATTTCTGAGTGAATTTCAGAATGTCAGATTTTTGCTGAAATTGTGACCGCGCGGCTTAGGGATTTTTCAAATAAAAGTTGTTCAGACGTCGAGGGCTAATTCTGTTTTCGATGATAAAAACCTATCTGTTTCCTCCCGAAAACCTTTCAGGGGATCGTTTGCAACAGTTTGGCACCATTTCTGAGTGAATTTCAGAATGTCAGATTTTTGCTGAAATTGTGACCGCGCGGCTTAGGGTTTTTTTTAAAAAAAGTTGTTCAGAGGTCGAGGGCTAATTCTGTTTTCGATGATAAAAACCTATCTGTTTCCACCGAAAAAGCTTTCAGGGGATCGTTTGCAACAGTTTGTCACCATTTCTGAGTGAATTTCAGAAGGTCAGATTTTTGCTGAAATTGTGACCGCGCGGCTTAGGGATTTTTCAAATAAAAGTTGTTCAGAGGTCGAGGGCTAATTCTGTTTTCGATGATAAAAACCTATCTGTTTCCACCGAAAAAGCTTTCAGGGGATCGTTTGCAACAGTTTGTCACCATTTCTGAGTGAATTTCAGAAGGTCAGATTTTTGCTGAAATTGTGACCGCGCGGCTTAGGGTTTTTTCAAAAAAAAGATGTTCAGACGTCGAGGGCTAATTCTGTTTTCGATGATAAAAACCTATCTGTTTCCTCCCGAAAACCTTTCAGGGGATCGTTTGCAACAGTTTGGCACCATTTCTGAGTGAATTTCAGAATGTCAGATTTTTGCTGAAATTGTGACCGCGCGGCTTAGGGTTTTTTCAAATAAAAGTTGTTCAGAGGTCGAGGGCTAATTCTGTTTTCGATGATAAAAACCTATCTGTTTCCACCGAAAAAGCTTTCAGGGGATCGTTTGCAACAGTTTGGCACCATTTCTGAGTGAATTTCAGAATGTCAGATTTTTGCTGAAATCGTGACCGCGCTGCTTAGGGATTTTTCAAATAAAAGTTGTTCAGACGTCGAGGGCTAATTCTGTTTTCGATGATAAAAACCTATCTGTTTCCTCCCGAAAACCTTTCAGGGGATCGTTTGCAACAGTTTGGCACCATTTCTGAGTGAATTTCAGAATGTCAGATTTTTGCTGAAATTGTGATCGCGCGGCTTAGGGTTTTTTCAAAAAAAAGTTGTTCAGAGGTCGAGGGCTAATTCTGTTTTCGATGAAAAAAACCTATCTGTTTCCACCGAAAAAGCTTTCAGGGGATCGTTTGCAACAGTTTGTCACCATTTCTGAGTGAATTTCAGAATGTCAGATTTTTGCTGAAATTGTGACCGCTCGGCTTAGGGATTTTTCAAATAAAAGTTGTTCAGACGTCGAGGGCTAATTCTGTTTTCGATGATAAAAACCTATCTGTTTCCTCCCGAAAACCTTTCAGGGGATCGTTTGCAACAGTTTGGCACCATTTCTGAGTGAATTTCAGAATGTCAGATTTTTGCTGAAATTGTGACCGCGCGGCTTAGGGTTTTTTTTAAAAAAAGTTGTTCAGAGGTCGAGGGCTAATTCTGTTTTCGATGATAAAAACCTATCTGTTTCCACCGAAAAAACTTTCAGGGGATCGTTTGCAACAGTTTGTCACCATTTCTGAGTGAATTTCAGAAGGTCAGATTTTTGCTGAAATTGTGACCGCGCGGCTTAGGGATTTTTCAAATAAAAGGTGTTCAGACGTCGAGGGCTAATTCTGTTTTCGATGATAAAAACCTATCTGTTTCCTCCCGAAAACCTTTCAGGGGATCGTTTGCAACAGTTTGGCACCATTTCTGAGTGAATTTCAGAATGTCATATTTTTGCTATAATTGTGACCGCGCGGCTTAGGGTTTTTTCAAATAAAAGTTGTTCAGAGGTCGAGGGCTAATTCTGTTTTCGATGATAAAAACCTATCTGTTTCCACCGAAAAAGCTTTCAGGGGATCGTTTGCAACAGTTTGGCACCATTTCTGAGTGAATTTCAGAATGTCAGATTTTTGCTGAAATTGTGACCGCGCGGCTTAGGGATTTTTCAAAAAAAAGGTGTTCAGACGTCGAGGGCTAATTCTGTTTTCGATGATAAAAACCTATCTGTTTCCTCCCGAAAACCTTACAGGCGATCATTTGCAACAGTTTGGCACCATTTCTGAGTGAATTTCAAAATGTCCGATTTTTGCTGAAATTGTGACCGCGCGGCTTAGGGTTTTTTCAAAAAAAAGTTGTTCAGAGGTCGAGGGCTAATTCTGTTTTCGATGATAAAAACCTATGTGTTTCCACCGAAAAAGCTTTCAGGGGATCGTTTGCAACAGTTTGTCACCATTTCTGAGTGAATTTCAGAATGTCAGATTTTTGCTGAAATTGTGACCGCGCGGCTTAGGGTTTTTTCAAATAAAAGTTGTTCAGACGTCGAGGGCTAATTCTGTTTTCGATGATAAAAACCTATCTGTTTCCTCCCGAAAACCTTTCAGGGGATCGTTTGCAACAGTTTGGCACCATTTCTGAGTGAATTTCAGAATGTCAGATTTTTGCTGAAATTGTGACCGCGCGGCTTAGGGTTTTTTTTAAAAAAAGTTGTTCAGAGGTCGAGGGCTAATTCTGTTTTCGATGATAAAAACCTATCTGTTTCCACCGAAAAAGCTTTCAGGGGATCGTTTGCAACAGTTTGTCACCATTTCTGAGTGAATTTCAGAAGGTCAGATTTTTGCTGAAATTGTGACCGCGCGGCTTAGGGATTTTTCAAATAAAAGTTGTTCAGAGGTCGAGGGCTAATTCTGTTTTCGATGATAAAAACCTATCTGTTTCCACCGAAAAAGCTTTCAGGGGATCGTTTGCAACAGTTTGTCACCATTTCTGAGTGAATTTCAGAAGGTCAGATTTTTGCTGAAATTGTGACCGCGCGGCTTAGGGTTTTTTCAAAAAAAAGATGTTCAGACGTCGAGGGCTAATTCTGTTTTCGATGATAAAAACCTATCTGTTTCCTCCCGAAAACCTTTCAGGGGATCGTTTGCAACAGTTTGGCACCATTTCTGAGTGAATTTCAGAATGTCAGATTTTTGCTGAAATTGTGACCGCGCGGCTTAGGGTTTTTTCAAATAAAAGTTGTTCAGAGGTCGAGGGCTAATTCTGTTTTCGATGATAAAAACCTATCTGTTTCCACCGAAAAAGCTTTCAGGGGATCGTTTGCAACAGTTTGGCACCATTTCTGAGTGAATTTCAGAATGTCAGATTTTTGCTGAAATCGTGACCGCGCTGCTTAGGGATTTTTCAAATAAAAGTTGTTCAGACGTCGAGGGCTAATTCTGTTTTCGATGATAAAAACCTATCTGTTTCCTCCCGAAAACCTTTCAGGGGATCGTTTGCAACAGTTTGGCACCATTTCTGAGTGAATTTCAGAATGTCAGATTTTTGCTGAAATTGTGATCGCGCGGCTTAGGGTTTTTTCAAAAAAAAGTTGTTCAGAGGTCGAGGGCTAATTCTGTTTTCGATGAAAAAAACCTATCTGTTTCCACCGAAAAAGCTTTCAGGGGATCGTTTGCAACAGTTTGTCACCATTTCTGAGTGAATTTCAGAATGTCAGATTTTTGCTGAAATTGTGACCGCTCGGCTTAGGGATTTTTCAAATAAAAGTTGTTCAGACGTCGAGGGCTAATTCTGTTTTCGATGATAAAAACCTATCTGTTTCCTCCCGAAAACCTTTCAGGGGATCGTTTGCAACAGTTTGGCACCATTTCTGAGTGAATTTCAGAATGTCAGATTTTTGCTGAAATTGTGACCGCGCGGCTTAGGGTTTTTTTTAAAAAAAGTTGTTCAGAGGTCGAGGGCTAATTCTGTTTTCGATGATAAAAACCTATCTGTTTCCACCGAAAAAACTTTCAGGGGATCGTTTGCAACAGTTTGTCACCATTTCTGAGTGAATTTCAGAAGGTCAGATTTTTGCTGAAATTGTGACCGCGCGGCTTAGGGATTTTTCAAATAAAAGGTGTTCAGACGTCGAGGGCTAATTCTGTTTTCGATGATAAAAACCTATCTGTTTCCTCCCGAAAACCTTACAGGCGATCATTTGCAACAGTTTGGCACCATTTCTGAGTGAATTTCAAAATGTCCGATTTTTGCTGAAATTGTGACCGCGCGGCTTAGGGTTTTTTCAAAAAAAAGTTGTTCAGAGGTCGAGGGCTAATTCTGTTTTCGATGATAAAAACCTATGTGTTTCCACCGAAAAAGCTTTCAGGGGATCGTTTGCAACAGTTTGGCACCATTTCTGAGTGAATTTCAGAATGTCAGATTTTTGCTGAAATTGTGACCGCGCGGCTTAGGGTTTTTTCAAAAAAAAGTTGTTCAGACGTCGAGGGCTAATTCTGTTTTCGATGAAAAAAACCTATGTGTTTCCACCGAAAAAGCTTTCCGGGGATCGTTTGCAACAGTTTGGCACCATTTCTGAGTGAATTTCAGAATGTCAGATTTTTGCTGAAATCGTGACCGCGCTGCTTAGGGATTTTTCAAATAAAGGTTGTTCAGACGTCGAGGGCTAATTCTGTTTTCGATGATAAAAACCTATCTGTTTCCTCCCGAAAACCTTTCAGGGGATCGTTTGCAACAGTTTGGCACCATTTCTGAGTGAATTTCAGAATGTCAGATTTTTGCTGAAATTGTGACCGCGCGGCTTAGGGTTTTTTCAAAAAAATGTTGTTCAGAGGTCGAGGGCTAATTCTGTTTTCGATGATAAAAACCTATGTGTTTCCACCGAAAAAGCTTTCAGGGGATCGTTTGCAACAGTTTGGCACCATTTCTGAGTGAATTTCAGAATGTCAGATTTTTGCTGAAATCGTGACCGCGCTGTTTAGGGATTTTTCAAATAAAAGTTGTTCAGACGTCGAGGGCTAATTCTGTTTTCGATGATAAAAACCTATCTGTTTCCTCCCGAAAACCTTTCAGGGGATCGTTTGCAACAGTTTGGCACCATTTCTGAGTGAATTTCAGAATGTCAGATTTTTGCTGAAATTGTGATCGCGCGGCTTAGGGTTTTTTCAAAAAAAAGTTGTTCAGAGGCCGAGGGCTAATTCTGTTTTCGATGATAAAAACCTATCTGTTTCCACCGAAAAAGCTTTCAGGGGATCGTTTGCAACAGTTTGTCACCATTTCTGAGTGAATTTCAGAATGTCAGATTTTTGCTGAAATTGTGACCGCGCGGCATAGGGATTTTTCAAATAAAAGTTTTTCAGACGTCGAGGGCTAATTCTGTTTTCGATGATAAAAACCTATCTGTTTCCTCCCGAAAACCTTTCAGGGGATCGTTTGCAACAGTTTGGCACCATTTCTGAGTGAATTTCAGAATGTCAGATTTTTGCTGAAATTGTGACCGCGCGGCTTAGGGATTTTTCAAATAAAAGTTGTTCAGACGTCGAGGGCTAATTCTGTTTTCGATGAAAAAAACCTATGTGTTTCCTCCCGAAAACCTTTCAGGGGATCGTTTGCAACAGTTTGGCACCATTTCTGAGTGAATTTCAGAATGTCAGATTTTTGCTGAAATTGTGATCGCGCGGCTTAGGGTTTTTGCAAAAAAAAGTTGTTCAGAGGTCGAGGGCTAATTCTGTTTTCGATGATAAAAACCTATCTGTTTCCACCGAAAAAGCTTTCAGGTGATCGTTTGCAACAGTTTGGCACCATTTCTGAGTGAATTTCAGAATGTCAGATTTTTGCTGAAATTGTGACCGCGCGGCTTAGGGATTTTTCAAATAAAAGTTGTTCAGAGGTCGAGGGCTAATTCTGTTTTCGATGATAAAAACCTATCTGTTTCCACCGAAAAAGCTTTCAGGGGATCGTTTGCAACAGTTTGTCACCATTTCTGAGTGAATTTCAGAAGGTCAGATTTTTGCTGAAATTGTGACCGCGCGGCTTAGGGTTTTTTCAAAAAAAAGTTGTTCAGACGTCGAGGGCTAATTCTGTTTTCGATGATAAAAACCTATCTGTTTCCTCCCGAAAACCTTTCAGGCGATCGTTTCCAACAGTTTGGCACCATTTCTGAGTGAATTTCAGAATGTCAGATTTTTGCTGAAATTGTGACCGCGCGGCTTAGGGTTTTTTCAAAAAAAGGTTGTTCAGAGGTCGAGGGCTAATTCTGTTTCCCATGATAAAAACCCATCTGTATCCACCGAAAAAGCTTTCAGGCGATCGATTGCAACAGTTTGGCACCATTTCTGAGTGAATTTCAGAATGTCAGATTTTTGCTGAAATCGTGACCGCGCTGCTTAGGGATTTTTCAAATAAAAGTTGTTCAGACGTCGAGGGCTAATTCTGTTTTCGATGATAAAAACCTATCTGTTTCCACCGAAAAAGCTTTCAGGGGATCGTTTGCAACAGTTTGTCACCATTTCTGATTGAATTTCAGAATGTCAGATTTTTGCTGAAATTGTGACCGCGCGGCTTAGGGATTTTTCAAATAAAAGTTTTTCAGACGTCGAGGGCTAATTCTGTTTTCGATGATAAAAACCTATCTGTTTCCTCCCGAAAACCTTTCAGGGGATCGTTTGCAACAGTTTGGCACCATTTCTGAGTGAATTTCAGAATGTCAGATTTTTGCTGAAATTGTGACCGCGCGGCTTAGGGATTTTTCAAATAAAAGTTGTTCAGACGTCGAGGGCTAATTCTGTTTTCGATGAAAAAAACCTATGTGTTTCCACCGAAAAATCTTTCAGGGGATCGTTTGCAACAGTTTGGCACCATTTCTGAGTGAATTTCAGAATGTCAGATTTTTGCTGAAATTGTGACCGCGCGGCTTAGGGTTTTTGCAAAAAAAAGTTGTTCAGAGGTCGAGGGCTAATTCTGTTTTCGATGATAAAAACCTATCTGTTTCCACCGAAAAAGCTTTCAGGTGATCGTTTGCAACAGTTTGGCACCATTTCTGAGTGAATTTCAGAATGTCAGATTTTTGCTGAAATTGTGACCGCGCGGCTTAGGGATTTTTCAAATAAAAGTTGTTCAGAGGTCGAGGGCTAATTCTGTTTTGGATGATAAAAACCTATCTGTTTCCACCGAAAAAGCTTTCAGGGGATCGTTTGCAACAGTTTGTCACCATTTCTGAGTGAATTTCAGAAGGTCAGATTTTTGCTGAAATTGTGACCGCGCGGCTTAGGGTTTTTTCAAAAAAAAGTTGTTCAGACGTCGAGGGCTAATTCTGTTTTCGATGATAAAAACCTATCTGTTTCCTCCCGAAAACCTTTCAGGCGATCGTTTGCAACAGTTTGGCACCATTTCTGAGTGAATTTCAGAATGTCAGATTTTTGCTGAAATTGTGACCGCGCGGCTTAGGGTTTTTTCAAAAAAAGGTTGTTCAGAGGTCGAGGGCTAATTCTGTTTCCCATGATAAAAACCCATCTGTATCCACCGAAAAAGCTTTCAGGCGATCGATTGCAACAGTTTGGCACCATTTCTGAGTGAATTTCAGAATGTCAGATTTTTGCTGAAATCGTGACCGCGCTGCTTAGGGATTTTTCAAATAAAAGTTGTTCAGACGTCGAGGGCTAATTCTGTTTTCGATGATAAAAACCTATGTGTTTCCACCGAAGAAGCTTTCAGGGGATCGTTTGCAACAGTTTGGCACCATTTCTGAGTGAATTTCAGAATGTCAGATTTTTGCTGAAATTGTGACCGCGCGGCTTAGGGTTTTTTCAAAAAAAAGTTGTTCAGAGGTCGAGGGCTAATTCTGTTTTCGATGATAAAAACCTATCTGTTTCCACCGAAAAAGCTTTCAGGGGATCGTTTGCAACAGTTTGGCACCATTTCTGAGTGAATTTCAGAATGTCAGATTTTTGCTGAAATCGTGACCGCACTGCTTAGGGATTTTTCAAATAAAAGTTGTTCAGACGTCGAGGGCTAATTCTGTTTTCGATGATAAAAACCTATCTGTTTCCTCCCGAAAACCTTTCAGGGGATCGTTTGCAACAGTTTGGCACCATTTCTGAGTGAATTTCAGAATGTCAGATTTTTGCTGAAATTGTGACCGCGCGGCTTAGGGTTTTTTCAAATAAAAGTTGTTCAGACGTCGAGGGCTAATTCTGTTTTCGATGATAAAAACCTATCTGTTTCCTCCCGAAAACCTTACAGGCGATCATTTGCAACAGTTTGGCACCATTTCTGAGTGAATTTCAAAATGTCCGATTTTTGCTGAAATTGTGACCGCGCGGCTTAGGGTTTTTTCAAAAAAATGTTGTTCAGAGGTCGAGGGCTAATTCTGTTTTCGATGATAAAAACCTATGTGTTTTCACCGAAAAAGCTTTCAGGGGATCGTTTGCAACAGTTTGGCACCATTTCTGAGTGAATTTCAGAATGTCAGATTTTTGCTGAAATCGTGACGTCGAGGGCTAATTCTGTTTTCGATGATAAAAACCTATCTTTTTCCTCCCGAAAACCTTTCAGGGGATCGTTTGCAACAGTTTGGCACCATTTCTGAGTGAATTTCAGAATGTCAGATTTTTGCTGAAATTGTGACCGCGCGGCTTAGGGTTTTTTCAAAAAAAAGTTGTTCAGAGGTCGAGGGCTAATTCTGTTTTCGATGATAAAAACCTATCTGTTTCCACCGAAAAAGCTTTCAGGGGATCGTTTGCAACAGTTTGGCACCATTTCTGAGTGAATTTCAGAATGTCAGATTTTTGCTGAAATCGTGACCGCACTGCTTAGGGATTTTTCAAATAAAAGTTGTTCAGACGTCGAGGGCTAATTCTGTTTTCGATGATAAAAACCTATCTGTTTCCTCCCGAAAACCTTTCAGGGGATCGTTTGCAACAGTTTGGCACCATTTCTGAGTGAATTTCAGAATGTCAGATTTTTGCTGAAATTGTGACCGCGCGGCTTAGGGTTATTTCAAATAAAACTTGTTCAGAGGTCGAGGGCTAATTCTGTTTTCGATGATAAAAACCTATCTATTTCCTCCTGAAAACCTTTCAGGGGATCGTTTGCAACAGTTTGGCACCATTTCTGAGTGAATTTCAGAATGTCAGATTTTTGCTGAAATCGTGACCGCGCTGCTTAGGGATTTTTCAAATAAAAGTTGTTCAGACGTCGATTGCTAATTCTGTTTTCGATGATAAAAACCTATCTGTTTCCTTCCGAAAACCTTTCAGGGGATCGTTTCCAACAGTTTGGCACCATTTCTGAGTGAATTTCAGAATGTCAGATTTTTGCTGAAATTGTGATCGCGCGGCTTAGGGTTTTTTCAAAAAAAAGTTGTTCAGAGTTCGAGGGCTAATTCTGTTTTCGATGATAAAAACCTATCTGTTTCCACCGAAAAAGCTTTCAGGGGATCGTTTGCAACAGTTTGTCACCATTTCTGAATGAATTTTAGAATGTCAGATTTTTGCTGAAATTGTGACCGCGCGGCTTAGGGTTTTTTCAAAAAAAAGTTGTTCAGAGGTCGAGGGCTAATTCTCTTTTTGATGATAAAAACCCATCTGTTTCCACCAAAAAATCTTTCAGGGGATCGTTTGCAACAGTTTGGCACCATTTCTGAGTGAATTTCAGAATGTCAGATTTTTGCTGAAATTGTGACCGCGCGGCTTAGGGTTTTTTCAAAAAAAAGTTGTTCAGAGGTCGAGGGCTAATTCTGTTTTCGATGATAAAAACCTATCTGTTTCCACCGAAAAAGCTTTCAGGGGATCGTTTGCAACAGTTTGGCACCATTTCTGAGTGAATTTCAGAATGTCAGATTTTTGCTGAAATCGTGACCGCACTGCTTAGGGATTTTTCAAATAAAAGTTGTTCAGACGTCGAGGGCTAATTCTGTTTTCGATGATAAAAACCTATCTGTTTCCTCCCGAAAACCTTTCAGGGGATCGTTTGCAACAGTTTGGCACCATTTCTGAGTGAATTTCAGAATGTCAGATTTTTGCTGAAATTGTGACCGCGCGGCTTAGGGTTTTTTCAAATAAAACTTGTTCAGAGGTCGAGGGATAATTCTGTTCTCGATGATAAAAACCTATCTGTTTCCTCCCGAAAACCTTACAGGCGATCATTTGCAACAGTTTGGCACCATTTCTGAGTGAATTTCAAAATGTCCGATTTTTGCTGAAATTGTGACCGCGCGGCTTAGGGTTTTTTCAAAAAAATGTTGTTCAGAGGTCGAGGGCTAATTCTGTTTTCGATGATAAAAACCTATGTGTTTCCACCGAAAAAGCTTTCAGGGGATCGTTTGCAACAGTTTGGCACCATTTCTGAGTGAATTTCAGAATGTCAGATTTTTGCTGAAATCGTGACGTCGAGGGCTAATTCTGTTTTCGATGATAAAAACCTATCTTTTTCCTCCCGAAAACCTTTCAGGGGATCGTTTGCAACAGTTTGGCACCATTTCTGAGTGAATTTCAGAATGTAAGATTTTTGCTGAAATTGTGACCGCGCGGCTTAGGGTTTTTTCAAAAAAAAGTTGTTCAGAGGTCGAGGGCTAATTCTGTTTTCGATGATAAAAACCTATCTGTTTCCACCGAAAAAGCTTTCAGGGGATCGTTTGCAACAGTTTGGCACCATTTCTGAGTGAATTTCAGAATGTCAGATTTTTGCTGAAATCGTGACCGCACTGCTTAGGGATTTTTCAAATAAAAGTTGTTCAGACGTCGAGGGCTAATTCTGTTTTCGATGATAAAAACCTATCTGTTTCCTCCCGAAAACCTTTCAGGGGATCGTTTGCAACAGTTTGGCACCATTTCTGAGTGAATTTCAGAATGTCAGATTTTTGCTGAAATTGTGACCGCGCGGCTTAGGGTTATTTCAAATAAAACTTGTTCAGAGGTCGAGGGCTAATTCTGTTTTCGATGATAAAAACCTATCTATTTCCTCCTGAAAACCTTTCAGGGGATCGTTTGCAACAGTTTGGCACCATTTCTGAGTGAATTTCAGAATGTCAGATTTTTGCTGAAATCGTGACCGCGCTGCTTAGGGATTTTTCAAATAAAAGTTGTTCAGACGTCGATTGCTAATTCTGTTTTCGATGATAAAAACCTATCTGTTTCCTTCCGAAAACCTTTCAGGGGATCGTTTCCAACAGTTTGGCACCATTTCTGAGTGAATTTCAGAATGTCAGATTTTTGCTGAAATTGTGATCGCGCGGCTTAGGGTTTTTTCAAAAAAAAGTTGTTCAGAGGTCGAGGGCTAATTCTGTTTTCGATGATAAAAACCTATCTGTTTCCACCGAAAAAGCTTTCAGGGGATCGTTTGCAACAGTTTGTCACCATTTCTGAGTGAATTTTAGAATGTCAGATTTTTGCTGAAATTGTGACCGCGCGGCTTAGGGTTTTTTCAAAAAAAAGTTGTTCAGAGGTCGAGGGCTAATTCTCTTTTTGATGATAAAAACCCATCTGTTTCCACCAAAAAATCTTTCAGGGGATCGTTTGCAACAGTTTGGCACCATTTCTGAGTGAATTTCAGAATGTCAGATTTTTGCTGAAATTGTGACCGCGCGGCTTAGGGTTTTTTCAAAAAAAAGTTGTTCAGAGGTCGAGGGCTAATTCTGTTTTCGATGATAAAAACCTATCTGTTTCCACCGAAAAAGCTTTCAGGGGATCGTTTGCAACAGTTTGGCACCATTTCTGAGTGAATTTCAGAATGTCAGATTTTTGCTGAAATCGTGACCGCACTGCTTAGGGATTTTTCAAATAAAAGTTGTTCAGACGTCGAGGGCTAATTCTGTTTTCGATGATAAAAACCTATCTGTTTCCTCCCGAAAACCTTTCAGGGGATCGTTCGCAACAGTTTGGCACTATTTCTGAGTGAATTTCAGAATGTCAGATTTTTGCTGAAATTGTGACCGCGCGGCTTAGGGTTTTTTCAAATAAAACTTGTTCAGAGGTCGAGGGATAATTCTGTTCTCGATGATAAAAACCTATCTGTTTCCACCGAAAAAGCTTTCAGGGGATCGTTTGCAACAGTTTGGCACCATTTCTGAGTGAATTTCAGAATGTCAGATTTTTGCTGAAATTGTGATCGCGCGGCTTAGGGTTTTTTCAAAAAAAAGTTGTTCAGAGGTCGAGGGCTAATTCTGTTTTCGATGATAAAAACCTATCTGTTTCCACCGAAAAAGCTTTCAGGGGATCGTTTGCAACAGTTTGTCACCATTTCTGAGTGAATTTCAGAATGTCAGATTTTTGCTGAAATTGTGACCGCGCGGCTTAGGGATTTTTCAAATAAAAGTTGTTCAGACGTCGAGGGCTAATTCTGTTTTCGATGATAAAAACCTATCTGTTTCCTCCCGAAAACCTTTCAGGGGATCGTTTGCAACAGTTTGTCACCATTTCTGAGTGAATTTCAGAATGTCAGATTTTTGCTGAAATTGTGACCGCGCGGCTTAGGGATTTTTCAAATAAAAGTTGTTCAGACGTCGAGGGCTAATTCTGTTTTCGATGATAAAAACCTATCTGTTTCCTCCCGAAAACCTTTCAGGCGATCGTTTGCAACAGTTTGGCACCATTTCTGAGTGAATTTCAGAATGTCAGATTTTTGCTGAAATTGTGACCGCGCGGCTTAGGGATTTTTCCAATAAAAGTTGTTCAGATGTCGATTGCTAATTCTGTTTTCGATGATAAAAACCCATCTGTTTCCACCGAAAAAGCTTTCAGGGGATCGTTTGCAACAGTTTGGCACCATTTCTGAGTGAATTTCAGAATGTCAGATTTTTGCTGAAATCGTGACCGCGCTGCTTAGGGATTTTTTAAATAAAAGTTGTTCAGACGTCGAGGGCTAATTCTGTTTTCGATGATAAAAACCTATCTGTTTCCTCCCGAAAACCTTTCAGGGGATCGTTTGCAACAGTTTGGCACCATTTCTGAGTGAATTTCAGAATGTCAGATTTTTGCTGAAATTGTGACCGCGCGGCTTAGGGTTTTTTCAAAAAAAAGTTGTTCAGAGGTCGAGGGCTAATTCTGTTTTCGATGATAAAAACCTATCTGTTTCCACCGAAAAAGCTTTCAGGGGATCGTTTGCAACAGTTTGGCACCATTTCTGAGTGAATTTCAGAATGTCCGATTTTTGCTGAAATCGTGACCGCACTGCTTAGGGATTTTTCAAATAAAAGTTGTTCAGACGTCGAGGGCTAATTCTGTTTTCGATGATAAAAACCTATCTGTTTCCTCCCGAAAACCTTTCAGGGGATCGTTTGCAACAGTTTGGCACCATTTCTGAGTGAATTTCAGAATGTCAGATTTTTGCTGAAATTGTGATCGCGCGGCTTAGGGTTTTTTCAAAAAAAAGTTGTTCAGAGGTCGAGGGCTAATTCTGTTTTCGATGATAAAAACCTATCTGTTTCCACCGAAAAAGCTTTCAGGGGATCGTTTGCAACAGTTTGTCACCATTTCTGAGTGAATTTCAGAATGTCAGATTTTTGCTGAAATTGTGACCGCGCGGCTTAGGGATTTTTCAAATAAAAGTTGTTCAGACGTCGAGGGCTAATTCTGTTTTCGATGATAAAAACCTATCTGTTTCCTCCCGAAAACCTTTCAGGGGATCGTTTGCAACAGTTTGTCACCATTTCTGAGTGAATTTCAGAATGTCAGATTTTTGCTGAAATTGTGACCGCGCGGCTTAGGGATTTTTCAAATAAAAGTTGTTCAGACGTCGAGGGCTAATTCTGTTTTCGATGATAAAAACCTATCTGTTTCCTCCCGAAAACCTTTCAGGCGATCGTTTGCAACAGTTTGGCACCATTTCTGAGTGAATTTCAGAATGTCAGATTTTTGCTGAAATTGTGACCGCGCGGCTTAGGGATTTTTCCAATAAAAGTTGTTCAGACGTCGATTGCTAATTCTGTTTTCGATGATAAAAACCCATCTGTTTCCACCGAAAAAGCTTTCAGTGGATCGTTTGCAACAGTTTGGCACCATTTCTGAGTGAATTTCAGAATGTCAGATTTCTGCTGAAATCGTGACCGCGCTGCTTAGGGATTTTTCAAATAAAAGTTGTTCAGACGTCGAGGGCTAATTCTGTTTTCGATGATAAAAACCTATCTGTTTCCTCCCGAAAAAGCTTTCAGGGGATCGTTTGCAACAGTTTGGCACCATTTCTGAGTGAATTTCAGAATGTCAGATTTTTGCTGAAATTGTGACCACGCGGCTTAGGGTTTTTTCAAAAAAAAGTTGTTCAGACGTCGAGGGCTAATTCTGTTTCCCATGATAAAAACCCATCTGTATCCACCGAAAAAGCTTTCAGGCGATCGATTGCAACAGTTTGGCACCATTTCTGAGTGAATTTCAGAATGTCAGATTTTTGCTGAAATTGTGACCGCGCGGCTTAGGGTTTTTTCAAAAAAAAGTTGTTCAGAGGTCGAGGGCTAATTCTCTTTTTGATGATAAAAACCCATCTGTTTCCACCAAAAAATCTTTCAGGGGATCGTTTGCAACAGTTTGGCACCATTTCTGAGTGAATTTCAGAATGTCAGATTTTTGCTGAAATCGTGACCGCGCTGCTTAGGGATTTTTCAAATAAAAGTTGTTCAGACGTCGAGGGCTAATTCTGTTTTCGATGATAAAAACCTATCTGTTTCCTCCCGAAAACCTTTCAGGGGATCGTTTGCAACAGTTTGGCACCATTTCTGAGTGAATTTCAGAATGTCAGATTTTTGCTGAAATTGTGACCGCGCGGCTTAGGGTTTTTTCAAAAAAAAAGTTGTTCAGACGTCGAGGGCTAATTCTGTTTTCGATGATAAAAACCTATCTGTTTCCACCGAAAAAGCTTTCAGGGGATCGTTTGCAACAGTTTGGCACCATTTCTGAGTGAATTTCAGAATGTCAGATTTTTGCTGAAATCGTGACCGCACTGCTTAGGGATTTTTCAAATAAAAGTTGTTCAGACGTCGAGGGCTAATTCTGTTTTCGATGATAAAAACCTATCTGTTTCCTCCCGAAAACCTTTCAGGGGATCGTTTGCAACAGTTTGGCACCATTTCTGAGTGAATTTCAGAATGTCAGATTTTTGCTGAAATTGTGACCGCGCGGCTTAGGGTTTTTTCAAATAAAAGTTGTTCAGAGGTCGAGGGCTAATTCTGTTTTCGATGATAAAAACCTATCTGTTTCCACCGAAAAAGCTTTCAGGGGATCGTTTGCAACAGTTTGGCACCATTTCTGAGTGAATTTCAGAATGTCAGATTTTTGCTGAAATCGTGACCGCGCGGCTTAGGGATTTTTCAAAAAAAAGGTGTTCAGACGTCGAGGGCTAATTCTGTTTTCGATGATAAAAACCTATCTGTTTCCTCCCGAAAACCTTACAGGCGATCATTTGCAACAGTTTGGCACCATTTCTGAGTGAATTTCAAAATGTCCGATTTTTGCTGAAATTGTGACCGCGCGGCTTAGGGTTTTTTCAAAAAAATGTTGTTCAGAGGTCGAGGGCTAATTCTGTTTTCGATGATAAAAACCTATGTGTTTCCACCGAAAAAGCTTTCAGGGGATCGTTTGCAACAGTTTGGCACCATTTCTGAGTGAATTTCAGAATGTCAGATTTTTGCTGAAATCGTGACGTCGAGGGCTAATTCTGTTTTCGATGATAAAAACCTATCTGTTTCCACCGAAAAAGCTTTCAGGTGATCGTTTGCAACAGTTTGGCACCATTTCTGAGTGAATTTCAGAATGTCAGATTTTTGCTGAAATTGTGACCGCGCGGCTTAGGGTTTTTTCAAAAAAAAGTTGTTCAGAGTTCGAGGGCTAATTCTGTTTTCGATGATAAAAACCTATCTGTTTCCACCGAAAAAGCTTTCAGGGGATCGTTTGCAACAGTTTGGCACCATTTCTGAGTGAATTTCAGAATGTCAGATTTTTGCTGAAATCGTGACCGCACTGCTTAGGGATTTTTCAAATAAAAGTTGTTCAGACGTCGAGGGCTAATTCTGTTTTCGATGATAAAAACCTATCTGTTTCCTCCCGAAAACCTTTCAGGGGATCGTTTGCAACAGTTTGGCACCATTTCTGAGTGAATTTCAGAATGTCAGATTTTTGCTGAAATTGTGACCGTGCGGCTTAGGGTTTTTTCAAATAAAACTTGTTCAGAGGTCGAGGGCTAATTCTGTTTTCGATGATAAAAACCTATCTGTTTCCACCGAAAAAGCTTTCAGGGGATCGTTTGCAACAGTTTGGCACCATTTCTGAGTGAATTTCAGAATGTCAGATTTTTGCTGAAATCGTGACCGCGCTGCTTAGGGATTTTTCAAATAAAAGTTGTTCAGACGTCGAGGGCTAATTCTGTTTTCGATGATAAAAACCTATCTGTTTCCTCCCGAAAACCTTTCAGGGGATCGTTTCCAACAGTTTGGCACCATTTCTGAGTGAATTTCAGAATGTCAGATTTTTGCTGAAATTGTGATCGCGCGGCTTAGGGTTTTTTCAAAAAAAAGTTGTTCAGAGGTCGAGGGCTAATTCTGTTTTCGATGATAAAAACCTATCTGTTTCCACCGAAAAAGCTTTCAGGGGATCGTTTGCAACAGTTTGTCACCATTTCTGAGTGAATTTCAGAATGTCAGATTTTTTCTGAAATTGTGACCGCGCGGCTTAGGGATTTTTCAAATAAAAGTTGTTCAGACGTCGAGGGCTAATTCTGTTTTCGATGATAAAAACCTATCTGTTTCCTCCCGAAAACCTTTCAGGGGATCGTTTGCAACAGTTTGGCACCATTTCTGAGTGAATTTCAGAATGTCAGATTTTTGCTGAAATTGTGACCGCGCGGCTTAGGGATTTTTCAAATAAAAGTTGTTCAGACGTCGAGGGCTAATTCTGTTTTCGATGATAAAAACCTATCTGTTTCCTCCCGAAAACCTTTCAGGGGATCGTTTGCAACAGTTTGGCACCATTTCTGAGTGAATTTCAGAATGTCAGATTTCTGCTGAAATCGTGACCGCGCTGCTTAGGGATTTTTCAAATAAAAGTTGTTCAGACGTCGAGGGCTAATTCTGTTTTCGATGATAAAAACCTATCTGTTTCCTCCCGAAAAAGCTTTCAGGGGATCGTTTGCAACAGTTTGGCACCATTTCTGAGTGAATTTCAGAATGTCAGATTTTTGCTGAAATTGTGACCACGCGGCTTAGGGTTTTTTCAAAAAAAAGTTGTTCAGACGTCGAGGGCTAATTCTGTTTCCCATGATAAAAACCCATCTGTATCCACCGAAAAAGCTTTCAGGCGATCGATTGCAACAGTTTGGCACCATTTCTGAGTGAATTTCAGAATGTCAGATTTTTGCTGAAATTGTGACCGCGCGGCTTAGGGTTTTTTCAAAAAAAAGTTGTTCAGAGGTCGAGGGCTAATTCTCTTTTTGATGATAAAAACCCATCTGTTTCCACCAAAAAATCTTTCAGGGGATCGTTTGCAACAGTTTGGCACCATTTCTGAGTGAATTTCAGAATGTCAGATTTTTGCTGAAATCGTGACCGCGCTGCTTAGGGATTTTTCAAATAAAAGTTGTTCAGACGTCGAGGGCTAATTCTGTTTTCGATGATAAAAACCTATCTGTTTCCTCCCGAAAACCTTTCAGGGGATCGTTTGCAACAGTTTGGCACCATTTCTGAGTGAATTTCAGAATGTCAGATTTTTGCTGAAATTGTGACCGCGCGGCTTAGGGTTTTTTCAAAAAAAAAGTTGTTCAGACGTCGAGGGCTAATTCTGTTTTCGATGATAAAAACCTATCTGTTTCCACCGAAAAAGCTTTCAGGGGATCGTTTGCAACAGTTTGGCACCATTTCTGAGTGAATTTCAGAATGTCAGATTTTTGCTGAAATCGTGACCGCACTGCTTAGGGATTTTTCAAATAAAAGTTGTTCAGACGTCGAGGGCTAATTCTGTTTTCGATGATAAAAACCTATCTGTTTCCTCCCGAAAACCTTTCAGGGGATCGTTTGCAACAGTTTGGCACCATTTCTGAGTGAATTTCAGAATGTCAGATTTTTGCTGAAATTGTGACCGCGCGGCTTAGGGTTTTTTCAAATAAAAGTTGTTCAGAGGTCGAGGGCTAATTCTGTTTTCGATGATAAAAACCTATCTGTTTCCACCGAAAAAGCTTTCAGGGGATCGTTTGCAACAGTTTGGCACCATTTCTGAGTGAATTTCAGAATGTCAGATTTTTGCTGAAATCGTGACCGCGCGGCTTAGGGATTTTTCAAAAAAAAGGTGTTCAGACGTCGAGGGCTAATTCTGTTTTCGATGATAAAAACCTATCTGTTTCCTCCCGAAAACCTTACAGGCGATCATTTGCAACAGTTTGGCACCATTTCTGAGTGAATTTCAAAATGTCCGATTTTTGCTGAAATTGTGACCGCGCGGCTTAGGGTTTTTTCAAAAAAATGTTGTTCAGAGGTCGAGGGCTAATTCTGTTTTCGATGATAAAAACCTATGTGTTTCCACCGAAAAAGCTTTCAGGGGATCGTTTGCAACAGTTTGGCACCATTTCTGAGTGAATTTCAGAATGTCAGATTTTTGCTGAAATCGTGACGTCGAGGGCTAATTCTGTTTTCGATGATAAAAACCTATCTGTTTCCACCGAAAAAGCTTTCAGGTGATCGTTTGCAACAGTTTGGCACCATTTCTGAGTGAATTTCAGAATGTCAGATTTTTGCTGAAATTGTGACCGCGCGGCTTAGGGTTTTTTCAAAAAAAAGTTGTTCAGAGTTCGAGGGCTAATTCTGTTTTCGATGATAAAAACCTATCTGTTTCCACCGAAAAAGCTTTCAGGGGATCGTTTGCAACAGTTTGGCACCATTTCTGAGTGAATTTCAGAATGTCAGATTTTTGCTGAAATCGTGACCGCACTGCTTAGGGATTTTTCAAATAAAAGTTGTTCAGACGTCGAGGGCTAATTCTGTTTTCGATGATAAAAACCTATCTGTTTCCTCCCGAAAACCTTTCAGGGGATCGTTTGCAACAGTTTGGCACCATTTCTGAGTGAATTTCAGAATGTCAGATTTTTGCTGAAATTGTGACCGTGCGGCTTAGGGTTTTTTCAAATAAAACTTGTTCAGAGGTCGAGGGCTAATTCTGTTTTCGATGATAAAAACCTATCTGTTTCCACCGAAAAAGCTTTCAGGGGATCGTTTGCAACAGTTTGGCACCATTTCTGAGTGAATTTCAGAATGTCAGATTTTTGCTGAAATCGTGACCGCGCTGCTTAGGGATTTTTCAAATAAAAGTTGTTCAGACGTCGAGGGCTAATTCTGTTTTCGATGATAAAAACCTATCTGTTTCCTCCCGAAAACCTTTCAGGGGATCGTTTCCAACAGTTTGGCACCATTTCTGAGTGAATTTCAGAATGTCAGATTTTTGCTGAAATTGTGATCGCGCGGCTTAGGGTTTTTTCAAAAAAAAGTTGTTCAGAGGTCGAGGGCTAATTCTGTTTTCGATGATAAAAACCTATCTGTTTCCACCGAAAAAGCTTTCAGGGGATCGTTTGCAACAGTTTGTCACCATTTCTGAGTGAATTTCAGAATGTCAGATTTTTTCTGAAATTGTGACCGCGCGGCTTAGGGATTTTTCAAATAAAAGTTGTTCAGACGTCGAGGGCTAATTCTGTTTTCGATGATAAAAACCTATCTGTTTCCTCCCGAAAACCTTTCAGGGGATCGTTTGCAACAGTTTGGCACCATTTCTGAGTGAATTTCAGAATGTCAGATTTTTGCTGAAATTGTGACCGCGCGGCTTAGGGATTTTTCAAATAAAAGTTGTTCAGACGTCGAGGGCTAATTCTGTTTTCGATGATAAAAACCTATCTGTTTCCTCCCGAAAACCTTTCAGGCGATCGTTTGCAACAGTTTGGCACCATTTCTGAGTGAATTTCAGAATGTCAGATTTTTGCTGAAATTGTGACCGCGCGGCTTAGGGATTTTTCCAATAAAAGTTGTTCAGACGTCGATTGCTAATTCTGTTTTCGATGATAAAAACCTATCTGTTTCCTCCCGAAAACCTTTCAGGCGATCGTTTGCAACAGTTTGGCACCATTTCTGAGTGAATTTCAGAATGTCAGATTTTTGCTGAAATTGTGACCGCGCGGCTTAGGGATTTTTCAAATAAAAGTTGTTCAGATGTCGAGGGCTAATTCTGTTTTCGATGATAAAAACCTATCTGTTTCCTCCCGAAAACCTTTCAGGCGATCGTTTGCAACAGTTTGGCACCATTTCTGAGTGAATTTCAGAATGTCAGATTTTTGCTGAAATTGTGACCGCGCGGCTTAGGGATTTTTCCAATAAAAGTTGTTCAGACGTCGATTGCTAATTCTGTTTTCGATGATAAAAACCTATCTGTTTCCACCGAAAAAGCTTTCAGGGGATTGTTTGCAACAGTTTGGCACCATTTCTGAGTGAATTTCAGAATGTCAGATTTTTGCTGAAATCGTGACCGCGCGGCTTAGGGATTTTTCAAATAAAAGTTGTTCAGACGTCGAGGGCTAATTCTGTTTTCGATGATAAAAACCTATCTGTTTCCTCCCGAAAACCTTTCAGGGGATGGTTTGCAACAGTTTGGCACCATTTCTGAGTGAATTTCAGAATGTCAGATTTTTGCTGAAATTGTGACTGCGCGGCTTAGGGTTTTTTCAAAAAAAAGTTGTTCAGAGGTCGAGGGCTAATTCTGTTTCCCATGATAAAAACCCATCTGTTTCCACCGGAAAAGCTTTCAGGCGATCGATTGCAACAGTTTGGCACCATTTCTGAGTGAATTTCAGAATGTCAGATTTTTGCTGAAATTGTGACCGCGCGGCTTAGGGTTTTTTCAAAAAAAAGGTGTTCAGACGTCGAGGGCTAATTCTGTTTTCAATGATAAAAACCTATCTGTTTCCTCCCGAAAACATTACAGGCGATCGTTTGCAACAGTTTGGCACCATTTCTGAGTGAATTTCAGAATGTCAGATTTTTGCTGAAATTTTGACCGCGCGGCTTAGGGTTTTTTCAAAAAAAAGTTGTTCAGAGGTTGAGGGCTAATTCTGTTTCCCATGATAAAAACCCATCTGTATCCACCGAAAAAGCTTTCAGGCGATCGATTGCAACAGTTTGGCAACATTTCTGAGTGAATTTCAGAATGTCAGATTTTTGCTGAAATTGTGACCGCGCGGCTTAGGGTTTTTTCAAAAAAAAGTTGTTCAGAGGTCGAGGGCTAATTCTCTTTTTGATGATAAAAACCCATCTGTTTCCACCAGAAAACCTTAAAGGCGATCGTTTGCAACAGTTTGGCACCATTTCTGAGTGAATTGCAGAATGTCAGATTTTTGCTGAAATCGTGACCGCGCTGCTTAGGGATTTTTCAAATAAAAGTTGTTCAGACGTCGAGGGCTAATTCTGTTTTAAATGATAAAAACCTATCTGTTTCCTCCTGAAAACCTTTCAGGGGATCGTTTGCAACAGTTTGGCACCATTTCTGAGTGAATTTCAGAATGTCAGATTTTTGCTGAAATTGTGACCGCGCTGCTTAGGGATTTTTCAAATAAAAGTTGTTCAGACGTCGAGGGCTAATTCTGTTTTCAATGATAAAAACCTATCTGTTTCCTCCCGAAAACATTACAGGCGATCGTTTGCAACAGTTTGGCACCATTTCTGAGTGAATTTCAGAATGTCAGATTTTTGCTGAAATTTTGACCGCGCGGCTTAGGGTTTTTTCAAAAAAAAGTTGTTCAGAGGTTGAGGGCTAATTCTGTTTCCCATGATAAAAACCCATCTGTATCCACCGAAAAAGCTTTCAGGCGATCGATTGCAACAGTTTGGCAACATTTCTGAGTGAATTTCAGAATGTCAGATTTTTGCTGAAATTGTGACCGCGCGGCTTAGGGTTTTTTAAAAAAAAAGTTGTTCAGAGGTCGAGGGCTAATTCTCTTTTTGATGATAAAAACCCATCTGTTTCCACCAGAAAACCTTACAGGCGATCGTTTGCAACAGTTTGGCACCATTTCTGAGTGAATTGCAGAATGTCAGATTTTTGCTGAAATCGTGACCGCGCTGCTTAGGGATTTTTCAAATAAAAGTTGTTCAGACGTCGAGGGCTAATTCTGTTTTCGATGATAAAAACCTATCTGTTTCCTCCTGAAAACCTTTCAGGGGATCGTTTGCAACAGTTTGGCACCATTTCTGAGTGAATTTCAGAATGTCAGATTTTTGCTGAAATTGTGACCGCGCTGCTTAGGGATTTTTCAAATAAAAGTTGTTCAGACGTCGAGGGCTAATTCTGTTTTCGATGATAAAAACCTATCTGTTTCCTCCCGAAAACCTTTCAGGGGATCGTTTCCAACAGTTTGGCACCATTTCTGAGTGAATTTCAGAATGTCAGATTTTTGCTGAAATTGTGATCGCGCGGCTTAGGGTTTTTTCAAAAAAATGTTGTTCAGAGGTCGAGGGCTAATTCTGTTTTCGATGATAAAAACCTATGTGTTTCCACCGAAAAAGCTTTCAGGGGATCGTTTGCAACAGTTTGGCACCATTTCTGAGTGAATTTCAGAATGTCAGATTTTTGCTGAAATCGTGACCGCGCTGCTTAGGGATTTTTCAAATAAAAGTTGTTCAGACGTCGAGGGATAATTCTGTTTTCGATGATAAAAACCTATCTGTTTCCTCCCGAAAACCTTTCAGGGGATCGTTTGCAACAGTTTGGCACCATTTCTGAGTGAATTTCAGAATGTCAGATTTTTGCTGAAATTGTGATCGCGCGGCTTAGGGTTTTTTCAAAAAAAAGTTGTTCAGAGGTCGAGGGCTAATTCTGTTTTCGATGAAAAAAACCTATCTGTTTCCACCGAAAAAGCTTTCAGGGGATCGTTTGCAACAGTTTGTCACCATTTCTGAGTGAATTTCAGAATGTCAGATTTTTGCTGAAATTGTGACCGCGCGGCTTAGGGATTTTTCAAATAAAAGTTGTTCAGACGTCGAGGGCTAATTCTGTTTTCGATGATAAAAACCTATCTGTTTCCTCCCGAAAACCTTTCAGGGGATCGTTTGCAACAGTTTGGCACCATTTCTGAGTGAATTTCAGAATGTCAGATTTTTGCTGAAATTGTGACCGCGCGGCTTAGGGTTTTTTCAAAAAAAAGTTGTTCAGACGTCGAGGGCTAATTCTGTTTTCGATGATAAAAACCTATCTGTTTCCTCCCGAAAACCTTTCAGGGGATCTTTTGCAACAGTTTGGCACCATTTCTGAGTGAATTTCAGAATGTCAGATTTTTGCTGAAATTGTGACCGCGCGGCTTAGGGTTTTTTCAAAAAAAAGTTGTTCAGAGGTCGAGGGCTAATTCTGTTTCCCATGATAAAAACCCATCTGTTTCCACCGGAAAAGCTTTCAGGCGATCGATTGCAACAGTTTGGCACCATTTCTGAGTGAATTTCAGAATGTCAGATTTTTGCTGAAATTGTGACCGCGCGGCTTAGGGTTTTTTCAAAAAAAAGGTGTTCAGACGTCGAGGGCTAATTCTGTTTTCAATGATAAAAACCTATCTGTTTCCTCCCGTAAACATTACAGGCGATCGTTTGCAACAGTTTGGCACCATTTCTGAGTAAATTTCAGAATGTCAGATTTTTGCTGAAATTTTGACCGCGCGGCTTAGGGTTTTTTCAAAAAAAAGTTGTTCAGAGGTTGAGGGCTAATTCTGTTTCCCATGATAAAAACCCATCTGTATCTACCGAAAAAGCTTTCAGGCGATCGATTACAACAGTTTGGCAACATTTCTGAGTGAATTTCAGAATGTCAGATTTTTGCTGAAATTGTGACCGCGCGGCTTAGGGTTTTTTAAAAAAAATGTTGTTCAGAGGTCGAGGGCTAATTCTGTTTTCGATGATAAAAACCTATGTGTTTCCACCGAAAAAGCTTTCAGGGGATCGTTTGCAACAGTTTGGCACCATTTCTGAGTGAATTTCAGAATGTCAGATTTTTGCTGAAATCGTGACCGCGCTGCTTAGGGATTTTTCAAATAAAAGTTGTTCAGACGTCGAGGGATAATTCTGTTTTCGATGATAAAAACCTATCTGTTTCCTCCCGAAAACCTTTCAGGGGATCGTTTGCAACAGTTTGGCACCATTTCTGAGTGAATTTCAGAATGTCAGATTTTTGCTGAAATTGTGATCGCGCGGCTTAGGGTTTTTTCAAAAAAAAGTTGTTCAGAGGTCGAGGGCTAATTCTGTTTTCGATGAAAAAAACCTATCTGTTTCCACCGAAAAAGCTTTCAGGGGATCGTTTGCAACAGTTTGTCACCATTTCTGAGTGAATTTCAGAATGTCAGATTTTTGCTGAAATTGTGACCGCGCGGCTTAGGGATTTTTCAAATAAAAGTTGTTCAGACGTCGAGGGCTAATTCTGTTTTCGATGATAAAAACCTATCTGTTTCCTCCCGAAAACCTTTCAGGGGATCGTTTGCAACAGTTTGGCACCATTTCTGAGTGAATTTCAGAATGTCAGATTTTTGCTGAAATTGTGACCGCGCGGCTTAGGGTTTTTTCAAAAAAAAGTTGTTCAGACGTCGAGGGCTAATTCTGTTTTCGATGATAAAAACCTATCTGTTTCCTCCCGAAAACCTTTCAGGGGATCTTTTGCAACAGTTTGGCACCATTTCTGAGTGAATTTCAGAATGTCAGATTTTTGCTGAAATTGTGACCGCGCGGCTTAGGGTTTTTTCAAAAAAAAGTTGTTCAGAGGTCGAGGGCTAATTCTGTTTCCCATGATAAAAACCCATCTGTTTCCACCGGAAAAGCTTTCAGGCGATCGATTGCAACAGTTTGGCACCATTTCTGAGTGAATTTCAGAATGTCAGATTTTTGCTGAAATTGTGACCGCGCGGCTTAGGGTTTTTTCAAAAAAAAGGTGTTCAGACGTCGAGGGCTAATTCTGTTTTCAATGATAAAAACCTATCTGTTTCCTCCCGTAAACATTACAGGCGATCGTTTGCAACAGTTTGGCACCATTTCTGAGTAAATTTCAGAATGTCAGATTTTTGCTGAAATTTTGACCGCGCGGCTTAGGGTTTTTTCAAAAAAAAGTTGTTCAGAGGTTGAGGGCTAATTCTGTTTCCCATGATAAAAACCCATCTGTATCTACCGAAAAAGCTTTCAGGCGATCGATTACAACAGTTTGGCAACATTTCTGAGTGAATTTCAGAATGTCAGATTTTTGCTGAAATTGTGACCGCGCTGCTTAGGGATTTTTCAAATAAAAGTTGTTCAGACGTCGAGGGCTAATTCTGTTTTCGATGATAAAATCCTATCTGTTTCCTCCCGAAAACCTTTCAGGGGATCGTTTCCAACAGTTTGGCACCATTTCTGAGTGAATTTCAGAATGTCAGATTTTTGCTGAAATTGTGATCGCGCGGCTTAGGGTTTTTTCAAAAAAAAGTTGTTCAGAGGTCGAGGGCTAATTCTGTTTTCGATGAAAAAAACCTATCTGTTTCCACCGAAAAAGCTTTCAGGGGATCGTTTGCAACAGTTTGTCACCATTTCTGAGTGAATTTCAGAATGTCAGATTTTTGCTGAAATTGTGACCGCGCGGCTTAGGGTTTTTTTAAAAAAAAGTTGTTCAGAGGTCGAGGGCTAATTCTCTTTTTGATGATAAAAACCCATCTGTTTCCACCAGAAAACCTTACAGGCGATCGTTTGCAACAGTTTGGCACCATTTCTGAGTGAATTGCAGAATGTCAGATTTTTGCTGAAATCGTGACCGCGCTGCTTAGGGATTT
Organism: Podarcis vaucheri; assembly: GCF_965113315.1. NCBI lineage: Eukaryota > Metazoa > Chordata > Lepidosauria > Squamata > Lacertidae > Podarcis > Podarcis vaucheri. The sequence continues at coordinate 98,118,650 of NC_138762.1, read as the reverse complement.
TTCAAATAAAAGTTGTTCAGACGTCGAGGGCTAATTCTGTTTTCGATGATAAAAACCTATCTGTTTCCTCCTGAAAACCTTTCAGGGGATCGTTTGCAACAGTTTGGCACCATTTCTGAGTGAATTTCAGAATGTCAGATTTTTGCTGAAATTGTGACCGCGCTGCTTAGGGATTTTTCAAATAAAAGTTGTTCAGACGTCGAGGGCTAATTCTGTTTTCGATGATAAAAACCTATCTGTTTCCTCCCGAAAACCTTTCAGGGGATCGTTTCCAACAGTTTGGCACCATTTCTGAGTGAATTTCAGAATGTCAGATTTTTGCTGAAATTGTGATCGCGCGGCTTAGGGTTTTTTCAAAAAAATGTTGTTCAGAGGTCGAGGGCTAATTCTGTTTTCGATGATAAAAACCTATGTGTTTCCACCGAAAAAGCTTTCAGGGGATCGTTTGCAACAGTTTGGCACCATTTCTGAGTGAATTTCAGAATGTCAGATTTTTGCTGAAATCGTGACCGCGCTGCTTAGGGATTTTTCAAATAAAAGTTGTTCAGACGTCGAGGGATAATTCTGTTTTCGATGATAAAAACCTATCTGTTTCCTCCCGAAAACCTTTCAGGGGATCGTTTGCAACAGTTTGGCACCATTTCTGAGTGAATTTCAGAATGTCAGATTTTTGCTGAAATTGTGATCGCGCGGCTTAGGGTTTTTTCAAAAAAAAGTTGTTCAGAGGTCGAGGGCTAATTCTGTTTTCGATGAAAAAAACCTATCTGTTTCCACCGAAAAAGCTTTCAGGGGATCGTTTGCAACAGTTTGTCACCATTTCTGAGTGAATTTCAGAATGTCAGATTTTTGCTGAAATTGTGACCGCGCGGCTTAGGGATTTTTCAAATAAAAGTTGTTCAGACGTCGAGGGCTAATTCTGTTTTCGATGATAAAAACCTATCTGTTTCCTCCCGAAAACCTTTCAGGGGATCGTTTGCAACAGTTTGGCACCATTTCTGAGTGAATTTCAGAATGTCAGATTTTTGCTGAAATTGTGACCGCGCGGCTTAGGGTTTTTTCAAAAAAAAGTTGTTCAGACGTCGAGGGCTAATTCTGTTTTCGATGATAAAAACCTATCTGTTTCCTCCCGAAAACCTTTCAGGGGATCGTTTGCAACAGTTTGGCACCATTTCTGAGTGAATTTCAGAATGTCAGATTTTTGCTGAAATTGTGACCGCGCGGCTTAGGGTTTTTTTTAAAAAAAGTTGTTCAGAGGTCGAGGGCTAATTCTGTTTTCGATGATAAAAACCTATCTGTTTCCACCGAAAAAGCTTTCAGGGGATCGTTTGCAACAGTTTGTCACCATTTCTGAGTGAATTTCAGAATGTCAGATTTTTGCTGAAATTGTGACCGCGCGGCTTAGGGTTTTTTCAAAAAAAAGGTGTTCAGACGTCGAGGGCTAATTCTGTTTTCAATGATAAAAAACCTATCTGTTTCCTCCCGAAAACATTACAGGCGATCGTTTGCAACAGTTTGGCACCATTTCTGAGTGAATTTCAGAATGTCAGATTTTTGCTGAAATTTTGACCGCGCGGCTTAGGGTTTTTTCAAAAAAAAGTTGTTCAGAGGTTGAGGGCTAATTCTGTTTCCCATGATAAAAACCCATCTGTATCCACCGAAAAAGCTTTCAGGCGATCGATTGCAACAGTTTGGCAACATTTCTGAGTGAATTTCAGAATGTCAGATTTTTGCTGAAATTGTGACCGCGCGGCTTAGGGTTTTTTAAAAAAAAAGTTGTTCAGAGGTCGAGGGCTAATTCTCTTTTTGATGATTAAAACCCATCTGTTTCCACCAGAAAACCTTACAGGCGATCGTTTGCAACAGTTTGGCACCATTTCTGAGTGAATTGCAGAATGTCAGATTTTTGCTGAAATCGTGACCGCGCTGCTTAGGGATTTTTCAAATAAAAGTTGTTCAGACGTCGAGGGCTAATTCTGTTTTCGATGATAAAACCCTATCTGTTTCCTCCTGAAAACCTTTCAGGGGATCGTTTGCAACAGTTTGGCACCATTTCTGAGTGAATTTCAGAATGTCAGATTTTTGCTGAAATTGTGACCGCGCTGCTTAGGGATTTTTCAAATAAAAGTTGTTCAGACGTCGAGGGCTAATTCTGTTTTCGATGATAAAATCCTATCTGTTTCCTCCCGAAAACCTTTCAGGGGATCGTTTCCAACAGTTTGGCACCATTTCTGAGTGAATTTCAGAATGTCAGATTTTTGCTGAAATCGTGACCGCGCTGCTTAGGGATTTTTCAAATAAAAGTTGTTCAGACGTCGAGGGCTAATTCTGTTTTCGATGATAAAAACCTGTTTCCTCCCGAAAACCTTTCAGGGGATCGTTTCCAACAGTTTGGCACCATTTCTGAGTGAATTTCAGAATGTCAGATTTTTGCTGAAATTGTGATCGCGCGGCTTAGGGATTTTTCAAATAAAAGTTGTTCAGACGTCGAGGGCTAATTCTGTTTTCGATGATAAAAACCTATCTGTTTCCTCCCGAAAACCTTTCAGGGGATCGTTTGCAACAGTTTGGCACCATTTCTGAGTGAATTTCAGAATGTCAGATTTTTGCTGAAATTGTGACCGCGCGGCTTAGGGATTTTTCCAATAAAAGTTGTTCAGACGTCGAGGGCTAATTCTGTATTCGATGATAAAAACCTATCTGTTTCCTCCCGAAAACCTTTCAGGGGATCGTTTCCAACAGTTTGGCACCATTTCTGAGTGAATTTCAGAATGTCAGATTTTTGCTGAAATTGTGATCGCGCGGCTTAGGGTTTTTTCAAAAAAAAGTTGTTCAGACGTCGATTGCTAATTCTGTTTTCGATGATAAAAACCTATCTGTTTCCACCGAAAAAGCTTTCAGGGGATCGTTTGCAACAGTTTGGCACCATTTCTGAGTGAATTTCATTATGTCCGATTTTTGCTGAAATTGTGACCGCGCGGCTTAGGGTTTTTGCAAAAAAAAGTTGTTCAGACGTCGAGGGCTAATTCTGTTTTCGATGATAAAAACCTATCTGTTTCCTCCCGAAAACCTTTCAGGGGATCGTTTGCAACAGTTTGGCACCATTTCTGAGTGAATTTCAGAATGTCAGATTTTTGCTGAAATTGTGACCGCGCGGCTTAGGGTTTTTTCAAAAAAAAGTTGTTCAGAAGTCGATGGCTAATTCTGTTTTCGATGATAAAAACCTATCTGTTTCCTCCCGAAAACCTTTCAGGGGATCGTTTGCAACAGTTTGGCACCATTTCTGAGTGAATTTCAGAATGTCAGATTTTTGCTGAAATTGTGACCGCGCGGCTTAGGGTTTTTTTTAAAAAAAAGTTGTTCGGACGTCGAGGGCTAATTCGGTTTTCGATGATAAAAACCTATCTGTTTCCTCCCGAAAACCTTTCAGGGGATCGTTTGCAACAGTTTGGCACCATTTCTGAGTGAATTTCAGAATGTCAGATTTTTGCTGAAATTGTCAACGCGCGGCTTAGGGATTTTTAAAAAAAAAGTTGTTCAGACGTCGAGGGCTAATTCTGTTTTCGATGATAAAAACCCATCTGTTTCCACCGAAAAACCTTTCAGGCGATCGTTTTCAACAGTTTGGCACTATTTCTGAGTGAATTTCAGAATGTCAGATTTTTGCTGAAATTGTGACCGCGCGGCTTAGGGTTTTTTCAAAAAAAAGTTGTTCAGACGTCGAGGGCTAATTCTGTTTCCCATGATAAAAACCCATCTGTTTCCACCGAAAAAGCTTTCAGGCGATCGATTGCAACAGTTTGGCACCATTTCTGAGTGAATTTCAGAATGTCAGATTTTTGCTGAAATTGTGACCGCGCGGCTTAGGGTTTTTTCAAAAAAAAGGTGTTCAGACGTCGAGGGCTAATTCTGTTTTCGATGATAAAAACCTATCTGTTTCCACCGAAAAAGCTTTCAGGGGATCGTTTGCAACAGTTTGGCACCATTTCTGAGTGAATTTCAGAATGTCAGATTTTTGCTGAAATTGTGACCGCGCGGCTTAGGGATTTTTCAAATAAAAGTTGTTCAGACGTCGAGGGCTAATTCTGTTTTCGATGATAAAAACCTATCTGTTTCCACCGAAAAAGCTTTCAGGGGATCGTTTGCAACAGTTTGGCACCATTTCTGAGTGAATTTCAGAATGTCAGATTTTTGCTGAAATTGTGACCGCGCGGCTTAGGGATTTTTCAAAAAAAAGGTGTTCAGACGTCGAGGGCTAATTCTGTTTTCGATGATAAAAACCTATCTGTTTCCACCGAAAAAGCTTTCAGGGGATCGTTTGCAACAGTTTGGCACCATTTCTGAGTGAATTTCAGAATGTCCGATTTTTGCTGAAATTGTGACCGCGCGGCTTAGGGTTTTTGCAAAAAAAAGTTGTTCAGACGTCGAGGGCTAATTCTGTTTTCGATGATAAAAACCTATCTGTTTCCTCCCGAAAACCTTTCAGGGGATCGTTTGCAACAGTTTGGCACCATTTCTGAGTGAATTTCAGAATGTCAGATTTTTGCTGAAATTGTGACCGCGCGGCTTAGGGTTTTTTCAAAAAAAAGTTGTTCAGAAGTCGATGGCTAATTCTGTTTTCGATGATAAAAACCTATCTGTTTCCTCCCGAAAACCTTTCAGGGGATCGTTTGCAACAGTTTGGCACCATTTCTGAGTGAATTTCAGAATGTCAGATTTTTGCTGAAATTGTGACCGCGCGGCTTAGGGTTTTTTCAAAAAAAAAGTTGTTCAGACGTCGAGGGCTAATTCGGTTTTCGATGATAAAAACCTATCTGTTTCCTCCCGAAAACCTTACAGGCGATCGTTTGTAACAGTTTGGCAGCATTTTTGAGTGAATTGCAGAAGGTCAGATTTTTGCTGAAATTGTGACCGCGCGGCTTAGGGTTTTTTCAAAAAAAAGTTGTTCAGAGGTTGAGGGCTAATTCTGTTTCCCATGATAAAAACCCATCTGTTTCCACCGAAAAAGCTTTCAGGCGATCGATTGCAACAGTTTGGCACCATTTCTGAGTGAATTTCAGAATGTCAGATTTTTGCTGAAATTGTGACCGCGCGGCTTAGGGATTTTTCAAAAAAAAGGTGTTCAGACGTCGAGGGCTAATTCTGTTTTCGATGATAAAAACCTATCTGTTTCCTCCCGAAAACCTTACAGGCGATCATTTGCAACAGTTTGGCACCATTTCTGAGTGAATTTCAAAATGTCCGATTTTTGCTGAAATTGTGACCGCGCGGCTTAGGGTTTTTTTTAAAAAAAGTTGTTCAGAGGTCGAGGGCTAATTCTGTTTTCGATGATAAAAACCTATCTGTTTCCTCCCGAAAACCTTTCAGGGGATCGTTTGCAACAGTTTGGCACCATTTCTGAGTGAATTTCAGAATGTCAGATTTTTGCTGAAATTGTGACCGCGCGGCTTAGGGATTTTTCAAAAAAAAGTTGTTCAGACGTCGAGGGCTAATTCTGTTTTCGATGATAAAAACCCATCTGTTTCCACCGAAAAACCTTTCAGGCGATCGTTTTCAACAGTTTGGCACCATTTCTGAGTGAATTTCAGAATGTCAGATTTTTGCTGAAATTGTGACCGCGCGGCTTAGGGTTTTTTCAAAAAAAAGTTGTTCAGACGTCGAGGGCTAATTCTGTTTCCCATGATAAAAACCCATCTGTTTCCACCGAAAAAGCTTTCAGGCGATCGATTGCAACAGTTTGGCACCATTTCTGAGTGAATTTCAGAATGTCAGATTTTTGCTGAAATTGTGACCGCGCGGCTTAGGGTTTTTTCAAAAAAAAGGTGTTCAGACGTCGAGGGCTAATTCTGTTTTCGATGATAAAAACCTATCTGTTTCCACCGAAAAAGCTTTCAGGGGATCGTTTGCAACAGTTTGGCACCATTTCTGAGTGAATTTCAGAATGTCCGATTTTTGCTGAATTTGTGACCGCGCGGCTTAGGGATTTTTCAAAAAAAAGGTGTTCAGACGTCGAGGGCTAATTCTGTTTTCGATGATAAAAACCTATCTGTTTCCTCCCGAAAACCTTACAGGCGATCATTTGCAACAGTTTGGCACCATTTCTGAGTGAATTTCAAAATGTCCGATTTTTGCTGAAATTGTGACCGCGCGGCTTAGGGTTTTTTTAAAAAAAAGTTGTTCAGACGTCGAGGGCTAATTCTGTATTCGATGATAAAAACCTATCTGTTTCCTCCCGAAAACCTTTCAGGGGATCGTTTCCAACAGTTTGGCACCATTTCTGAGTGAATTTCAGAATGTCAGATTTTTGCTGAAATTGTGATCGCGCGGCTTAGGGTTTTTTCAAAAAAAAGTTGTTCAGACGTCGATTGCTAATTCTGTTTTCGATGATAAAAACCTATCTGTTTCCACCGAAAAAGCTTTCAGGGGATCGTTTGCAACAGTTTGGCACCATTTCTGAGTGAATTTCATTATGTCCGATTTTTGCTGAAATTGTGACCGCGCGGCTTAGGGTTTTTGCAAAAAAAAGTTGTTCAGACGTCGAGGGCTAATTCTGTTTTCGATGATAAAAACCTATCTGTTTCCTCCCGAAAACCTTTCAGGGGATCGTTTGCAACAGGTTGGCACCATTTCTGAGTGAATTTCAGAATGTCAGATTTTTGCTGAAATTGTGACCGCGCGGCTTAGGGTTTTTTTTTAAAAAAAAGTTGTTCAGACGTCGAGGGCTAATTCGGTTTTCGATGATAAAAACCTATCTGTTTCCTCCCGAAAACCTTTCAGGGGATCGTTTGCAACAGTTTGGCACCATTTCTGAGTGAATTTCAGAATGTCAGATTTTTGCTGAAATTGTCACCGCGCGGCTTAGGGATTTTTAAAAAAAAAGTTGTTCAGACGTCGAGGGCTAATTCTGTTTTCGATGATAAAAACCCATCTGTTTCCACCGAAAAACCTTTCAGGCGATCGTTTTCAACAGTTTGGCACTATTTCTGAGTGAATTTCAGAATGTCAGATTTTTGCTGAAATTGTGACCGCGCGGCTTAGGGTTTTTTCAAAAAAAAGTTGTTCAGACGTCGAGGGCTAATTCTGTTTCCCATGATAAAAACCCATCTGTTTCCACCGAAAAAGCTTTCAGGCGATCGATTGCAACAGTTTGGCACCATTTCTGAGTGAATTTCAGAATGTCAGATTTTTGCTGAAATTGTGACCGCGCGGCTTAGGGTTTTTTCAAAAAAAAGGTGTTCAGACGTCGAGGGCTAATTCTGTTTTCGATGATAAAAACCTATCTGTTTCCACCGAAAAAGCTTTCAGGGGATCGTTTGCAACAGTTTGGCACCATTTCTGAGTGAATTTCAGAATGTCAGATTTTTGCTGAAATTGTGACCGCGCGGCTTAGGGATTTTTCAAATAAAAGTTGTTCAGACGTCGAGGGCTAATTCTGTTTTCGATGATAAAAACCTATCTGTTTCCACCGAAAAAGCTTTCAGGGGATCGTTTGCAACAGTTTGGCACCATTTCTGAGTGAATTTCAGAATGTCAGATTTTTGCTGAAATTGTGACCGCGCGGCTTAGGGATTTTTCAAAAAAAAGGTGTTCAGACGTCGAGGGCTAATTCTGTTTTCGATGATAAAAACCTATCTGTTTCCACCGAAAAAGCTTTCAGGGGATCGTTTGCAACAGTTTGGCACCATTTCTGAGTGAATTTCAGAATGTCCGATTTTTGCTGAAATTGTGACCGCGCGGCTTAGGGTTTTTGCAAAAAAAAGTTGTTCAGACGTCGAGGGCTAATTCTGTTTTCGATGATAAAAACCTATCTGTTTCCTCCCGAAAACCTTTCAGGGGATCGTTTGCAACAGTTTGGCACCATTTCTGAGTGAATTTCAGAATGTCAGATTTTTGCTGAAATTGTGACCGCGCGGCTTAGGGTTTTTTCAAAAAAAAGTTGTTCAGAAGTCGATGGCTAATTCTGTTTTCGATGATAAAAACCTATCTGTTTCCTCCCGAAAACCTTTCAGGGGATCGTTTGCAACAGTTTGGCACCATTTCTGAGTGAATTTCAGAATGTCAGATTTTTGCTGAAATTGTGACCGCGCGGCTTAGGGTTTTTTCAAAAAAAAAGTTGTTCAGACGTCGAGGGCTAATTCGGTTTTCGATGATAAAAACCTATCTGTTTCCTCCCGAAAACCTTACAGGCGATCGTTTGTAACAGTTTGGCAGCATTTTTGAGTGAATTGCAGAAGGTCAGATTTTTGCTGAAATTGTGACCGCGCGGCTTAGGGTTTTTTCAAAAAAAAGTTGTTCAGAGGTTGAGGGCTAATTCTGTTTCCCATGATAAAAACCCATCTGTTTCCACCGAAAAAGCTTTCAGGCGATCGATTGCAACAGTTTGGCACCATTTCTGAGTGAATTTCAGAATGTCAGATTTTTGCTGAAATTGTGACCGCGCGGCTTAGGGATTTTTCAAAAAAAAGGTGTTCAGACGTCGAGGGCTAATTCTGTTTTCGATGATAAAAACCTATCTGTTTCCTCCCGAAAACCTTACAGGCGATCATTTGCAACAGTTTGGCACCATTTCTGAGTGAATTTCAAAATGTCCGATTTTTGCTGAAATTGTGACCGCGCGGCTTAGGGTTTTTTTTAAAAAAAGTTGTTCAGAGGTCGAGGGCTAATTCTGTTTTCGATGATAAAAACCTATCTGTTTCCTCCCGAAAACCTTTCAGGGGATCGTTTGCAACAGTTTGGCACCATTTCTGAGTGAATTTCAGAATGTCAGATTTTTGCTGAAATTGTGACCGCGCGGCTTAGGGATTTTTCAAAAAAAAGTTGTTCAGACGTCGAGGGCTAATTCTGTTTTCGATGATAAAAACCCATCTGTTTCCACCGAAAAACCTTTCAGGCGATCGTTTTCAACAGTTTGGCACTATTTCTGAGTGAATTTCAGAATGTCAGATTTTTGCTGAAATTGTGACCGCGCGGCTTAGGGTTTTTTCAAAAAAAAGTTGTTCAGACGTCGAGGGCTAATTCTGTTTCCCATGATAAAAACCCATCTGTTTCCACCGAAAAAGCTTTCAGGCGATCGATTGCAACAGTTTGGCACCATTTCTGAGTGAATTTCAGAATGTCAGATTTTTGCTGAAATTGTGACCGCGCGGCTTAGGGTTTTTTCAAAAAAAAGGTGTTCAGACGTCGAGGGCTAATTCTGTTTTCGATGATAAAAACCTATCTGTTTCCACCGAAAAAGCTTTCAGGGGATCGTTTGCAACAGTTTGGCACCATTTCTGAGTGAATTTCAGAATGTCAGATTTTTGCTGAAATTGTGACCGCGCGGCTTAGGGATTTTTCAAATAAAAGTTGTTCAGACGTCGAGGGCTAATTCTGTTTTCGATGATAAAAACCTATCTGTTTCCACCGAAAAAGCTTTCAGGGGATCGTTTGCAACAGTTTGGCACCATTTCTGAGTGAATTTCAGAATGTCCGATTTTTGCTGAATTTGTGACCGCGCGGCTTAGGGATTTTTCAAAAAAAAGGTGTTCAGACGTCGAGGGCTAATTCTGTTTTCGATGATAAAAACCTATCTGTTTCCTCCCGAAAACCTTACAGGCGATCATTTGCAACAGTTTGGCACCATTTCTGAGTGAATTTCAAAATGTCCGATTTTTGCTGAAATTGTGACCGCGCGGCTTAGGGTTTTTTTAAAAAAAAGTTGTTCAGAGGTCGAGGGCTAATTCTGTTTTCGATGATAAAAACCTATCTGTTTCCTCCCGAAAACCTTTCAGGGGATCGTTTGCAACAGTTTGGCACCATTTCTGAGTGAATTTCAGAATGTCAGATTTTTGCTGAAATTGTGACCGCGCGGCTTAGGGATTTTTCAAAAAAAAGTTGTTCAGACGTCGAGGGCTAATTCTGTTTTCGATGATAAAAACCCATCTGTTTCCACCGAAAAACCTTTCAGGCGATCGTTTTCAACAGTTTGGCACCATTTCTGAGTGAATTTCAGAATGTCAGATTTTTGCTGAAATTGTGACCGCGCGGCTTAGGGTTTTTTCAAAAAAAAGTTGTTCAGACGTCGAGGGCTAATTCTGTTTCCCATGATAAAAACTTATCTGTTTCCACCGAAAAAGCTTTCAGGCGATCGATTGCAACAGTTTGGCACCATTTCTGAGTGAATTTCAGAATGTCAGATTTTTGCTGAAATTGTGACCGCGCGGCTTAGGGTTTTTTCAAAAAAAAGGTGTTCAGACGTCGAGGGCTAATTCTGTTTTCGATGATAAAAACCTATCTGTTTCCACCGAAAAAGCTTTCAGGGGATCGTTTGCAACAGTTTGGCACCATTTCTGAGTGAATTTCAGAATGTCAGATTTTTGCTGAAATTGTGACCGCGCGGCTTAGGGATTTTTCAAATAAAAGTTGTTCAGACGTCGAGGGCTAATTCTGTTTTCGATGATAAAAACCTATCTGTTTCCACCGAAAAAGCTTTCAGGGGATCGTTTGCAACAGTTTGGTACCATTTCTGAGTGAATTTCAGAATGTCAGATTTTTGCTGAAATTGTGACCGCGCGGCTTAGGGATTTTTCAAAAAAAAGGTGTTCAGACGTCGAGGGCTAATTCTGTTTTCGATGATAAAAACCTATCTGTTTCCACCGAAAAAGCTTTCAGGGGATTGTTTGCAACAGTTTGGCACCATTTCTGAGTGAATTTCAGAATGTCCGATTTTTGCTGAAATTGTGACCGCGCGGCTTAGGGTTTTTGCAAAAAAAAGTTGTTCAGACGTCGAGGGCTAATTCTGTTTTCGATGATAAAAACCTATCTGTTTCCTCCCGAAAACCTTTCAGGGGATCGTTTGCAACAGTTTGGCACCATTTCTGAGTGAATTTCAGAATGTCAGATTTTTGCTGAAATTGTGACCGCGCGGCTTAGGGTTTTTTCAAAAAAAAGTTGTTCAGAAGTCGATGGCTAATTGTGTTTTCGATGATAAAAACCTATCTGTTTCCTCCCGAAAACCTTTCAGGGGATCGTTTGCAACAGTTTGGCACCATTTCTGAGTGAATTTCAGAATGTCAGATTTTTGCTGAAATTGTGACCGCGCGGCTTAGGGTTTTTTCAAAAAAAAAGTTGTTCGGACGTCGAGGGCTAATTCTGTTTTCGATGATAAAAACCTATCTGTTTCCTCCCGAAAACCTTTCAGGGGATCGTTTGCAACAGTTTGGCACCATTTCTGAGTGAATTTCAGAATGTCAGATTTTTGCTGAAATTGTGATCGCGCGGCTTAGGGTTTTTTCAAAAAAAAGTTGTTCAGAGGTCGAGGGCTAATTCTGTTTTCGATGATAAAAACCTATCTGTTTCCACCGAAAAAGCTTTCAGGGGATCGTTTGCAACAGTTTGGCACCATTTCTGAGTGAATTTCAGAATGTCAGATTTTTGCTGAAATTGTGACCGCGCGGCTTAGGGATTTTTCAAAAAAAAGGTGTTCAGACGTCGAGGGCTAATTCTGTTTTCGATGATAAAAACCTATCTGTTTCCTCCCGAAAACCTTACAGGCGATCATTTGCAACAGTTTGGCACCATTTCTGAGTGAATTTCAAAATGTCCGATTTTTGCTGAAATTGTGACCGCGCGGCTTAGGGTTTTTTTAAAAAAAAGTTGTTCAGAGGTCGAGGGCTAATTCTGTTTTCGATGATAAAAACCTATCTGTTTCCTCCCGAAAACCTTTCAGGGGATCGTTTGCAACAGTTTGGCACCATTTCTGAGTGAATTTCAGAATGTCAGATTTTTGCTGAAATTGTGACCGCGCGGCTTAGGGATTTTTCAAAAAAAAGTTGTTCAGACGTCGAGGGCTAATTCTGTTTTCGATGATAAAAACCCATCTGTTTCCACCGAAAAACCTTTCAGGCGATCGTTTTCAACAGTTTGGCACCATTTCTGAGTGAATTTCAGAATGTCAGATTTTTGCTGAAATTGTGACCGCGCGGCTTAGGGTTTTTTCAAAAAAAAGTTGTTCAGACGTCGAGGGCTAATTCTGTTTCCCATGATAAAAACTTATCTGTTTCCACCGAAAAAGCTTTCAGGCGATCGATTGCAAGAGTTTGGCACCATTTCTGAGTGAATTTCAGAATGTCAGATTTTTGCTGAAATTGTGACCGCGCGGCTTAGGGTTTTTTCAAAAAAAAGGTGTTCAGACGTCGAGGGCTAATTCTGTTTTCGATGATAAAAACCTATCTGTTTCCACCGAAAAAGCTTTCAGGGGATCGTTTGCAACAGTTTGGCACCATTTCTGAGTGAATTTCAGAATGTCAGATTTTTGCTGAAATTGTGACCGCGCGGCTTAGGGATTTTTCAAATAAAAGTTGTTCAGACGTCGAGGGCTAATTCTGTTTTCGATGATAAAAACCTATCTGTTTCCACCGAAAAAGCTTTCAGGGGATCGTTTGCAACAGTTTGGCACCATTTCTGAGTGAATTTCAGAATGTCAGATTTTTGCTGAAATTGTGACCGCGCGGCTTAGGGATTTTTCAAAAAAAAGGTGTTCAGACGTCGAGGGCTAATTCTGTTTTCGATGATAAAAACCTATCTGTTTCCACCGAAAAAGCTTTCAGGGGATTGTTTGCAACAGTTTGGCACCATTTCTGAGTGAATTTCAGAATGTCCGATTTTTGCTGAAATTGTGACCGCGCGGCTTAGGGTTTTTGCAAAAAAAAGTTGTTCAGACGTCGAGGGCTAATTCTGTTTTCGATGATAAAAACCTATCTGTTTCCTCCCGAAAACCTTTCAGGGGATCGTTTGCAACAGTTTGGCACCATTTCTGAGTGAATTTCAGAATGTCAGATTTTTGCTGAAATTGTGACCGCGCGGCTTAGGGTTTTTTCAAAAAAAAGTTGTTCAGAAGTCGATGGCTAATTCTGTTTTCGATGATAAAAACCTATCTGTTTCCTCCCGAAAACCTTTCAGGGGATCGTTTGCAACAGTTTGGCACCATTTCTGAGTGAATTTCAGAATGTCAGATTTTTGCTGAAATTGTGACCGCGCGGCTTAGGGTTTTTTCAAAAAAAAAGTTGTTCAGACGTCGAGGGCTAATTCTGTTTTCGATGATAAAAACCTATCTGTTTCCTCCCGAAAACCTTTCAGGGGATCGTTTGCAACAGTTTGGCACCATTTCTGAGTGAATTTCAGAATGTCAGATTTTTGCTGAAATTGTGATCGCGCGGCTTAGGGTTTTTTCAAAAAAAAGTTGTTCAGAGGTCGAGGGCTAATTCTGTTTTCGATGAAAAAAACCTATCTGTTTCCACCGAAAAAGCTTTCAGGGGATCGTTTGCAACAGTTTGTCACCATTTCTGAGTGAATTTCAGAATGTCAGATTTTTGCTGAAATTGTGACCGCGCGGCTTAGGGATTTTTCAAATAAAAGTTGTTCAGACGTCGAGGGCTAATTCTGTTTTCGATGATAAAAACCTATCTGTTTCCTCCCGAAAACCTTTCAGGGGATCGTTTGCAACAGTTTGGCACCATTTCTGAGTGAATTTCAGAATGTCAGATTTTTGCTGAAATTGTGACCGCGCGGCTTAGGGTTTTTTCAAAAAAAAGTTGTTCAGACGTCGAGGGCTAATTCTGTTTTCGATGATAAAAACCTATCTGTTTCATCCCGAAAACCTTTCAGGGGATCGTTTGCAACAGTTTGGCACCATTTCTGAGTGAATTTCAGAATGTCAGATTTTTGCTGAAATTGTGACCGCGCGGCTTAGGGTTTTTTCAAAAAAAAGTTGTTCAGAGGTCGAGGGCTAATTCTGTTTTCGATGAAAAAAACCTATCTGTTTCCACCGAAAAAGCTTTCAGGGGATCGTTTGCAACAGTTTGTCACCATTTCTGAGTGAATTTCAGAATGTCAGATTTTTGCTGAAATTGTGACCGCGCGGCTTAGGGATTTTTCAAATAAAAGTTGTTCAGACGTCGAGGGCTAATTCTGTTTTCGATGATAAAAACCTATCTGTTTCCACCGAAAAAGCTTTCAGGGGATCGTTTGCAACAGTTTGGCACCATTTCTGAGTGAATTTCAGAATGTCAGATTTTTGCTGAAATTGTGACCGCGCGGCTCAGGGTTTTTTCAAAAAAAAGTTGTTCAGACGTCGAGGGCTAATTCTGTTTTCGATGATAAAAACCTATCTGTTTCCTCCCGAAAACCTTTCAGGGGATCGTTTGCAACAGTTTGGCACCATTTCTGAGTGAATTTCAGAATGTCAGATTTTTGCTGAAATTGTGACCGCGCGGCTTAGGGTTTTTTCAAAAAAAAGTTGTTCAGAGGTCGAGGGCTAATTCTGTTTCCCATGATAAAAACCCATCTGTTTCCACCGGAAAAGCTTTCAGGCGATCGATTGCAACAGTTTGGCACCATTTCTGAGTGAATTTCAGAATGTCAGATTTTTGCTGAAATTGTGACCGCGCGGCTTAGGGTTTTTTCAAAAAAAAGGTGTTCAGACGTCGAGGGCTAATTCTGTTTTCAATGATAAAAACCTATCTGTTTCCTCCCGAAAACATTACAGGCGATCGTTTGCAACAGTTTGGCACCATTTCTGAGTGAATTTCAGAATGTCAGATTTTTGCTGAAATTTTGACCGCGCGGCTTAGGGTTTTTTCAAAAAAAAGTTGTTCAGAGGTTGAGGGCTAATTCTGTTTCCCATGATTAAAACCCATCTGTATCCACCGAAAAAGCTTTCAGGCGATCGATTGCAACAGTTTGGCAACATTTCTGAGTGAATTTCAGAATGTCAGATTTTTGCTGAAATTGTGACCGCGCGGCTTAGGGTTTTTTCAAAAAAAAGTTGTTCAGAGGTCGAGGGCTAATTCTCTTTTTGATGATAAAAACCCATCTGTTTCCACCAGAAAACCTTACAGGCGATCGTTTGCAACAGTTTGGCACCATTTCTGAGTGAATTGCAGAATGTCAGATTTTTGCTGAAATCGTGACCGCGCTGCTTAGGGATTTTTCAAATAAAAGTTGTTCAGACGTCGAGGGCTAATTCTGTTTTCGATGATAAAAACCTATCTGTTTCCTCCTGAAAACCTTTCAGGGGATCGTTTGCAACAGTTTGGCACCATTTCTGAGTGAATTTCAGAATGTCAGATTTTTGCTGAAATTGTGACCGCGCTGCTTAGGGATTTTTCAAATAAAAGTTGTTCAGACGTCGAGGGCTAATTCTGTTTTCGATGATAAAATCCTATCTGTTTCCTCCCGAAAACCTTTCAGGGGATCGTTTCCAACAGTTTGGCACCATTTCTGAGTGAATTTCAGAATGTCAGATTTTTGCTGAAATTGTGATCGCGCGGCTTAGGGTTTTTTCAAAAAAAAGTTGTTCAGACGTCGAGGGCTAATTCTGTTTTCGATGATAAAAACCTATCTGTTTCCACCGAAAAAGCTTTCAGGGGATCGTTTGCAACAGTTTGTCACCATTTCTGAGTGAATTTCAGAATGTCAGATTTTTGCTGAAATTGTGACCGCGCGGCTTAGGGATTTTTCAAATAAAAGTTGTTCAGACGTCGAGGGCTAATTCTGTTTTCGATGATAAAAACCTATCTGTTTCCTCCCGAAAACCTTTCAGGGGATCGTTTGCAACAGTTTGGCACCATTTCTGAGTGAATTTCAGAATGTCAGATTTTTGCTGAAATTGTGACCGCGCGGCTTAGGGATTTTTCCAATAAAAGTTGTTCAGACGTCGATTGCTAATTCTGTTTTCGATGATAAAAACCTATCTGTTTCCACCGAAAAATCTTTCAGGGGATCGTTTGCAACAGTTTGGCACCATTTCTGAGTGAATTTCAGAATGTCAGATTTTTGCTGAAATTGTGATCGCGCGGCTTAGGGTTTTTTCAAAAAAATGTTGTTCAGAGGTCGAGGGCTAATTCTGTTTTCGATGATAAAAACCTATGTGTTTCCACCGAAAAAGCTTTCAGGGGATCGTTTGCAACAGTTTGGCACCATTTCTGAGTGAATTTCAGAATGTCAGATTTTTGCTGAAATCGTGACCGCGCTGCTTAGGGATTTTTCAAATAAAAGTTGTTCAGACGTCGAGGGCTAATTCTGTTTTCGATGATAAAAACCTATCTGTTTCCTCCCGAAAACCTTTCAGGGGATCGTTTGCAACAGTTTGGCACCATTTCTGAGTGAATTTCAGAATGTCAGATTTTTGCTGAAATTGTGATCGCGCGGCTTAGGGTTTTTTCAAAAAAAAGTTGTTCAGAGGTCGAGGGCTAATTCTGTTTTCGATGAAAAAAACCTATCTGTTTCCACCGAAAAAGCTTTCAGGGGATCGTTTGCAACAGTTTGTCACCATTTCTGAGTGAATTTCAGAATGTCAGATTTTTGCTGAAATTGTGACCGCGCGGCTTAGGGATTTTTCAAATAAAAGTTGTTCAGACGTCGAGGGCTAATTCTGTTTTCGATGATAAAAACCTATCTGTTTCCTCCCGAAAACCTTTCAGGGGATCGTTTGCAACAGTTTGGCACCATTTCTGAGTGAATTTCAGAATGTCAGATTTTTGCTGAAATTGTGACCGCGCAGCTTAGGGTTTTTGCAAAAAAAAGTTGTTCAGACGTCGAGGGCTAATTCTGTTTTCGATGATAAAAACCTATCTGTTTCCTCCCGAAAACCTTTCAGGGGATCGTTTGCAACAGTTTGGCACCATTTCTGAGTGAATTTCAGAATGTCAGATTTTTGCTGAAATTGTGACCGCGCGGCTTAGGGTTTTTTCAAAAAAAAGTTGTTCAGAGGTCGAGGGCTAATTCTGTTTTCGATGAAAAAAACCTATCTGTTTCCACCGAAAAAGCTTTCAGGGGATCGTTTGCAACAGTTTGTCACCATTTCTGAGTGAATTTCAGAATGTCAGATTTTTGCTGAAATTGTGACCGCGCGGCTTAGGGATTTTTCAAATAAAAGTTGTTCAGACGTCGAGGGCTAATTCTGTTTTCGATGATAAAAACCTATCTGTTTCCTCCCGAAAACCTTTCAGGGGATCGTTTGCAACAGTTTGGCACCATTTCTGAGTGAATTTCAGAATGTCAGATTTTTGCTGAAATTGTGACCGCGCGGCTTAGGGTTTTTTCAAAAAAAAGTTGTTCAGACGTCGAGGGCTAATTCTGTTTTCGATGATAAAAACCTATCTGTTTCCTCCCGAAAACCTTTCAGGGGATCGTTTGCAACAGTTTGGCACCATTTCTGAGTGAATTTCAGAATGTCAGATTTTTGCTGAAATTGTGACCGCGCGGCTTAGGGTTTTTTCAAAAAAAAGTTGTTCAGAGGTCGAGGGCTAATTCTGTTTCCCATGATAAAAACCCATCTGTTTCCACCGGAAAAGCTTTCAGGCGATCGATTGCAACAGTTTGGCACCATTTCTGAGTGAATTTCAGAATGTCAGATTTTTGCTGAAATTGTGACCGCGCGGCTTAGGGTTTTTTCAAAAAAAAGGTGTTCAGACGTCGAGGGCTAATTCTGTTTTCAATGATAAAAACCTATCTGTTTCCTCCCGAAAACATTACAGGCGATCGTTTGCAACAGTTTGGCACCATTTCTGAGTGAATTTCAGAATGTCAGATTTTTGCTGAAATTTTGACCGCGCGGCTTAGGGTTTTTTCAAAAAAAAGTTGTTCAGAGGTTGAGGGCTAATTCTGTTTCCCATGATAAAAACCCATCTGTATCCACCGAAAAAGCTTTCAGGCGATCGATTGCTACAGTTTGGCAACATTTCTGAGTGAATTTCAGAATGTCAGATTTTTGCTGAAATTGTGACCGCGCGGCTTAGGGTTTTTTCAAAAAAAAGTTGTTCAGAGGTCGAGGGCTAATTCTCTTTTTGATGATAAAAACCCATCTGTTTCCACCAGAAAACCTTACAGGCGATCGTTTGCAACAGTTTGGCACCATTTCTGAGTGAATTGCAGAATGTCAGATTTTTGCTGAAATCGTGACCGCGCTGCTTAGGGATTTTTCAAATAAAAGTTGTTCAGACGTCGAGGGCTAATTCTGTTTTCGATGATAAAAACCTATCTGTTTCCTCCTGAAAACCTTTCAGGGGATCGTTTGCAACAGTTTGGCACCATTTCTGAGTGAATTTCAGAATGTCAGATTTTTGCTGAAATTGTGACCGCGCTGCTTAGGGATTTTTCAAATAAAAGTTGTTCAGACGTCGAGGGCTAATTCTGTTTTCGATGATAAAATCCTATCTGTTTCCTCCCGAAAACCTTTCAGGGGATCGTTTCCAACAGTTTGGCACCATTTCTGAGTGAATTTCAGAATGTCAGATTTTTGCTGAAATTGTGATCGCGCGGCTTAGGGTTTTTTCAAAAAAATGTTGTTCAGAGGTCGAGGGCTAATTCTGTTTTCGATGATAAAAACCTATGTGTTTCCACCGAAAAAGCTTTCAGGGGATCGTTTGCAACAGTTTGGCACCATTTCTGAGTGAATTTCAGAATGTCAGATTTTTGCTGAAATCGTGACCGCGCTGCTTAGGGATTTTTCAAATAAAAGTTGTTCAGACGTCGAGGGCTAATTCTGTTTTTGATGATAAAAACCTGTTTCCTCCCGAAAACCTTTCAGGGGATTGTTTCCAACAGTTTGGCACCATTTCTGAGTGAATTTCAGAATGTCAGATTTTTGCTGAAATTGTGATCGCGCGGCTTAGGGTTTTTTCAAAAAAAAGTTGTTCAGAGGTCGAGGGCTAATTCTCTTTTTGATGATAAAAACCCATCTGTTTCCACCAGAAAACCTTACAGGCGATCGTTTGCAACAGTTTGGCACCATTTCTGAGTGAATTGCAGAATGTCAGATTTTTGCTGAAATCGTGACCGCGCTGCTTAGGGATTTTTCAAATAAAAGTTGTTCAGACGTCGAGGGCTAATTCTGTTTTCGATGATAAAAACCTATCTGTTTCCTCCTGAAAACCTTTCAGGGGATCGTTTGCAACAGTTTGGCACCATTTCTGAGTGAATTTCAGAATGTCAGATTTTTGCTGAAATTGTGACCGCGCTGCTTAGGGATTTTTCAAATAAAAGTTGTTCAGACGTCGAGGGCTAATTCTGTTTTCGATGATAAAATCCTATCTGTTTCCTCCCGAAAACCTTTCAGGGGATCGTTTCCAACAGTTTGGCACCATTTCTGAGTGAATTTCAGAATGTCAGATTTTTGCTGAAATTGTGATCGCGCGGCTTAGGGTTTTTTCAAAAAAATGTTGTTCAGAGGTCGAGGGCTAATTCTGTTTTCGATGATAAAAACCTATGTGTTTCCACCGAAAAAGCTTTCAGGGGATCGTTTGCAACAGTTTGGCACCATTTCTGAGTGAATTTCAGAATGTCAGATTTTTGCTGAAATCGTGACCGCGCTGCTTAGGGATTTTTCAAATAAAAGTTGTTCAGACGTCGAGGGCTAATTCTGTTTTTGATGATAAAAACCTGTTTCCTCCCGAAAACCTTTCAGGGGATTGTTTCCAACAGTTTGGCACCATTTCTGAGTGAATTTCAGAATGTCAGATTTTTGCTGAAATTGTGATCGCGCGGCTTAGGGTTTTTTCAAAAAAAAGTTGTTCAGAGGTCGAGGGCTAATTCTGTTTTCGATGATAAAAACCTATCTGTTTCCACCGAAAAAGCTTTCAGGGGATCGTTTGCAACAGTTTGTCACCATTTCTGAGTGAATTTCAGAATGTCAGATTTTTGCTGAAATTGTGACCGCGCGGCTTAGGGATTTTTCAAATAAAAGTTGTTCAGACGTCGAGGGCTAATTCTGTTTTCGATGATAAAAACCTATCTGTTTCCTCCCGAAAACCTTTCAGGGGATCGTTTGCAACAGTTTGGCACCATTTCTGAGTGAATTTCAGAATGTCAGATTTTTGCTGAAATTGTGACCGCGCGGCTTAGGGATTTTTCCAATAAAAGTTGTTCAGACGTCGATTGCTAATTCTGTTTTCGATGATAAAAACCTATCTGTTTCCACCGAAAAATCTTTCAGGGGATCGTTTGCAACAGTTTGGCACCATTTCTGAGTGAATTTCAGAATGTCAGATTTTTGCTGAAATCGTGACCGCGCTGCTTAGGGATTTTTCAAATAAAAGTTGTTCAGACGTCGAGGGCTAATTCTGTTTTCGATGATAAAAACCTATCTGTTTCCTCCCGAAAACCTTTCAGGGGATCGTTTGCAACAGTTTGGCACCATTTCTGAGTGAATTTCAGAATGTCAGATTTTTGCTGAAATTGTGATCGCGCGGCTTAGGGTTTTTTCAAAAAAAAGTTGTTCAGAGGTCGAGGGCTAATTCTGTTTTCGATGATAAAAACCTATCTGTTTCCACCGAAAAATCTTTCAGGGGATCGTTTGCAACAGTTTGGCACCATTTCTGAGTGAATTTCAGAATGTCAGATTTTTGCTGAAATTGTGATCGCGCGGCTTAGGGTTTTTTCAAAAAAATGTTGTTCAGAGGTCGAGGGCTAATTCTGTTTTCGATGATAAAAACCTATGTGTTTCCACCGAAAAAGCTTTCAGGGGATCGTTTGCAACAGTTTGGCACCATTTCTGAGTGAATTTCAGAATGTCAGATTTTTGCTGAAATCGTGACCGCGCTGCTTAGGGATTTTTCAAATAAAAGTTGTTCAGACGTCGAGGGCTAATTCTGTTTTCGATGATAAAAACCTATCTGTTTCCTCCCGAAAACCTTTCAGGGGATCGTTTGCAACAGTTTGGCACCATTTCTGAGTGAATTTCAGAATGTCAGATTTTTGCTGAAATTGTGATCGCGCGGCTTAGGGTTTTTTCAAAAAAAAGTTGTTCAGAGGTCGAGGGCTAATTCTGTTTTCGATGAAAAAAACCTATCTGTTTCCACCGAAAAAGCTTTCAGGGGATCGTTTGCAACAGTTTGTCACCATTTCTGAGTGAATTTCAGAATGTCAGATTTTTGCTGAAATTGTGACCGCGCGGCTTAGGGATTTTTCAAATAAAAGTTGTTCAGACGTCGAGGGCTAATTCTGTTTTCGATGATAAAAACCTATCTGTTTCCTCCCGAAAACCTTTCAGGGGATCGTTTGCAACAGTTTGGCACCATTTCTGAGTGAATTTCAGAATGTCAGATTTTTGCTGAAATTGTGACCGCGCAGCTTAGGGTTTTTGCAAAAAAAAGTTGTTCAGACGTCGAGGGCTAATTCTGTTTTCGATGATAAAAACCTATCTGTTTCCTCCCGAAAACCTTTCAGGGGATCGTTTGCAACAGTTTGGCACCATTTCTGAGTGAATTTCAGAATGTCAGATTTTTGCTGAAATTGTGACCGCGCGGCTTAGGGTTTTTTCAAAAAAAAGTTGTTCAGAGGTCGAGGGCTAATTCTGTTTTCGATGAAAAAAACCTATCTGTTTCCACCGAAAAAGCTTTCAGGGGATCGTTTGCAACAGTTTGTCACCATTTCTGAGTGAATTTCAGAATGTCAGATTTTTGCTGAAATTGTGACCGCGCGGCTTAGGGATTTTTCAAATAAAAGTTGTTCAGACGTCGAGGGCTAATTCTGTTTTCGATGATAAAAACCTATCTGTTTCCTCCCGAAAACCTTTCAGGGGATCGTTTGCAACAGTTTGGCACCATTTCTGAGTGAATTTCAGAATGTCAGATTTTTGCTGAAATTGTGACCGCGCGGCTTAGGGTTTTTTCAAAAAAAAGTTGTTCAGACGTCGAGGGCTAATTCTGTTTTCGATGATAAAAACCTATCTGTTTCCTCCCGAAAACCTTTCAGGGGATCGTTTGCAACAGTTTGGCACCATTTCTGAGTGAATTTCAGAATGTCAGATTTTTGCTGAAATTGTGACCGCGCGGCTTAGGGTTTTTTCAAAAAAAAGTTGTTCAGAGGTCGAGGGCTAATTCTGTTTCCCATGATAAAAACCCATCTGTTTCCACCGGAAAAGCTTTCAGGCGATCGATTGCAACAGTTTGGCACCATTTCTGAGTGAATTTCAGAATGTCAGATTTTTGCTGAAATTGTGACCGCGCGGCTTAGGGTTTTTTCAAAAAAAAGGTGTTCAGACGTCGAGGGCTAATTCTGTTTTCAATGATAAAAACCTATCTGTTTCCTCCCGAAAACATTACAGGCGATCGTTTGCAACAGTTTGGCACCATTTCTGAGTGAATTTCAGAATGTCAGATTTTTGCTGAAATTTTGACCGCGCGGCTTAGGGTTTTTTCAAAAAAAAGTTGTTCAGAGGTTGAGGGCTAATTCTGTTTCCCATGATAAAAACCCATCTGTATCCACCGAAAAAGCTTTCAGGCGATCGATTGCAACAGTTTGGCAACATTTCTGAGTGAATTTCAGAATGTCAGATTTTTGCTGAAATTGTGACCGCGCGGCTTAGGGTTTTTTCAAAAAAAAGTTGTTCAGAGGTCGAGGGCTAATTCTCTTTTTGATGATAAAAACCCATCTGTTTCCACCAGAAAACCTTACAGGCGATCGTTTGCAACAGTTTGGCACCATTTCTGAGTGAATTGCAGAATGTCAGATTTTTGCTGAAATCGTGACCGCGCTGCTTAGGGATTTTTCAAATAAAAGTTGTTCAGACGTCGAGGGCTAATTCTGTTTTCGATGATAAAAACCTATCTGTTTCCTCCTGAAAACCTTTCAGGGGATCGTTTGCAACAGTTTGGCACCATTTCTGAGTGAATTTCAGAATGTCAGATTTTTGCTGAAATTGTGACCGCGCTGCTTAGGGATTTTTCAAATAAAAGTTGTTCAGACGTCGAGGGCTAATTCTGTTTTCGATGATAAAATCCTATCTGTTTCCTCCCGAAAACCTTTCAGGGGATCGTTTCCAACAGTTTGGCACCATTTCTGAGTGAATTTCAGAATGTCAGATTTTTGCTGAAATTGTGATCGCGCGGCTTAGGGTTTTTTCAAAAAAATGTTGTTCAGAGGTCGAGGGCTAATTCTGTTTTCGATGATAAAAACCTATGTGTTTCCACCGAAAAAGCTTTCAGGGGATCGTTTGCAACAGTTTGGCACCATTTCTGAGTGAATTTCAGAATGTCAGATTTTTGCTGAAATCGTGACCGCGCTGCTTAGGGATTTTTCAAATAAAAGTTGTTCAGACGTCGAGGGCTAATTCTGTTTTTGATGATAAAAACCTGTTTCCTCCCGAAAACCTTTCAGGGGATCGTTTCCAACAGTTTGGCACCATTTCTGAGTGAATTTCAGAATGTCAGATTTTTGCTGAAATTGTGATCGCGCGGCTTAGGGTTTTTTCAAAAAAAAGTTGTTCAGAGGTCGAGGGCTAATTCTGTTTTCGATGATAAAAACCTATCTGTTTCCACCGAAAAAGCTTTCAGGGGATCGTTTGCAACAGTTTGTCACCATTTCTGAGTGAATTTCAGAATGTCAGATTTTTGCTGAAATCGTGACCGCGCGGCTTAGGGATTTTTCAAATAAAAGTTGTTCAGACGTCAAGGGCTAATTCTGTTTTTGATGATAAAAACCTATCTGTTTCCTCCCGAAAACCTTTCAGGGGATCGTTTGCAACAGTTTGGCACCATTTCTGAGTGAATTTCAGAATGTCAGATTTTTGCTGAAATTGTGATCGCGCGGCTTAGGGTTTTTTCAAAAAAAAGTTGTTCAGAGGTCGAGGGCTAATTCTGTTTTCGATGAAAAAAACCTATCTGTTTCCACCGAAAAAGCTTTCAGGGGATCGTTTGCAACAGTTTGTCACCATTTCTGAGTGAATTTCAGAATGTCAGATTTTTGCTGAAATTGTGACCGCGCGGCTTAGGGATTTTTCAAATAAAAGTTGTTCAGACGTCGAGGGCTAATTCTGTTTTCGATGATAAAAACCTATCTGTTTCCTCCCGAAAACCTTTCAGGGGATCGTTTGCAACAGTTTGGCACCATTTCTGAGTGAATTTCAGAATGTCAGATTTTTGCTGAAATTGTGACCGCGCGGCTTAGGGTTTTTGCAAAAAAAAGTTGTTCAGACGTCGAGGGCTAATTCTGTTTTCGATGATAAAAACCTATCTGTTTCCTCCCGAAAACCTTTCAGGGGATCGTTTGCAACAGTTTGGCACCATTTCTGAGTGAATTTCAGAATGTCAGATTTTTGCTGAAATTGTGACCGCGCGGCTTAGGGTTTTTTCAAAAAAAAGTTGTTCAGAGGTCGAGGGCTAATTCTGTTTTCGATGAAAAAAACCTATCTGTTTCCACCGAAAAAGCTTTCAGGGGATCGTTTGCAACAGTTTGTCACCATTTCTGAGTGAATTTCAGAATGTAAGATTTTTGCTGAAATTGTGACCGCGCGGCTTAGGGATTTTTCAAATAAAAGTTGTTCAGACGTCGAGGGCTAATTCTGTTTTCGATGATAAAAACCTATCTGTTTCCTCCCGAAAACCTTTCAGGGGATCGTTTGCAACAGTTTGGCACCATTTCTGAGTGAATTTCAGAATGTCAGATTTTTGCTGAAATTGTGACCGCGCGGCTTAGGGTTTTTTCAAAAAAAAGTTGTTCAGAGGTCGAGGGCTAATTCTGTTTCCCATGATAAAAACCCATCTGTTTCCACCAGAAAAGCTTTCAGGCGATCGATTGCAACAGTTTGGCACCATTTCTGAGTGAATTTCAGAATGTCAGATTTTTGCTGAAATTGTGACCGCGCGGCTTAGGGTTTTTTCAAAAAAAAGGTGTTCAGACGTCGAGGGCTAATTCTGTTTTCAATGATAAAAACCTATCTGTTTCCTCCCGAAAACATTACAGGCGATCGTTTGCAACAGTTTGGCACCATTTCTGAGTGAATTTCAGAATGTCAGATTTTTGCTGAAATTTTGACCGCGCGGCTTAGGGTTTTTTCAAAAAAAAGTTGTTCAGAGGTTGAGGGCTAATTCTGTTTCCCATGATAAAAACCCATCTGTATCCACCGAAAAAACTTTCAGGCGATCGATTGCAACAGTTTGGCAACATTTCTGAGTGAATTTCAGAATGTCAGATTTTTGCTGAAATTGTGACCGCGCGGCTTAGGGTTTTTTCAAAAAAAAGTTGTTCAGAGGTCGAGGGCTAATTCTCTTTTTGATGATAAAAACCCATCTGTTTCCACCAGAAAACCTTACAGGCGATCGTTTGCAACAGTTTGGCACCATTTCTGAGTGAATTGCAGAATGTCAGATATTTGCTGAAATCGTGACCGCGCTGCTTAGGGATTTTTCAAATAAAAGTTGTTCAGACGTCGAGGGCTAATTCTGTTTTCGATGATAAAAACCTATCTGTTTCCTCCTGAAAACCTTTCAGGGGATCGTTTGCAACAGTTTGGCACCATTTCTGAGTGAATTTCAGAATGTCAGATTTTTGCTGAAATTGTGACCGCGCTGCTTAGGGATTTTTCAAATAAAAGTTGTTCAGACGTCGAGGGCTAATTCTGTTTTCGATGATAAAATCCTATCTGTTTCCTCCCGAAAACCTTTCAGGGGATCGTTTCCAACAGTTTGGCACCATTTCTGAGTGAATTTCAGAATGTCAGATTTTTGCTGAAATTGTGATCGCGCGGCTTAGGGTTTTTTCAAAAAAATGTTTTTCAGAGGTCGAGGGCTAATTCTGTTTTCGATGATAAAAACCTATGTGTTTCCACCGAAAAAGCTTTCAGGGGATCGTTTGCAACAGTTTGGCACCATTTCTGAGTGAATTTCAGAATGTCAGATTTTTGCTGAAATCGTGACCGCGCTGCTTAGGGATTTTTCAAATAAAAGTTGTTCAGACGTCGAGGGCTAATTCTGTTTTCGATGATAAAAACCTGTTTCCTCCCGAAAACCTTTCAGGGGATCGTTTCCAACAGTTTGGCACCATTTCTGAGTGAATTTCAGAATGTCAGATTTTTGCTGAAATTGTGATCGCGCGGCTTAGGGTTTTTTCAAAAAAAAGTTGTTCAGAGGTCGAGGGCTAATTCTGTTTTCGATGATAAAAACCTATCTGTTTCCACCGAAAAAGCTTTCAGGGGATCGTTTGCAACAGTTTGTCACCATTTCTGAGTGAATTTCAGAATGTCAGATTTTTGCTGAAATTGTGACCGCGCGGCTTAGGGATTTTTCAAATAAAAGTTGTTCAGACGTCGAGGGCTAATTCTGTTTTCGATGATAAAAACCTATCTGTTTCCTCCCGAAAACCTTTCAGGGGATCGTTTGCAACAGTTTGGCACCATTTCTGAGTGAATTTCAGAATGTCAGATTTTTGCTGAAATTGTGACCGCGCGGCTTAGGGATTTTTCCAATAAAAGTTGTTCAGACGTCGATTGCTAATTCTGTTTTCGATGATAAAAACCTATCTGTTTCCACCGAAAAATCTTTCAGGGGATCGTTTGCAACAGTTTGGCACCATTTCTGAGTGAATTTCAGAATGTCAGATTTTTGCTGAAATTGTGATCGCGCGGCTTAGGGTTTTTTCAAAAAAATGTTGTTCAGAGGTCGAGGGCTAATTCTGTTTTCGATGATAAAAACCTATGTGTTTCCACCGAAAAAGCTTTCAGGGGATCGTTTGCAACAGTTTGGCACCATTTCTGAGTGAATTTCAGAATGTCAGATTTTTGCTGAAATCGTGACCGCGCTGCTTAGGGATTTTTCAAATAAAAGTTGTTCAGACGTCGAGGGCTAATTCTGTTTTCGATGATAAAAACCTATCTGTTTCCTCCCGAAAACCTTTCAGGGGATCGTTTGCAACAGTTTGGCACCATTTCTGAGTGAATTTCAGAATGTCAGATTTTTGCTGAAATTGTGATCGCGCGGCTTAGGGTTTTTTCAAAAAAAAGTTGTTCAGAGGTCGAGGGCTAATTCTGTTTTCGATGAAAAAAACCTATCTGTTTCCACCGAAAAAGCTTTCAGGGGATCGTTTGCAACAGTTTGTCACCATTTCTGAGTGAATTTCAGAATGTCAGATTTTTGCTGAAATTGTGACCGCGCGGCTTAGGGATTTTTCAAATAAAAGTTGTTCAGACGTCGAGGGCTAATTCTGTTTTCGATGATAAAAACCTATCTGTTTCCTCCCGAAAACCTTTCAGGGGATCGTTTGCAACAGTTTGGCACCATTTCTGAGTGAATTTCAGAATGTCAGATTTTTGCTGAAATTGTGACCGCGCGGCTTAGGGTTTTTTCAAAAAAAAGTTGTTCAGACGTCGATTGCTAATTCTGTTTTCGATGATAAAAACCTATCTGTTTCCACCGAAAAAGCTTTCAGGGGATCGTTTGCAACAGTTTGGCACCATTTCTGAGTGAATTTCAGAATGTCAGATTTTTGCTGAAATCGTGACCGCGCTGCTTAGGGATTTTTCAAATAAAAGTTGTTCAGACGTCGAGGGCTAATTCTGTTTTCGATGATAAAAACCTGTTTCCACCGAAAAAGCTTTCAGGGGATCGTTTGCAACAGTTTGTCACCATTTCTGAGTGAATTTCAGAATGTCAGATTTTTGCTGAAATTGTGACCGCGCGGCTTAGGGATTTTTCAAATAAAAGTTGTTCAGACGTCGAGGGCTAATTCTGTTTTCGATGATAAAAACCTATCTGTTTCCTCCCGAAAACCTTTCAGGGGATCGTTTGCAACAGTTTGGCACCATTTCTGAGTGAATTTCAGAATGTCAGATTTTTGCTGAAATTGTGACCGCGCGGCTTAGGGATTTTTCCAATAAAAGTTGTTCAGACGTCGATTGCTAATTCTGTTTTCGATGATAAAAACCTATCTGTTTCCACCGAAAAAGCTTTCAGGGGATTGTTTGCAACAGTTTGGCACCATTTCTGAGTGAATTTCAGAATGTCAGATTTTTGCTGAAATCGTGACCGCGCTGCTTAGGGTTTTTTCCAAAAATAGTTGTTCAGAGGTCGAGGGCTAATTCTGTTTCCCATGATAAAAACCCATCTGTTTCCACCGAAAAAGCTTTCAGGCGATCGATTGCAACAGTTTGGCACCATTTCTGAGTGAATTTCAGAATGTCAGATTTTTGCTGAAATTGTGACCGCGCGGCTTAGGGTTTTTTCAAAAAAAAGGTGTTCAGACGTCGAGGGCTAATTCTGTTTTCGATGATAAAAACCTATCTGTTTCCTCCCGAAAACCTTACAGGCGATCGATTGCAACAGTTTGGCACCATTTCTGAGTGAATTTCAGAATGTCAGATTTTTGCTGAAATTGTGACCGCGCGGCTTAGGGTTTTTTCAAAAAAAGTTGTTCAGAGGTCGAGGGCTAATTATGTTTTCGATGATAAAAACCTATCTGTTTCCACCGAAAAAGATTTCAGGGGATCGTTTGCAACAGTTTGGAACCATTTCTGAGTGAATTTCAGAATGTCAGATTTTTGCTGAAATTGTGACCGCGCGGCTTAGGGATTTTTCAAAAAAAAGGTGTTCAGACGTCGAGGGCTAATTCTGTTTTCGATGATAAAAACCTATCTGTTTCCACCGAAAAAGCTTTCAGGGGATCGTTTGCAACAGTTTGGCACCATTTCTGAGTGAATTTCAGAATGTCCGATTTTTGCTGAAATTGTGACCGCGCGGCTTAGGGTTTTTGCAAAAAAAAGTTGTTCAGACGTCGAGGGCTAATTCTGTTTTCGATGATAAAAACCTATCTGTTTCCTCCCGAAAACCTTTCAGGGGATCGTTTGCAACAGTTTGGCACCATTTCTGAGTGAATTTCAGAATGTCAGATTTTTGCTGAAATTGTGACCGCGGGGCTTAGGGATTTTTCCAATAAAAGTTGTTCAGACGTCGATTGCTAATTCTGTTTTCGATGATAAAAACCTATCTGTTTCCACCGAAAAATCTTTCAGGGGATCGTTTGCAACAGTTTGGCACCATTTCTGAGTGAATTTCAGAATGTCAGATTTTTGCTGAAATTGTGATCGCGCGGCTTAGGGTTTTTTCAAAAAAATGTTGTTCAGAGGTCGAGGGCTAATTCTGTTTTCGATGATAAAAACCTATGTGTTTCCACCGAAAAAGCTTTCAGGGGATCGTTTGCAACAGTTTGGCACCATTTCTGAGTGAATTTCAGAATGTCAGATTTTTGCTGAAATCGTGACCGCGCTGCTTAGGGATTTTTCAAATAAAAGTTGTTCAGACGTCGAGGGCTAATTCTGTTTTCGATGATAAAAACCTATCTGTTTCCTCCCGAAAACCTTTCAGGGGATCGTTTGCAACAGTTTGGCACCATTTCTGAGTGAATTTCAGAATGTCAGATTTTTGCTGAAATTGTGATCGCGCGGCTTAGGGTTTTTTCAAAAAAAAGTTGTTCAGAGGTCGAGGGCTAATTCTGTTTTCGATGAAAAAAACCTATCTGTTTCCACCGAAAAAGCTTTCAGGGGATCGTTTGCAACAGTTTGTCACCATTTCTGAGTGAATTTCAGAATGTCAGATTTTTGCTGAAATTGTGACCGCGCGGCTTAGGGATTTTTCAAATAAAAGTTGTTCAGACGTCGAGGGCTAATTCTGTTTTCGATGATAAAAACCTATCTGTTTCCTCCCGAAAACCTTTCAGGGGATCGTTTGCAACAGTTTGGCACCATTTCTGAGTGAATTTCAGAATGTCAGATTTTTGCTGAAATTGTGACCGCGCGGCTTAGGGTTTTTTCAAAAAAAAGTTGTTCAGACGTCGATTGCTAATTCTGTTTTCGATGATAAAAACCTATCTGTTTCCACCGAAAAAGCTTTCAGGGGATCGTTTGCAACAGTTTGGCACCATTTCTGAGTGAATTTCAGAATGTCAGATTTTTGCTGAAATCGTGACCGCGCTGCTTAGGGATTTTTCAAATAAAAGTTGTTCAGACGTCGAGGGCTAATTCTGTTTTCGATGATAAAAACCTGTTTCCACCGAAAAAGCTTTCAGGGGATCGTTTGCAACAGTTTGTCACCATTTCTGAGTGAATTTCAGAATGTCAGATTTTTGCTGAAATTGTGACCGCGCGGCTTAGGGATTTTTCAAATAAAAGTTGTTCAGACGTCGAGGGCTAATTCTGTTTTCGATGATAAAAACCTATCTGTTTCCTCCCGAAAACCTTTCAGGGGATCGTTTGCAACAGTTTGGCACCATTTCTGAGTGAATTTCAGAATGTCAGATTTTTGCTGAAATTGTGACCGCGCGGCTTAGGGATTTTTCCAATAAAAGTTGTTCAGACGTCGATTGCTAATTCTGTTTTCGATGATAAAAACCTATCTGTTTCCACCGAAAAAGCTTTCAGGGGATTGTTTGCAACAGTTTGGCACCATTTCTGAGTGAATTTCAGAATGTCAGATTTTTGCTGAAATCGTGACCGCGCTGCTTAGGGTTTTTTCAAAAAAAAGTTGTTCAGAGGTCGAGGGCTAATTCTGTTTCCCATGATAAAAACCCATCTGTTTCCACCGAAAAAGCTTTCAGGCGATCGATTGCAACAGTTTGGCACCATTTCTGAGTGAATTTCAGAATGTCAGATTTTTGCTGAAATTGTGACCGCGCGGCTTAGGGTTTTTTCAAAAAAAAGGTGTTCAGACGTCGAGGGCTAATTCTGTTTTCGATGATAAAAACCTATCTGTTTCCTCCCGAAAACCTTACAGGCGATCGATTGCAACAGTTTGGCACCATTTCTGAGTGAATTTCAGAATGTCAGATTTTTGCTGAAATTGTGACCGCGCGGCTTAGGGTTTTTTCAAAAAAAGTTGTTCAGAGGTCGAGGGCTAATTATGTTTTCGATGATAAAAACCTATCTGTTTCCACCGAAAAAGATTTCAGGGGATCGTTTGCAACAGTTTGGAACCATTTCTGAGTGAATTTCAGAATGTCAGATTTTTGCTGAAATTGTGACCGCGCGGCTTAGGGATTTTTCAAAAAAAAGGTGTTCAGACGTCGAGGGCTAATTCTGTTTTCGATGATAAAAACCTATCTGTTTCCACCGAAAAAGCTTTCAGGGGATCGTTTGCAACAGTTTGGCACCATTTCTGAGTGAATTTCAGAATGTCCGATTTTTGCTGAAATTGTGACCGCGCGGCTTAGGGTTTTTGCAAAAAAAAGTTGTTCAGACGTCGAGGGCTAATTCTGTTTTCGATGATAAAAACCTATCTGTTTCCTCCCGAAAACCTTTCAGGGGATCGTTTGCAACAGTTTGGCACCATTTCTGAGTGAATTTCAGAATGTCAGATTTTTGCTGAAATTGTGACCGCGGGGCTTAGGGTTTTTTCAAAAAAAAGTTGTTCAGAAGTCGATGGCTAATTCTGTTTTCGATGATAAAAACCTATCTGTTTCCTCCCGAAAACCTTTCAGGGGATCGTTTGCAACAGTTTGGCACCATTTCTGAGTGAATTTCAGAATGTCAGATTTTTGCTGAAATTGTGACCGCGCGGCTTAGGGTTTTTTTAAAAAAAAAGTTGTTCAGACGTCGAGGGCTAATTCGGTTTTCGATGATAAAAACCTATCTGTTTCCTCCCGAAAACCTTTCAGGGGATCGTTTGCAACAGTTTGGCACCATTTCTGAGTGAATTTCAGAATGTCAGATTTTTGCTGAAATTGTGACCGCGCGGCTTAGGGTTTTTTTAAAAAAAAAGTTGTTCAGACGTCGAGGGCTAATTCGGTTTTCGATGATAAAAACCTATCTGTTTCCTCCCGAAAACCTTTCAGGGGATCGTTTGCAACAGTTTGGCACCATTTCTGAGTGAATTTCAGAATGTCAGATTTTTGCTGAAATTGTCACCGCGCGGCTTAGGGGTTTTTCAAAAAAAAGTTGTTCAGACGTCGAGGGCTAATTCTGTTTTCGATGATAAAAACCTATCTGTTTCCTCCCGAAAACCTTTCAGGGGATCGTTTGCAGCAGTTTGGCACCATTTCTGAGTGAATTTCAGAATGTCAGATTTTTGCTGAAATTGTGACCGCGCGGCTTAGGGATTTTTCAAAAAAAAGTTGTTCAGACGTCGAGGGGTAATTCTGTTTTCGATGATAAAAACCTATCTATTTCCTCCCGAAAACCTTACAGGCGATCGTTTGTAACAGTTTGGCAGCATTTTTGAGTGAATTTCAAAATGTCCGATTTTTGCTGAAATTGTGACCGCGCGGCTTAGGGATTTTTCAAAAAAAAGGTGTTCAGACGTCGAGGGCTAATTCTGTTTTCGATGATAAAAACCCATCTGTTTCCACCGAAAAACCTTTCAGGCGATCGTTTGCAACAGTTTGGCACCATTTCTGAGTGAATTTCAGAATGTCAGATTTTTGCTGAAATTGTGACCGCGCGGCTTAGGGTTTTTTCAAAAAAAAGTTGTTCAGACGTCGAGGGCTAATTCTGTTTCCCATGATAAAAACCCATCTGTTTCCACCGAAAAAGCTTTCAGGCGATCGATTGCAACAGTTTGGCACCATTTCTGAGTGAATTTCAGAATGTCAGATTTTTGCTGAAATTGTGACCGCGCGGCTTAGGGTTTTTTCAAAAAAAAGGTGTTCAGACGTCGAGGGCTAATTCTGTTTTCGATGATAAAAACCTATCTGTTTCCACCGAAAAAGCTTTCAGGGGATCGTTTGCAACAGTTTGGCACCATTTCTGAGTGAATTTCAGAATGTCAGATTTTTGCTGAAATTGTGACCGCGCGGCTTAGGGATTTTTCAAAAAAAAGGTGTTCAGACGTCGAGGGCTAATTCTGTTTTCGATGATAAAAACCTATCTGTTTCCACCGAAAAAGCTTTCAGGGGATCGTTTGCAACAGTTTGGCACCATTTCTGAGTGAATTTCAGAATGTCCGATTTTTGCTGAAATTGTGACCGCGCGGCTTAGGGTTTTTGCTAAAAAAAGTTGTTCAGACGTCGAGGGCTAATTCTGTTTTCGATGATAAAAACCTATCTGTTTCCTCCCGAAAACCTTTCAGGGGATCGTTTGCAACAGTTTGGCACCATTTCTGAGTGAATTTCAGAATGTCAGATTTTTGCTGAAATTGTGACCGCGCGGCTTAGGGTTTTTTCAAAAAAAAGTTGTTCAGACGTCGAGGGCTAATTCTGTTTTCGATGATAAAAACCTATCTGTTTCCTCCCGAAAACCTTTCAGGGGATCGTTTGCAACAGTTTGGCACCATTTCTGAGTGAATTTCAGAATGTCAGATTTTTGCTGAAATTGTGACCGCGCGGCTTAGGGTTTTTTCAAAAAAAAGTTGTTCAGAGGTCGAGGGCTAATTCTGTTTCCCATGATAAAAACCCATCTGTTTCCACCGGAAAAGCTTTCAGGCGATCGATTGCAACAGTTTGGCACCATTTCTGAGTGAATTTCAGAATGTCAGATTTTTGCTGAAATTGTGACCGCGCGGCTTAGGGTTTTTTCAAAAAAAAGGTGTTCAGACGTCGAGGGCTAATTCTGTTTTCAATGATAAAAACCTATCTGTTTCCTCCCGAAAACATTACAGGCGATCGTTTGCAACAGTTTGGCACCATTTCTGAGTGAATTTCAGAATGTCAGATTTTTGCTGAAATTTTGACCGCGCGGCTTAGGGTTTTTTCAAAAAAAAGTTGTTCAGAGGTTGAGGGCTAATTCTGTTTCCCATGATAAAAACCCATCTGTATCCACCGAAAAAGCTTTCAGGCGATCGATTGCAACAGTTTGGCAACATTTCTGAGTGAATTTCAGAATGTCAGATTTTTGCTGAAATTGTGACCGCGCGGCTTAGGGTTTTTTCAAAAAAAAGTTGTTCAGAGGTCGAGGGCTAATTCTGTTTTCGATGATAAAATCCTATCTGTTTCCTCCCGAAAACCTTTCAGGGGATCGTTTGCAGCAGTTTGGCACCATTTCTGAGTGAATTTCAGAATGTCAGATTTTTGCTGAAATTGTGACCGCGCGGCTTAGGGATTTTTCAAAAAAAAGGTGTTCAGACGTCGAGGGGTAATTCTGTTTTCGATGATAAAAACCTATCTATTTCCTCCCGAAAACCTTACAGGCGATCGTTTGTAACAGTTTGGCAGCATTTTTGAGTGAATTTCAAAATGTCCGATTTTTGCTGAAATTGTGACCGCGCGGCTTAGGGATTTTTCAAAAAAAAGGTGTTCAGACGTCGAGGGCTAATTCTGTTTTCGATGATAAAAACCCATCTGTTTCCACCGAAAAACCTTTCAGGCGATCGTTTGCAACAGTTTGGCACCATTTCTGAGTGAATTTCAGAATGTCAGATTTTTGCTGAAATTGTGACCGCGCGGCTTAGGGTTTTTTCAAAAAAAAGTTGTTCAGACGTCGAGGGCTAATTCTGTTTCCCATGATAAAAACCCATCTGTTTCCACCGAAAAAGCTTTCAGGCGATCGATTGCAACAGTTTGGCACCATTTCTGAGTGAATTTCAGAATGTCAGATTTTTGCTGAAATTGTGACCGCGCGGCTTAGGGTTTTTTCAAAAAAAAGGTGTTCAGACGTCGAGGGCTAATTCTGTTTTCGATGATAAAAACCTATCTGTTTCCACCGAAAAAGCTTTCAGGGGATCGTTTGCAACAGTTTGGCACCATTTCTGAGTGAATTTCAGAATGTCAGATTTTTGCTGAAATTGTGACCGCGCGGCTTAGGGATTTTTCAAAAAAAAGGTGTTCAGACGTCGAGGGCTAATTCTGTTTTCGATGATAAAAACCTATCTGTTTCCACCGAAAAAGCTTTCAGGGGATCGTTTGCAACAGTTTGGCACCATTTCTGAGTGAATTTCAGAATGTCCGATTTTTGCTGAAATTGTGACCGCGCGGCTTAGGGTTTTTGCTAAAAAAAGTTGTTCAGACGTCGAGGGCTAATTCTGTTTTCGATGATAAAAACCTATCTGTTTCCTCCCGAAAACCTTTCAGGGGATCGTTTGAAACAGTTTGGCACCATTTCTGAGTGAATTTCAGAATGTCAGATTTTTGCTGAAATTGTGACCGCGCGGCTTAGGGTTTTTTCAAAAAAAAGTTGTTCAGACGTCGAGGGCTAATTCTGTTTTCGATGATAAAAACCTATCTGTTTCCTCCCGAAAACCTTTCAGGGGATCGTTTGCAACAGTTTGGCACCATTTCTGAGTGAATTTCAGAATGTCAGATTTTTGCTGAAATTGTGACCGCGCGGCTTAGGGTTTTTTCAAAAAAAAGTTGTTCAGAGGTCGAGGGCTAATTCTGTTTCCCATGATAAAAACCCATCTGTTTCCACCGGAAAAGCTTTCAGGCGATCGATTGCAACAGTTTGGCACCATTTCTGAGTGAATTTCAGAATGTCAGATTTTTGCTGAAATTGTGACCGCGCGGCTTAGGGTTTTTTCAAAAAAAAGGTGTTCAGACGTCGAGGGCTAATTCTGTTTTCAATGATAAAAACCTATCTGTTTCCTCCCGAAAACATTACAGGCGATCGTTTGCAACAGTTTGGCACCATTTCTGAGTGAATTTCAGAATGTCAGATTTTTGCTGAAATTTTGACCGCGCGGCTTAGGGTTTTTTCAAAAAAAAGTTGTTCAGAGGTTGAGGGCTAATTCTGTTTCCCATGATAAAAACCCATCTGTATCCACCGAAAAAGCTTTCAGGCGATCGATTGCAACAGTTTGGCAACATTTCTGAGTGAATTTCAGAATGTCAGATTTTTGCTGAAATTGTGACCGCGCGGCTTAGGGTTTTTTCAAAAAAAAGTTGTTCAGAGGTCGAGGGCTAATTCTGTTTTCGATGATAAAATCCTATCTGTTTCCTCCCGAAAACCTTTCAGGGGATCGTTTCCAACAGTTTGGCACCATTTCTGAGTGAATTTCAGAATGTCAGATTTTTGCTGAAATTGTGACCGCGCGGCTTAGGGATTTTTCAAAAAAAAGGTGTTCAGACGTCGAGGGCTAATTCTGTTTTCGATGATAAAAACCTATCTGTTTCCACCGAAAAAGCTTTCAGGGGATCGTTTGCAACAGTTTGGCACCATTTCTGAGTGAATTTCAGAATG
Organism: Podarcis vaucheri; assembly: GCF_965113315.1. NCBI lineage: Eukaryota > Metazoa > Chordata > Lepidosauria > Squamata > Lacertidae > Podarcis > Podarcis vaucheri. Next base: position 98,082,808 of record NC_138762.1, on the reverse strand, counting down.
TCCGATTTTTGCTGAAATTGTGACCGCGCGGCTTAGGGTTTTTGCAAAAAAAAGTTGTTCAGACGTCGAGGGCTAATTCTGTTTTCGATGATAAAAACCTATCTGTTTCCTCCCGAAAACCTTTCAGGGGATCGTTTGCAACAGTTTGGCACCATTTCTGAGTGAATTTCAGAATGTCAGATTTTTGCTGAAATTGTGACCGCGCGGCTTAGGGTTTTTTCAAAAAAAAGTTGTTCAGACGTCGAGGGCTAATTCTGTTTTCGATGATAAAAACCTATCTGTTTCCTCCCGAAAACCTTTCAGGGGATCGTTTGCAACAGTTTGGCACCATTTCTGAGTGAATTTCAGAATGTCAGATTTTTGCTGAAATTGTGACCGCGCGGCTTAGGGTTTTTTCAAAAAAAAGTTGTTCAGAGGTCGAGGGCTAATTCTGTTTCCCATGATAAAAACCCATCTGTTTCCACCGGAAAAGCTTTCAGGCGATCGATTGCAACAGTTTGGCACCATTTCTGAGTGAATTTCAGAATGTCAGATTTTTGCTGAAATTGTGACCGCGCGGCTTAGGGTTTTTTCAAAAAAAGGTGTTCAGACGTCGAGGGCTAATTCTGTTTTCAATGATAAAAACCTATCTGTTTCCTCCCGAAAACATTACAGGCGATCGTTTGCAACAGTTTGGCACCATTTCTGAGTGAATTTCAGAATGTCAGATTTTTGCTGAAATTTTGACCGCGCGGCTTAGGGTTTTTTCAAAAAAAAGTTGTTCAGAGGTTGAGGGCTAATTCTGTTTCCCATGATAAAAACCCATCTGTATCCACCGAAAAAGCTTTCAGGCGATCGATTGCAACAGTTTGGCAACATTTCTGAGTGAATTTCAGAATGTCAGATTTTTGCTGAAATTGTGACCGCGCGGCTTAGGGTTTTTTCAAAAAAAAGTTGTTCAGAGGTCGAGGGCTAATTCTGTTTTCGATGATAAAATCCTATCTGTTTCCTCCCGAAAACCTTTCAGGGGATCGTTTCCAACAGTTTGGCACCATTTCTGAGTGAATTTCAGAATGTCAGATTTTTGCTGAAATTGTGATCGCGCGGCTTAGGGTTTTTTCAAAAAAATGTTGTTCAGAGGTCGAGGGCTAATTCTGTTTTCGATGATAAAAACCTATGTGTTTCCACCGAAAAAGCTTTCAGGGGATCGTTTGCAACAGTTTGGCACCATTTCTGAGTGAATTTCAGAATGTCAGATTTTTGCTGAAATCGTGACCGCGCTGCTTAGGGATTTTTCAAATAAAAGTTGTTCAGACGTCGAGGGCTAATTCTGTTTTCGATGATAAAAACCTGTTTCCACCGAAAAAGCTTTCAGGGGATCGTTTGCAACAGTTTGTCACCATTTCTGAGTGAATTTCAGAATGTCAGATTTTTGCTGAAATTGTGACCGCGCGGCTTAGGGATTTTTCAAAAAAAAGGTGTTCAGACGTCGAGGGCTAATTCTGTTTTCGATGATAAAAACCCATCTGTTTCCACCGAAAAACCTTTCAGGCGATCGTTTGCAACAGTTTGGCACCATTTCTGAGTGAATTTCAGAATGTCAGATTTTTGCTGAAATTGTGACCGCGCGGCTTAGGGTTTTTTCAAAAAAAAGTTGTTCAGACGTCGAGGGCTAATTCTGTTTCCCATGATAAAAACCCATCTGTTTCCACCGAAAAAGCTTTCAGGCGATCGATTGCAACAGTTTGGCACCATTTCTGAGTGAATTTCAGAATGTCAGATTTTTGCTGAAATTGTGACCGCGCGGCTTAGGGTTTTTTCAAAAAAAAGGTGTTCAGACGTCGAGGGCTAATTCTGTTTTCGATGATAAAAACCTATCTGTTTCCACCGAAAAAGCTTTCAGGGGATCGTTTGCAACAGTTTGGCACCATTTCTGAGTGAATTTCAGAATGTCAGATTTTTGCTGAAATTGTGACCGCGCGGCTTAGGGATTTTTCAAATAAAAGTTGTTCAGACGTCGAGGGCTAATTCTGTTTTCGATGATAAAAACCTATCTGTTTCCACCGAAAAAGCTTTCAGGGGATCGTTTGCAACAGTTTGGCACCATTTCTGAGTGAATTTCAGAATGTCAGATTTTTGCTGAAATTGTGACCGCGCGGCTTAGGGATTTTTCAAAAAAAAGGTGTTCAGACGTCGAGGGCTAATTCTGTTTTCGATGATAAAAACCTATCTGTTTCCACCGAAAAAGCTTTCAGGGGATCGTTTGCAACAGTTTGGCACCATTTCTGAGTGAATTTCAGAATGTCCGATTTTTGCTGAAATTGTGACCGCGCGGCTTAGGGTTTTTGCAAAAAAAAGTTGTTCAGACGTCGAGGGCTAATTCTGTTTTCGATGATAAAAACCTATCTGTTTCCTCCCGAAAACCTTTCAGGGGATCGTTTGCAACAGTTTGGCACCATTTCTGAGTGAATTTCAGAATGTCAGATTTTTGCTGAAATTGTGACCGCGCGGCTTAGGGTTTTTTCAAAAAAAAGTTGTTCAGACGTCGAGGGCTAATTCTGTTTTCGATGATAAAAACCTATCTGTTTCCTCCCGAAAACCTTTCAGGGGATCGTTTGCAACAGTTTGGCACCATTTCTGAGTGAATTTCAGAATGTCAGATTTTTGCTGAAATTGTGACCGCGCGGCTTAGGGTTTTTTCAAAAAAAAGTTGTTCAGAGGTCGAGGGCTAATTCTGTTTCCCATGATAAAAACCCATCTGTTTCCACCGGAAAAGCTTTCAGGCGATCGATTGCAACAGTTTGGCACCATTTCTGAGTGAATTTCAGAATGTCAGATTTTTGCTGAAATTGTGACCGCGCGGCTTAGGGTTTTTTCAAAAAAAAGGTGTTCAGACGTCGAGGGCTAATTCTGTTTTCAATGATAAAAACCTATCTATTTCCTCCCGAAAACCTTACAGGCGATCGTTTGTAACAGTTTGGCAGCATTTTTGAGTGAATTGCAGAAGGTCAGATTTTTGCTGAAATTGTGACCGCGCGGCTTAGGGTTTTTTCAAAAAAAAGTTGTTCAGAGGTTGAGGGCTAATTCTGTTTCCCATGATAAAAACCCATCTGTTTCCACCGAAAAAGCTTTCAGGCGATCGATTGCAACAGTTTGGCACCATTTCTGAGTGAATTTCAGAATGTCAGATTTTTGCTGAAATTGTGACCGCGGGGCTTAGGGTTTTTTCAAAAAAAAGTTGTTCAGACGTCGAGGGCTAATTCTGTTTTCGATGATAAAAACCTATCTGTTTCCTCCCGAAAACCTTTCAGGCGATCGTTTGCAACAGTTTGGCACCATTTCTGAGTGAATTTCAGAATGTCAGATTTTTGCTGAAATTGTGACCGCGCGGCTTAGGGATTTTTCAAAAAAAAGGTGTTCAGACGTCGAGGGCTAATTCTGTTTTCGATGATAAAAACCTATCTGTTTCCTCCCGAAAACCTTACAGGCGATCATTTGCAACAGTTTGGCACCATTTCTGAGTGAATTTCAAAATGTCCGATTTTTGCTGAAATTGTGACCGCGCGGCTTAGGGATTTTTCAAAAAAAAGGTGTTCAGACGTCGAGGGCTAATTCTGTTTTCGATGATAAAAACCCATCTGTTTCCACCGAAAAACCTTTCAGGCGATCGTTTGCAACAGTTTGGCACCATTTCTGAGTGAATTTCAGAATGTCAGATTTTTGCTGAAATTGTGACCGCGCGGCTTAGGGTTTTTTCAAAAAAAAGTTGTTCAGACGTCGAGGGCTAATTCTGTTTCCCATGATAAAAACCCATCTGTTTCCACCGAAAAAGCTTTCAGGCGATCGATTGCAACAGTTTGGCACCATTTCTGAGTGAATTTCAGAATGTCAGATTTTTGCTGAAATTGTGACCGCGCGGCTTAGGGTTTTTTCAAAAAAAAGTTGTTCAGAGGTCGAGGGCTAATTCTGTTTTCGATGATAAAATCCTATCTGTTTCCTCCCGAAAACCTTTCAGGGGATCGTTTCCAACAGTTTGGCACCATTTCTGAGTGAATTTCAGAATGTCAGATTTTTGCTGAAATTGTGATCGCGCGGCTTAGGGTTTTTTCAAAAAAATGTTGTTCAGAGGTCGAGGGCTAATTCTGTTTTCGATGATAAAAACCTATGTGTTTCCACCGAAAAAGCTTTCAGGGGATCGTTTGCAACAGTTTGGCACCATTTCTGAGTGAATTTCAGAATGTCAGATTTTTGCTGAAATCGTGACCGCGCTGCTTAGGGATTTTTCAAATAAAAGTTGTTCAGACGTCGAGGGCTAATTCTGTTTTCGATGATAAAAACCTGTTTCCACCGAAAAAGCTTTCAGGGGATCGTTTGCAACAGTTTGTCACCATTTCTGAGTGAATTTCAGAATGTCAGATTTTTGCTGAAATTGTGACCGCGCGGCTTAGGGATTTTTCAAATAAAAGTTGTTCAGACGTCGAGGGCTAATTCTGTTTTCGATGATAAAAACCTATCTGTTTCCTCCCGAAAACCTTTCAGGGGATCGTTTGCAACAGTTTGGCACCATTTCTGAGTGAATTTCAGAATGTCAGATTTTTGCTGAAATTGTGACCGCGCGGCTTAGGGATTTTTCCAATAAAAGTTGTTCAGACGTCGATTGCTAATTCTGTTTTCGATGATAAAAACCTATCTGTTTCCACCGAAAAAGCTTTCAGGGGATTGTTTGCAACAGTTTGGCACCATTTCTGAGTGAATTTCAGAATGTCAGATTTTTGCTGAAATCGTGACCGCGCTGCTTAGGGTTTTTTCAAAAAAAAGTTGTTCAGAGGTCGAGGGCTAATTCTGTTTCCCATGATAAAAACCCATCTGTTTCCACCGAAAAAGCTTTCAGGCGATCGATTGCAACAGTTTGGCACCATTTCTGAGTGAATTTCAGAATGTCAGATTTTTGCTGAAATTGTGACCGCGCGGCTTAGGGTTTTTTCAAAAAAAAGGTGTTCAGACGTCGAGGGCTAATTCTGTTTTCGATGATAAAAACCTATCTGTTTCCTCCCGAAAACCTTACAGGCGATCGATTGCAACAGTTTGGCACCATTTCTGAGTGAATTTCAGAATGTCAGATTTTTGCTGAAATTGTGACCGCGCGGCTTAGGGTTTTTTCAAAAAAAGTTGTTCAGAGGTCGAGGGCTAATTATGTTTTCGATGATAAAAACCTATCTGTTTCCACCGAAAAAGATTTCAGGGGATCGTTTGCAACAGTTTGGAACCATTTCTGAGTGAATTTCAGAATGTCAGATTTTTGCTGAAATTGTGACCGCGCGGCTTAGGGATTTTTCAAAAAAAAGGTGTTCAGACGTCGAGGGCTAATTCTGTTTTCGATGATAAAAACCTATCTGTTTCCACCGAAAAAGCTTTCAGGGGATCGTTTGCAACAGTTTGGCACCATTTCTGAGTGAATTTCAGAATGTCCGATTTTTGCTGAAATTGTGACCGCGCGGCTTAGGGTTTTTGCAAAAAAAAGTTGTTCAGACGTCGAGGGCTAATTCTGTTTTCGATGATAAAAACCTATCTGTTTCCTCCCGAAAACCTTTCAGGGGATCGTTTGCAACAGTTTGGCACCATTTCTGAGTGAATTTCAGAATGTCAGATTTTTGCTGAAATTGTGACCGCGGGGCTTAGGGTTTTTTCAAAAAAAAGTTGTTCAGAAGTCGATGGCTAATTCTGTTTTCGATGATAAAAACCTATCTGTTTCCTCCCGAAAACCTTTCAGGGGATCGTTTGCAACAGTTTGGCACCATTTCTGAGTGAATTTCAGAATGTCAGATTTTTGCTGAAATTGTGACCGCGCGGCTTAGGGTTTTTTTTAAAAAAAAAGTTGTTCAGACGTCGAGGGCTAATTCGGTTTTCGATGATAAAAACCTATCTGTTTCCTCCCGAAAACCTTTCAGGGGATCGTTTGCAACAGTTTGGCACCATTTCTGAGTGAATTTCAGAATGTCAGATTTTTGCTGAAATTGTGACCGCGCGGCTTAGGGTTTTTTTAAAAAAAAAGTTGTTCAGACGTCGAGGGCTAATTCGGTTTTCGATGATAAAAACCTATCTGTTTCCTCCCGAAAACCTTTCAGGGGATCGTTTGCAACAGTTTGGCACCATTTCTGAGTGAATTTCAGAATGTCAGATTTTTGCTGAAATTGTCACCGCGCGGCTTAGGGATTTTTCAAAAAAAAGTTGTTCAGACGTCGAGGGCTAATTCTGTTTTCGATGATAAAAACCTATCTGTTTCCTCCCGAAAACCTTTCAGGGGATCGTTTGCAGCAGTTTGGCACCATTTCTGAGTGAATTTCAGAATGTCAGATTTTTGCTGAAATTGTGACCGCGCGGCTTAGGGATTTTTCAAAAAAAAGTTGTTCAGACGTCGAGGGGTAATTCTGTTTTCGATGATAAAAACCTATCTATTTCCTCCCGAAAACCTTACAGGCGATCGTTTGTAACAGTTTGGCAGCATTTTTGAGTGAATTGCAGAAGGTCAGATTTTTGCTGAAATTGTGACCGCGCGGCTTAGGGTTTTTTCAAAAAAAAGTTGTTCAGAGGTTGAGGGCTAATTCTGTTTCCCATGATAAAAACCCATCTGTTTCCACCGAAAAAGCTTTCAGGCGATCGATTGCAACAGTTTGGCACCATTTCTGAGTGAATTTCAGAATGTCAGATTTTTGCTGAAATTGTGACCGCGGGGCTTAGGGTTTTTTCAAAAAAAAGTTGTTCAGACGTCGAGGGCTAATTCTGTTTTCGATGATAAAAACCTATCTGTTTCCTCCCGAAAACCTTTCAGGCGATCGTTTGCAACAGTTTGGCACCATTTCTGAGTGAATTTCAGAATGTCAGATTTTTGCTGAAATTGTGACCGCGCGGCTTAGGGATTTTTCAAAAAAAGGTGTTCAGACGTCGAGGGCTAATTCTGTTTTCGATGATAAAAACCTATCTGTTTCCTCCCGAAAACCTTACAGGCGATCATTTGCAACAGTTTGGCACCATTTCTGAGTGAATTTCAAAATGTCCGATTTTTGCTGAAATTGTGACCGCGCGGCTTAGGGATTTTTCAAAAAAAAGGTGTTCAGACGTCGAGGGCTAATTCTGTTTTCGATGATAAAAACCCATCTGTTTCCACCGAAAAACCTTTCAGGCGATCGTTTGCAACAGTTTGGCACCATTTCTGAGTGAATTTCAGAATGTCAGATTTTTGCTGAAATTGTGACCGCGCGGCTTAGGGTTTTTTCAAAAAAAAGTTGTTCAGACGTCGAGGGCTAATTCTGTTTCCCATGATAAAAACCCATCTGTTTCCACCGAAAAAGCTTTCAGGCGATCGATTGCAACAGTTTGGCACCATTTCTGAGTGAATTTCAGAATGTCAGATTTTTGCTGAAATTGTGACCGCGCGGCTTAGGGATTTTTCAAAAAAAGGTGTTCAGACGTCGAGGGCTAATTCTGTTTTCGATGATAAAAACCTATCTGTTTCCACCGAAAAAGCTTTCAGGGGATCGTTTGCAACAGTTTGGCACCATTTCTGAGTGAATTTCAGAATGTCCGATTTTTGCTGAAATTGTGACCGCGCGGCTTAGGGTTTTTGCAAAAAAAAGTTGTTCAGACGTCGAGGGCTAATTCTGTTTTCGATGATAAAAACCTATCTGTTTCCTCCCGAAAACCTTTCAGGGGATCGTTTGCAACAGTTTGGCACCATTTCTGAGTGAATTTCAGAATGTCAGATTTTTGCTGAAATTGTGACCGCGCGGCTTAGGGTTTTTTCAAAAAAAAGTTGTTCAGACGTCGAGGGCTAATTCTGTTTTCGATGATAAAAACCTATCTGTTTCCTCCCGAAAACCTTTCAGGGGATCGTTTGCAACAGTTTGGCACCATTTCTGAGTGAATTTCAGAATGTCAGATTTTTGCTGAAATTGTGACCGCGCGGCTTAGGGTTTTTTCAAAAAAAAGTTGTTCAGAGGTCGAGGGCTAATTCTGTTTCCCATGATAAAAACCCATCTGTTTCCACCGGAAAAGCTTTCAGGCGATCGATTGCAACAGTTTGGCACCATTTCTGAGTGAATTTCAGAATGTCAGATTTTTGCTGAAATTGTGACCGCGCGGCTTAGGGTTTTTTCAAAAAAAAGGTGTTCAGACGTCGAGGGCTAATTCTGTTTTCAATGATAAAAACCTATCTGTTTCCTCCCGAAAACATTACAGGCGATCGTTTGCAACAGTTTGGCACCATTTCTGAGTGAATTTCAGAATGTCAGATTTTTGCTGAAATTTTGACCGCGCGGCTTAGGGTTTTTTCAAAAAAAAGTTGTTCAGAGGTTGAGGGCTAATTCTGTTTCCCATGATAAAAACCCATCTGTATCCACCGAAAAAGCTTTCAGGCGATCGATTGCAACAGTTTGGCAACATTTCTGAGTGAATTTCAGAATGTCAGATTTTTGCTGAAATTGTGACCGCGCGGCTTAGGGTTTTTTCAAAAAAAAGTTGTTCAGAGGTCGAGGGCTAATTCTCTTTTTGATGATAAAAACCCATCTGTTTCCACCAGAAAACCTTACAGGCGATCGTTTGCAACAGTTTGGCACCATTTCTGAGTGAATTGCAGAATGTCAGATTTTTGCTGAAATCGTGACCGCGCTGCTTAGGGATTTTTCAAATAAAAGTTGTTCAGACGTCGAGGGCTAATTCTGTTTTCGATGATAAAAACCTATCTGTTTCCTCCTGAAAACCTTTCAGGGGATCGTTTGCAACAGTTTGGCACCATTTCTGAGTGAATTTCAGAATGTCAGATTTTTGCTGAAATTGTGACCGCGCTGCTTAGGGATTTTTCAAATAAAAGTTGTTCAGACGTCGAGGGCTAATTCTGTTTTCGATGATAAAATCCTATCTGTTTCCTCCCGAAAACCTTTCAGGGGATCGTTTCCAACAGTTTGGCACCATTTCTGAGTGAATTTCAGAATGTCAGATTTTTGCTGAAATTGTGATCGCGCGGCTTAGGGTTTTTTCAAAAAAATGTTGTTCAGAGGTCGAGGGCTAATTCTGTTTTCGATGATAAAAACCTATGTGTTTCCACCGAAAAAGCTTTCAGGGGATCGTTTGCAACAGTTTGGCACCATTTCTGAGTGAATTTCAGAATGTCAGATTTTTGCTGAAATCGTGACCGCGCTGCTTAGGGATTTTTCAAATAAAAGTTGTTCAGACGTCGAGGGCTAATTCTGTTTTCGATGATAAAAACCTGTTTCCTCCCGAAAACCTTTCAGGGGATCGTTTCCAACAGTTTGGCACCATTTCTGAGTGAATTTCAGAATGTCAGATTTTTGCTGAAATTGTGATCGCGCGGCTTAGGGTTTTTTCAAAAAAAAGTTGTTCAGAGGTCGAGGGCTAATTCTGTTTTCGATGATAAAAACCTATCTGTTTCCACCGAAAAAGATTTCAGGGGATCGTTTGCAACAGTTTGGAACCATTTCTGAGTGAATTTCAGAATGTCAGATTTTTGCTGAAATTGTGACCGCGCGGCTTAGGGATTTTTCAAAAAAAAGGTGTTCAGACGTCGAGGGCTAATTCTGTTTTCGATGATAAAAACCTATCTGTTTCCACCGAAAAAGCTTTCAGGGGATCGTTTGCAACAGTTTGGCACCATTTCTGAGTGAATTTCAGAATGTCAGATTTTTGCTGAAATTGTGACCGCGGGGCTTAGGGTTTTTTCAAAAAAAATTTGTTCAGAAGTCGATGGCTAATTCTGTTTTCGATGATAAAAACCTATCTGTTTCCTCCCGAAAACCTTTCAGGGGATCGTTTGCAACAGTTTGGCACCATTTCTGAGTGAATTTCAGAATGTCAGATTTTTGCTGAAATTGTGACCGCGCGGCTTAGGGTTTTTTTAAAAAAAAAGTTGTTCAGACGTCGAGGGCTAATTCGGTTTTCGATGATAAAAACCTATCTGTTTCCTCCCGAAAACCTTTCAGGGGATCGTTTGCAACAGTTTGGCACCATTTCTGAGTGAATTTCAGAATGTCAGATTTTTGCTGAAATTGTCACCGCGCGGCTTAGGGATTTTTCAAAAAAAAGTTGTTCAGACGTCGAGGGCTAATTCTGTTTTCGATGATAAAAACCTATCTGTTTCCTCCCGAAAACCTTTCAGGGGATCGTTTGCAGCAGTTTGGCACCATTTCTGAGTGAATTTCAGAATGTCAGATTTTTGCTGAAATTGTGACCGCGCGGCTTAGGGATTTTTCAAAAAAAAGTTGTTCAGACGTCGAGGGGTAATTCTGTTTTCGATGATAAAAACCTATCTATTTCCTCCCGAAAACCTTACAGGCGATCGTTTGTAACAGTTTGGCAGCATTTTTGAGTGAATTGCAGAAGGTCAGATTTTTGCTGAAATTGTGACCGCGCGGCTTAGGGTTTTTTCAAAAAAAAGTTGTTCAGAGGTTGAGGGCTAATTCTGTTTCCCATGATAAAAACCCATCTGTTTCCACCGAAAAAGCTTTCAGGCGATCGATTGCAACAGTTTGGCACCATTTCTGAGTGAATTTCAGAATGTCAGATTTTTGTTGAAATTGTGACCGCGGGGCTTAGGGTTTTTTCAAAAAAAAGTTGTTCAGACGTCGAGGGCTAATTCTGTTTTCGATGATAAAAACCTATCTGTTTCCTCCCGAAAACCTTTCAGGCGATCGTTTGCAACAGTTTGGCACCATTTCTGAGTGAATTTCAGAATGTCAGATTTTTGCTGAAATTGTGACCGCGCGGCTTAGGGATTTTTCAAAAAAAAGGTGTTCAGACGTCGAGGGCTAATTCTGTTTTCGATGATAAAAACCTATCTGTTTCCTCCCGAAAACCTTACAGGCGATCATTTGCAACAGTTTGGCACCATTTCTGAGTGAATTTCAAAATGTCCGATTTTTGCTGAAATTGTGACCGCGCGGCTTAGGGATTTTTCAAAAAAAAGGTGTTCAGACGTCGAGGGCTAATTCTGTTTTCGATGATAAAAACCCATCTGTTTCCACCGAAAAACCTTTCAGGCGATCGTTTGCAACAGTTTGGCACCATTTCTGAGTGAATTTCAGAATGTCAGATTTTTGCTGAAATTGTGACCGCGCGGCTTAGGGATTTTTCAAAAAAAAGTTGTTCAGACGTCGAGGGCTAATTCTGTTTCCCATGATAAAAACCCATCTGTTTCCACCGAAAAAGCTTTCAGGCGATCGATTGCAACAGTTTGGCACCATTTCTGAGTGAATTTCAGAATGTCAGATTTTTGCTGAAATTGTGACCGCGCGGCTTAGGGTTTTTTCAAAAAAAAGGTGTTCAGACGTCGAGGGCTAATTCTGTTTTCGATGATAAAAACCTATCTGTTTCCACCGAAAAAGCTTTCAGGGGATCGTTTGCAACAGTTTGGCACCATTTCTGAGTGAATTTCAGAATGTCAGATTTTTGCTGAAATTGTGACCGCGCGGCTTAGGGATTTTTCAAAAAAAAGGTGTTCAGACGTCGAGGGCTAATTCTGTTTTCGATGATAAAAACCTATCTGTTTCCACCGAAAAAGCTTTCAGGGGATCGTTTGCAACAGTTTGGCACCATTTCTGAGTGAATTTCAGAATGTCCGATTTTTGCTGAAATTGTGACCGCGCGGCTTAGGGTTTTTGCAAAAAAAAGTTGTTCAGACGTCGAGGGCTAATTCTGTTTTCGATGATAAAAACCTATCTGTTTCCTCCCGAAAACCTTTCAGGGGATCGTTTGCAACAGTTTGGCACCATTTCTGAGTGAATTTCAGAATGTCAGATTTTTGCTGAAATTGTGACCGCGCGGCTTAGGGTTTTTTCAAATAAAAGTTGTTCAGACGTCGAGGGCTAATTCTGTTTTCGATGATAAAAACCTATCTGTTTCCACCGAAAAAGCTTTCAGGGGATCGTTTGCAACAGTTTGGCACCATTTCTGAGTGAATTTCAGAATGTCAGATTTTTGCTGAAATTGTGACCGCGCGGCTTAGGGATTTTTCAAATAAAAGTTGTTCAGACGTCGAGGGCTAATTCTGTTTTCGATGATAAAATCCTATCTGTTTCCTCCCGAAAACCTTTCAGGGGATCGTTTCCAACAGTTTGGCACCATTTCTGAGTGAATTTCAGAATGTCAGATTTTTGCTGAAATTGTGATCGCGCGGCTTAGGGTTTTTTCAAAAAAATGTTGTTCAGAGGTCGAGGGCTAATTCTGTTTTCGATGATAAAAACCTATGTGTTTCCACCGAAAAAGCTTTCAGGGGATCGTTTGCAACAGTTTGGCACCATTTCTGAGTGAATTTCAGAATGTCAGATTTTTGCTGAAATCGTGACCGCGCTGCTTAGGGATTTTTCAAATAAAAGTTGTTCAGACGTCGAGGGCTAATTCTGTTTTCGATGATAAAAACCTGTTTCCTCCCGAAAACCTTTCAGGGGATCGTTTCCAACAGTTTGGCACCATTTCTGAGTGAATTTCAGAATGTCAGATTTTTGCTGAAATTGTGATCGCGCGGCTTAGGGTTTTTTCAAAAAAAAGTTGTTCAGAGGTCGAGGGCTAATTCTGTTTTCGATGATAAAAACCTATCTGTTTCCACCGAAAAAGATTTCAGGGGATCGTTTGCAACAGTTTGGAACCATTTCTGAGTGAATTTCAGAATGTCAGATTTTTGCTGAAATTGTGACCGCGCGGCTTAGGGATTTTTCAAAAAAAAGGTGTTCAGACGTCGAGGGCTAATTCTGTTTTCGATGATAAAAACCTATCTGTTTCCACCGAAAAAGCTTTCAGGGGATCGTTTGCAACAGTTTGGCACCATTTCTGAGTGAATTTCAGAATGTCCGATTTTTGCTGAAATTTTGACCGCGCGGCTTAGGGTTTTTTCAAAAAAAAGTTGTTCAGAGGTTGAGGGCTAATTCTGTTTCCCATGATAAAAACCCATCTGTATCCACCGAAAAAGCTTTCAGGCGATCGATTGCAACAGTTTGGCAACATTTCTGAGTGAATTTCAGAATGTCAGATTTTTGCTGAAATTGTGACCGCGCGGCTTAGGGTTTTTTCAAAAAAAAGTTGTTCAGAGGTCGAGGGCTAATTCTCTTTTTGATGATAAAAACCCATCTGTTTCCACCAGAAAACCTTACAGGCGATCGTTTGCAACAGTTTGGCACCATTTCTGAGTGAATTGCAGAATGTCAGATTTTTGCTGAAATCGTGACCGCGCTGCTTAGGGATTTTTCAAATAAAAGTTGTTCAGACGTCGAGGGCTAATTCTGTTTTCGATGATAAAAACCTATCTGTTTCCTCCTGAAAACCTTTCAGGGGATCGTTTGCAACAGTTTGGCACCATTTCTGAGTGAATTTCAGAATGTCAGATTTTTGCTGAAATTGTGACCGCGCTGCTTAGGGATTTTTCAAATAAAAGTTGTTCAGACGTCGAGGGCTAATTCTGTTTTCGATGATAAAATCCTATCTGTTTCCTCCCGAAAACCTTTCAGGGGATCGTTTCCAACAGTTTGGCACCATTTCTGAGTGAATTTCAGAATGTCAGATTTTTGCTGAAATTGTGATCGCGCGGCTTAGGGTTTTTTCAAAAAAATGTTGTTCAGAGGTCGAGGGCTAATTCTGTTTTCGATGATAAAAACCTATGTGTTTCCACCGAAAAAGCTTTCAGGGGATCGTTTGCAACAGTTTGGCACCATTTCTGAGTGAATTTCAGAATGTCAGATTTTTGCTGAAATCGTGACCGCGCTGCTTAGGGATTTTTCAAATAAAAGTTGTTCAGACGTCGAGGGCTAATTCTGTTTTCGATGATAAAAACCTGTTTCCTCCCGAAAACCTTTCAGGGGATCGTTTCCAACAGTTTGGCACCATTTCTGAGTGAATTTCAGAATGTCAGATTTTTGCTGAAATTGTGATCGCGCGGCTTAGGGTTTTTTCAAAAAAAAGTTGTTCAGAGGTCGAGGGCTAATTCTGTTTTCGATGATAAAAACCTATCTGTTTCCACCGAAAAAGATTTCAGGGGATCGTTTGCAACAGTTTGGAACCATTTCTGAGTGAATTTCAGAATGTCAGATTTTTGCTGAAATTGTGACCGCGCGGCTTAGGGATTTTTCAAAAAAAAGGTGTTCAGACGTCGAGGGCTAATTCTGTTTTCGATGATAAAAACCTATCTGTTTCCACCGAAAAAGCTTTCAGGGGATCGTTTGCAACAGTTTGGCACCATTTCTGAGTGAATTTCAGAATGTCCGATTTTTGCTGAAATTGTGACCGCGCGGCTTAGGGTTTTTGCAAAAAAAAGTTGTTCAGACGTCGAGGGCTAATTCTGTTTTCGATGATAAAAACCTATCTGTTTCCTCCCGAAAACCCTTCAGGGGATCGTTTGCAACAGTTTGGCACCATTTCTGAGTGAATTTCAGAATGTCAGATTTTTGCTGAAATTGTGACCGCGGGGCTTAGGGTTTTTTCAAAAAAAAGTTGTTCAGAAGTCGATGGCTAATTCTGTTTTCGATGATAAAAACCTATCTGTTTCCTCCCGAAAACCTTTCAGGGGATCGTTTGCAACAGTTTGGCACCATTTCTGAGTGAATTTCAGAATGTCAGATTTTTGCTGAAATTGTGACCGCGCGGCTTAGGGTTTTTTTAAAAAAAAAGTTGTTCAGACGTCGAGGGCTAATTCGGTTTTCGATGATAAAAACCTATCTGTTTCCTCCCGAAAACCTTTCAGGGGATCGTTTGCAACAGTTTGGCACCATTTCTGAGTGAATTTCAGAATGTCAGATTTTTGCTGAAATTGTGACCGCGCGGCTTAGGGTTTTTTTTAAAAAAAAAGTTGTTCAGACGTCGAGGGCTAATTCGGTTTTCGATGATAAAAACCTATCTGTTTCCTCCCGAAAACCTTTCAGGGGATCGTTTGCAACAGTTTGGCACCATTTCTGAGTGAATTTCAGAATGTCAGATTTTTGCTGAAATTGTCACCGCGCGGCTTAGGGATTTTTCAAAAAAAAGTTGTTCAGACGTCGAGGGCTAATTCTGTTTTCGATGATAAAAACCTATCTGTTTCCTCCCGAAAACCTTTCAGGGGATCATTTGCAACAGTTTGGCACCATTTCTGAGTGAATTTCAAAATGTCCGATTTTTGCTGAAATTGTGACCGCGCGGCTTAGGGATTTTTCAAAAAAAAGGTGTTCAGACGTCGAGGGGTAATTCTGTTTTCGATGATAAAAACCCATCTGTTTCCACCGAAAAACCTTTCAGGCGATCGTTTGCAACAGTTTGGCACCATTTCTGAGTGAATTTCAGAATGTCAGATTTTTGCTGAAATTGTGACCGCGCGGCTTAGGGATTTTTCAAAAAAAAGTTGTTCAGACGTCGAGGGCTAATTCTGTTTCCCATGATAAAAACCCATCTGTTTCCACCGAAAAAGCTTTCAGGCGATCGATTGCAACAGTTTGGCACCATTTCTGAGTGAATTTCAGAATGTCAGATTTTTGCTGAAATTGTGACCGCGCGGCTTAGGGTTTTTTCAAAAAAAAGGTGTTCAGACGTCGAGGGCTAATTCTGTTTTCGATGATAAAAACCTATCTGTTTCCACCGAAAAAGCTTTCAGGGGATCGTTTGCAACAGTTTGGCACCATTTCTGAGTGAATTTCAGAATGTCAGATTTTTGCTGAAATTGTGACCGCGCGGCTTAGGGATTTTTCAAAAAAAAGGTGTTCAGACGTCGAGGGCTAATTCTGTTTTCGATGATAAAAACCTATCTGTTTCCACCGAAAAAGCTTTCAGGGGATCGTTTGCAACAGTTTGGCACCATTTCTGAGTGAATTTCAGAATGTCCGATTTTTGCTGAAATTGTGACCGCGCGGCTTAGGGTTTTTGCAAAAAAAAGTTGTTCAGACGTCGAGGGCTAATTCTGTTTTCGATGATAAAAACCTATCTGTTTCCTCCCGAAAACCTTTCAGGGGATCGTTTGCAACAGTTTGGCACCATTTCTGAGTGAATTTCAGAATGTCAGATTTTTGCTGAAATTGTGACCGCGCGGCTTAGGGTTTTTTCAAAAAAAAGTTGTTCAGACGTCGAGGGCTAATTCTGTTTTCGATGATAAAAACCTATCTGTTTCCTCCCGAAAACCTTTCAGGGGATCGTTTGCAACAGTTTGGCACCATTTCTGAGTGAATTTCAGAATGTCAGATTTTTGCTGAAATTGTGACCGCGCGGCTTAGGGTTTTTTCAAAAAAAAGTTGTTCAGAGGTCGAGGGCTAATTCTGTTTCCCATGATAAAAACCCATCTGTTTCCACCGGAAAAGCTTTCAGGCGATCGATTGCAACAGTTTGGCACCATTTCTGAGTGAATTTCAGAATGTCAGATTTTTGCTGAAATTGTGACCGCGCGGCTTAGGGTTTTTTAAAAAAAAAAGGTGTTCAGACGTCGAGGGCTAATTCTGTTTTCAATGATAAAAACCTATCTGTTTCCTCCCGAAAACATTACAGGCGATCGTTTGCAACAGTTTGGCACCATTTCTGAGTGAATTTCAGAATGTCAGATTTTTGCTGAAATTTTGACCGCGCGGCTTAGGGTTTTTTCAAAAAAAAGTTGTTCAGAGGTTGAGGGCTAATTCTGTTTCCCATGATAAAAACCCATCTGTATCCACCGAAAAAGCTTTCAGGCGATCGATTGCAACAGTTTGGCAACATTTCTGAGTGAATTTCAGAATGTCAGATTTTTGCTGAAATTGTGACCGCGCGGCTTAGGGTTTTTTCAAAAAAAAGTTGTTCAGAGGTCGAGGGCTAATTCTCTTTTTGATGATAAAAACCCATCTGTTTCCACCAGAAAACCTTACAGGCGATCGTTTGCAACAGTTTGGCACCATTTCTGAGTGAATTGCAGAATGTCAGATTTTTGCTGAAATCGTGACCGCGCTGCTTAGGGATTTTTCAAATAAAAGTTGTTCAGACGTCGAGGGCTAATTCTGTTTTCGATGATAAAAACCTATCTGTTTCCTCCTGAAAACCTTTCAGGGGATCGTTTGCAACAGTTTGGCACCATTTCTGAGTGAATTTCAGAATGTCAGATTTTTGCTGAAATTGTGACCGCGCTGCTTAGGGATTTTTCAAATAAAAGTTGTTCAGACGTCGATGGCTAATTCTGTTTTCGATGATAAAATCCTATCTGTTTCCTCCCGAAAACCTTTCAGGGGATCGTTTCCAACAGTTTGGCACCATTTCTGAGTGAATTTCAGAATGTCAGATTTTTGCTGAAATTGTGATCGCGCGGCTTAGGGTTTTTTCAAAAAAATGTTGTTCAGAGGTCGAGGGCTAATTCTGTTTTCGATGATAAAAACCTATGTGTTTCCACCGAAAAAGCTTTCAGGGGATCGTTTGCAACAGTTTGGCACCATTTCTGAGTGAATTTCAGAATGTCAGATTTTTGCTGAAATCGTGACCGCGCTGCTTAGGGATTTTTCAAATAAAAGTTGTTCAGACGTCGAGGGCTAATTCTGTTTTCGATGATAAAAACCTGTTTCCTCCCGAAAACCTTTCAGGGGATCGTTTCCAACAGTTTGGCACCATTTCTGAGTGAATTTCAGAATGTCAGATTTTTGCTGAAATTGTGATCGCGCGGCTTAGGGTTTTTTCAAAAAAAAGTTGTTCAGAGGTCGAGGGCTAATTCTGTTTTCGATGATAAAAACCTATCTGTTTCCACCGAAAAAGATTTCAGGGGATCGTTTGCAACAGTTTGGAACCATTTCTGAGTGAATTTCAGAATGTCAGATTTTTGCTGAAATTGTGACCGCGCGGCTTAGGGATTTTTCAAAAAAAAGGTGTTCAGACGTCGAGGGCTAATTCTGTTTTCGATGATAAAAACCTATCTGTTTCCACCGAAAAAGCTTTCAGGGGATCGTTTGCAACAGTTTGGCACCATTTCTGAGTGAATTTCAGAATGTCCGATTTTTGCTGAAATTTTGACCGCGCGGCTTAGGGTTTTTTCAAAAAAAAGTTGTTCAGAGGTTGAGGGCTAATTCTGTTTCCCATGATAAAAACCCATCTGTATCCACCGAAAAAGCTTTCAGGCGATCGATTGCAACAGTTTGGCAACATTTCTGAGTGAATTTCAGAATGTCAGATTTTTGCTGAAATTGTGACCGCGCGGCTTAGGGTTTTTTCAAAAAAAAGTTGTTCAGAGGTCGAGGGCTAATTCTCTTTTTGATGATAAAAACCCATCTGTTTCCACCAGAAAACCTTACAGGCGATCGTTTGCAACAGTTTGGCACCATTTCTGAGTGAATTGCAGAATGTCAGATTTTTGCTGAAATCGTGACCGCGCTGCTTAGGGATTTTTCAAATAAAAGTTGTTCAGACGTCGAGGGCTAATTCTGTTTTCGATGATAAAAACCTATCTGTTTCCTCCTGAAAACCTTTCAGGGGATCGTTTGCAACAGTTTGGCACCATTTCTGAGTGAATTTCAGAATGTCAGATTTTTGCTGAAATTGTGACCGCGCTGCTTAGGGATTTTTCAAATAAAAGTTGTTCAGACGTCGAGGGCTAATTCTGTTTTCGATGATAAAATCCTATCTGTTTCCTCCCGAAAACCTTTCAGGGGATCGTTTCCAACAGTTTGGCACCATTTCTGAGTGAATTTCAGAATGTCAGATTTTTGCTGAAATTGTGATCGCGCGGCTTAGGGTTTTTTCAAAAAAATGTTGTTCAGAGGTCGAGGGCTAATTCTGTTTTCGATGATAAAAACCTATGTGTTTCCACCGAAAAAGCTTTCAGGGGATCGTTTGCAACAGTTTGGCACCATTTCTGAGTGAATTTCAGAATGTCAGATTTTTGCTGAAATCGTGACCGCGCTGCTTAGGGATTTTTCAAATAAAAGTTGTTCAGACGTCGAGGGCTAATTCTGTTTTCGATGATAAAAACCTGTTTCCTCCCGAAAACCTTTCAGGGGATCGTTTCCAACAGTTTGGCACCATTTCTGAGTGAATTTCAGAATGTCAGATTTTTGCTGAAATTGTGATCGCGCGGCTTAGGGTTTTTTCAAAAAAAAGTTGTTCAGAGGTCGAGGGCTAATTCTGTTTTCGATGATAAAAACCTATCTGTTTCCACCGAAAAAGATTTCAGGGGATCGTTTGCAACAGTTTGGAACCATTTCTGAGTGAATTTCAGAATGTCAGATTTTTGCTGAAATTGTGACCGCGCGGCTTAGGGATTTTTCAAAAAAAAGGTGTTCAGACGTCGAGGGCTAATTCTGTTTTCGATGATAAAAACCTATCTGTTTCCACCGAAAAAGCTTTCAGGGGATCGTTTGCAACAGTTTGGCACCATTTCTGAGTGAATTTCAGAATGTCCGATTTTTGCTGAAATTGTGACCGCGCGGCTTAGGGTTTTTGCAAAAAAAAGTTGTTCAGACGTCGAGGGCTAATTCTGTTTTCGATGATAAAAACCTATCTGTTTCCTCCCGAAAACCTTTCAGGGGATCGTTTGCAACAGTTTGGCACCATTTCTGAGTGAATTTCAGAATGTCAGATTTTTGCTGAAATTGTGACCGCGGGGCTTAGGGTTTTTTCAAAAAAAAGTTGTTCAGAAGTCGATGGCTAATTCTGTTTTCGATGATAAAAACCTATCTGTTTCCTCCCGAAAACCTTTCAGGGGATCGTTTGCAACAGTTTGGCACCATTTCTGAGTGAATTTCAGAATGTCAGATTTTTGCTGAAATTGTGACCGCGCGGCTTAGGGTTTTTTTAAAAAAAAAGTTGTTCAGACGTCGAGGGCTAATTCGGTTTTCGATGATAAAAACCTATCTGTTTCCTCCCGAAAACCTTTCAGGGGATCGTTTGCAACAGTTTGGCACCATTTCTGAGTGAATTTCAGAATGTCAGATTTTTGCTGAAATTGTGACCGCGCGGCTTAGGGTTTTTTTTAAAAAAAAAGTTGTTCAGACGTCGAGGGCTAATTCGGTTTTCGATGATAAAAACCTATCTGTTTCCTCCCGAAAACCTTTCAGGGGATCGTTTGCAACAGTTTGGCACCATTTCTGAGTGAATTTCAGAATGTCAGATTTTTGCTGAAATTGTCACCGCGCGGCTTAGGGATTTTTCAAAAAAAAGTTGTTCAGACGTCGAGGGCTAATTCTGTTTTCGATGATAAAAACCTATCTGTTTCCTCCCGAAAACCTTTCAGGGGATCGTTTGCAGCAGTTTGGCACCATTTCTGAGTGAATTTCAGAATGTCAGATTTTTGCTGAAATTGTGACCGCGCGGCTTAGGGATTTTTCAAAAAAAAGTTGTTCAGACGTCGAGGGGTAATTCTGTTTTCGATGATAAAAACCTATCTATTTCCTCCCGAAAACCTTACAGGCGATCGTTTGTAACAGTTTGGCAGCATTTTTGAGTGAATTGCAGAAGGTCAGATTTTTGCTGAAATTGTGACCGCACGGCTTAGGGTTTTTTCAAAAAAAAGTTGTTCAGAGGTTGAGGGCTAATTCTGTTTCCCATGATAAAAACCCATCTGTTTCCACCGAAAAAGCTTTCAGGCGATCGATTGCAACAGTTTGGCACCATTTCTGAGTGAATTTCAGAATGTCAGATTTTTGCTGAAATTGTGACCGCGGGGCTTAGGGTTTTTTCAAAAAAAAGTTGTTCAGACGTCGAGGGCTAATTCTGTTTTCGATGATAAAAACCTATCTGTTTCCTCCCGAAAACCTTTCAGGCGATCGTTTGCAACAGTTTGGCACCATTTCTGAGTGAATTTCAGAATGTCAGATTTTTGCTGAAATTGTGACCGCGCGGCTTAGGGATTTTTCAAAAAAAAGGTGTTCAGACGTCGAGGGCTAATTCTGTTTTCGATGATAAAAACCTATCTGTTTCCTCCCGAAAACCTTACAGGCGATCATTTGCAACAGTTTGGCACCATTTCTGAGTGAATTTCAAAATGTCCGATTTTTGCTGAAATTGTGACCGCGCGGCTTAGGGATTTTTCAAAAAAAAGGTGTTCAGACGTCGAGGGCTAATTCTGTTTTCGATGATAAAAACCCATCTGTTTCCACCGAAAAACCTTTCAGGCGATCGTTTGCAACAGTTTGGCACCATTTCTGAGTGAATTTCAGAATGTCAGATTTTTGCTGAAATTGTGACCGCGCGGCTTAGGGATTTTTCAAAAAAAAGTTGTTCAGACGTCGAGGGCTAATTCTGTTTCCCATGATAAAAACCCATCTGTTTCCACCGAAAAAGCTTTCAGGCGATCGATTGCAACAGTTTGGCACCATTTCTGAGTGAATTTCAGAATGTCAGATTTTTGCTGAAATTGTGACCGCGCGGCTTAGGGTTTTTTCAAAAAAAAGGTGTTCAGACGTCGAGGGCTAATTCTGTTTTCGATGATAAAAACCTATCTGTTTCCACCGAAAAAGCTTTCAGGGGATCGTTTGCAACAGTTTGGCACCATTTCTGAGTGAATTTCAGAATGTCAAATTTTTGCTGAAATTGTGACCGCGCGGCTTAGGGATTTTTCAAATAAAAGTTGTTCAGACGTCGAGGGCTAATTCTGTTTTCGATGATAAAAACCTATCTGTTTCCACCGAAAAAGCTTTCAGGGGATCGTTTGCAACAGTTTGGCACCATTTCTGAGTGAATTTCAGAATGTCAGATTTTTGCTGAAATTGTGACCGCGCGGCTTAGGGATTTTTCAAAAAAAGGTGTTCAGACGTCGAGGGCTAATTCTGTTTTCGATGATAAAAACCTATCTGTTTCCACCGAAAAAGCTTTCAGGGGATCGTTTGCAACAGTTTGGCACCATTTCTGAGTGAATTTCAGAATGTCCGATTTTTGCTGAAATTGTGACCGCGCGGCTTAGGGTTTTTGCAAAAAAAAGTTGTTCAGACGTCGAGGGCTAATTCTGTTTTCGATGATAAAAACCTATCTGTTTCCTCCCGAAAACCTTTCAGGGGATCGTTTGCAACAGTTTGGCACCATTTCTGAGTGAATTTCAGAATGTCAGATTTTTGCTGAAATTGTGACCGCGCGGCTTAGGGTTTTTTCAAAAAAAAGTTGTTCAGACGTCGAGGGCTAATTCTGTTTTCGATGATAAAAACCTATCTGTTTCCTCCCGAAAACCTTTCAGGGGATCGTTTGCAACAGTTTGGCACCATTTCTGAGTGAATTTCAGAATGTCAGATTTTTGCTGAAATTGTGACCGCGCGGCTTAGGGTTTTTTCAAAAAAAAGTTGTTCAGAGGTCGAGGGCTAATTCTGTTTCCCATGATAAAAACCCATCTGTTTCCACCGGAAAAGCTTTCAGGCGATCGATTGCAACAGTTTGGCACCATTTCTGAGTGAATTTCAGAATGTCAGATTTTTGCTGAAATTGTGACCGCGCGGCTTAGGGTTTTTTCAAAAAAAAGGTGTTCAGACGTCGAGGGCTAATTCTGTTTTCAATGATAAAAACCTATCTGTTTCCTCCCGAAAACATTACAGGCGATCGTTTGCAACAGTTTGGCACCATTTCTGAGTGAATTTCAGAATGTCAGATTTTTGCTGAAATTTTGACCGCGCGGCTTAGGGTTTTTTCAAAAAAAAGTTGTTCAGAGGTTGAGGGCTAATTCTGTTTCCCATGATAAAAACCCATCTGTATCCACCGAAAAAGCTTTCAGGCGATCGATTGCAACAGTTTGGCACCATTTCTGAGTGAATTTCAGAATGTCAGATTTTTGCTGAAATTGTGACCGCGCGGCTTAGGGTTTTTTCAAAAAAAAGTTGTTCAGACGTCGAGGGCTAATTCTGTTTTCGATGATAAAAACCTATCTGTTTCCTCCCGAAAACCTTTCAGGGGATCGTTTGCAACAGTTTGGCACCATTTCTGAGTGAATTTCAGAATGTCAGATTTTTGCTGAAATTGTGACCGCGCGGCTTAGGGTTTTTTCAAAAAAAAGTTGTTCAGAGGTCGAGGGCTAATTCTGTTTCCCATGATAAAAACCCATCTGTTTCCACCGGAAAAGCTTTCAGGCGATCGATTGCAACAGTTTGGCACCATTTCTGAGTGAATTTCAGAATGTCAGATTTTTGCTGAAATTGTGACCGCGCGGCTTAGGGTTTTTTCAAAAAAAAGGTGTTCAGACGTCGAGGGCTAATTCTGTTTTCAATGATAAAAACCTATCTGTTTCCTCCCGAAAACATTACAGGCGATCGTTTGCAACAGTTTGGCACCATTTCTGAGTGAATTTCAGAATGTCAGATTTTTGCTGAAATTGTGACCGCGCTGCTTAGGGATTTTTCAAATAAAAGTTGTTCAGACGTCGAGGGCTAATTCTGTTTTCGATGATAAAAACCTATCTGTTTCCTCCTGAAAACCTTTCAGGGGATCGTTTGCAACAGTTTGGCACCATTTCTGAGTGAATTTCAGAATGTCAGATTTTTGCTGAAATTGTGACCGCGCTGCTTAGGGATTTTTCAAATAAAAGTTGTTCAGACGTCGAGGGCTAATTCTGTTTTCGATGATAAAATCCTATCTGTTTCCTCCCGAAAACCTTTCAGGGGATCGTTTCCAACAGTTTGGCACCATTTCTGAGTGAATTTCAGAATGTCAGATTTTTGCTGAAATTGTGATCGCGCGGCTTAGGGTTTTTTCAAAAAAATGTTGTTCAGAGGTCGAGGGCTAATTCTGTTTTCGATGATAAAAACCTATCTGTTTCCTCCCGAAAACCTTTCAGGGGATCGTTTGCAACAGTTTGGCACCATTTCTGAGTGAATTTCAGAATGTCAGATTTTTGCTGAAATTGTGACCGCGCGGCTTAGGGATTTTTCCAATAAAAGTTGTTCAGACGTCGATTGCTAATTCTGTTTTCGATGATAAAAACCTATCTGTTTCCACCGAAAAAGCTTTCAGGGGATTGTTTGCAACAGTTTGGCACCATTTCTGAGTGAATTTCAGAATGTCAGATTTTTGCTGAAATCGTGACCGCGCTGCTTAGGGTTTTTTCAAAAAAAAGTTGTTCAGAGGTCGAGGGCTAATTCTGTTTCCCATGATAAAAACCCATCTGTTTCCACCGAAAAAGCTTTCAGGCGATCGATTGCAACAGTTTGGCACCATTTCTGAGTGAATTTCAGAATGTCAGATTTTTGCTGAAATTGTGACCACGCGGCTTAGGGTTTTTTCAAAAAAAAGGTGTTCAGACGTCGAGGGCTAATTCTGTTTTCGATGATAAAAACCTATCTGTTTCCTCCCGAAAACCTTACAGGCGATCGATTGCAACAGTTTGGCACCATTTCTGAGTGAATTTCAGAATGTCAGATTTTTGCTGAAATTGTGACCGCGGGGCTTAGGGTTTTTTCAAAAAAAGTTGTTCAGAGGTCGAGGGCTAATTCTGTTTTCGATGATAAAAACCTATCTGTTTCCACCGAAAAAGATTTCAGGGGATCGTTTGCAACAGTTTGGCACCATTTCTGAGTGAATTTCAGAATGTCAGATTTTTGCTGAAATTGTGACCGCGCGGCTTAGGGATTTTTCAAAAAAAAGGTGTTCAGACGTCGAGGGCTAATTCTGTTTTCGATGATAAAAACCTATCTGTTTCCACCGAAAAAGCTTTCAGGGGATCGTTTGCAACAGTTTGGCACCATTTCTGAGTGAATTTCAGAATGTCCGATTTTTGCTGAAATTGTGACCGCGCGGCTTAGGGTTTTTGCAAAAAAAAGTTGTTCAGACGTCGAGGGCTAATTCTGTTTTCGATGATAAAAACCTATCTGTTTCCTCCCGAAAAAGCTTTCAGGGGATCGTTTGCAACAGTTTGGCACCATTTCTGAGTGAATTTCAGAATGTCCGATTTTTGCTGAAATTGTGACCGCGCGGCTTAGGGTTTTTGCAAAAAAAAGTTGTTCAGACGTCGAGGGCTAATTCTGTTTTCGATGATAAAAACCTATCTGTTTCCTCCCGAAAACCTTTCGGGGGATCGTTTGCAACAGTTTGGCACCATTTCTGAGTGAATTTCAGAATGTCAGATTTTTGCTGAAATTGTGACCGCGCGGCTTAGGGTTTTTTCAAAAAAAAGTTGTTCAGAAGTCGATGGCTAATTCTGTTTTCGATGATAAAAACCTATCTGTTTCCTCCCGAAAACCTTTCAGGGGATCGTTTGCAACAGTTTGGCACCATTTCTGAGTGAATTTCAGAATGTCAGATTTTTGCTGAAATTGTGACCGCGCGGCTTAGGGTTTTTTTAAAAAAAAAGTTGTTCAGACGTCGAGGGCTAATTCGGTTTTCGATGATAAAAACCTATCTGTTTCCTCCCGAAAACCTTTCAGGGGATCGTTTGCAACAGTTTGGCACCATTTCTGAGTGAATTTCAGAATGTCAGATTTTTGCTGAAATTGTCACCGCGCGGCTTAGGGATTTTTCAAAAAAAAGTTGTTCAGACGTCGAGGGCTAATTCTGTTTTCGATGATAAAAACCTATCTGTTTCCTCCCGAAAACCTTTCAGGGG
This sequence comes from Podarcis vaucheri, assembly GCF_965113315.1. Lineage (NCBI taxonomy): Eukaryota > Metazoa > Chordata > Lepidosauria > Squamata > Lacertidae > Podarcis > Podarcis vaucheri. Next base: position 98,057,355 of record NC_138762.1, on the reverse strand, counting down.
ATCGTTTGCAGCAGTTTGGCACCATTTCTGAGTGAATTTCAGAATGTCAGATTTTTGCTGAAATTGTGACCGCGCGGCTTAGGGATTTTTTAAAAAAAAGTTGTTCAGACGTCGAGGGGTAATTCTGTTTTCGATGATAAAAACCTATCTATTTCCTCCCGAAAACCTTACAGGCGATCGTTTGTAACAGTTTGGCAGCATTTTTGAGTGAATTGCAGAAGGTCAGATTTTTGCTGAAATTGTGACCGCGCGGCTTAGGGTTTTTTCAAAAAAAAGTTGTTCAGAGGTTGAGGGCTAATTCTGTTTCCCATGATAAAAACCCATCTGTTTCCACCGAAAAAGCTTTCAGGCGATCGATTGCAACAGTTTGGCACCATTTCTGAGTGAATTTCAGAATGTCAGATTTTTGCTGAAATTGTGACCGCGGGGCTTAGGGTTTTTTCAAAAAAAAGTTGTTCAGACGTCGAGGGCTAATTCTGTTTTCGATGATAAAAACCTATCTGTTTCCTCCCGAAAACCTTTCAGGCGATCGTTTGCAACAGTTTGGCACCATTTCTGAGTGAATTTCAGAATGTCAGATTTTTGCTGAAATTGTGACCGCGCGGCTTAGGGATTTTTCAAAAAAAAGGTGTTCAGACGTCGAGGGCTAATTCTGTTTTCGATGATAAAAACCTATCTGTTTCCTCCCGAAAACCTTACAGGCGATCATTTGCAACAGTTTGGCACCATTTCTGAGTGAATTTCAAAATGTCCGATTTTTGCTGAAATTGTGACCGCGCGGCTTAGGGTTTTTTCAAAAAAAAGTTGTTCAGACGTCGAGGGCTAATTCTGTTTCCCATGATAAAAACCCATCTGTTTCCACCGAAAAAGCTTTCAGGCGATCGATTGCAACAGTTTGGCACCATTTCTGAGTGAATTTCAGAATGTCAGATTTTTGCTGAAATTGTGACCGCGCGGCTTAGGGTTTTTTCAAAAAAAAGGTGTTCAGACGTCGAGGGCTAATTCTGTTTTCGATGATAAAAACCTATCTGTTTCCACCGAAAAAGCTTTCAGGGGATCGTTTGCAACAGTTTGGCACCATTTCTGAGTGAATTTCAGAATGTCAGATTTTTGCTGAAATTGTGACCGCGCGGCTTAGGGTTTTTTCAAAAAAAAGGTGTTCAGACGTCGAGGGCTAATTCTGTTTTCGATGATAAAAACCTATCTGTTTCCACCGAAAAAGCTTTCAGGGGATCGTTTGCAACAGTTTGGCACCATTTCTGAGTGAATTTCAGAATGTCAGATTTTTGCTGAAATTGTGACCGCGCGGCTTAGGGATTTTTCAAATAAAAGTTGTTCAGACGTCGAGGGCTAATTCTGTTTTCGATGATAAAAACCTATCTGTTTCCACCGAAAAAGCTTTCAGGGGATCGTTTGCAACAGTTTGGCACCATTTCTGAGTGAATTTCAGAATGTCAGATTTTTGCTGAAATTGTGACCGCGCGGCTTAGGGATTTTTCAAAAAAAAGGTGTTCAGACGTCGAGGGCTAATTCTGTTTTCGATGATAAAAACCTATCTGTTTCCACCGAAAAAGCTTTCAGGGGATCGTTTGCAACAGTTTGGCACCATTTCTGAGTGAATTTCAGAATGTCCGATTTTTGCTGAAATTGTGACCGCGCGGCTTAGGGTTTTTGCAAAAAAAAGTTGTTCAGACGTCGAGGGCTAATTCTGTTTTCGATGATAAAAACCTATCTGTTTCCTCCCGAAAACCTTTCAGGGGATCGTTTGCAACAGTTTGGCACCATTTCTGAGTGAATTTCAGAATGTCAGATTTTTGCTGAAATTGTGACCGCGCGGCTTAGGGTTTTTTTAAAAAAAAGTTGTTCAGAGGTCGAGGGCTAATTCTGTTTTCGATGATAAAAACCTATCTGTTTCCTCCCGAAAACCTTTCAGGGGATCGTTTGCAACAGTTTGGCACCATTTCTGAGTGAATTTCAGAATGTCAGATTTTTGCTGAAATTGTGACCGCGCGGCTTAGGGATTTTTCAAAAAAAAAGTTGTTCAGACGTCGAGGGCTAATTCTGTTTTCGATGATAAAAACCCATCTGTTTCCACCGAAAAACCTTTCAGGCGATCGTTTGCAACAGTTTGGCACCATTTCTGAGTGAATTTCAGAATGTCAGATTTTTGCTGAAATTGTGATCGCGCGGCTTAGGGTTTTTTCAAAAAAAAGTTGTTCAGAGGTCGAGGGCTAATTCTGTTTTCGATGAAAAAAACCTATCTGTTTCCACCGAAAAAGCTTTCAGGGGATCGTTTGCAACAGTTTGTCACCATTTCTGAGTGAATTTCAGAATGTCAGATTTTTGCTGAAATTGTGACCGCGCGGCTTAGGGATTTTTCAAATAAAAGTTGTTCAGACGTCGAGGGCTAATTCTGTTTTCGGTGATAAAAACCTATCTGTTTCCTCCCGAAAACCTTTCAGGGGATCGTTTGCAACAGTTTGGCACCATTTCTGAGTGAATTTCAGAATGTCAGATTTTTGCTGAAATTGTGACCGCGCGGCTTAGGGTTTTTTCAAAAAAAAGTTGTTCAGAGGTCGAGGGCTAATTCTGTTTTCGATGATAAAAACCTATCTGTTTCCTCCCGAAAACCTTTCAGGGGATCGTTTGCAACAGTTTGGCACCATTTCTGAGTGAATTTCAGAATGTCAGATTTTTGCTGAAATTGTGACCGCGCGGCTTAGGGATTTTTCAAAAAAAAAGTTGTTCAGACGTCGAGGGCTAATTCTGTTTTCGATGATAAAAACCCATCTGTTTCCACCGAAAAACCTTTCAGGCGATCGTTTGCAACAGTTTGGCACCATTTCTGAGTGAATTTCAGAATGTCAGATTTTTGCTGAAATTGTGATCGCGCGGCTTAGGGTTTTTTCAAAAAAAAGTTGTTCAGAGGTCGAGGGCTAATTCTGTTTTCGATGAAAAAAACCTATCTGTTTCCACCGAAAAAGCTTTCAGGGGATCGTTTGCAACAGTTTGTCACCATTTCTGAGTGAATTTCAGAATGTCAGATTTTTGCTGAAATTGTGACCGCGCGGCTTAGGGATTTTTCAAATAAAAGTTGTTCAGACGTCGAGGGCTAATTCTGTTTTCGATGATAAAAACCTATCTGTTTCCTCCCGAAAACCTTTCAGGGGATCGTTTGCAACAGTTTGGCACCATTTCTGAGTGAATTTCAGAATGTCAGATTTTTGCTGAAATTGTGACCGCGCGGCTTAGGGTTTTTTCAAAAAAAAGTTGTTCAGACGTCGAGGGCTAATTCTGTTTTCGATGATAAAAACCTATCTGTTTCCACCGAAAAAGCTTTCAGGGGATCGTTTGCAACAGTTTGGCACCATTTCTGAGTGAATTTCAGAATGTCAGATTTTTGCTGAAATTGTGACCGCGCGGCTTAGGGATTTTTCAAAAAAAAGGTGTTCAGACGTCGAGGGCTAATTCTGTTTTCGATGATAAAAACCTATCTGTTTCCTCCCGAAAACCTTACAGGCGATCATTTGCAACAGTTTGGCACCATTTCTGAGTGAATTTCAAAATGTCCGATTTTTGCTGAAAACTTTTCAAAACTGAAAAGTTTTGCTGAAAACTTTTCAAAAAAAAGTTGTTCAGACGTCGAGGGCTAATTCTGTTTCCCATGATAAAAACCCATCTGTTTCCACCGAAAAAGCTTTCAGGCGATCGATTGCAACAGTTTGGCACCATTTCTGAGTGAATTTCAGAATGTCAGATTTTTGCTGAAATTGTGACCGCGCGGCTTAGGGTTTTTGCAAAAAAAAGTTGTTCAGACGTCGAGGGCTAAGTCTGTTTTCGATGATAAAAACCTATCTGTTTCCTCCCGAAAACCTTTCAGGGGATCGTTTGCAACAGTTTGGCACCATTTCTGAGTGAATTTCAGAATGTCAGATTTTTGCTGAAATTGTGACCGCGCGGCTTAGGGTTTTTTTAAAAAAAAGTTGTTCAGAGGTCGAGGGCTAATTCTGTTTTCGATGATAAAAACCTATCTGTTTCCTCCCGAAAACCTTTCAGGGGATCGTTTGCAACAGTTTGGCACCATTTCTGAGTGAATTTCAGAATGTCAGATTTTTGCTGAAATTGTGACCGTGCGGCTTAGGGATTTTTCAAAAAAAAAGTTGTTCAGACGTCGAGGGCTAATTCTGTTTTCGATGATAAAAACCCATCTGTTTCCACCGAAAAACCTTTCAGGCGATCGTTTGCAACAGTTTGGCACCATTTCTGAGTGAATTTCAGAATGTCAGATTTTTGCTGAAATTGTGATCGCGCGGCTTAGGGTTTTTTCAAAAAAAAGTTGTTCAGAGGTCGAGGGCTAATTCTGTTTTCGATGAAAAAAACCTATCTGTTTCCACCGAAAAAGCTTTCAGGGGATCGTTTGCAACAGTTTGTCACCATTTCTGAGTGAATTTCAGAATGTCAGATTTTTGCTGAAATTGTGACCGCGCGGCTTAGGGATTTTTCAAATAAAAGTTGTTCAGACGTCGAGGGCTAATTCTGTTTTCGATGATAAAAACCTATCTGTTTCCTCCCGAAAACCTTTCAGGGGATCGTTTGCAACAGTTTGGCACCATTTCTGAGTGAATTTCAGAATGTCAGATTTTTGCTGAAATTGTGACCGCGCGGCTTAGGGTTTTTTCAAAAAAAAGTTGTTCAGACGTCGAGGGCTAATTCTGTTTTCGATGATAAAAACCTATCTGTTTCCTCCCGAAAACCTTTCAGGGGATCGTTTGCAACAGTTTGGCACCATTTCTGAGTGAATTTCAGAATGTCAGATTTTTGCTGAAATTGTGACCGCGCGGCTTAGGGTTTTTTCAAAAAAAAGTTCTTCAGAGGTCGAGGGCTAATTCTGTTTCCCATGATAAAAACCCATCTGTTTCCACCGGAAAAGCTTTCAGGCGATCGATTGCAACAGTTTGGCACCATTTCTGAGTGAATTTCAGAATGTCAGATTTTTGCTGAAATTGTGACCGCGCGGCTTAGGGTTTTTTCAAAAAAAAGGTGTTCAGACGTCGAGGGCTAATTCTGTTTTCAATGATAAAAACCTATCTGTTTCCTCCCGAAAACATTACAGGCGATCGTTTGCAACAGTTTGGCACCATTTCTGAGTGAATTTCAGAATGTCAGATTTTTGCTGAAAATTTGACCGCGCGGCTTAGGGTTTTTTCAAAAAAAAGTTGTTCAGAGGTTGAGGGCTAATTCTGTTTCCCATGATAAAAACCCATCTGTATCCACCGAAAAAGCTTTCAGGCGATCGATTGCAACAGTTTGGCAACATTTCTGAGTGAATTTCAGAATGTCAGATTTTTGCTGAAATTGTGACCGCGCGGCTTAGGGTTTTTTCAAAAAAAAGTTGTTCAGAGGTCGAGGGCTAATTCTCTTTTTGATGATAAAAACCCATCTGTTTCCACCAGAAAACCTTACAGGCGATCGTTTGCAACAGTTTGGCACCATTTCTGAGTGAATTGCAGAATGTCAGATTTTTGCTGAAATCGTGACCGCGCTGCTTAGGGATTTTTCAAAGAAAAGTTGTTCAGACGTCGAGGGCTAATTCTGTTTTCGATGATAAAAACCTATCTGTTTCCTCCTGAAAACCTTTCAGGGGATCGTTTGCAACAGTTTGGCACCATTTCTGAGTGAATTTCAGAATGTCAGATTTTTGCTGAAATTGTGACCGCGCTGCTTAGGGATTTTTCAAATAAAAGTTGTTCAGACGTCGAGGGCTAATTCTGTTTTCGATGATAAAATCCTATCTGTTTCCTCCCGAAAACCTTTCAGGGGATTGTTTCCAACAGTTTGGCACCATTTCTGAGTGAATTTCAGAATGTCAGATTTTTGCTGAAATTGTGATCGCGCGGCTTAGGGTTTTTTCAAAAAAATGTTGTTCAGAGGTCGAGGGCTAATTCTGTTTTCGATGATAAAAACCTATGTGTTTCCACCGAAAAAGCTTTCAGGGGATCGTTTGCAACAGTTTGGCACCATTTCTGAGTGAATTTCAGAATGTCAGATTTTTGCTGAAATCGTGACCGCGCTGCTTAGGGATTTTTCAAATAAAAGTTGTTCAGACGTCGAGGGCTAATTCTGTTTTCGATGATAAAAACCTGTTTCCTCCCGAAAACCTTTCAGGGGATCGTTTCCAACAGTTTGGCACCATTTCTGAGTGAATTTCAGAATGTCAGATTTTTGCTGAAATTGTGATCGCGCGGCTTAGGGTTTTTTCAAAAAAAAGTTGTTCAGAGGTCGAGGGCTAATTCTGTTTTCGATGATAAAAACCTATCTGTTTCCACCGAAAAAGCTTTCAGGGGATCGTTTGCAACAGTTTGTCACCATTTCTGAGTGAATTTCAGAATGTCAGATTTTTGCTGACATTGTGACCGCGCGGCTTAGGGATTTTTCAAATAAAAGTTGTTCAGACGTCGAGGGCTAATTCTGTTTTCGATGATAAAAACCTATCTGTTTCCTCCCGAAAACCTTTCAGGGGATCGTTTGCAACAGTTTGGCACCATTTCTGAGTGAATTTCAGAATGTCAGATTTTTGCTGAAATTGTGACCGCGCGGCTTAGGGATTTTTCCAATAAAAGTTGTTCAGACGTCGATTGCTAATTCTGTTTTCGATGATAAAAACCTATCTGTTTCCACCGAAAAAGCTTTCAGGGGATTGTTTGCAACAGTTTGGCACCATTTCTGAGTGAATTTCAGAATGTCAGATTTTTGCTGAAATCGTGACCGCGCTGCTTAGGGTTTTTTCAAAAAAAAGTTGTTCAGAGGTCGAGGGCTAATTCTGTTTCCCATGATAAAAACCCATCTGTTTCCACCGAAAAAGCTTTCAGGCGATCGATTGCAACAGTTTGGCACCATTTCTGAGTGAATTTCAGAATGTCAGATTTTTGCTGAAATTGTGACCGCGCGGCTTAGGGTTTTTTCAAAAAAAAGGTGTTCAGACGTCGAGGGCTAATTCTGTTTTCGATGATAAAAACCTATCTGTTTCCTCCCGAAAACCTTACAGGCGATCGATTGCAACAGTTTGGCACCATTTCTGAGTGAATTTCAGAATGTCAGATTTTTGCTGAAATTGTGACCGCGCGGCTTAGGGTTTTTTCAAAAAAAGTTGTTCAGAGGTCGAGGGCTAATTCTGTTTTCGATGATAAAAACCTATCTGTTTCCACCGAAAAAGATTTCAGGGGATCGTTTGCAACAGTTTGGCACCATTTCTGAGTGAATTTCAGAATGTCAGATTTTTGCTGAAATTGTGACCGCGCGGCTTAGGGATTTTTCAAAAAAAAGGTGTTCAGACGTCGAGGGCTAATTCTGTTTTCGATGATAAAAACCTATCTGTTTCCACCGAAAAAGCTTTCAGGGGATCGTTTCCAACAGTTTGGCACCATTTCTGAGTGAATTTCAGAATGTCAGATTTTTGCTGAAATTGTGATCGCGCGGCTTAGGGTTTTTTCAAAAAAAAGTTGTTCAGAGGTCGAGGGCTAATTCTGTTTTCGATGATAAAAACCTATCTGTTTCCACCGAAAAAGCTTTCAGGGGATCGTTTGCAACAGTTTGTCACCATTTCTGAGTGAATTTCAGAATGTCAGATTTTTGCTGAAATTGTGACCGCGCGGCTTAGGGATTTTTCAAATAAAAGTTGTTCAGACGTCGAGGGCTAATTCTGTTTTCGATGATAAAAACCTATCTGTTTCCTCCCGAAAACCTTTCAGGGGATCGTTTGCAACAGTTTGGCACCATTTCTGAGTGAATTTCAGAATGTCAGATTTTTGCTGAAATTGTGACCGCGCGGCTTAGGGATTTTTCCAATAAAAGTTGTTCAGACGTCGATTGCTAATTCTGTTTTCGATGATAAAAACCTATCTGTTTCCACCGAAAAAGCTTTCAGGGGATTGTTTGCAACAGTTTGGCACCATTTCTGAGTGAATTTCAGAATGTCAGATTTTTGCTGAAATCGTGACCGCGCTGCTTAGGGTTTTTTCAAAAAAAAGTTGTTCAGAGGTCGAGGGCTAATTCTGTTTCCCATGATAAAAACCCATCTGTTTCCACCGAAAAAGCTTTCAGGCGATCGATTGCAACAGTTTGGCACCATTTCTGAGTGAATTTCAGAATGTCAGATTTTTGCTGAAATTGTGACCGCGCGGCTTAGGGTTTTTTCAAAAAAAAGGTGTTCAGACGTCGAGGGCTAATTCTGTTTTCGATGATAAAAACCTATCTGTTTCCTCCCGAAAACCTTACAGGCGATCGATTGCAACAGTTTGGCACCATTTCTGAGTGAATTTCAGAATGTCAGATTTTTGCTGAAATTGTGACCGCGCGGCTTAGGGTTTTTTCAAAAAAAGTTGTTCAGAGGTCGAGGGCTAATTCTGTTTTCGATGATAAAAACCTATCTGTTTCCACCGAAAAAGATTTCAGGGGATCGTTTGCAACAGTTTGGCACCATTTCTGAGTGAATTTCAGAATGTCAGATTTTTGCTGAAATTGTGACCGCGCGGCTTAGGGATTTTTCAAAAAAAAGGTGTTCAGACGTCGAGGGCTAATTCTGTTTTCGATGATAAAAACCTATCTGTTTCCACCGAAAAAGCTTTCAGGGGATCGTTTGCAACAGTTTGGCACCATTTCTGAGTGAATTTCAGAATGTCCGATTTTTGCTGAAATTGTGACCGCGCGGCTTAGGGTTTTTGCAAAAAAAAGTTGTTCAGACGTCGAGGGCTAATTCTGTTTTCGATGATAAAAACCTATCTGTTTCCTCCCGAAAACCTTTCAGGGGATCGTTTGCAACAGTTTGGCACCATTTCTGAGTGAATTTCAGAATGTCAGATTTTTGCTGAAATTGTGACCGCGCGGCTTAGGGTTTTTTCAAAAAAAAGTTGTTTAGAAGTCGATGGCTAATTCTGTTTTCGATGATAAAAACCTATCTGTTTCCTCCCGAAAACCTTTCAGGGGATCGTTTGCAACAGTTTGGCACCATTTCTGAGTGAATTTCAGAATGTCAGATTTTTGTTGAAATTGTGACCGCGCGGCTTAGGGTTTTTTTAAAAAAAAAGTTGTTCAGACGTCGAGGGCTAATTCGGTTTTCGATGATAAAAACCTATCTGTTTCCTCCCGAAAACCTTTCAGGGGATCGTTTGCAACAGTTTGGCACCATTTCTGAGTGAATTTCAGAATGTCAGATTTTTGCTGAAATTGTCACCGCGCGGCTTAGGGATTTTTCAAAAAAAAGTTGTTCAGACGTCGAGGGCTAATTCTGTTTTCGATGATAAAAACCTATCTGTTTCCTCCCGAAAACCTTTCAGGGGATCGTTTGCAGCAGTTTGGCACCATTTCTGAGTGAATTTCAGAATGTCAGATTTTTGCTGAAATTGTGACCGCGCGGCTTAGGGATTTTTCAAAAAAAAGTTGTTCAGACGTCGAGGGGTAATTCTGTTTTCGATGATAAAAACCTATCTATTTCCTCCCGAAAACCTTACAGGCGATCGTTTGTAACAGTTTGGCAGCATTTTTGAGTGAATTGCAGAAGGTCAGATTTTTGCTGAAATTGTGACCGCGCGGCTTAGGGTTTTTTCAAAAAAAAGTTGTTCAGAGGTTGAGGGCTAATTCTGTTTCCCATGATAAAAACCCATCTGTTTCCACCGAAAAAGCTTTCAGGCGATCGATTGCAACAGTTTGGCACCATTTCTGAGTGAATTTCAGAATGTCAGATTTTTGCTGAAATTGTGACCGCGGGGCTTAGGGTTTTTTCAAAAAAAAGTTGTTCAGACGTCGAGGGCTAATTCTGTTTTCGATGATAAAAACCTATCTGTTTCCTCCCGAAAACCTTTCAGGCGATCGTTTGCAACAGTTTGGCACCATTTCTGAGTGAATTTCAGAATGTCAGATTTTTGCTGAAATTGTGACCGCGCGGCTTAGGGATTTTTCAAAAAAAAGGTGTTCAGACGTCGAGGGCTAATTCTGTTTTCGATGATAAAAACCTATCTGTTTCCTCCCGAAAACCTTTCAGGGGATCGTTTGCAGCAGTTTGGCACCATTTCTGAGTGAATTTCAGAATGTCAGATTTTTGCTGAAATTGTGACCGCGCGGCTTAGGGATTTTTCAAAAAAAAGTTGTTCAGACGTCGAGGGGTAATTCTGTTTTCGATGATAAAAACCTATCTATTTCCTCCCGAAAACCTTACAGGCGATCGGTTGTAACAGTTTGGCAGCATTTTTGAGTGAATTGCAGAAGGTCAGATTTTTGCTGAAATTGTGACCGCGCGGCTTAGGGTTTTTTCAAAAAAAAGTTGTTCAGAGGTTGAGGGCTAATTCTGTTTCCCATGATAAAAACCCATCTGTTTCCACCGAAAAAGCTTTCAGGCGATCGATTGCAACAGTTTGGCACCATTTCTGAGTGAATTTCAGAATGTCAGATTTTTGCTGAAATTGTGACCGCGGGGCTTAGGGTTTTTTCAAAAAAAAGTTGTTCAGACGTCGAGGGCTAATTCTGTTTTCGATGATAAAAAACTATCTGTTTCCTCCCGAAAACCTTTCAGGCGATCGTTTGCAACAGTTTGGCACCATTTCTGAGTGAATTTCAGAATGTCAGATTTTTGCTGAAATTGTGACCGCGCGGCTTAGGGATTTTTCAAAAAAAAGGTGTTCAGACGTCGAGGGCTAATTCTGTTTTCGATGATAAAAACCTATCTGTTTCCTCCCGAAAACCTCACAGGCGATCATTTGCAACAGTTTGGCACCATTTCTGAGTGAATTTCAAAATGTCCGATTTTTGCTGAAATTGTGACCGCGCGGCTTAGGGATTTTTCAAAAAAAAGTTGTTCAGACGTCAAGGGCTAATTCTGTTTTCGATGATAAAAACCCATCTGTTTCCACCGAAAAACCTTTCAGGCGATCGTTTGCAACAGTTTGGCACCATTTCTGAGTGAATTTCAGAATGTCAGATTTTTGCTGAAATTGTGACCGCGCGGCTTAGGGTTTTTTCAAAAAAAAGTTGTTCAGACGTCGAGGGCTAATTCTGTTTTCGATGATAAAAACCCATCTGTTTCCACCGAAAAAGCTTTCAGGCGATCGATTGAAACAGTTTGGCACCATTTCTGAGTGAATTTCAGAATGTCAGATTTTTGCTGAAATTGTGACCGCGCGGCTTAGGGTTTTTTCAAAAAAAAGGTGTTCAGACGTCGAGGGCTAATTCTGTTTTCGATGATAAAAACCTATCTGTTTCCACCGAAAAAGCTTTCAGGGGATCGTTTGCAACAGTTTGGCACCATTTCTGAGTGAATTTCAGAATGTCAGATTTTTGCTGAAATTGTGACCGCGCGGCTTAGGGTTTTTTCAAATAAAAGTTGTTCAGACGTCGAGGGCTAATTCTGTTTTCGATGATAAAAACCTATCTGTTTCCACCGAAAAAGCTTTCAGGGGATCGTTTGCAACAGTTTGGCACCATTTCTGAGTGAATTTCAGAATGTCAGATTTTTGCTGAAATTGTGACCGCGCGGCTTAGGGATTTTTCAAATAAAAGTTGTTCAGACGTCGAGGGCTAATTCTGTTTTCGATGATAAAAACCTATCTGTTTCCACCGAAAAAGCTTTCAGGGGATCGTTTGCAACAGTTTGGCACCATTTCTGAGTGAATTTCAGAATGTCAGATTTTTGCTGAAATTGTGACCGCGCGGCTTAGGGATTTTTCAAAAAAAAGGTGTTCAGACGTCGAGGGCTAATTCTGTTTTCGATGATAAAAACCTATCTGTTTCCTCCCGAAAACCTTTCAGGGGATCGTTTGCAACAGTTTGGCACCATTTCTGAGTGAATTTCAGAATGTCAGATTTTTGCTGAAATTGTCACCGCGCGGCTTAGGGATTTTTCAAAAAAAAGTTGTTCAAACGTCGAGGTCTAATTCTGTTTTCGATGATAAAAACCTATCTGTTTCCTCCCGAAAACCTTTCAGGGGATCGTTTGCAGCAGTTTGGCACCATTTCTGAGTGAATTTCAGAATGTCAGATTTTTGCTGAAATTGTGACCGCGCGGCTTAGGGATTTTTCAAAAAAAAGTTGTTCAGACGTCGAGGGGTAATTCTGTTTTCGATGATAAAAACCTATCTATTTCCTCCCGAAAACCTTACAGGCGATCGTTTGTAACAGTTTGGCAGCATTTTTGAGTGAATTGCAGAAGGTCAGATTTTTGCTGAAATTGTGACCGCGCGGCTTAGGGTTTTTTCAAAAAAAAGTTGTTCAGAGGTTGAGGGCTAATTCTGTTTCCCATGATAAAAACCCATCTGTTTCCACCGAAAAAGCTTTCAGGCGATCGATTGCAACAGTTTGGCACCATTTCTGAGTGAATTTCAGAATGTCAGATTTTTGCTGAAATTGTGACCGCGGGGCTTAGGGTTTTTTCAAAAAAAAGTTGTTCAGACGTCGAGGGCTAATTCTGTTTTCGATGATAAAAACCTATCTGTTTCCTCCCGAAAACCTTTCAGGCGATCGTTTGCAACAGTTTGGCACCATTTCTGAGTGAATTTCAGAATGTCAGATTTTTGCTGAAATTGTGACCGCGCGGCTTAGGGATTTTTCAAAAAAAAGGTGTTCAGACGTCGAGGGCTAATTCTGTTTTCGATGATAAAAACCTATCTGTTTCCTCCCGAAAACCTTTCAGGGGATCGTTTGCAGCAGTTTGGCACCATTTCTGAGTGAATTTCAGAATGTCAGATTTTTGCTGAAATTGTGACCGCGCGGCTTAGGGATTTTTCAAAAAAAAGTTGTTCAGACGTCGAGGGGTAATTCTGTTTTCGATGATAAAAACCTATCTATTTCCTCCCGAAAACCTTACAGGCGATCGGTTGTAACAGTTTGGCAGCATTTTTGAGTGAATTGCAGAAGGTCAGATTTTTGCTGAAATTGTGACCGCGCGGCTTAGGATTTTTTCGAAAAAAAGTTGTTCAGAGGTTGAGGGCTAATTCTGTTTCCCATGATAAAAACCCATCTGTTTCCACCGAAAAAGCTTTCAGGCGATCGATTGCAACAGTTTGGCACCATTTCTGAGTGAATTTCAGAATGTCAGATTTTTGCTGAAATTGTGACCGCGGGGCTTAGGGTTTTTTCAAAAAAAAGTTGTTCAGACGTCGAGGGCTAATTCTGTTTTCGATGATAAAAAACTATCTGTTTCCTCCCGAAAACCTTTCAGGCGATCGTTTGCAACAGTTTGGCACCATTTCTGAGTGAATTTCAGAATGTCAGATTTTTGCTGAAATTGTGACCGCGCGGCTTAGGGATTTTTCAAAAAAAAGGTGTTCAGACGTCGAGGGCTAATTCTGTTTTCGATGATAAAAACCTATCTGTTTCCTCCCGAAAACCTCACAGGCGATCATTTGCAACAGTTTGGCACCATTTCTGAGTGAATTTCAAAATGTCCGATTTTTGCTGAAATTGTGACCGCGCGGCTTAGGGATTTTTCAAAAAAAAGTTGTTCAGACGTCAAGGGCTAATTCTGTTTTCGATGATAAAAACCCATCTGTTTCCACCGAAAAACCTTTCAGGCGATCGTTTGCAACAGTTTGGCACCATTTCTGAGTGAATTTCAGAATGTCAGATTTTTGCTGAAATTGTGACCGCGCGGCTTAGGGTTTTTTCAAAAAAAAGTTGTTCAGACGTCGAGGGCTAATTCTGTTTTCGATGATAAAAACCCATCTGTTTCCACCGAAAAAGCTTTCAGGCGATCGATTGAAACAGTTTGGCACCATTTCTGAGTGAATTTCAGAATGTCAGATTTTTGCTGAAATTGTGACCGCGCGGCTTAGGGTTTTTTCAAAAAAAAGGTGTTCAGACGTCGAGGGCTAATTCTGTTTTCGATGATAAAAACCTATCTGTTTCCACCGAAAAAGCTTTCAGGGGATCGTTTGCAACAGTTTGGCACCATTTCTGAGTGAATTTCAGAATGTCAGATTTTTGCTGAAATTGTGACCGCGCGGCTTAGGGATTTTTCAAATAAAAGTTGTTCAGACGTCGAGGGCTAATTCTGTTTTCGATGATAAAAACCTATCTGTTTCCACCGAAAAAGCTTTCAGGGGATCGTTTGCAACAGTTTGGCACCATTTCTGAGTGAATTTCAGAATGTCAGATTTTTGCTGAAATTGTGACCGCGCGGCTTAGGGATTTTTCAAAAAAAAGGTGTTCAGACGTCGAGGGCTAATTCTGTTTTCGATGATAAAAACCTATCTGTTTCCACCGAAAAAGCTTTCAGGGGATCGTTTGCAACAGTTTGGCACCATTTCTGAGTGAATTTCAGAATGTCCGATTTTTGCTGAAATTGTGACCGCGCGGCTTAGGGTTTTTGCAAAAAAAAGTTGTTCAGACGTCGAGGGCTAATTCTGTTTTCGATGATAAAAACCTATCTGTTTCCTCCCGAAAACCTTTCAGGGGATCGTTTGCAACAGTTTGGCACCATTTCTGAGTGAATTTCAGAATGTCAGATTTTTGCTGAAATTGTGACCGCGCGGCTTAGGGTTTTTTCAAAAAAAAAGTTGTTCAGACGTCGAGGGCTAATTCGGTTTTCGATGATAAAAACCTATCTGTTTCCTCCCGAAAACCTTTCAGGGGATCGTTTGCAACAGTTTGGCACCATTTCTGAGTGAATTTCAGAATGTCAGATTTTTGCTGAAATTGTGACCGCGCGGCTTAGGGTTTTTTCAAAAAAAAGTTGTTCAGAGGTCGAGGGCTAATTCTGTTTCCCATGATAAAAACCTATCTGTTTCCACCGAAAAAGCTTTCAGGGGATCGTTTGCAACAGTTTGGCACCATTTCTGAGTGAATTTCAGAATGTCAGATTTTTGCTGAAATTGTGACCGCGCGGCTTAGGGTTTTTTCAAATAAAAGTTGTTCAGACGTCGAGGGCTAATTCTGTTTTCGATGATAAAAACCTATCTGTTTCCTCCCGAAAACCTTTCAGGCGATCGTTTGCAACAGTTTGGCACCATTTCTGAGTGAATTTCAGAATGTCAGATTTTTGCTGAAATTGTGACCGCGCGGCTTAGGGTTTTTTTTAAAAAAAGTTGTTCAGAGGTCGAGGGCTAATTCTGTTTTCGATGATAAAAACCTATCTGTTTCCTCCCGAAAACCTTTCAGGGGATCGTTTGCAACAGTTTGGCACCATTTCTGAGTGAATTTCAGAATGTCAGATTTTTGCTGAAATTGTGACCGCGCGGCTTAGGGTTTTTTCAAAAAAAAGTTGTTCAGAAGTCGATGGCTAATTCTGTTTTCGATGATAAAAACCTATCTGTTTCCTCCCGAAAACCTTTCAGGGGATCGTTTGCAACAGTTTGGCACCATTTCTGAGTGAATTTCAGAATGTCAGATTTTTGCTGAAATTGTGACCGCGCGGCTTAGGGTTTTTTAAAAAAAAAAGTTGTTCAGACGTCGAGGGCTAATTCGGTTTTCGATGATAAAAACCTATCTGTTTCCTCCCGAAAACCTTTCAGGGGATCGTTTGCAACAGTTTGGCACCATTTCTGAGTGAATTTCAGAATGTCAGATTTTTGCTGAAATTGTGACCGCGCGGCTTAGGGATTTTTCAAAAAAAAGTTCTTCAGACGTCGAGGGCTAATTCTCTTTTTGATGATAAAAACCCATCTGTTTCCACCAAAAAATCTTTCAGGGGATCGTTTGCAACAGTTTGGCACCATTTCTGAGTGAATTTCAGAATGTCAGATTTTTGCTGAAATTGTGACCGCGCGGCTTAGGGTTTTTTCAAAAAAAAGTTGTTCAGACGTCGAGGGCTAATTCTGTTTTCGATGATAAAAACCTATCTGTTTTCTCCCGAAAACCTTTCAGGCGATCGTTTGCAACAGTTTGGCACCATTTGTGAGTGAATTTCAGAATGTCAGATTTTTGCTGAAATTGTGACCGCGCGGCTTAGGGATTTTTCAAAAAAAAGGTGTTCAGACGTCGAGGGCTAATTCTGTTTTCGATGATAAAAACCTATCTGTTTCCTCCCGAAAACCTTACAGGCGATCGTTTGCAACAGTTTGGCACCATTTCTGAGTGAATTTCAAAATGTCCGATTTTTGCTGAAATTGTGACTGCGCGGCTTAGGGTTTTTTTAAAAAAAAGTTGTTCAGAGGTCGAGGGCTAATTCTGTTTTCGATGATAAAAACCTATCTGTTTCCTCCCGAAAACCTTTCAGGGGATCGTTTGCAACAGTTTGGCACCATTTCTGAGTGAATTTCAGAATGTCAGATTTTTGCTGAAATTGTGACCGCGCGGCTTAGGGATTTTTCAAAAAAAAGTTGTTCAGACGTCAAGGGCTAATTCTGTTTTCGATGATAAAAACCTATCTGTTTCCTCCCGAAAACCTTTCAGGGGATCGTTTGCAACAGTTTGGCACCATTTCTGAGTGAATTTCAGAATGTCAGATTTTTGCTGAAATTGTGACCGCGCGGCTTAGGGATTTTTCAAAAAAAAATTGTTCAGACGTCGAGGGCTAATTCTGTTTTCGATGATAAAAACCTATCTGTTTCCTCCCGAAAAAGCTTTCAGGGGATCGTTTGCAACAGTTTGGCACCATTTCTGAGTGAATTTCAGAATGTCAGATTTTTGCTGAAATTTTGACCGCGCGGCTTAGGGTTTTTTCAAAAAAAAGTTGTTCAGAGGTTGAGGGCTAATTCTGTTTCCCATGATAAAAACCCATCTGTATCCACCGAAAAAGCTTTCAGGGGATTGTTTGCAACAGTTTGGCACCATTTCTGAGTGAATTTCAGAATGTCAGATTTTTGCTGAAATTGTGACTGCTTAGGGTTTTTGCAAAAAAAAGTTGTTCAGACGTCGAGGGCTAATTCTGTTTTTGATGATAAAAACCTATCTGTATCCTCCCGAAAACCTTACAGGCGATCGTTTGCAACAGTTTGGCACCATTTCTGAGTGAATTTCAGAATGTCAGATTTTTGCTGAAATTGTGACCGTGCGGTTTAGGGATTTTTCAAAAAAAAGTTGTTCAGACGTCGAGGGCTAATTCTGTTCCCGATGATAAAAACCCATCTGTTTCCACCAAAAAATCTTTCAGGGGATCGTTTGCAACAGTTTGGCACCATTTCTGAGTGAATTTCAGAATGTCAGATTTTTGCTGAAATTGTGACCGCGCGGCTTAGGGATTTTTCAAAAAAAAGTTCTTCAGAGGTCGAGGGCTAATTCTGTTTTCGATGATAAAAACTTATCTGTTTCCACCCGAAAAGCTTACAGGCGATCGTTTGCAACAGTTTGGCACCATTTCTGAGTGAATTTCAAAATGTCCGATTTTTGCTGAAATTGTGACCGCGCGGCTTAGGGTTTTTTCAAAAAAAAGTTGTTCAGACGTCGAGGGCTAATTCTGTTTCCCATGATAAAAACCCATCTGTTTCCACCGAAAAAGCTTTAAGGCGATCGATTGCAACAGTTTGGAACCATTTCTGAGTGAATTTCAGAATGTCAGATTTTTGCTGAAATTGTGACCGCGCGGGTTAGGGTTTTTTCAAAAAAAAGTTGTTCAGAGGTCGAGGGCTAATTCTCTTTTTGATGATAAAAACCCATCTGTTTCCACCAAAAAATCTTTCAGGGGATCGTTTGCAACAGTTTGGCACCATTTCTGAGTGAATTTCAGAATGTCAGATTTTTGCTGAAATTGTGACCGCGCGGCTTAGGGTTTTTTCAAAAAAAAGTTGTTCAGACGTCGAGGGCTAATTCTGTTTTCGATGATAAAAACCTATCTGTTTCCTCCCGAAAACCTTTCAGGCGATCGTTTGCAACAGTTTGGCACCATTTGTGAGTGAATTTCAGAATGTCAGATTTTTGCTGAAATTGTGACCGCGCGGCTTAGGGATTTTTCAAAAAAAAGGTGTTCAGACGTCGAGGGCTAATTCTGTTTTCGATGATAAAAACCTATCTGTTTCCTCCCGAAAACCTTACAGGCGATCGTTTGCAACAGTTTGGCACCATTTCTGAGTGAATTTCAAAATGTCCGATTTTTGCTGAAATTGTGACTGCGCGGCTTAGGGTTTTTTTAAAAAAAAGTTGTTCAGAGGTCGAGGGCTAATTCTGTTTTCGATGATAAAAACCTATCTGTTTCCTCCCGAAAACCTTTCAGGGGATCGTTTGCAACAGTTTGGCACCATTTCTGAGTGAATTTCAGAATGTCAGATTTTTGCTGAAATTGTGACCGCGCGGCTTAGGGATTTTTCAAAAAAAAGTTGTTCAGACGTCAAGGGCTAATTCTGTTTTCGATGATAAAAACCTATCTGTTTCCTCCCGAAAACCTTTCAGGGGATCGTTTGCAACAGTTTGGCACCATTTCTGAGTGAATTTCAGAATGTCAGATTTTTGCTGAAATTGTGACCGCGCGGCTTAGGGATTTTTCAAAAAAAAATTGTTCAGACGTCGAGGGCTAATTCTGTTTTCGATGATAAAAACCTATCTGTTTCCTCCCGAAAAAGCTTTCAGGGGATCGTTTGCAACAGTTTGGCACCATTTCTGAGTGAATTTCAGAATGTCAGATTTTTGCTGAAATTTTGACCGCGCGGCTTAGGGTTTTTTCAAAAAAAAGTTGTTCAGAGGTTGAGGGCTAATTCTGTTTCCCATGATAAAAACCCATCTGTATCCACCGAAAAAGCTTTCAGGGGATTGTTTGCAACAGTTTGGCACCATTTCTGAGTGAATTTCAGAATGTCAGATTTTTGCTGAAATTGTGACTGCTTAGGGTTTTTGCAAAAAAAAGTTGTTCAGACGTCGAGGGCTAATTCTGTTTTTGATGATAAAAACCTATCTGTATCCTCCCGAAAACCTTACAGGCGATCGTTTGCAACAGTTTGGCACCATTTCTGAGTGAATTTCAGAATGTCAGATTTTTGCTGAAATTGTGACCGTGCGGTTTAGGGATTTTTCAAAAAAAAGTTGTTCAGACGTCGAGGGCTAATTCTGTTCCCGATGATAAAAACCCATCTGTTTCCACCAAAAAATCTTTCAGGGGATCGTTTGCAACAGTTTGGCACCATTTCTGAGTGAATTTCAGAATGTCAGATTTTTGCTGAAATTGTGACCGCGCGGCTTAGGGATTTTTAAAAAAAAAGTTCTTCAGAGGTCGAGGGCTAATTCTGTTTTCGATGATAAAAACTTATCTGTTTCCACCCGAAAAGCTTACAGGCGATCGTTTGCAACAGTTTGGCACCATTTCTGAGTGAATTTCAAAATGTCCGATTTTTGCTGAAATTGTGACCGCGCGGCTTAGGGTTTTTTCAAAAAAAAGTTGTTCAGACGTCGAGGGCTAATTCTGTTTTCGATGATAAAAACCTATCTGTTTCCTCCCGAAAAAGCTTTCAGGGGATCGTTTGCAACAGTTTGGCACCATTTCTGAGTGAATTTCAGAATGTCAGATTTTTGCTGAAATTGTGACCGCGCAGTTTAGGGATTTTTCAAAAAAAAGTTGTTCAGACGTCGAGGGCTAATTCTATTTCCGATGATAAAAACCTATCTGTTTCCACCGAAAAAGTTTTCAGGGGATCGTTTGCAACAGTTTGGCACCATTTCTGAGTGAATTTCAGAATGTCAGATTTTTGCTGAAATTGTGACTGCGCGGCTTAGGGATTTTTCAAAAAAAAGTTGTTCAGACGTTGAGGGCTAATTCTGTTTTCGATGATAAAAACCTATCTGTTTCCTCCCGAAAACCTTACAGGCGATCGTTTGCAACAGTTTGGCACCATTTCTGAGTGAATTTCAGAATGTCAGATTTTTGCTGAAATTGTGACCGTGCGGCTTAGGGATTTTTCAAAAAAAAGTTGTTCAGACGTCGAGGTCTAATTCTGTTTTCGAGGATAAAAACCTATCTGTTTCCACCCGAAAAGCTTACAGGCGATCGTTTGCAACAGTTTGGCACCATTTCTGAGTGAATTTCAAAATGTCCGATTTTTGCTGAAATTGTGACTGCTTAGGGTTTTTTCAAAAAAAAGTTGTTCAGACGTCGAGGGCTAATTCTGTTTTCGATGATAAAAACCTATCTGTTTCCACTGAAAAAGTTTTCAGGGGATCGTTTGCAACAGTTTGGCACCATTTCTGAGTGAATTTCAGAATGTCAGATTTTTGCTGAAATTGTGACCGCGCGGCTTAGGGTTTTTTCAAAAAAAAGTTGTTCAGACGTCGAGGGCTAATTCTGTTTTCGATGATAAAAACCTATCTGTTTCCTCCCGAAAACCTTACAGGCGATCGTTTGCAACAGTTTGGCACCATTTCTGAATGAATTTCAGAATGTCAGATTTTTGCTGAAATTGTGACCGCGCGGCTTAGGGATTTTTCAAAAAAAAGTTGTTCAGACGTCGAGGGCTAATTCTGTTTTCGATGATAAAAACCTATCTGTTTCCACCGAAAAAGCTTTCAGGGGATCGTTTGCAACAGTTTGGCACCATTTCTGAGTGAATTTCAGAATGTCAGATTTTTGCTAAAATTGTGACCGCGCGGCTTAGGGTTTTGTCAAAAAAAACTTGTTCAGACGTCGAGGGCTAATTCTGTTTTCGATGATAAAAACCTATCTGTATCCTCCCGAAAACCTTACAGGCGATCGTTTGCAACAGTTTGGCACCATTTCTGAGTGAATTTCAGAATGTCAGATTTTTGCTGAAATTGTGACCGTGCGGCTTAGGGATTTTTCAAAAAAAAGTTGTTCAGACGTCGAGGTCTAATTCTGTTTTCGAGGATAAAAACCTATCTGTTTCCACCCGAAAAGCTTACAGGCGATCGTTTGCAACAGTTTGGCACCATTTCTGAGTGAATTTCAAAATGTCCGATTTTTGCTGAAATTGTGACTGCTTAGGGTTTTTTCAAAAAAAAGTTGTTCAGACGTCGAGGGCTAATTCTGTTTTCGATGATAAAAACCTATCTGTTTCCACTGAAAAAGTTTTCAGGGGATCGTTTGCAACAGTTTGGCACCATTTCTGAGTGAATTTCAGAATGTCAGATTTTTGCTGAAATTGTGACCGCGCGGCTTAGGGTTTTTTCCAAAAAAAGTTGTTTAGACGTCGAGGGCTAATTCTGTTTTCGATGATAAAAACCTATCTGTTTCCTCCCGAAAATCTTACAGGCGATCGTTTGCAACAGTTTGGCACCATTTCTGAATGAATTTCAGAATGTCAGATTTTTGCTGAAATTGTGACCGCGCGGCTTAGGGATTTTTCAAAAAAAAGTTGTTCAGACGTCGAGGGCTAATTCTGTTTTCGATGATAAAAAACTATCTGTTTCCTCCCGAAAACCTTTCAGGCGATCGTTTGCAACAGTTTGGCACCATTTCTGAGTGAATTTCAGAATGTCAGATTTTTGCTGAAATTGTGACCGCGCGGCTTAGGGATTTTTCAAAAAAAAGGTGTTCAGACGTCGAGGGCTAATTCTGTTTTCGATGATAAAAACCTATCTGTTTCCTCCCGAAAACCTCACAGGCGATCATTTGCAACAGTTTGGCACCATTTCTGAGTGAATTTCAAAATGTCCGATTTTTGCTGAAATTGTGACCGCGCGGCTTAGGGATTTTTCAAAAAAAAGTTGTTCAGACGTCAAGGGCTAATTCTGTTTTCGATGATAAAAACCCATCTGTTTCCACCGAAAAACCTTTCAGGCGATCGTTTGCAACAGTTTGGCACCATTTCTGAGTGAATTTCAGAATGTCAGATTTTTGCTGAAATTGTGACCGCGCGGCTTAGGGTTTTTTCAAAAAAAAGTTGTTCAGACGTCGAGGGCTAATTCTGTTTTCGATGATAAAAACCCATCTGTTTCCACCGAAAAAGCTTTCAGGCGATCGATTGAAACAGTTTGGCACCATTTCTGAGTGAATTTCAGAATGTCAGATTTTTGCTGAAATTGTGACCGCGCGGCTTAGGGTTTTTTCAAAAAAAAGGTGTTCAGACGTCGAGGGCTAATTCTGTTTTCGATGATAAAAACCTATCTGTTTCCACCGAAAAAGCTTTCAGGGGATCGTTTGCAACAGTTTGGCACCATTTCTGAGTGAATTTCAGAATGTCAGATTTTTGCTGAAATTGTGACCGCGCGGCTTAGGGATTTTTCAAATAAAAGTTGTTCAGACGTCGAGGGCTAATTCTGTTTTCGATGATAAAAACCTATCTGTTTCCACCGAAAAAGCTTTCAGGGGATCGTTTGCAACAGTTTGGCACCATTTCTGAGTGAATTTCAGAATGTCAGATTTTTGCTGAAATTGTGACCGCGCGGCTTAGGGATTTTTCAAAAAAAAGGTGTTCAGACGTCGAGGGCTAATTCTGTTTTCGATGATAAAAACCTATCTGTTTCCACCGAAAAAGCTTTCAGGGGATCGTTTGCAACAGTTTGGCACCATTTCTGAGTGAATTTCAGAATGTCCGATTTTTGCTGAAATTGTGACCGCGCGGCTTAGGGTTTTTGCAAAAAAAAGTTGTTCAGACGTCGAGGGCTAATTCTGTTTTCGATGATAAAAACCTATCTGTTTCCTCCCGAAAACCTTTCAGGGGATCGTTTGCAACAGTTTGGCACCATTTCTGAGTGAATTTCAGAATGTCAGATTTTTGCTGAAATTGTGACCGCGCGGCTTAGGGTTTTTTCAAAAAAAAAGTTGTTCAGACGTCGAGGGCTAATTCGGTTTTCGATGATAAAAACCTATCTGTTTCCTCCCGAAAACCTTTCAGGGGATCGTTTGCAACAGTTTGGCACCATTTCTGAGTGAATTTCAGAATGTCAGATTTTTGCTGAAATTGTGACCGCGCGGCTTAGGGTTTTTTCAAAAAAAAGTTGTTCAGAGGTCGAGGGCTAATTCTGTTTCCCATGATAAAAACCTATCTGTTTCCACCGAAAAAGCTTTCAGGGGATCGTTTGCAACAGTTTGGCACCATTTCTGAGTGAATTTCAGAATGTCAGATTTTTGCTGAAATTGTGACCGCGCGGCTTAGGGTTTTTTCAAATAAAAGTTGTTCAGACGTCGAGGGCTAATTCTGTTTTCGATGATAAAAACCTATCTGTTTCCTCCCGAAAACCTTTCAGGCGATCGTTTGCAACAGTTTGGCACCATTTCTGAGTGAATTTCAGAATGTCAGATTTTTGCTGAAATTGTGACCGCGCGGCTTAGGGTTTTTTTTAAAAAAAGTTGTTCAGAGGTCGAGGGCTAATTCTGTTTTCGATGATAAAAACCTATCTGTTTCCTCCCGAAAACCTTTCAGGGGATCGTTTGCAACAGTTTGGCACCATTTCTGAGTGAATTTCAGAATGTCAGATTTTTGCTGAAATTGTGACCGCGCGGCTTAGGGTTTTTTCAAAAAAAAGTTGTTCAGAAGTCGATGGCTAATTCTGTTTTCGATGATAAAAACCTATCTGTTTCCTCCCGAAAACCTTTCAGGGGATCGTTTGCAACAGTTTGGCACCATTTCTGAGTGAATTTCAGAATGTCAGATTTTTGCTGAAATTGTGACCGCGCGGCTTAGGGTTTTTTAAAAAAAAAAGTTGTTCAGACGTCGAGGGCTAATTCGGTTTTCGATGATAAAAACCTATCTGTTTCCTCCCGAAAACCTTTCAGGGGATCGTTTGCAACAGTTTGGCACCATTTCTGAGTGAATTTCAGAATGTCAGATTTTTGCTGAAATTGTGACCGCGCGGCTTAGGGATTTTTCAAAAAAAAGTTCTTCAGACGTCGAGGGCTAATTCTCTTTTTGATGATAAAAACCCATCTGTTTCCACCAAAAAATCTTTCAGGGGATCGTTTGCAACAGTTTGGCACCATTTCTGAGTGAATTTCAGAATGTCAGATTTTTGCTGAAATTGTGACCGCGCGGCTTAGGGTTTTTTCAAAAAAAAGTTGTTCAGACGTCGAGGGCTAATTCTGTTTTCGATGATAAAAACCTATCTGTTTTCTCCCGAAAACCTTTCAGGCGATCGTTTGCAACAGTTTGGCACCATTTGTGAGTGAATTTCAGAATGTCAGATTTTTGCTGAAATTGTGACCGCGCGGCTTAGGGATTTTTCAAAAAAAAGGTGTTCAGACGTCGAGGGCTAATTCTGTTTTCGATGATAAAAACCTATCTGTTTCCTCCCGAAAACCTTACAGGCGATCGTTTGCAACAGTTTGGCACCATTTCTGAGTGAATTTCAAAATGTCCGATTTTTGCTGAAATTGTGACTGCGCGGCTTAGGGTTTTTTTAAAAAAAAGTTGTTCAGAGGTCGAGGGCTAATTCTGTTTTCGATGATAAAAACCTATCTGTTTCCTCCCGAAAACCTTTCAGGGGATCGTTTGCAACAGTTTGGCACCATTTCTGAGTGAATTTCAGAATGTCAGATTTTTGCTGAAATTGTGACCGCGCGGCTTAGGGATTTTTCAAAAAAAAGTTGTTCAGACGTCAAGGGCTAATTCTGTTTTCGATGATAAAAACCTATCTGTTTCCTCCCGAAAACCTTTCAGGGGATCGTTTGCAACAGTTTGGCACCATTTCTGAGTGAATTTCAGAATGTCAGATTTTTGCTGAAATTGTGACCGCGCGGCTTAGGGATTTTTCAAAAAAAAATTGTTCAGACGTCGAGGGCTAATTCTGTTTTCGATGATAAAAACCTATCTGTTTCCTCCCGAAAAAGCTTTCAGGGGATCGTTTGCAACAGTTTGGCACCATTTCTGAGTGAATTTCAGAATGTCAGATTTTTGCTGAAATTTTGACCGCGCGGCTTAGGGTTTTTTCAAAAAAAAGTTGTTCAGAGGTTGAGGGCTAATTCTGTTTCCCATGATAAAAACCCATCTGTATCCACCGAAAAAGCTTTCAGGGGATTGTTTGCAACAGTTTGGCACCATTTCTGAGTGAATTTCAGAATGTCAGATTTTTGCTGAAATTGTGACTGCTTAGGGTTTTTGCAAAAAAAAGTTGTTCAGACGTCGAGGGCTAATTCTGTTTTTGATGATAAAAACCTATCTGTATCCTCCCGAAAACCTTACAGGCGATCGTTTGCAACAGTTTGGCACCATTTCTGAGTGAATTTCAGAATGTCAGATTTTTGCTGAAATTGTGACCGTGCGGTTTAGGGATTTTTCAAAAAAAAGTTGTTCAGACGTCGAGGGCTAATTCTGTTCCCGATGATAAAAACCCATCTGTTTCCACCAAAAAATCTTTCAGGGGATCGTTTGCAACAGTTTGGCACCATTTCTGAGTGAATTTCAGAATGTCAGATTTTTGCTGAAATTGTGACCGCGCGGCTTAGGGATTTTTCAAAAAAAAGTTCTTCAGAGGTCGAGGGCTAATTCTGTTTTCGATGATAAAAACTTATCTGTTTCCACCCGAAAAGCTTACAGGCGATCGTTTGCAACAGTTTGGCACCATTTCTGAGTGAATTTCAAAATGTCCGATTTTTGCTGAAATTGTGACCGCGCGGCTTAGGGTTTTTTCAAAAAAAAGTTGTTCAGACGTCGAGGGCTAATTCTGTTTCCCATGATAAAAACCCATCTGTTTCCACCGAAAAAGCTTTAAGGCGATCGATTGCAACAGTTTGGAACCATTTCTGAGTGAATTTCAGAATGTCAGATTTTTGCTGAAATTGTGACCGCGCGGGTTAGGGTTTTTTCAAAAAAAAGTTGTTCAGAGGTCGAGGGCTAATTCTCTTTTTGATGATAAAAACCCATCTGTTTCCACCAAAAAATCTTTCAGGGGATCGTTTGCAACAGTTTGGCACCATTTCTGAGTGAATTTCAGAATGTCAGATTTTTGCTGAAATTGTGACCGCGCGGCTTAGGGTTTTTTCAAAAAAAAGTTGTTCAGACGTCGAGGGCTAATTCTGTTTTCGATGATAAAAACCTATCTGTTTCCTCCCGAAAACCTTTCAGGCGATCGTTTGCAACAGTTTGGCACCATTTGTGAGTGAATTTCAGAATGTCAGATTTTTGCTGAAATTGTGACCGCGCGGCTTAGGGATTTTTCAAAAAAAAGGTGTTCAGACGTCGAGGGCTAATTCTGTTTTCGATGATAAAAACCTATCTGTTTCCTCCCGAAAACCTTACAGGCGATCGTTTGCAACAGTTTGGCACCATTTCTGAGTGAATTTCAAAATGTCCGATTTTTGCTGAAATTGTGACTGCGCGGCTTAGGGTTTTTTTAAAAAAAAGTTGTTCAGAGGTCGAGGGCTAATTCTGTTTTCGATGATAAAAACCTATCTGTTTCCTCCCGAAAACCTTTCAGGGGATCGTTTGCAACAGTTTGGCACCATTTCTGAGTGAATTTCAGAATGTCAGATTTTTGCTGAAATTGTGACCGCGCGGCTTAGGGATTTTTCAAAAAAAAGTTGTTCAGACGTCAAGGGCTAATTCTGTTTTCGATGATAAAAACCTATCTGTTTCCTCCCGAAAACCTTTCAGGGGATCGTTTGCAACAGTTTGGCACCATTTCTGAGTGAATTTCAGAATGTCAGATTTTTGCTGAAATTGTGACCGCGCGGCTTAGGGATTTTTCAAAAAAAAATTGTTCAGACGTCGAGGGCTAATTCTGTTTTCGATGATAAAAACCTATCTGTTTCCTCCCGAAAAAGCTTTCAGGGGATCGTTTGCAACAGTTTGGCACCATTTCTGAGTGAATTTCAGAATGTCAGATTTTTGCTGAAATTTTGACCGCGCGGCTTAGGGTTTTTTCAAAAAAAAGTTGTTCAGAGGTTGAGGGCTAATTCTGTTTCCCATGATAAAAACCCATCTGTATCCACCGAAAAAGCTTTCAGGGGATTGTTTGCAACAGTTTGGCACCATTTCTGAGTGAATTTCAGAATGTCAGATTTTTGCTGAAATTGTGACTGCTTAGGGTTTTTGCAAAAAAAAGTTGTTCAGACGTCGAGGGCTAATTCTGTTTTGATGATAAAAACCTATCTGTATCCTCCCGAAAACCTTACAGGCGATCGTTTGCAACAGTTTGGCACCATTTCTGAGTGAATTTCAGAATGTCAGATTTTTGCTGAAATTGTGACCGTGCGGTTTAGGGATTTTTCAAAAAAAAGTTGTTCAGACGTCGAGGGCTAATTCTGTTCCCGATGATAAAAACCCATCTGTTTCCACCAAAAAATCTTTCAGGGGATCGTTTGCAACAGTTTGGCACCATTTCTGAGTGAATTTCAGAATGTCAGATTTTTGCTGAAATTGTGACCGCGCGGCTTAGGGATTTTTAAAAAAAAAGTTCTTCAGAGGTCGAGGGCTAATTCTGTTTTCGATGATAAAAACTTATCTGTTTCCACCCGAAAAGCTTACAGGCGATCGTTTGCAACAGTTTGGCACCATTTCTGAGTGAATTTCAAAATGTCCGATTTTTGCTGAAATTGTGACCGCGCGGCTTAGGGTTTTTTCAAAAAAAAGTTGTTCAGACGTCGAGGGCTAATTCTGTTTTCGATGATAAAAACCTATCTGTTTCCTCCCGAAAAAGCTTTCAGGGGATCGTTTGCAACAGTTTGGCACCATTTCTGAGTGAATTTCAGAATGTCAGATTTTTGCTGAAATTGTGACCGCGCAGTTTAGGGATTTTTCAAAAAAAAGTTGTTCAGACGTCGAGGGCTAATTCTATTTCCGATGATAAAAACCTATCTGTTTCCACCGAAAAAGTTTTCAGGGGATCGTTTGCAACAGTTTGGCACCATTTCTGAGTGAATTTCAGAATGTCAGATTTTTGCTGAAATTGTGACTGCGCGGCTTAGGGATTTTTCAAAAAAAAGTTGTTCAGACGTTGAGGGCTAATTCTGTTTTCGATGATAAAAACCTATCTGTTTCCTCCCGAAAACCTTACAGGCGATCGTTTGCAACAGTTTGGCACCATTTCTGAGTGAATTTCAGAATGTCAGATTTTTGCTGAAATTGTGACCGTGCGGCTTAGGGATTTTTCAAAAAAAAGTTGTTCAGACGTCGAGGTCTAATTCTGTTTTCGAGGATAAAAACCTATCTGTTTCCACCCGAAAAGCTTACAGGCGATCGTTTGCAACAGTTTGGCACCATTTCTGAGTGAATTTCAAAATGTCCGATTTTTGCTGAAATTGTGACTGCTTAGGGTTTTTTCAAAAAAAAGTTGTTCAGACGTCGAGGGCTAATTCTGTTTTCGATGATAAAAACCTATCTGTTTCCACTGAAAAAGTTTTCAGGGGATCGTTTGCAACAGTTTGGCACCATTTCTGAGTGAATTTCAGAATGTCAGATTTTTGCTGAAATTGTGACCGCGCGGCTTAGGGTTTTTTCAAAAAAAAGTTGTTCAGACGTCGAGGGCTAATTCTGTTTTCGATGATAAAAACCTATCTGTTTCCTCCCGAAAACCTTACAGGCGATCGTTTGCAACAGTTTGGCACCATTTCTGAATGAATTTCAGAATGTCAGATTTTTGCTGAAATTGTGACCGCGCGGCTTAGGGATTTTTCAAAAAAAAGTTGTTCAGACGTCGAGGGCTAATTCTGTTTTCGATGATAAAAACCTATCTGTTTCCACCGAAAAAGCTTTCAGGGGATCGTTTGCAACAGTTTGGCACCATTTCTGAGTGAATTTCAGAATGTCAGATTTTTGCTAAAATTGTGACCGCGCGGCTTAGGGTTTTGTCAAAAAAAACTTGTTCAGACGTCGAGGGCTAATTCTGTTTTCGATGATAAAAACCTATCTGTATCCTCCCGAAAACCTTACAGGCGATCGTTTGCAACAGTTTGGCACCATTTCTGAGTGAATTTCAGAATGTCAGATTTTTGCTGAAATTGTGACCGTGCGGCTTAGGGATTTTTCAAAAAAAAGTTGTTCAGACGTCGAGGTCTAATTCTGTTTTCGAGGATAAAAACCTATCTGTTTCCACCCGAAAAGCTTACAGGCGATCGTTTGCAACAGTTTGGCACCATTTCTGAGTGAATTTCAAAATGTCCGATTTTTGCTGAAATTGTGACTGCTTAGGGTTTTTTCAAAAAAAAGTTGTTCAGACGTCGAGGGCTAATTCTGTTTTCGATGATAAAAACCTATCTGTTTCCACTGAAAAAGTTTTCAGGGGATCGTTTGCAACAGTTTGGCACCATTTCTGAGTGAATTTCAGAATGTCAGATTTTTGCTGAAATTGTGACCGCGCGGCTTAGGGTTTTTTCCAAAAAAAGTTGTTTAGACGTCGAGGGCTAATTCTGTTTTCGATGATAAAAACCTATCTGTTTCCTCCCGAAAACCTTACAGGCGATTGTTTGCAACAGTTTGGCACCATTTCTGAATGAATTTCAGAATGTCAGATTTTTGCTGAAATTGTGACCGCGCGGCTTAGGGATTTTTCAAAAAAAAGTTGTTCAGACGTCGAGGGCTAATTCTGTTTTCGATGATAAAAACCTATCTGTTTCCACCGAAAAAGCTTTCAGGGGATCGTTTGCAACAGTTTGGCACCATTTCTGAGTGAATTTCAGAATGTCAGATTTTTGCTAAAATTGTGACCGCGCGGCTTAGGGTTTTGTCAAAAAAAACTTGTTCAGACGTCGAGGGCTAATTCTGTTTTCGATGATAAAAACCTATCTGTATCCTCCCGAAAACCTTAGAGGCGATCGTTTGCAACAGTTTGGCACCATTTCTGAGTGAATTTCAGAATGTCAGATTTTTGCTGAAATTGTGATCGTGCGGCTTAGGGATTTTTCAAAAAAAAGTTGTTCAGACGTCGAGGTCTAATTCTGTTTTCGAGGATAAAAACCTATCTGTTTCCACCCGAAAAGCTTACAGGCGATCGTTTGCAACAGTTTGGCACCATTTCTGAGTGAATTTCAAAATGTCCGATTTTTGCTGAAATTGTGACTGCTTAGGGTTTTTTCAAAAAAAAGTTGTTCAGACGTCGAGGGCTAATTCTGTTTTCGATGATAAAAAACTATCTGTTTCCTCCCAAAAACCTTACAGGCGATCGTTTGCAACAGTTTGGCACCATTTCTGAGTGAATTTCAGAAGGTCAGATTTTTGCTGAAATTGTGACTGCGCGGCTTAGGGATTTTTCAAAAAAAAGTTGTTCAGACGTCGAGGGCTAATTCTGTTTTCGATGATAAAAAACTATCTGTTTCCTCCCAAAAACCTTACAGGCGATCGTTTGCAACAGTTTGGCACCATTTCTGAGTGAATTTCAGAATGTCAGATTTTTGGTGAAATTGTGACCGCGCGGCTTAGGGATTTTTCAAAAAAAAGTTGTTCAGACGCCGAGGGCTAATTCTATTTCCGATGATAAAAACCTATCTGTTTCCAACGAAAAAGCTTTCAGGGGATCGTTTGCAACAGTTTGGCAGCATTTTTGAGTGAGTTGCAGGTCAGATTTTTGCTGAAATTTTGACCGAGCGGCTTAGGGTTTTTTTTAAAAAAAGTTGTTCAGAGGTCGAGGGCTAATTCTGTTTTCGATGATAAAAACCCATCTGTTTCCACCGAAAAACCTTTCAGGCGATCATTTGCAACAGTTTGGCACCATTTCTGAGTGAATTTCAGAATGTCCGATTTTTGCTGAAATTGTGACCGCACGGCTTAGGGTTTTTGCAAAAAAAAGTTGTTCAGAGGTCGAGGGCTAATTCTGTTTTCGATGATAAAAACCCATCTGTTTCCACCGAAAAACCTTTCAGGCGATCGTTTGCAACAGTTTGGCACCATTTCTGAGTGAATTTCAGAATGTCAGATTTTTGCTGAAATTGTGACCGCGCGGCTTAGGGATTTTTTAAAAAAAAATTCTTCAGAGGTCGAGGGCTAATTCTGTTTCCGATGATAAAAACCCCACTGTTTCCACCGAAAAAGCTTTCAGGCGATCGTTTGCAACAGTTTGGCAGCATTTTTGAGTGAATTGCAGAATGTCAGATTTTTCCTGAAATTGTGACCGCGCGGCTTAGGGTTTTTCAAAAAAATGTTGTTCAGAGGTCGAGGGCTAATTCTGTTTCCGATGATAAAAACCCCTCTGTTTCCACCGAAAAAGCTTTCAGGCGATCGTTAGCAACAGTTTGGCACCATTTCTGAGTGAATTTCAGAATGTCAGATTTTTGGTGAAATTGTGACCGCGCGGCTTAGGGATTTTTCAAAAAAAAGTTGTTCAGACGTCGAGGGCTAATTCTATTTCCGATGATAAAAACCTATCTGTTTCCACTGAAAAAGCTTTCAGGGGATTGTTTGCAGCTTTTTGTGAGCATTTTTGAGTGAATTGCAGAAGGTCAGATTTTTGCTGAAATTGTGACCGTGCGGCTTAGGGTTTTTTTTTTTTCAAAAAAAAGTTGTTCAGAGGTCAAGTGCTAATTCTGTTTCCGATGATAAAAAACCCCTCTGTTTCCACCGAAAAACCTTTCAGGCGATCGTTTGCAACAGTTTGGCACCATTTCTGAGTGAATTTCAAAATGTCAGAACTTTGCTGAAATTGTGACCGCGCGGCTTAGGGTTTTTGCAAAAAAAAGTTGTTCAGACGTCGAGGGCTAATTCTATTTCCGATGATAAACACCTATCTGTTTCCACCGAAAAACCTTTCAGGGGATCGTTTGCAACAGTTTGGCAGCATTTTTGTGTGAATTGCAGAAGGTCAGATTTTTGCTGAAATTGTGACCGCGCGGCTTAGGGATTTTTCAAAAAAAAGTTGTTCAGAGGTCGAGGGCTAATTCTGTTTCCGATGATAAAAACCCATCTGTTTCCACCGAAAAACCTTTCAGGCAATCGTTTGCAACACTTTGGCACCATTTCTGAGTGAATTTCAAAATGTCCGATTTTTGCTGAAATTGTGACCGCGCGGCTTAGGGTTTTTTCAAAAAAAAGTTGTTCAGACGTCGAGGGCTAATTCTGTTTTCGATGATAAAAACCTATCTGTTTCCACCGAAAAAGCTTTCAGGGGATCGTTTGCAACAGTTCGGCACCATTTCTGAGTGAATTTCAGAATGTCAGATTTTTGCTAAAATTGTGACCGCGCGGCTTAGGGTTTTGTCAAAAAAAAGTTGTTCAGACGTCGAGGGCTAATTCTGTTTTTGATGATAAAAACCTATCTGTATCCTCCCGAAAACCTTACAGGCGATCGTTTGCAACAGTTTGGCACCATTTCTGAGTGAATTTCAGAATGTCAGATTTTTGCTGAAATTGTGACCGCGCGGTTTAGGGATTTTTCAAAAAAAAAGTTGTTCAGACGTCGAGGGCTAATTCTATTTCCGATGATAAAAACCTGTCTGTTTCCACCGAAAAAGCTTTCAGGGGATCGTTTGCCAAAGTTTGGCACCATTTCTGAGTGAATTTCAGAATGTCAGATTTTTGCTGAAATTGTGACTGCGCGGCTTAGGGATTTTTCAAAAAAAAGTTGTTCAGACGTCGAGGGCTAATTCTCTTTTCGATGATAAAAACCCCTCTTTTTCCACCGAAAAACCTTTCAGTGGATTGTTTGCAGCAGTTTGTGAGCATTTTTGAATGAATTGCAGAAGGTCAGATTTTTGCTGAAATTGTGACCGCGCGGCTTAGGGTTTTTTTTAAAAAAGGTTGTTCAGAGGTCGAGGGGTAATTCTGTTTCTGATGATAAAAACCCCTCTGTTTCCACCGAAAAACCTTTCGGTGGATTGTTTGCAACAGTTTGGCAGCATTTTTGAGTGAATTGCAGAAGGTCAGATTTTTGCTGAAATTGTGACCGCGCGGCTTAGGGTTTTTCAAAAAAATGTTGTTCAGAGGTCGAGGGCTAATTCTGTTTCCGATGATAAAAACCCATCTGTTTCCACCGAAAAAGCTTTCAGGCAATCGTTTGCAGAAGTTTGGCACCATTTCTGAGTGAATTTCAGAATGTCTGATTTTTGCTGAAATTGTGACCGCGCGGCTTAGGGTTTTTTCAAAAAAAAATTGTTCAGACGCCGAGGGCTAATTCTATTTCCGATGATAAAAACCTATCTGTTTCCAACGAAAAAGCTTTCAGGGGATCGTCTGCAACAGTTTGGCAGAATTTTTGAGTGAGTTGCAGGTCAGATTTTTGCTGAAATTGTGACCGAGCGGCTTAGGGTTTTTTTAAAAAAAAGTTGTTCAGAGGTCGAGGACTAATTCTGTTTTCGATGATAAAAACCCATCTGTTTCCACCGAAAAACCTTTCAGGCGATCATTTGCAACAGTTTGGCACCATTTCTGAGTGAATTTCAGAATGTCCGATTTTTGCTGAAATTGTGACCGCACCGCTTAGGGTTTTTTCAAAAAAAAGTTGTTCAGAGGTCGAGGGCTAATTCTGTTTTCGATGATAAAAACCCATCTGTTTCCACCGAAAAACCTTTCAGGCGATCGTTTGCAACAGTTTGGCAGCATTTTTGAGTGAATTGCAGAAGGTCAGATTTTTCCTGAAATTGTGACCACGCGGCTTAGGGTTTTTCAAAAAAATGTTGTTCAGAGGTCGAGGGCTAATTCTGTTTCCGATGATAAAAACCCCTCTGTTTCCACCGAAAAACCTTTCAGGCGATCGTTTGCAACAGTTTGGCACCATTTCTGAGTGAATTTCAGAATGTCAGATTTTTGGTGAAATTGTGACCGCGCGGCTTAGGGATTTTTCAAAAAAAAGTTGTTCAGACGTCGAGGGCTAATTCTATTTCTGATGATAAAAACCTATCTGTTTCCACTGAAAAAGCTTTCAGGGGATTGTTTGCAGCTTTTTGTGAGCATTTTTGAGTGAATTGCAGAAGGTCAGATTTTTGCTGAAATTGTGACCGTGCGGCTTAGGGTTTTTTTTTTCAAAAAAAAGTTGTTCAGAGGTCAAGGGCTAATTCTGTTTCCGATGATAAAAACCCCTCTGTTTCCACCGAAAAACCTTTCAGGCGATCGTTTGCAACAGTTTGGCACCATTTCTGAGTGAATTTCAGAATGTCAGATTTTTGCTGAAATTGTGACTGCGTGGCTTAGGGATTTTTCAAAAAAAAGTTGTTCAGAGGTCAAGGGCTAATTCTGTTTCCGATGATAAAAACCCCTCTGTTTCCACCGAAAAAGCTTTCATGGGATCGTTTGCAACAGTTTGGCAGCATTTTTCAGTGAATTGCAAAAGGTCAGATTTTTCCTGAAATTGTGACCGCGCGGCTTAGGGATTTTTCAAAAAAAAGTTGTTCAGAGGTCAAGGGCTAATTCTGTTTCCGATGATAAAAACCCCTCTGTTTCCACCGAAAAACCTTTCAGGCGATCGTTTGCAACGGTTTGGCACCATTTCTGAGTGAATTTCAGAATGTCAGAACTTTGCTGAAATTGTGACCGCGCGGCTTAGGGATTTTTCAAAAAAAAAGTTGTTCAGAGGTTGAGTGCTAATTCTATTTCCGATGATAAACACCTATCTGTTTCCACCGAAAAACCTTTCAGGGGATCGTTTGCAACAGTTTGGCACCATTTCTGAGTGAATTTCAGAATGTCCGATTTTTGCTGAAATTGTGACCGCACGGCTTAGGGTTTTTTCAAAAAAAAGTTGTTCAGAGGTCGAGGGCTAATTCTGTTTTCGGTGATAAAAACCTATCTGTTTCCTCCCGAAAACCTTTCAGGCGATCGTTTGCAACAGTTTGGCACCATTTCTGAGTGAATTTCAGAATGTCCGATTTTTGCTGAAATTGTGACCGCACGGCTTAGGGTTTTTTCAAAAAAAAGTTGTTCAGAGGTCGAGGGCTAATTCTGTTTTCGATGATAAAAACCCATCTGTTTCCACCGAAAAACCTTTCAGGCGATCGTTTGCAACAGTTGGGAAGCATTTTTGAGTGAATTGCAGAAGGTCAGATTTTTCCTGAAATTGTGACCACGCGGCTTAGGGTTTTTCAAAAAAATGTTGTTCAGAGGTCGAGGGCTAATTCTGTTTCCGATGATAAAAACCCCTCTGTTTCCACCGAAAAACCTTTCAGGCGATCGTTTGCAACAGTTTGGCACCATTTCTGAGTGAATTTCAGAATGTCAGATTTTTGGTGAAATTGTGACCGCGCGGCTTAGGGATTTTTCAAAAAAAAGTTGTTCAGACGTCGAGGGCTAATTCTATTTCCGATGATAAAAACCTATCTGTTTCCACTGAAAAAGCTTTCAGGGGATTGTTTGCAGCTTTTTGTGAGCATTTTTGAGTGAATTGCAGAAGGTCAGATTTTTGCTGAAATTGTGACCGTGCGGCTTAGGGTTTTTTTTTTCAAAAAAAAGTTGTTCAGAGGTCAAGGGCTAATTCTGTTTCCGATGATAAAAACCCCTCTGTTTCCACCGAAAAACCTTTCAGGCGATCGTTTGCAACAGTTTGGCACCATTTCTGAGTGAATTTCAGAATGTCAGATTTTTGCTGAAATTGTGACTGCGTGGCTTAGGGATTTTTCAAAAAAAAGTTGTTCAGAGGTCAAGGGCTAATTCTGTTTCCGATGATAAAAACCCCTCTGTTTCCACCGAAAAAGCTTTCATGGGATCGTTTGCAACAGTTTGGCAGCATTTTTCAGTGAATTGCAAAAGGTCAGATTTTTCCTGAAATTGTGACCGCGCGGCTTAGGGATTTTTCAAAAAAAAGTTGTTCAGAGGTCAAGGGCTAATTCTGTTTCCGATGATAAAAACCCCTCTGTTTCCACCGAAAAACCTTTCAGGCGATCGTTTGCAACGGTTTGGCACCATTTCTGAGTGAATTTCAGAATGTCAGAACTTTGCTGAAATTGTGACCGCGCGGCTTAGGGATTTTTCAAAAAAAAAGTTGTTCAGAGGTTGAGTGCTAATTCTATTTCCGATGATAAACACCTATCTGTTTCCACCGAAAAACCTTTCAGGGGATCGTTTGCAACAGTTTGGCAGCATTTTTGTGTGAATTGCAGAAGGTCAGATTTTTGCTGAAATTGTGACCGCGCGGCTTAGGGATTTTTCAAAAAAAAGTTGTTCAGAGGTCGAGGGCTAATTCTGTTTCCGATGATAAAAACCCATCTGTTTCCACCGAAAAACCTTTCAGGCAATCGTTTGCAACACTTTGGCACCATTTCTGAGTGAATTTCAAAATGTCCGATTTTTGAGAAATTGTGACCGCGCGGCTGAGGGTTTTTTCAAAAAAAAGTTGTTCAGACGTCGAGGGCTAATTCTGTTTTCGATGATAAAAACCTATCTGTTTCCTCCCGAAAAAGCTTTCAGGGGATCGTTTGCAACAGTTTGGCACCATTTCTGAGTGAATTTCAGAATGTCAGATTTTTGCTGAAATTGTGACCGCGCGGTTTAGGGATTTTTCAAAAAAAGTTGTTCAGACGTCGAGGGCTAATTCTATTTCCGATGATAAAAACCTATCTGTTTCCACCGAAAAAGTTTTCAGGGGATCGTTTGCAACAGTTTGGCACCATTTCTGAGTGAATTTCAGAATGTCAGATTTTTGCTGAAATTGTGACCGCGCGGCTTAGGGATTTTTCAAAAAAAAGTTGTTCAGAGGTCGAGGGCTAATTCTGTTTTCGGTGATAAAAACCTATCTGTTTCCTCCCGAAAACCTTTCAGGCGATCGTTTGCAACAGTTTGGCACCATTTCTGAATGAATTTCAGAATGTCCGATTTTTGCTGAAATTGTGACCGCGCGGCTTAGGGATTTTTCAAAAAAAAGTTGTTCAGAGGTCGAGGGCTAATTCTGTTTTCGATGATAAAAACCTATCTGTTTCCACCGAAAAACCTTTCAGGGGATCGTTTGCAACAGTTTGGCACCATTTCTGAGTGAATTTCAGAATGTCAGATTTTTGCTGAAATTGTGACCGCGCGGCTTAGGGATTTTTCAAAAAAAAGTTGTTCAGAGGTCGAGGGCTAATTCTGTTTTCGGTGATAAAAACCTATCTGTTTCCTCCCGAAAACCTTTCAGGCGATCGTTTGCAACAGTTTGGCACCATTTCTGAGTGAATTTCAGAATGTCCGATTTTTGCTGAAATTGTGACCGCACGGCTTAGGGTTTTTTCAAAAAAAAGTTGTTCAGAGGTCGAGGGCTAATTCTGTTTTCGATGATAAAAACCCATCTGTTTCCACCGAAAAACCTTTCAGGCGATCGTTTGCAACAGTTTGGCAGCATTTTTGAGTGAATTGCAGAAGGTCAGATTTTTCCTGAAATTGTGACCACGCGGCTTAGGGTTTTTCAAAAAAATGTTGTTCAGAGGTCGAGGGCTAATTCTGTTTCCGATGATAAAAACCCCTCTGTTTCCACCGAAAAACCTTTCAGGCGATCGTTTGCAACAGTTTGGCACCATTTCTGAGTGAATTTCAGAATGTCAGATTTTTGGTGAAATTGTGACCGCGCGGCTTAGGGATTTTTCAAAAAAAAGTTGTTCAGACGTCGAGGGCTAATTCTATTTCCGATGATAAAAACCTATCTGTTTCCACTGAAAAAGCTTTCAGGGGATTGTTTGCAGCTTTTTGTGAGCATTTTTGAGTGAATTGCAGAAGGTCAGATTTTTGCTGAAATTGTGACCGTGCGGCTTAGGGTTTTTTTTTTCAAAAAAAAGTTGTTCAGAGGTCAAGGGCTAATTCTGTTTCCGATGATAAAAACCCCTCTGTTTCCACCGAAAAACCTTTCAGGCGATCGTTTGCAACAGTTTGGCACCATTTCTGAGTGAATTTCAGAATGTCAGATTTTTGCTGAAATTGTGACTGCGTGGCTTAGGGATTTTTCAAAAAAAAGTTGTTCAGAGGTCAAGGGCTAATTCTGTTTCCGATGATAAAAACCCCTCTGTTTCCACCGAAAAAGCTTTCATGGGATCGTTTGCAACAGTTTGGCAGCATTTTTCAGTGAATTGCAAAAGGTCAGATTTTTCCTGAAATTGTGACCGCGCGGCTTAGGGATTTTTCAAAAAAAAGTTGTTCAGAGGTCAAGGGCTAATTCTGTTTCCGATGATAAAAACCCCTCTGTTTCCACCGAAAAACCTTTCAGGCGATCGTTTGCAACGGTTTGGCACCATTTCTGAGTGAATTTCAGAATGTCAGAACTTTGCTGAAATTGTGACCGCGCGGCTTAGGGATTTTTCAAAAAAAAAGTTGTTCAGAGGTTGAGTGCTAATTCTATTTCCGATGATAAACACCTATCTGTTTCCACCGAAAAACCTTTCAGGGGATCGTTTGCAACAGTTTGGCAGCATTTTTGTGTGAATTGCAGAAGGTCAGATTTTTGCTGAAATTGTGACCGCGCGGCTTAGGGATTTTTCAAAAAAAAGTTGTTCAGAGGTCGAGGGCTAATTCTGTTTCCGATGATAAAAACCCATCTGTTTCCACCGAAAAACCTTTCAGGCAATCGTTTGCAACACTTTGGCACCATTTCTGAGTGAATTTCAAAATGTCCGATTTTTGCTGAAATTGTGACCGCGCGGCTGAGGGTTTTTTCAAAAAAAAGTTGTTCAGACGTCGAGGGCTAATTCTGTTTTCGATGATAAAAACCTATCTGTTTCCTCCCGAAAAACCTTTCAGGCGATCGTTTGCAACAGTTTGGCACCATTTCTGAGTGAATTTCAGAATGTCAGATTTTTGGTGAAATTGTGACCGCGCGGCTTAGGGATTTTTCAAAAAAAAGTTGTTCAGACGTCGAGGGCTAATTCTATTTCCGATGATAAAAACCTATCTGTTTCCACTGAAAAAGCTTTCAGGGGATTGTTTGCAGCTTTTTGTGAGCATTTTTGAGTGAATTGCAGAAGGTCAGATTTTTGCTGAAATTGTGACCGTGCGGCTTAGGGTTTTTTTTTTCAAAAAAAAGTTGTTCAGAGGTCAAGGGCTAATTCTGTTTCCGATGATAAAAACCCCTCTGTTTCCACCGAAAAACCTTTCAGGCGATCGTTTGCAACAGTTTGGCACCATTTCTGAGTGAATTTCAGAATGTCAGATTTTTGCTGAAATTGTGACTGCGTGGCTTAGGGATTTTTCAAAAAAAAGTTGTTCAGAGGTCAAGGGCTAATTCTGTTTCCGATGATAAAAACCCCTCTGTTTCCACCGAAAAAGCTTTCATGGGATCGTTTGCAACAGTTTGGCAGCATTTTTCAGTGAATTGCAAAAGGTCAGATTTTTCCTGAAATTGTGACCGCGCGGCTTAGGGATTTTTCAAAAAAAAGTTGTTCAGAGGTCAAGGGCTAATTCTGTTTCCGATGATAAAAACCCCTCTGTTTCCACCGAAAAACCTTTCAGGCGATCGTTTGCAACGGTTTGGCACCATTTCTGAGTGAATTTCAGAATGTCAGAACTTTGCTGAAATTGTGACCGCGCGGCTTAGGGATTTTTCAAAAAAAAAGTTGTTCAGAGGTTGAGTGCTAATTCTATTTCCGATGATAAACACCTATCTGTTTCCACCGAAAAACCTTTCAGGGGATCGTTTGCAACAGTTTGGCAGCATTTTTGTGTGAATTGCAGAAGGTCAGATTTTTGCTGAAATTGTGACCGCGCGGCTTAGGGATTTTTCAAAAAAAAGTTGTTCAGAGGTCGAGGGCTAATTCTGTTTCCGATGATAAAAACCCATCTGTTTCCACCGAAAAACCTTTCAGGCAATCGTTTGCAACACTTTGGCACCATTTCTGAGTGAATTTCAAAATGTCCGATTTTTGCTGAAATTGTGACCGCGCGGCTGAGGGTTTTTTCAAAAAAAAGTTGTTCAGACGTCGAGGGCTAATTCTGTTTTCGATGATAAAAACCTATCTGTTTCCTCCCGAAAAAGCTTTCAGGGGATCGTTTGCAACAGTTTGGCACCATTTCTGAGTGAATTTCAGAATGTCAGATTTTTGCTGAAATTGTGACCGCGCGGTTTAGGGATTTTTCAAAAAAAAGTTGTTCAGACGTCGAGGGCTAATTCTATTTCCGATGATAAAAACCTATCTGTTTCCACCGAAAAAGTTTTCAGGGGATCGTTTGCAACAGTTTGGCACCATTTCTGAGTGAATTTCAGAATGTCAGATTTTTGCTGAAATTGTGACCGCGCGGCTTAGGGATTTTTCAAAAAAAAGTTGTTCAGAGGTCGAGGGCTAATTCTGTTTTCGGTGATAAAAAACTATCTGTTTCCTCCCGAAAACCTTTCAGGCGATCGTTTGCAACAGTTTGGCACCATTTCTGAATGAATTTCAGAATGTCCGATTTTTGCTGAAATTGTGACCGCGCGGCTTAGGGATTTTTCAAAAAAAAGTTGTTCAGAGGTCGAGGGCTAATTCTGTTTTCGATGATAAAAACCTATCTGTTTCCACCGAAAAACCTTTCAGGGGATCGTTTGCAACAGTTTGGCACCATTTCTGAGTGAATTTCAGAATGTCAGATTTTTGCTGAAATTGTGACCGCGCGGCTTAGGGATTTTTCAAAAAAAAGTTGTTCAGAGGTCGAGGGCTAATTCTGTTTTCGGTGATAAAAACCTATCTGTTTCCTCCCGAAAACCTTTCAGGCGATCGTTTGCAACAGTTTGGCACCATTTCTGAGTGAATTTCAGAATGTCCGATTTTTGCTGAAATTGTGACCGCACGGCTTAGGGTTTTTTCAAAAAAAAGTTGTTCAGAGGTCGAGGGCTAATTCTGTTTTCGATGATAAAAACCCATCTGTTTCCACCGAAAAACCTTTCAGGCGATCGTTTGCAACAGTTTGGCAGCATTTTTGAGTGAATTGCAGAAGGTCAGATTTTTCCTGAAATTGTGACCACGCGGCTTAGGGTTTTTCAAAAAAATGTTGTTCAGAGGTCGAGGGCTAATTCTGTTTCCGATGATAAAAACCCCTCTGTTTCCACCGAAAAACCTTTCAGGCGATCGTTTGCAACAGTTTGGCACCATTTCTGAGTGAATTTCAGAATGTCAGATTTTTGGTGAAATTGTGACCGCGCGGCTTAGGGATTTTTCAAAAAAAAGTTGTTCAGACGTCGAGGGCTAATTCTATTTCCGATGATAAAAACCTATCTGTTTCCACTGAAAAAGCTTTCAGGGGATTGTTTGCAGCTTTTTGTGAGCATTTTTGAGTGAATTGCAGAAGGTCAGATTTTTGCTGAAATTGTGACCGTGCGGCTTAGGGTTTTTTTTTTCAAAAAAAAGTTGTTCAGAGGTCAAGGGCTAATTCTGTTTCCGATGATAAAAACCCCTCTGTTTCCACCGAAAAACCTTTCAGGCGATCGTTTGCAACAGTTTGGCACCATTTCTGAGTGAATTTCAGAATGTCAGATTTTTGCTGAAATTGTGACTGCGTGGCTTAGGGATTTTTCAAAAAAAAGTTGTTCAGAGGTCAAGGGCTAATTCTGTTTCCGATGATAAAAACCCCTCTGTTTCCACCGAAAAAGCTTTCATGGGATCGTTTGCAACAGTTTGGCAGCATTTTTCAGTGAATTGCAAAAGGTCAGATTTTTCCTGAAATTGTGACCGCGCGGCTTAGGGATTTTTCAAAAAAAAGTTGTTCAGAGGTCAAGGGCTAATTCTGTTTCCGATGATAAAAACCCCTCTGTTTCCACCGAAAAACCTTTCAGGCGATCGTTTGCAACGGTTTGGCACCATTTCTGAGTGAATTTCAGAATGTCAGAACTTTGCTGAAATTGTGACCGCGCGGCTTAGGGATTTTTCAAAAAAAAAGTTGTTCAGAGGTTGAGTGCTAATTCTATTTCCGATGATAAACACCTATCTGTTTCCACCGAAAAACCTTTCAGGGGATCGTTTGCAACAGTTTGGCAGCATTTTTGTGTGAATTGCAGAAGGTCAGATTTTTGCTGAAATTGTGACCGCGCGGCTTAGGGATTTTTCAAAAAAAAGTTGTTCAGAGGTCGAGGGCTAATTCTGTTTCCGATGATAAAAACCCATCTGTTTCCACCGAAAAACCTTTCAGGCAATCGTTTGCAACACTTTGGCACCATTTCTGAGTGAATTTCAAAATGTCCGATTTTTGCTGAAATTGTGACCGCGCGGCTGAGGGTTTTTTCAAAAAAAAGTTGTTCAGACGTCGAGGGCTAATTCTGTTTTCGATGATAAAAACCTATCTGTATCCTCCCGAAAACCTTACAGGCGATCGTTTGCAACAGTTTGGCACCATTTCTGAGTGAATTTCAGAATGTCAGATTTTTGCTGAAATTGTGACCGCGCGGTTTAGGGATTTTTCAAAAAAAAAGTTGTTCAGACGTCGAGGGCTAATTCTATTTCCGATGATAAAAACCTGTCTGTTTCCACCGAAAAAGCTTTCAGGGGATCGTTTGCCAAAGTTTGGCACCATTTCTGAGTGAATTTCAGAATGTCAGATTTTTGCTGAAATTGTGACTGCGCGGCTTAGGGATTTTTCAAAAAAAAGTTGTTCAGACGTCGAGGGCTAATTCTCTTTTCGATGATAAAAACCCCTCTTTTTCCACCGAAAAACCTTTCAGTGGATTGTTTGCAGCAGTTTGTGAGCATTTTTGAATGAATTGCAGAAGGTCAGATTTTTGCTGAAATTGTGACCGCGCGGCTTAGGGTTT
The DNA here is from genome assembly GCF_965113315.1 of Podarcis vaucheri. Lineage (NCBI taxonomy): Eukaryota > Metazoa > Chordata > Lepidosauria > Squamata > Lacertidae > Podarcis > Podarcis vaucheri. Next base: position 98,015,034 of record NC_138762.1, on the reverse strand, counting down.
TTTTTAAAAAAGGTTGTTCAGAGGTTGAGGGGTAATTCTGTTTCTGATGATAAAAACCCCTCTGTTTCCACCGAAAAACCTTTCGGTGGATTGTTTGCAACAGTTTGGCAGCATTTTTGAGTGAATTGCAGAAGGTCAGATTTTTGCTGAAATTGTGACCGCGCGGCTTAGGGTTTTTCAAAAAAATGTTGTTCAGAGGTCGAGGGCTAATTCTGTTTCCGATGATAAAAACCCATCTGTTTCCACCGAAAAAGCTTTCAGGCAATCGTTTGCAGAAGTTTGGCACCATTTCTGAGTGAATTTCAGAATGTCTGATTTTTGCTGAAATTGTGACCGCGCGGCTTAGGGTTTTTTCAAAAAAAAATTGTTCAGACGCCGAGGGCTAATTCTATTTCCGATGATAAAAACCTATCTGTTTCCAACGAAAAAGCTTTCAGGGGATCGTCTGCAACAGTTTGGCAGAATTTTTGAGTGAGTTGCAGGTCAGATTTTTGCTGAAATTGTGACCGAGCGGCTTAGGGTTTTTTTAAAAAAAAGTTGTTCAGAGGTCGAGGACTAATTCTGTTTTCGATGATAAAAACCCATCTGTTTCCACCGAAAAACCTTTCAGGCGATCATTTGCAACAGTTTGGCACCATTTCTGAGTGAATTTCAGAATGTCCGATTTTTGCTGAAATTGTGACCGCACCGCTTAGGGTTTTTTCAAAAAAAAGTTGTTCAGAGGTCGAGGGCTAATTCTGTTTTCGATGATAAAAACCCATCTGTTTCCACCGAAAAACCTTTCAGGCGATCGTTTGCAACAGTTTGGCAGCATTTTTGAGTGAATTGCAGAAGGTCAGATTTTTCCTGAAATTGTGACCACGCGGCTTAGGGTTTTTCAAAAAAATGTTGTTCAGAGGTCGAGGGCTAATTCTGTTTCCGATGATAAAAACCCCTCTGTTTCCACCGAAAAACCTTTCAGGCGATCGTTTGCAACAGTTTGGCACCATTTCTGAGTGAATTTCAGAATGTCAGATTTTTGGTGAAATTGTGACCGCGCGGCTTAGGGATTTTTCAAAAAAAAGTTGTTCAGACGTCGAGGGCTAATTCTATTTCTGATGATAAAAACCTATCTGTTTCCACTGAAAAAGCTTTCAGGGGATTGTTTGCAGCTTTTTGTGAGCATTTTTGAGTGAATTGCAGAAGGTCAGATTTTTGCTGAAATTGTGACCGTGCGGCTTAGGGTTTTTTTTTTCAAAAAAAAGTTGTTCAGAGGTCAAGGGCTAATTCTGTTTCCGATGATAAAAACCCCTCTGTTTCCACCGAAAAACCTTTCAGGCGATCGTTTGCAACAGTTTGGCACCATTTCTGAGTGAATTTCAGAATGTCAGATTTTTGCTGAAATTGTGACTGCGTGGCTTAGGGATTTTTCAAAAAAAAGTTGTTCAGAGGTCAAGGGCTAATTCTGTTTCCGATGATAAAAACCCCTCTGTTTCCACCGAAAAAGCTTTCATGGGATCGTTTGCAACAGTTTGGCAGCATTTTTCAGTGAATTGCAAAAGGTCAGATTTTTCCTGAAATTGTGACCGCGCGGCTTAGGGATTTTTCAAAAAAAAGTTGTTCAGAGGTCAAGGGCTAATTCTGTTTCCGATGATAAAAACCCCTCTGTTTCCACCGAAAAACCTTTCAGGCGATCGTTTGCAACGGTTTGGCACCATTTCTGAGTGAATTTCAGAATGTCAGAACTTTGCTGAAATTGTGACCGCGCGGCTTAGGGATTTTTCAAAAAAAAGTTGTTCAGAGGTCGAGGGCTAATTCTGTTTTCGGTGATAAAAACCTATCTGTTTCCTCCCGAAAACCTTTCAGGCGATCGTTTGCAACAGTTTGGCACCATTTCTGAGTGAATTTCAGAATGTCCGATTTTTGCTGAAATTGTGACCGCACGGCTTAGGGTTTTTTCAAAAAAAAGTTGTTCAGAGGTCGAGGGCTAATTCTGTTTTCGATGATAAAAACCCATCTGTTTCCACCGAAAAACCTTTCAGGCGATCGTTTGCAACAGTTGGGAAGCATTTTTGAGTGAATTGCAGAAGGTCAGATTTTTCCTGAAATTGTGACCACGCGGCTTAGGGTTTTTCAAAAAAATGTTGTTCAGAGGTCGAGGGCTAATTCTGTTTCCGATGATAAAAACCCCTCTGTTTCCACCGAAAAACCTTTCAGGCGATCGTTTGCAACAGTTTGGCACCATTTCTGAGTGAATTTCAGAATGTCAGATTTTTGGTGAAATTGTGACCGCGCGGCTTAGGGATTTTTCAAAAAAAAGTTGTTCAGACGTCGAGGGCTAATTCTATTTCCGATGATAAAAACCTATCTGTTTCCACTGAAAAAGCTTTCAGGGGATTGTTTGCAGCTTTTTGTGAGCATTTTTGAGTGAATTGCAGAAGGTCAGATTTTTGCTGAAATTGTGACCGTGCGGCTTAGGGTTTTTTTTTTCAAAAAAAAGTTGTTCAGAGGTCAAGGGCTAATTCTGTTTCCGATGATAAAAACCCCTCTGTTTCCACCGAAAAACCTTTCAGGCGATCGTTTGCAACAGTTTGGCACCATTTCTGAGTGAATTTCAGAATGTCAGATTTTTGCTGAAATTGTGACTGCGTGGCTTAGGGATTTTTCAAAAAAAAGTTGTTCAGAGGTCAAGGGCTAATTCTGTTTCCGATGATAAAAACCCCTCTGTTTCCACCGAAAAAGCTTTCATGGGATCGTTTGCAACAGTTTGGCAGCATTTTTCAGTGAATTGCAAAAGGTCAGATTTTTCCTGAAATTGTGACCGCGCGGCTTAGGGATTTTTCAAAAAAAAGTTGTTCAGAGGTCAAGGGCTAATTCTGTTTCCGATGATAAAAACCCCTCTGTTTCCACCGAAAAACCTTTCAGGCGATCGTTTGCAACGGTTTGGCACCATTTCTGAGTGAATTTCAGAATGTCAGAACTTTGCTGAAATTGTGACCGCGCGGCTTAGGGATTTTTCAAAAAAAAAGTTGTTCAGAGGTTGAGTGCTAATTCTATTTCCGATGATAAACACCTATCTGTTTCCACCGAAAAACCTTTCAGGGGATCGTTTGCAACAGTTTGGCAGCATTTTTGTGTGAATTGCAGAAGGTCAGATTTTTGCTGAAATTGTGACCGCGCGGCTTAGGGATTTTTCAAAAAAAAGTTGTTCAGAGGTCGAGGGCTAATTCTGTTTCCGATGATAAAAACCCATCTGTTTCCACCGAAAAACCTTTCAGGCAATCGTTTGCAACACTTTGGCACCATTTCTGAGTGAATTTCAAAATGTCCGATTTTTGCTGAAATTGTGACCGCGCGGCTGAGGGTTTTTTCAAAAAAAAGTTGTTCAGACGTCGAGGGCTAATTCTGTTTTCGATGATAAAAACCTATCTGTTTCCTCCCGAAAAAGCTTTCAGGGGATCGTTTGCAACAGTTTGGCACCATTTCTGAGTGAATTTCAGAATGTCAGATTTTTGCTGAAATTGTGACCGCGCGGTTTAGGGATTTTTCAAAAAAAAGTTGTTCAGACGTCGAGGGCTAATTCTATTTCCGATGATAAAAACCTATCTGTTTCCACCGAAAAAGTTTTCAGGGGATCGTTTGCAACAGTTTGGCACCATTTCTGAGTGAATTTCAGAATGTCAGATTTTTGCTGAAATTGTGACCGCGCGGCTTAGGGATTTTTCAAAAAAAAGTTGTTCAGAGGTCGAGGGCTAATTCTGTTTTCGGTGATAAAAACCTATCTGTTTCCTCCCGAAAACCTTTCAGGCGATCGTTTGCAACAGTTTGGCACCATTTCTGAATGAATTTCAGAATGTCCGATTTTTGCTGAAATTGTGACCGCGCGGCTTAGGGATTTTTCAAAAAAAAGTTGTTCAGAGGTCGAGGGCTAATTCTGTTTTCGATGATAAAAACCTATCTGTTTCCACCGAAAAACCTTTCAGGGGATCGTTTGCAACAGTTTGGCACCATTTCTGAGTGAATTTCAGAATGTCAGATTTTTGCTGAAATTGTGACCGCGCGGTTTAGGGATTTTTCAAAAAAAAGTTGTTCAGAGGTCGAGGGCTAATTCTGTTTTCGGTGATAAAAACCTATCTGTTTCCTCCCGAAAACCTTTCAGGCGATCGTTTGCAACAGTTTGGCACCATTTCTGAGTGAATTTCAGAATGTCCGATTTTTGCTGAAATTGTGACCGCACGGCTTAGGGTTTTTTCAAAAAAAAGTTGTTCAGAGGTCGAGGGCTAATTCTGTTTTCGATGATAAAAACCCATCTGTTTCCACCGAAAAACCTTTCAGGCGATCGTTTGCAACAGTTTGGCAGCATTTTTGAGTGAATTGCAGAAGGTCAGATTTTTCCTGAAATTGTGACCACGCGGCTTAGGGTTTTTCAAAAAAATGTTGTTCAGAGGTCGAGGGCTAATTCTGTTTCCGATGATAAAAACCCCTCTGTTTCCACCGAAAAACCTTTCAGGCGATCGTTTGCAACAGTTTGGCACCATTTCTGAGTGAATTTCAGAATGTCAGATTTTTGGTGAAATTGTGACCGCGCGGCTTAGGGATTTTTCAAAAAAAAGTTGTTCAGACGTCGAGGGCTAATTCTATTTCCGATGATAAAAACCTATCTGTTTCCACTGAAAAAGCTTTCAGGGGATTGTTTGCAGCTTTTTGTGAGCATTTTTGAGTGAATTGCAGAAGGTCAGATTTTTGCTGAAATTGTGACCGTGCGGCTTAGGGTTTTTTTTTTCAAAAAAAAGTTGTTCAGAGGTCAAGGGCTAATTCTGTTTCCGATGATAAAAACCCCTCTGTTTCCACCGAAAAACCTTTCAGGCGATCGTTTGCAACAGTTTGGCACCATTTCTGAGTGAATTTCAGAATGTCAGATTTTTGCTGAAATTGTGACTGCGTGGCTTAGGGATTTTTCAAAAAAAAGTTGTTCAGAGGTCAAGGGCTAATTCTGTTTCCGATGATAAAAACCCCTCTGTTTCCACCGAAAAAGCTTTCATGGGATCGTTTGCAACAGTTTGGCAGCATTTTTCAGTGAATTGCAAAAGGTCAGATTTTTCCTGAAATTGTGACCGCGCGGCTTAGGGATTTTTCAAAAAAAAGTTGTTCAGAGGTCAAGGGCTAATTCTGTTTCCGATGATAAAAACCCCTCTGTTTCCACCGAAAAACCTTTCAGGCGATCGTTTGCAACGGTTTGGCACCATTTCTGAGTGAATTTCAGAATGTCAGAACTTTGCTGAAATTGTGACCGCGCGGCTTAGGGATTTTTCAAAAAAAAAGTTGTTCAGAGGTTGAGTGCTAATTCTATTTCCGATGATAAACACCTATCTGTTTCCACCGAAAAACCTTTCAGGGGATCGTTTGCAACAGTTTGGCAGCATTTTTGTGTGAATTGCAGAAGGTCAGATTTTTGCTGAAATTGTGACCGCGCGGCTTAGGGATTTTTCAAAAAAAAGTTGTTCAGAGGTCGAGGGCTAATTCTGTTTCCGATGATAAAAACCCATCTGTTTCCACCGAAAAACCTTTCAGGCAATCGTTTGCAACACTTTGGCACCATTTCTGAGTGAATTTCAAAATGTCCGATTTTTGCTGAAATTGTGACCGCGCGGCTGAGGGTTTTTTCAAAAAAAAGTTGTTCAGACGTCGAGGGCTAATTCTGTTTTCGATGATAAAAACCTATCTGTTTCCTCCCGAAAAACCTTTCAGGCGATCGTTTGCAACAGTTTGGCACCATTTCTGAGTGAATTTCAGAATGTCAGATTTTTGGTGAAATTGTGACCGCGCGGCTTAGGGATTTTTCAAAAAAAAGTTGTTCAGACGTCGAGGGCTAATTCTATTTCCGATGATAAAAACCTATCTGTTTCCACTGAAAAAGCTTTCAGGGGATTGTTTGCAGCTTTTTGTGAGCATTTTTGAGTGAATTGCAGAAGGTCAGATTTTTGCTGAAATTGTGACCGTGCGGCTTAGGGTTTTTTTTTTCAAAAAAAAGTTGTTCAGAGGTCAAGGGCTAATTCTGTTTCCGATGATAAAAACCCCTCTGTTTCCACCGAAAAACCTTTCAGGCGATCGTTTGCAACAGTTTGGCACCATTTCTGAGTGAATTTCAGAATGTCAGATTTTTGCTGAAATTGTGACCGCACGGCTTAGGGTTTTTTCAAAAAAAAGTTGTTCAGAGGTCGAGGGCTAATTCTGTTTTCGATGATAAAAACCCATCTGTTTCCTCCCGAAAACCTTTCAGGCGATCGTTTGCAACAGTTTGGCACCATTTCTGAGTGAATTTCAGAATGTCCGATTTTTGCTGAAATTGTGACCGCACGGCTTAGGGTTTTTTCAAAAAAAAGTTGTTCAGAGGTCGAGGGCTAATTCTGTTTTCGATGATAAAAACCCATCTGTTTCCACCGAAAAACCTTTCAGGCGATCGTTTGCAACAGTTTGGCAGCATTTTTGAGTGAATTGCAGAAGGTCAGATTTTTCCTGAAATTGTGACCACGCGGCTTAGGGTTTTTCAAAAAAATGTTGTTCAGAGGTCGAGGGCTAATTCTGTTTCCGATGATAAAAACCCCTCTGTTTCCACCGAAAAACCTTTCAGGCGATCGTTTGCAACAGTTTGGCACCATTTCTGAGTGAATTTCAGAATGTCAGATTTTTGGTGAAATTGTGACCGCGCGGCTTAGGGATTTTTCAAAAAAAAGTTGTTCAGACGTCGAGGGCTAATTCTATTTCCGATGATAAAAACCTATCTGTTTCCACTGAAAAAGCTTTCAGGGGATTGTTTGCAGCTTTTTGTGAGCATTTTTGAGTGAATTGCAGAAGGTCAGATTTTTGCTGAAATTGTGACCGTGCGGCTTAGGGTTTTTTTTTTCAAAAAAAAGTTGTTCAGAGGTCAAGGGCTAATTCTGTTTCCGATGATAAAAACCCCTCTGTTTCCACCGAAAAACCTTTCAGGCGATCGTTTGCAACAGTTTGGCACCATTTCTGAGTGAATTTCAGAATGTCAGATTTTTGCTGAAATTGTGACTGCGTGGCTTAGGGATTTTTCAAAAAAAAGTTGTTCAGAGGTCAAGGGCTAATTCTGTTTCCGATGATAAAAACCCCTCTGTTTCCACCGAAAAAGCTTTCATGGGATCGTTTGCAACAGTTTGGCAGCATTTTTCAGTGAATTGCAAAAGGTCAGATTTTTCCTGAAATTGTGACCGCGCGGCTTAGGGATTTTTCAAAAAAAAGTTGTTCAGAGGTCAAGGGCTAATTCTGTTTCCGATGATAAAAACCCCTCTGTTTCCACCGAAAAACCTTTCAGGCGATCGTTTGCAACGGTTTGGCACCATTTCTGAGTGAATTTCAGAATGTCAGAACTTTGCTGAAATTGTGACCGCGCGGCTTAGGGATTTTTCAAAAAAAAAGTTGTTCAGAGGTTGAGTGCTAATTCTATTTCCGATGATAAACACCTATCTGTTTCCACCGAAAAACCTTTCAGGGGATCGTTTGCAACAGTTTGGCAGCATTTTTGTGTGAATTGCAGAAGGTCAGATTTTTGCTGAAATTGTGACCGCGCGGCTTAGGGATTTTTCAAAAAAAAGTTGTTCAGAGGTCGAGGGCTAATTCTGTTTCCGATGATAAAAACCCATCTGTTTCCACCGAAAAACCTTTCAGGCAATCGTTTGCAACACTTTGGCACCATTTCTGAGTGAATTTCAAAATGTCCGATTTTTGCTGAAATTGTGACCGCGCGGCTGAGGGTTTTTTCAAAAAAAAGTTGTTCAGACGTCGAGGGCTAATTCTGTTTTCGATGATAAAAACCTATCTGTTTCCTCCCGAAAAAGCTTTCAGGGGATCGTTTGCAACAGTTTGGCACCATTTCTGAGTGAATTTCAGAATGTCAGATTTTTGCTGAAATTGTGACCGCGCGGTTTAGGGATTTTTCAAAAAAAAGTTGTTCAGACGTCGAGGGCTAATTCTATTTCCGATGATAAAAACCTATCTGTTTCCACCGAAAAAGTTTTCAGGGGATCGTTTGCAACAGTTTGGCACCATTTCTGAGTGAATTTCAGAATGTCAGATTTTTGCTGAAATTGTGACCGCGCGGCTTAGGGATTTTTCAAAAAAAAAGTTGTTCAGAGGTCGAGGGCTAATTCTGTTTTCGGTGATAAAAACCTATCTGTTTCCTCCCGAAAACCTTTCAGGCGATCGTTTGCAACAGTTTGGCACCATTTCTGAATGAATTTCAGAATGTCCGATTTTTGCTGAAATTGTGACCGCGCGGCTTAGGGATTTTTCAAAAAAAAGTTGTTCAGAGGTCGAGGGCTAATTCTGTTTTCGATGATAAAAACCTATCTGTTTCCACCGAAAAACCTTTCAGGGGATCGTTTGCAACAGTTTGGCACCATTTCTGAGTGAATTTCAGAATGTCAGATTTTTGCTGAAATTGTGACCGCGCGGCTTAGGGATTTTTCAAAAAAAAGTTGTTCAGAGGTCGAGGGCTAATTCTGTTTTCGGTGATAAAAACCTATCTGTTTCCTCCCGAAAACCTTTCAGGCGATCGTTTGCAACAGTTTGGCACCATTTCTGAGTGAATTTCAGAATGTCCGATTTTTGCTGAAATTGTGACCGCACGGCTTAGGGTTTTTTCAAAAAAAAGTTGTTCAGAGGTCGAGGGCTAATTCTGTTTTCGATGATAAAAACCCATCTGTTTCCACCGAAAAACCTTTCAGGCGATCGTTTGCAACAGTTTGGCAGCATTTTTGAGTGAATTGCAGAAGGTCAGATTTTTCCTGAAATTGTGACCACGCGGCTTAGGGTTTTTCAAAAAAATGTTGTTCAGAGGTCGAGGGCTAATTCTGTTTCCGATGATAAAAACCCCTCTGTTTCCACCGAAAAACCTTTCAGGCGATCGTTTGCAACAGTTTGGCACCATTTCTGAGTGAATTTCAGAATGTCAGATTTTTGGTGAAATTGTGACCGCGCGGCTTAGGGATTTTTCAAAAAAAAGTTGTTCAGACGTCGAGGGCTAATTCTATTTCCGATGATAAAAACCTATCTGTTTCCACTGAAAAAGCTTTCAGGGGATTGTTTGCAGCTTTTTGTGAGCATTTTTGAGTGAATTGCAGAAGGTCAGATTTTTGCTGAAATTGTGACCGTGCGGCTTAGGGTTTTTTTTTTCAAAAAAAAGTTGTTCAGAGGTCAAGGGCTAATTCTGTTTCCGATGATAAAAACCCCTCTGTTTCCACCGAAAAACCTTTCAGGCGATCGTTTGCAACAGTTTGGCACCATTTCTGAGTGAATTTCAGAATGTCAGATTTTTGCTGAAATTGTGACTGCGTGGCTTAGGGATTTTTCAAAAAAAAGTTGTTCAGAGGTCAAGGGCTAATTCTGTTTCCGATGATAAAAACCCCTCTGTTTCCACCGAAAAAGCTTTCATGGGATCGTTTGCAACAGTTTGGCAGCATTTTTCAGTGAATTGCAAAAGGTCAGATTTTTCCTGAAATTGTGACCGCGCGGCTTAGGGATTTTTCAAAAAAAAGTTGTTCAGAGGTCAAGGGCTAATTCTGTTTCCAATGATAAAAACCCCTCTGTTTCCACCGAAAAACCTTTCAGGCGATCGTTTGCAACGGTTTGGCACCATTTCTGAGTGAATTTCAGAATGTCAGAACTTTGCTGAAATTGTGACCGCGCGGCTTAGGGATTTTTCAAAAAAAAAGTTGTTCAGAGGTTGAGTGCTAATTCTATTTCCGATGATAAACACCTATCTGTTTCCACCGAAAAACCTTTCAGGGGATCGTTTGCAACAGTTTGGCAGCATTTTTGTGTGAATTGCAGAAGGTCAGATTTTTGCTGAAATTGTGACCGCGCGGCTTAGGGATTTTTCAAAAAAAAGTTGTTCAGAGGTCGAGGGCTAATTCTGTTTTCGATGATAAAAACCTATCTGTTTCCTCCCGAAAAAGCTTTCAGGGGATCGTTTGCAACAGTTTGGCACCATTTCTGAGTGAATTTCAGAATGTCAGATTTTTGCTGAAATTGTGACCGCGCGGTTTAGGGATTTTTCAAAAAAAAGTTGTTCAGACGTCGAGGGCTAATTCTATTTCCGATGATAAAAACCTATCTGTTTCCACCGAAAAAGTTTTCAGGGGATCGTTTGCAACAGTTTGGCACCATTTCTGAGTGAATTTCAGAATGTCAGATTTTTGCTGAAATTGTGACCGCGCGGCTTAGGGATTTTTCAAAAAAAAAGTTGTTCAGAGGTCGAGGGCTAATTCTGTTTTCGGTGATAAAAACCTATCTGTTTCCTCCCGAAAACCTTTCAGGCGATCGTTTGCAACAGTTTGGCACCATTTCTGAATGAATTTCAGAATGTCCGATTTTTGCTGAAATTGTGACCGCGCGGCTTAGGGATTTTTCAAAAAAAAGTTGTTCAGAGGTCGAGGGCTAATTCTGTTTTCGATGATAAAAACCTATCTGTTTCCACCGAAAAACCTTTCAGGGGATCGTTTGCAACAGTTTGGCACCATTTCTGAGTGAATTGCAGAAGGTCAGATTTTTGCTGAAATTGTGACCGCGCGGCTTAGGGTTTTTTCAAAAAAAAGTTGTTCAGAGGTCGAGGGCTAATTCTGTTTCCGATGATAAAAACCCATCTGTTTCCACCGAAAAACCTTTCAGGCAATCGTTTGCAACACTTTGGCACCATTTCTGAGTGAATTTCAAAATGTCCGATTTTTGCTGAAATTGTGACCGCGCGGCTTAGGGTTTTTTCAAAAAAAGTTGTTCGGACGTCGAGGGCTAATTCTGTTTCCCATGATAAAAACCCATCTGTTTCCACCGAAAAAGCTTTCAGGCGATCGATTGCAACAGTTTGGCACCATTTCTGAGTGAATTTCAGAATGTCAGATTTTTGCTGAAATTGTGACCGCGCGGCTTAGGGATTTTTCAAAAAAAAGTTGTTCAGACGTCGAGGGCTAATTCTGTTTTCGATGATAAAAACCCATCTGTTTCCACCGAAAAACCTTTCAGGCGATCGTTTGCAACAGTTTGGCACCATTTCTGAGTGAATTTCAGAATGTCAGATTTTTGCTGAAATTGTGACCGCGCGGCTTAGGGTTTTTTCAAAAAAAAGTTGTTCAGACGTCGAGGGCTAATTCTGTTTCCCATGATAAAAACCCATCTGTTTCCACCGAAAAAGCTTTCAGGCGATCGATTGCAACAGTTTGGCACCATTTCTGAGTGAATTTCAGAATGTCAGATTTTTGCTGAAATTGTGACCGCGCGGCTTAGGGTTTTTTCAAAAAAAAGTTGTTCAGAAGTCGATGGCTAATTCTGTTTTCGATGATAAAAACCTATCTGTTTCCTCCCGAAAACCTTTCAGGGGATCGTTTGCAACAGTTTGGCACCATTTCTGAGTGAATTTCAGAATGTCAGATTTTTGCTGAAATTGTGACCGCGCGGCTTAGGGTTTTTTCAAAAAAAAAGTTGTTCAGACGTCGAGGGCTAATTCGGTTTCCGATGATAAAAACCCCTCTGTTTCCACCGAAAAACCTTTCAGGGGATCGTTTGCAACAGTTTGGCACCATTTCTGAGTGAATTTCAGAATGTCAGATTTTTGCTGAAATTGTGACCGCGCGGCTTAGGGATTTTTCAAAAAAAAGTTGTTCAGAGGTCGAGGGCTAATTCTGTTTTCGGTGATAAAAACCTATCTGTTTCCTCCCGAAAACCTTTCAGGCGATCGTTTGCAACAGTTTGGCACCATTTCTGAGTGAATTTCAGAATGTCCGATTTTTGCTGAAATTGTGACCGCACGGCTTAGGGTTTTTTCAAAAAAAAGTTGTTCAGAGGTCGAGGGCTAATTCTGTTTTCGATGATAAAAACCCATCTGTTTCCACCGAAAAACCTTTCAGGCGATCGTTTGCAACAGTTTGGCAGCATTTTTGAGTGAATTGCAGAAGGTCAGATTTTTCCTGAAATTGTGACCACGCGGCTTAGGGTTTTTCAAAAAAATGTTGTTCAGAGGTCGAGGGCTAATTCTGTTTCCGATGATAAAAACCCCTCTGTTTCCACCGAAAAACCTTTCAGGCGATCGTTTGCAACAGTTTGGCACCATTTCTGAGTGAATTTCAGAATGTCAGATTTTTGGTGAAATTGTGACCGCGCGGCTTAGGGATTTTTCAAAAAAAAGTTGTTCAGACGTCGAGGGCTAATTCTATTTCCGATGATAAAAACCTATCTGTTTCCACTGAAAAAGCTTTCAGGGGATTGTTTGCAGCTTTTTGTGAGCATTTTTGAGTGAATTGCAGAAGGTCAGATTTTTGCTGAAATTGTGACCGTGCGGCTTAGGGTTTTTTTTTTCAAAAAAAAGTTGTTCAGAGGTCAAGGGCTAATTCTGTTTCCGATGATAAAAACCCCTCTGTTTCCACCGAAAAACCTTTCAGGCGATCGTTTGCAACAGTTTGGCACCATTTCTGAGTGAATTTCAGAATGTCAGATTTTTGCTGAAATTGTGACTGCGTGGCTTAGGGATTTTTCAAAAAAAAGTTGTTCAGAGGTCAAGGGCTAATTCTGTTTCCGATGATAAAAACCCCTCTGTTTCCACCGAAAAAGCTTTCATGGGATCGTTTGCAACAGTTTGGCAGCATTTTTCAGTGAATTGCAAAAGGTCAGATTTTTCCTGAAATTGTGACCGCGCGGCTTAGGGATTTTTCAAAAAAAAGTTGTTCAGAGGTCAAGGGCTAATTCTGTTTCCAATGATAAAAACCCCTCTGTTTCCACCGAAAAACCTTTCAGGCGATCGTTTGCAACGGTTTGGCACCATTTCTGAGTGAATTTCAGAATGTCAGAACTTTGCTGAAATTGTGACCGCGCGGCTTAGGGATTTTTCAAAAAAAAAGTTGTTCAGAGGTTGAGTGCTAATTCTATTTCCGATGATAAACACCTATCTGTTTCCACCGAAAAACCTTTCAGGGGATCGTTTGCAACAGTTTGGCAGCATTTTTGTGTGAATTGCAGAAGGTCAGATTTTTGCTGAAATTGTGACCGCGCGGCTTAGGGATTTTTCAAAAAAAAGTTGTTCAGAGGTCGAGGGCTAATTCTGTTTTCGATGATAAAAACCTATCTGTTTCCTCCCGAAAAAGCTTTCAGGGGATCGTTTGCAACAGTTTGGCACCATTTCTGAGTGAATTTCAGAATGTCAGATTTTTGCTGAAATTGTGACCGCGCGGTTTAGGGATTTTTCAAAAAAAAGTTGTTCAGACGTCGAGGGCTAATTCTATTTCCGATGATAAAAACCTATCTGTTTCCACCGAAAAAGTTTTCAGGGGATCGTTTGCAACAGTTTGGCACCATTTCTGAGTGAATTTCAGAATGTCAGATTTTTGCTGAAATTGTGACCGCGCGGCTTAGGGATTTTTCAAAAAAAAAGTTGTTCAGAGGTCGAGGGCTAATTCTGTTTTCGGTGATAAAAACCTATCTGTTTCCTCCCGAAAACCTTTCAGGCGATCGTTTGCAACAGTTTGGCACCATTTCTGAATGAATTTCAGAATGTCCGATTTTTGCTGAAATTGTGACCGCGCGGCTTAGGGATTTTTCAAAAAAAAGTTGTTCAGAGGTCGAGGGCTAATTCTGTTTTCGATGATAAAAACCTATCTGTTTCCACCGAAAAACCTTTCAGGGGATCGTTTGCAACAGTTTGGCACCATTTCTGAGTGAATTGCAGAAGGTCAGATTTTTGCTGAAATTGTGACCGCGCGGCTTAGGGTTTTTTCAAAAAAAAGTTGTTCAGAGGTCGAGGGCTAATTCTGTTTCCGATGATAAAAACCCATCTGTTTCCACCGAAAAACCTTTCAGGCAATCGTTTGCAACACTTTGGCACCATTTCTGAGTGAATTTCAAAATGTCCGATTTTTGCTGAAATTGTGACCGCGCGGCTTAGGGTTTTTTCAAAAAAAAGTTGTTCGGACGTCGAGGGCTAATTCTGTTTCCCATGATAAAAACCCATCTGTTTCCACCGAAAAAGCTTTCAGGCGATCGATTGCAACAGTTTGGCACCATTTCTGAGTGAATTTCAGAATGTCAGATTTTTGCTGAAATTGTGACCGCGCGGCTTAGGGATTTTTCAAAAAAAAGTTGTTCAGACGTCGAGGGCTAATTCTGTTTTCGATGATAAAAACCCATCTGTTTCCACCGAAAAACCTTTCAGGCGATCGTTTGCAACAGTTTGGCACCATTTCTGAGTGAATTTCAGAATGTCAGATTTTTGCTGAAATTGTGACCGCGCGGCTTAGGGTTTTTTCAAAAAAAAGTTGTTCAGACGTCGAGGGCTAATTCTGTTTCCCATGATAAAAACCCATCTGTTTCCACCGAAAAAGCTTTCAGGCGATCGATTGCAACAGTTTGGCACCATTTCTGAGTGAATTTCAGAATGTCAGATTTTTGCTGAAATTGTGACCGCGCGGCTTAGGGTTTTTTCAAAAAAAAGTTGTTCAGAAGTCGATGGCTAATTCTGTTTTCGATGATAAAAACCTATCTGTTTCCTCCCGAAAACCTTTCAGGGGATCGTTTGCAACAGTTTGGCACCATTTCTGAGTGAATTTCAGAATGTCAGATTTTTGCTGAAATTGTGACCGCGCGGCTTAGGGTTTTTTCAAAAAAAAAGTTGTTCAGACGTCGAGGGCTAATTCGGTTTTCGATGATAAAAACCTATCTGTTTCCTCCCGAAAACCTTTCAGGGGATCGTTTGCAACAGTTTGGCACCATTTCTGAGTGAATTTCAGAATGTCAGATTTTTGCTGAAATTGTGACCGCGCGGCTTAGGGATTTTTCAAAAAAAAGTTGTTCAGACGTCGAGGGCTAATTCTGTTTTCGATGATAAAAACCTATCTGTTTCCTCCCGAAAACCTTTCAGGGGATCGTTTGCAGCAGTTTGGCACCATTTCTGAGTGAATTTCAGAATGTCAGATTTTTGCTGAAATTGTGACCGCGCGGCTTAGGGATTTTTCAAAAAAAAGTTGTTCAGACGTCGAGGGCTAATTCTGTTTTCGATGATAAAAACCTATCTATTTCCTCCCGAAAACCTTACAGGCGATCGTTTGTAACAGTTTGGCACCATTTCTGAGTGAATTTCAGAATGTCAGATTTTTGCTGAAATTGTGACCGCGCGGCTTAGGGTTTTTTCAAAAAAAAAGTTGTTCAGAGGTCGAGGGCTAATTCTGTTTCCCATGATAAAAACCTATCTGTTTCCACCGAAAAAGCTTTCAGGGGATCGTTTGCAACAGTTTGGCACCATTTCTGAGTGAATTTCAGAATGTCAGATTTTTGCTGAAATTGTGACCGCGCGGCTTAGGGTTTTTTCAAATAAAAGTTGTTCAGACGTCGAGGGCTAATTCTGTTTTCGATGATAAAAACCTATCTGTTTCCTCCGAAAAAGCTTTCAGGGGATCGTTTGCAACAGTTTGGCACCATTTCTGAGTGAATTTCAGAATGTCCGATTTTTGCTGAAATTGTGACCGCGCGGCTTAGGGTTTTTTTTAAAAAAAGTTGTTCAGAGGTCGAGGGCTAATTCTGTTTTCGATGATAAAAACCTATCTGTTTCCTCCGAAAAAGCTTTCAGGGGATCGTTTGCAACAGTTTGGCACCATTTCTGAGTGAATTTCAGAATGTCCGATTTTTGCTGAAATTGTGACCGCGCGGCTTAGGGTTTTTTTTAAAAAAAGTTGTTCAGAGGTCGAGGGCTAATTCTGTTTTCGATGATAAAAACCTATCTGTTTCCTCCCGAAAACCTTTCAGGGGATCGTTTGCAACAGTTTGGCACCATTTCTGAGTGAATTTCAGAATGTCAGATTTTTGCTGAAATTGTGACCGCGCGGCTTAGGGTTTTTTCAAAAAAAAGTTGTTCAGAAGTCGATGGCTAATTCTGTTTTCGATGATAAAAACCTATCTGTTTCCTCCCGAAAACCTTTCAGGGGATCGTTTGCAACAGTTTGGCACCATTTCTGAGTGAATTTCAGAATGTCAGATTTTTGCTGAAATTGTGACCGCGCGGCTTAGGGTTTTTTCAAAAAAAAAGTTGTTCAGACGTCGAGGGCTAATTCGGTTTTCGATGATAAAAACCTATCTGTTTCCTCCCGAAAAGCTTTCAGGGGATCGTTTGCAACAGTTTGTCACCATTTCTGAGTGAATTTCAGAATGTCAGATTTTTGCTGAAATTGTGACCGCGCGGCTTAGGGATTTTTCAAAAAAAAGTTGTTCAGACGTCGAGGGCTAATTCTGTTTTCGATGATAAAAACCTATCTGTTTCCTCCCGAAAACCTTTCAGGGGATCGTTTGCAGCAGTTTGGCACCATTTCTGAGTGAATTTCAGAATGTCAGATTTTTGCTGAAATTGTGACCGCGCGGCTTAGGGATTTTTCAAAAAAAAGTTGTTCAGACGTCGAGGGCTAATTCTGTTTTCGATGATAAAAACCTATCTATTTCCTCCCGAAAACCTTACAGGCGATCGTTTGTAACAGTTTGGCAGCATTTTTGAGTGAATTGCAGAAGGTCAGATTTTTGCTGAAATTGTGACCGCGCGGCTTAGGGTTTTTTCAAAAAAAAGTTGTTCAGAGGTTGAGGGCTAATTCTGTTTCCCATGATAAAAACCCATCTGTTTCCACCGAAAAAGCTTTCAGGCGATCGATTGCAACAGTTTGGCACCATTTCTGAGTGAATTTCAGAATGTCAGATTTTTGCTGAAATTGTGACCGCGCGGCTTAGGGTTTTTTCAAAAAAAAGTTGTTCAGACGTCGAGGGCTAATTCTGTTTTCGATGATAAAAACCTATCTGTTTCCTCCCGAAAACCTTTCAGGCAATCGTTTGCAACAGTTTGGCACCATTTCTGAGTGAATTTCAGAATGTCAGATTTTTGCTGAAATTGTGACCGCGCGGCTTAGGGATTTTTCAAAAAAAAGGTGTTCAGACGTCGAGGGCTAATTCTGTTTTCGATGATAAAAACCTATCTGTTTCCTCCCGAAAACCTTACAGGCAATCATTTGCAACAGTTTGGCACCATTTCTGAGTGAATTTCAAAATGTCCGATTTTTGCTGAAATTGTGACCGCGCGGCTTAGGGTTTTTTTAAAAAAAAGTTGTTCAGAGGTCGAGGGCTAATTCTGTTTTCGATGATAAAAACCTATCTGTTTCCTCCCGAAAACCTTTCAGGGGATCGTTTGCAACAGTTTGGCACCATTTCTGAGTGAATTTCAGAATGTCAGATTTTTGCTGAAATTGTGACCGCGCGGCTTAGGGATTTTTCAAAAAAAAGTTGTTCAGACGTCGAGGGCTAATTTTGTTTTCGATGATAAAAACCTATCTGTTTCCTCCCGAAAACCTTTCAGGGGATCGTTTGCAACAGTTTGGCACCATTTCTGAGTGAATTTCAGAATGTCAGATTTTTGCTGAAATTGTGACCGCGCGGCTTAGGGATTTTTCAAAAAAAAGTTATTCAGACGTCGAGGGCTAATTCTGTTCTCGATGATAAAAACCTATCTATTTCCTCCCGAAAACCTTACAGGCGATCGTTTGCAACAGTTTGGCAGCATTTTTGAGTGAATTGCAGAAGGTCAGATTTTTGCTGAATTTGTGACCGCGCGGCTTAGGGTTTTTTCAAAAAAAAGTTGTTCAGAGGTTGAGGGCTAATTCTGTTTCCCATGATAAAAACCCATCTGTTTCCACCGAAAAAGCTTTAAGGCGATCGATTGCAACAGTTTGGCACCATTTCTGAGTGAATTTCAGAATGTCAGATTTTTGCTGAAATTGTGACCGCGCGGGTTAGGGTTTTTTCAAAAAAAAGTTGTTCAGAGGTCGAGGGCTAATTCTCTTTTTGATGATAAAAACCCATCTGTTTCCACCAAAAAATCTTTCAGGGGATCGTTTGCAACAGTTTGGCACCATTTCTGAGTGAATTTCAGAATGTCAGATTTTTGCTGAAATTGTGACCGCGCGGCTTAGGGTTTTTTCAAAAAAAAGTTGTTCAGACGTCGAGGGCTAATTCTGTTTTCGATGATAAAAACCTATCTGTTTCCTCCCGAAAACCTTTCAGGCGATCGTTTGCAACAGTTTGGCACCATTTGTGAGTGAATTTCAGAATGTCAGATTTTTGCTGAAATTGTGACCGCGCGGCTTAGGGTTTTTTCAAAAAAAAGTTCTTCAGAGGTCGAGGGCTAATTCTGTTTCCCATGATAAAAACCCATCTGTATCCACCGAAAAAGCTTTCAGGGGATTGTTTGCAACAGTTTGGCACCATTTCTGAGTGAATTTCAGAATGTCAGATTTTTGCTGAAATTGTGACTGCTTAGGGTTTTTGCAAAAAAAAGTTGTTCAGACGTCGAGGGCTAATTCTGTTTTTGATGATAAAAACCTATCTGTATCCTCCCGAAAACCTTACAGGCGATCGTTTGCAACAGTTTGGCACCATTTCTGAGTGAATTTCAGAATGTCAGATTTTTGCTGAAATTGTGACCGTGCGGTTTAGGGATTTTTCAAAAAAAAGTTGTTCAGACGTCGAGGGCTAATTCTGTTCCCGATGATAAAAACCCATCTGTTTCCACCAAAAAATCTTTCAGGGGATCGTTTGCAACAGTTTGGCACCATTTCTGAGTGAATTTCAGAATGTCAGATTTTTGCTGAAATTGTGACCGCGCGGCTTAGGGATTTTTCAAAAAAAAGTTCTTCAGAGGTCGAGGGCTAATTCTGTTTTCGATGATAAAAACTTATCTGTTTCCACCCGAAAAGCTTACAGGCGATCGTTTGCAACAGTTTGGCACCATTTCTGAGTGAATTTCAAAATGTCCGATTTTTGCTGAAATTGTGACCGCGCGGCTTAGGGATTTTTCAAAAAAAAAGTTGTTCAGAGGTCGAGGGCTAATTCTGTTTTCGGTGATAAAAACCTATCTGTTTCCTCCCGAAAACCTTTCAGGCGATCGTTTGCAACAGTTTGGCACCATTTCTGAATGAATTTCAGAATGTCCGATTTTTGCTGAAATTGTGACCGCGCGGCTTAGGGATTTTTCAAAAAAAAGTTGTTCAGAGGTCGAGGGCTAATTCTGTTTTCGATGATAAAAACCTATCTGTTTCCACCGAAAAACCTTTCAGGGGATCGTTTGCAACAGTTTGGCACCATTTCTGAGTGAATTTCAGAATGTCCGATTTTTGCTGAAATTGTGACCGCGCGGCTTAGGGATTTTTCAAAAAAAAAGTTGTTCAGAGGTCGAGGGCTAATTCTGTTTTCGGTGATAAAAACCTATCTGTTTCCTCCCGAAAACCTTTCAGGCGATCGTTTGCAACAGTTTGGCACCATTTCTGAGTGAATTTCAGAATGTCCGATTTTTGCTGAAATTGTGACCGCACGGCTTAGGGTTTTTTCAAAAAAAAGTTGTTCAGAGGTCGAGGGCTAATTCTGTTTTCGATGATAAAAACCCATCTGTTTCCACCGAAAAACCTTTCAGGCGATCGTTTGCAACAGTTTGGCAGCATTTTTGAGTGAATTGCAGAAGGTCAGATTTTTCCTGAAATTGTGACCACGCGGCTTAGGGTTTTTCAAAAAAATGTTGTTCAGAGGTCGAGGGCTAATTCTGTTTCCGATGATAAAAACCCCTCTGTTTCCACCGAAAAACCTTTCAGGCGATCGTTTGCAACAGTTTGGCACCATTTCTGAGTGAATTTCAGAATGTCAGATTTTTGGTGAAATTGTGACCGCGCGGCTTAGGGATTTTTCAAAAAAAAGTTGTTCAGACGTCGAGGGCTAATTCTATTTCCGATGATAAAAACCTATCTGTTTCCACTGAAAAAGCTTTCAGGGGATTGTTTGCAGCTTTTTGTGAGCATTTTTGAGTGAATTGCAGAAGGTCAGATTTTTGCTGAAATTGTGACCGTGCGGCTTAGGGTTTTTTTTTTCAAAAAAAAGTTGTTCAGAGGTCAAGGGCTAATTCTGTTTCCGATGATAAAAACCCCTCTGTTTCCACCGAAAAACCTTTCAGGCGATCGTTTGCAACAGTTTGGCACCATTTCTGAGTGAATTTCAGAATGTCAGATTTTTGCTGAAATTGTGACTGCGTGGCTTAGGGATTTTTCAAAAAAAAGTTGTTCAGAGGTCAAGGGCTAATTCTGTTTCCGATGATAAAAACCCCTCTGTTTCCACCGAAAAAGCTTTCATGGGATCGTTTGCAACAGTTTGGCAGCATTTTTCAGTGAATTGCAAAAGGTCAGATTTTTCCTGAAATTGTGACCGCGCGGCTTAGGGATTTTTCAAAAAAAAGTTGTTCAGAGGTCAAGGGCTAATTCTGTTTCCGATGATAAAAACCCCTCTGTTTCCACCGAAAAACCTTTCAGGCGATCGTTTGCAACGGTTTGGCACCATTTCTGAGTGAATTTCAGAATGTCAGAACTTTGCTGAAATTGTGACCGCGCGGCTTAGGGATTTTTCAAAAAAAAAGTTGTTCAGAGGTTGAGTGCTAATTCTATTTCCGATGATAAACACCTATCTGTTTCCACCGAAAAACCTTTCAGGGGATCGTTTGCAACAGTTTGGCAGCATTTTTGTGTGAATTGCAGAAGGTCAGATTTTTGCTGAAATTGTGACCGCGCGGCTTAGGGATTTTTCAAAAAAAAGTTGTTCAGAGGTCGAGGGCTAATTCTGTTTCCGATGATAAAAACCCATCTGTTTCCACCGAAAAACCTTTCAGGCAATCGTTTGCAACACTTTGGCACCATTTCTGAGTGAATTTCAAAATGTCCGATTTTTGCTGAAATTGTGACCGCGCGGCTGAGGGTTTTTTCAAAAAAAAGTTGTTCAGACGTCGAGGGCTAATTCTGTTTTCGATGATAAAAACCTATCTGTTTCCTCCCGAAAAAGCTTTCAGGGGATCGTTTGCAACAGTTTGGCACCATTTCTGAGTGAATTTCAGAATGTCAGATTTTTGCTGAAATTGTGACCGCGCGGTTTAGGGATTTTTCAAAAAAAAGTTGTTCAGACGTCGAGGGCTAATTCTATTTCCGATGATAAAAACCTATCTGTTTCCACCGAAAAAGTTTTCAGGGGATCGTTTGCAACAGTTTGGCACCATTTCTGAGTGAATTTCAGAATGTCAGATTTTTGCTGAAATTGTGACCGCGCGGCTTAGGGATTTTTCAAAAAAAAGTTGTTCAGAGGTCGAGGGCTAATTCTGTTTTCGGTGATAAAAACCTATCTGTTTCCTCCCGAAAACCTTTCAGGCGATCGTTTGCAACAGTTTGGCACCATTTCTGAATGAATTTCAGAATGTCCGATTTTTGCTGAAATTGTGACCGCGCGGCTTAGGGATTTTTCAAAAAAAAGTTGTTCAGAGGTCGAGGGCTAATTCTGTTTTCGATGATAAAAACCTATCTGTTTCCACCGAAAAACCTTTCAGGGGATCGTTTGCAACAGTTTGGCACCATTTCTGAGTGAATTTCAGAATGTCAGATTTTTGCTGAAATTGTGACCGCGCGGCTTAGGGATTTTTCAAAAAAAAGTTGTTCAGAGGTCGAGGGCTAATTCTGTTTTCGGTGATAAAAACCTATCTGTTTCCTCCCGAAAACCTTTCAGGCGATCGTTTGCAACAGTTTGGCACCATTTCTGAGTGAATTTCAGAATGTCCGATTTTTGCTGAAATTGTGACCGCACGGCTTAGGGTTTTTTCAAAAAAAAGTTGTTCAGAGGTCGAGGGCTAATTCTGTTTTCGATGATAAAAACCCATCTGTTTCCACCGAAAAACCTTTCAGGCGATCGTTTGCAACAGTTTGGCAGCATTTTTGAGTGAATTGCAGAAGGTCAGATTTTTCCTGAAATTGTGACCACGCGGCTTAGGGTTTTTCAAAAAAATGTTGTTCAGAGGTCGAGGGCTAATTCTGTTTCCGATGATAAAAACCCCTCTGTTTCCACCGAAAAACCTTTCAGGCGATCGTTTGCAACAGTTTGGCACCATTTCTGAGTGAATTTCAGAATGTCAGATTTTTGGTGAAATTGTGACCGCGCGGCTTAGGGATTTTTCAAAAAAAAGTTGTTCAGACGTCGAGGGCTAATTCTATTTCCGATGATAAAAACCTATCTGTTTCCACTGAAAAAGCTTTCAGGGGATTGTTTGCAGCTTTTTGTGAGCATTTTTGAGTGAATTGCAGAAGGTCAGATTTTTGCTGAAATTGTGACCGTGCGGCTTAGGGTTTTTTTTTTCAAAAAAAAGTTGTTCAGAGGTCAAGGGCTAATTCTGTTTCCGATGATAAAAACCCCTCTGTTTCCACCGAAAAACCTTTCAGGCGATCGTTTGCAACAGTTTGGCACCATTTCTGAGTGAATTTCAGAATGTCAGATTTTTGCTGAAATTGTGACTGCGTGGCTTAGGGATTTTTCAAAAAAAAGTTGTTCAGAGGTCAAGGGCTAATTCTGTTTCCGATGATAAAAACCCCTCTGTTTCCACCGAAAAAGCTTTCATGGGATCGTTTGCAACAGTTTGGCAGCATTTTTCAGTGAATTGCAAAAGGTCAGATTTTTCCTGAAATTGTGACCGCGCGGCTTAGGGATTTTTCAAAAAAAAGTTGTTCAGAGGTCAAGGGCTAATTCTGTTTCCGATGATAAAAACCCCTCTGTTTCCACCGAAAAACCTTTCAGGCGATCGTTTGCAACGGTTTGGCACCATTTCTGAGTGAATTTCAGAATGTCAGAACTTTGCTGAAATTGTGACCGCGCGGCTTAGGGATTTTTCAAAAAAAAAGTTGTTCAGAGGTTGAGTGCTAATTCTATTTCCGATGATAAACACCTATCTGTTTCCACCGAAAAACCTTTCAGGGGATCGTTTGCAACAGTTTGGCAGCATTTTTGTGTAAATTGCAGAAGGTCAGATTTTTGCTGAAATTGTGACCGCGCGGCTTAGGGATTTTTCAAAAAAAAGTTGTTCAGAGGTCGAGGGCTAATTCTGTTTCCGATGATAAAAACCCATCTGTTTCCACCGAAAAACCTTTCAGGCAATCGTTTGCAACACTTTGGCACCATTTCTGAGTGAATTTCAAAATGTCCGATTTTTGCTGAAATTGTGACCGCGCGGCTGAGGGTTTTTTCAAAAAAAAGTTGTTCAGACGTCGAGGGCTAATTCTGTTTTCGATGATAAAAACCTATCTGTTTCCTCCCGAAAAAGCTTTCAGGGGATCGTTTGCAACAGTTTGGCACCATTTCTGAGTGAATTTCAGAATGTCAGATTTTTGCTGAAATTGTGACCGCGCGGTTTAGGGATTTTTCAAAAAAAAGTTGTTCAGACGTCGAGGGCTAATTCTATTTCCGATGATAAAAACCTATCTGTTTCCACCGAAAAAGTTTTCAGGGGATCGTTTGCAACAGTTTGGCACCATTTCTGAGTGAATTTCAGAATGTCAGATTTTTGCTGAAATTGTGACCGCGCGGCTTAGGGATTTTTCAAAAAAAAAGTTGTTCAGAGGTCGAGGGCTAATTCTGTTTTCGGTGATAAAAACCTATCTGTTTCCTCCCGAAAACCTTTCAGGCGATCGTTTGCAACAGTTTGGCACCATTTCTGAATGAATTTCAGAATGTCCGATTTTTGCTGAAATTGTGACCGCGCGGCTTAGGGATTTTTCAAAAAAAAGTTGTTCAGAGGTCGAGGGCTAATTCTGTTTTCGATGATAAAAACCTATCTGTTTCCACCGAAAAACCTTTCAGGGGATCGTTTGCAACAGTTTGGCACCATTTCTGAGTGAATTTCAGAATGTCAGATTTTTGCTGAAATTGTGACCGCGCGGCTTAGGGATTTTTCAAAAAAAAGTTGTTCAGAGGTCGAGGGCTAATTCTGTTTTCGGTGATAAAAACCTATCTGTTTCCTCCCGAAAACCTTTCAGGCGATCGTTTGCAACAGTTTGGCACCATTTCTGAGTGAATTTCAGAATGTCCGATTTTTGCTGAAATTGTGACCGCACGGCTTAGGGTTTTTTCAAAAAAAAGTTGTTCAGAGGTCGAGGGCTAATTCTGTTTTCGATGATAAAAACCCATCTGTTTCCACCGAAAAACCTTTCAGGCGATCGTTTGCAACAGTTTGGCAGCATTTTTGAGTGAATTGCAGAAGGTCAGATTTTTCCTGAAATTGTGACCACGCGGCTTAGGGTTTTTCAAAAAAATGTTGTTCAGAGGTCGAGGGCTAATTCTGTTTCCGATGATAAAAACCCCTCTGTTTCCACCGAAAAACCTTTCAGGGGATCGTTTGCAACAGTTTGGCACCATTTCTGAGTGAATTTCAGAATGTCAGATTTTTGGTGAAATTGTGACCGCGCGGCTTAGGGATTTTTCAAAAAAAAGTTGTTCAGACGTCGAGGGCTAATTCTATTTCCGATGATAAAAACCTATCTGTTTCCACTGAAAAAGCTTTCAGGGGATTGTTTGCAGCTTTTTGTGAGCATTTTTGAGTGAATTGCAGAAGGTCAGATTTTTGCTGAAATTGTGACCGTGCGGCTTAGGGTTTTTTTTTTCAAAAAAAAGTTGTTCAGAGGTCAAGGGCTAATTCTGTTTCCGATGATAAAAACCCCTCTGTTTCCACCGAAAAACCTTTCAGGCGATCGTTTGCAACAGTTTGGCACCATTTCTGAGTGAATTTCAGAATGTCAGATTTTTGCTGAAATTGTGACTGCGTGGCTTAGGGATTTTTCAAAAAAAAGTTGTTCAGAGGTCAAGGGCTAATTCTGTTTCCGATGATAAAAACCCCTCTGTTTCCACCGAAAAAGCTTTCATGGGATCGTTTGCAACAGTTTGGCAGCATTTTTCAGTGAATTGCAAAAGGTCAGATTTTTCCTGAAATTGTGACCGCGCGGCTTAGGGATTTTTCAAAAAAAAGTTGTTCAGAGGTCAAGGGCTAATTCTGTTTCCAATGATAAAAACCCCTCTGTTTCCACCGAAAAACCTTTCAGGCGATCGTTTGCAACGGTTTGGCACCATTTCTGAGTGAATTTCAGAATGTCAGAACTTTGCTGAAATTGTGACCGCGCGGCTTAGGGATTTTTCAAAAAAAAAGTTGTTCAGAGGTTGAGTGCTAATTCTATTTCCGATGATAAACACCTATCTGTTTCCACCGAAAAACCTTTCAGGGGATCGTTTGCAACAGTTTGGCAGCATTTTTGTGTGAATTGCAGAAGGTCAGATTTTTGCTGAAATTGTGACCGCGCGGCTTAGGGATTTTTCAAAAAAAAGTTGTTCAGAGGTCGAGGGCTAATTCTGTTTCCGATGATAAAAACCCATCTGTTTCCACCGAAAAACCTTTCAGGCAATCGTTTGCAACACTTTGGCACCATTTCTGAGTGAATTTCAAAATGTCCGATTTTTGCTGAAATTGTGACCGCGCGGCTGAGAGTTTTTTCAAAAAAAAGTTGTTCAGACGTCGAGGGCTAATTCTGTTTTCGATGATAAAAACCTATCTGTTTCCTCCCGAAAAAGCTTTCAGGGGATCGTTTGCAACAGTTTGGCACCATTTCTGAGTGAATTTCAGAATGTCAGATTTTTGCTGAAATTGTGACCGCGCGGTTTAGGGATTTTTCAAAAAAAAGTTGTTCAGACGTCGAGGGCTAATTCTATTTCCGATGATAAAAACCTATCTGTTTCCACCGAAAAAGTTTTCAGGGGATCGTTTGCAACAGTTTGGCACCATTTCTGAGTGAATTTCAGAATGTCAGATTTTTGCTGAAATTGTGACCGCGCGGCTTAGGGATTTTTCAAAAAAAAGTTGTTCAGAGGTCGAGGGCTAATTCTGTTTTCGGTGATAAAAACCTATCTGTTTCCTCCCGAAAACCTTTCAGGCGATCGTTTGCAACAGTTTGGCACCATTTCTGAATGAATTTCAGAATGTCCGATTTTTGCTGAAATTGTGACCGCGCGGCTTAGGGATTTTTCAAAAAAAAGTTGTTCAGAGGTCGAGGGCTAATTCTGTTTTCGATGATAAAAACCTATCTGTTTCCACCGAAAAACCTTTCAGGGGATCGTTTGCAACAGTTTGGCACCATTTCTGAGTGAATTGCAGAAGGTCAGATTTTTGCTGAAATTGTGACCGCGCGGCTTAGGGTTTTTTCAAAAAAAAGTTGTTCAGAGGTCGAGGGCTAATTCTGTTTCCGATGATAAAAACCCATCTGTTTCCACCGAAAAACCTTTCAGGCAATCGTTTGCAACACTTTGGCACCATTTCTGAGTGAATTTCAAAATGTCCGATTTTTGCTGAAATTGTGACCGCGCGGCTTAGGGTTTTTTCAAAAAAAAGTTGTTCGGACGTCGAGGGCTAATTCTGTTTCCCATGATAAAAACCCATCTGTTTCCACCGAAAAAGCTTTCAGGCGATCGATTGCAACAGTTTGGCACCATTTCTGAGTGAATTTCAGAATGTCAGATTTTTGCTGAAATTGTGACCGCGCGGCTTAGGGATTTTTCAAAAAAAAGTTGTTCAGACGTCGAGGGCTAATTCTGTTTTCGATGATAAAAACCCATCTGTTTCCACCGAAAAACCTTTCAGGCGATCGTTTGCAACAGTTTGGCACCATTTCTGAGTGAATTTCAGAATGTCAGATTTTTGCTGAAATTGTGACCGCGCGGCTTAGGGTTTTTTCAAAAAAAAGTTGTTCAGACGTCGAGGGCTAATTCTGTTTCCCATGATAAAAACCCATCTGTTTCCACCGAAAAAGCTTTCAGGCGATCGATTGCAACAGTTTGGCACCATTTCTGAGTGAATTTCAGAATGTCAGATTTTTGCTGAAATTGTGACCGCGCGTGTCAGGGGTTCAGAAGCAGAGACGCAGAGAAGGGTGGAAACAGAGAGCGAGGGGGAGGAAGCCGAAGGGAGAATGAGTGATGATGACGACCCGAGATCTCCAAGCCTAAGCAGTGAGTCAGGGGACTCCCAAAAGGGAGCCCCAGTGAGCAGAGCAAGGGGGGGATCCGGGGGGACACCCCAGGAGGAAGGGAACAGAGGAGATTCAGAGAGCAGCAGCTGGAAGTCGGGACCCACGCTCATAACTGAGGGCGGCAGCAGCTGGAAGTCGGGACCCACGCTCAAGACTGAGAGCAGCAGGGAGGAAGGTAGCCAGGCATCGGGTTCCGGAGGCTGTCAGCAGGAGGGAGGGCACGAGTCAGGGGTGGTCACGCCCTCCTCAGAGAGCGAGGCAACGGTTAAGAGGAAAGTAGAGAGTTGGGCGCGCGCGCCAAGTTCAAATGCAGCGGAAGCTGGAGCAGTAAGCAGCCCGGAGAGTGAGCCAGGTCCTAAAGCCCGCCGCAAGGAGGCAGAAGGATCAGGGGGGTCAGCGTCAGAGGAGAGTAGAAGGGAGGAGGCCCAGGGGGGCAGAAGGACCCAGAGACGTAGGGAGAGGCGAAGGAGGTGGAGCAAGGCTAGGGTATTAAGCTGGTGTGCAAGAGGCGGGGACTCAGACGGGTCTTCGCCGACCTAGAGCAGAAGGTGTAGAGCTGCACGCTGCAGTTCGGAAATGAAACCTGTAACTCAATAAAGACTCTTTTAAAGTGGACGCTGTGTGGCGTGGTCCTATGTGAGCTGGGACCTGGTAGCAGCTCTGACAGCGCGGCTTAGGGTTTTTTCAAAAAAAAGTTGTTCAGAAGTCGATGGCTAATTCTGTTTTCGATGATAAAAACCTATCTGTTTCCTCCCGAAAACCTTTCAGGGGATCGTTTGCAACAGTTTGGCACCATTTCTGAGTGAATTTCAGAATGTCAGATTTTTGCTGAAATTGTGACCGCGCGGCTTAGGGTTTTTTCAAAAAAAAAGTTGTTCAGACGTCGAGGGCTAATTCGGTTTTCGATGATAAAAACCTATCTGTTTCCTCCCGAAAACCTTTCAGGGGATCGTTTGCAACAGTTTGGCACCATTTCTGAGTGAATTTCAGAATGTCAGATTTTTGCTGAAATTGTGACCGCGCGGCTTAGGGATTTTTCAAAAAAAAGTTGTTCAGACGTCGAGGGCTAATTCTGTTTTCGATGATAAAAACCTATCTGTTTCCTCCCGAAAACCTTTCAGGGGATCGTTTGCAGCAGTTTGGCACCATTTCTGAGTGAATTTCAGAATGTCAGATTTTTGCTGAAATTGTGACCGCGCGGCTTAGGGATTTTTCAAAAAAAAGTTGTTCAGACGTCGAGGGCTAATTCTGTTTTCGATGATAAAAACCTATCTATTTCCTCCCGAAAACCTTACAGGCGATCGTTTGTAACAGTTTGGCACCATTTCTGAGTGAATTTCAGAATGTCAGATTTTTGCTGAAATTGTGACCGCGCGGCTTAGGGTTTTTTCAAAAAAAAGTTGTTCAGAGGTCGAGGGCTAATTCTGTTTCCCATGATAAAAACCTATCTGTTTCCACCGAAAAAGCTTTCAGGGGATCGTTTGCAACAGTTTGGCACCATTTCTGAGTGAATTTCAGAATGTCAGATTTTTGCTGAAATTGTGACCGCGCGGCTTAGGGTTTTTTCAAATAAAAGTTGTTCAGACGTCGAGGGCTAATTCTGTTTTCGATGATAAAAACCTATCTGTTTCCTCCGAAAAAGCTTTCAGGGGATCGTTTGCAACAGTTTGGCACCATTTCTGAGTGAATTTCAGAATGTCCGATTTTTGCTGAAATTGTGACCGCGCGGCTTAGGGTTTTTTTTAAAAAAAGTTGTTCAGAGGTCGAGGGCTAATTCTGTTTTCGATGATAAAAACCTATCTGTTTCCTCCGAAAAAGCTTTCAGGGGATCGTTTGCAACAGTTTGGCACCATTTCTGAGTGAATTTCAGAATGTCCGATTTTTGCTGAAATTGTGACCGCGCGGCTTAGGGTTTTTTTTAAAAAAAGTTGTTCAGAGGTCGAGGGCTAATTCTGTTTTCGATGATAAAAACCTATCTGTTTCCTCCCGAAAACCTTTCAGGGGATCGTTTGCAACAGTTTGGCACCATTTCTGAGTGAATTTCAGAATGTCAGATTTTTGCTGAAATTGTGACCGCGCGGCTTAGGGTTTTTTCAAAAAAAAGTTGTTCAGAAGTCGATGGCTAATTCTGTTTTCGATGATAAAAACCTATCTGTTTCCTCCCGAAAACCTTTCAGGGGATCGTTTGCAACAGTTTGGCACCATTTCTGAGTGAATTTCAGAATGTCAGATTTTTGCTGAAATTGTGACCGCGCGGCTTAGGGTTTTTTCAAAAAAAAAGTTGTTCAGACGTCGAGGGCTAATTCGGTTTTCGATGATAAAAACCTATCTGTTTCCTCCCGAAAAGCTTTCAGGGGATCGTTTGCAACAGTTTGTCACCATTTCTGAGTGAATTTCAGAATGTCAGATTTTTGCTGAAATTGTGACCGCGCGGCTTAGGGATTTTTCAAAAAAAAGTTGTTCAGACGTCGAGGGCTAATTCTGTTTTCGATGATAAAAACCTATCTGTTTCCTCCCGAAAACCTTTCAGGGGATCGTTTGCAGCAGTTTGGCACCATTTCTGAGTGAATTTCAGAATGTCAGATTTTTGCTGAAATTGTGACCGCGCGGCTTAGGGATTTTTCAAAAAAAAGTTGTTCAGACGTCGAGGGCTAATTCTGTTTTCGATGATAAAAA
Organism: Podarcis vaucheri; assembly: GCF_965113315.1. NCBI lineage: Eukaryota > Metazoa > Chordata > Lepidosauria > Squamata > Lacertidae > Podarcis > Podarcis vaucheri. The sequence continues at coordinate 97,985,437 of NC_138762.1, read as the reverse complement.
CCTATCTATTTCCTCCCGAAAACCTTACAGGCGATCGTTTGTAACAGTTTGGCAGCATTTTTGAGTGAATTGCAGAAGGTCAGATTTTTGCTGAAATTGTGACCGCGCGGCTTAGGGTTTTTTCAAAAAAAAGTTGTTCAGAGGTTGAGGGCTAATTCTGTTTCCCATGATAAAAACCCATCTGTTTCCACCGAAAAAGCTTTCAGGCGATCGATTGCAACAGTTTGGCACCATTTCTGAGTGAATTTCAGAATGTCAGATTTTTGCTGAAATTGTGACCGCGCGGCTTAGGGTTTTTTCAAAAAAAAGTTGTTCAGACGTCGAGGGCTAATTCTGTTTTCGATGATAAAAACCTATCTGTTTCCTCCCGAAAACCTTTCAGGCAATCGTTTGCAACAGTTTGGCACCATTTCTGAGTGAATTTCAGAATGTCAGATTTTTGCTGAAATTGTGACCGCGCGGCTTAGGGATTTTTCAAAAAAAAGGTGTTCAGACGTCGAGGGCTAATTCTGTTTTCGATGATAAAAACCTATCTGTTTCCTCCCGAAAACCTTACAGGCAATCATTTGCAACAGTTTGGCACCATTTCTGAGTGAATTTCAAAATGTCCGATTTTTGCTGAAATTGTGACCGCGCGGCTTAGGGTTTTTTTAAAAAAAAGTTGTTCAGAGGTCGAGGGCTAATTCTGTTTTCGATGATAAAAACCTATCTGTTTCCTCCCGAAAACCTTTCAGGGGATCGTTTGCAACAGTTTGGCACCATTTCTGAGTGAATTTCAGAATGTCAGATTTTTGCTGAAATTGTGACCGCGCGGCTTAGGGATTTTTCAAAAAAAAGTTGTTCAGACGTCGAGGGCTAATTTTGTTTTCGATGATAAAAACCTATCTGTTTCCTCCCGAAAACCTTTCAGGGGATCGTTTGCAACAGTTTGGCACCATTTCTGAGTGAATTTCAGAATGTCAGATTTTTGCTGAAATTGTGACCGCGCGGCTTAGGGATTTTTCAAAAAAAAGTTATTCAGACGTCGAGGGCTAATTCTGTTCTCGATGATAAAAACCTATCTATTTCCTCCCGAAAACCTTACAGGCGATCGTTTGCAACAGTTTGGCAGCATTTTTGAGTGAATTGCAGAAGGTCAGATTTTTGCTGAATTTGTGACCGCGCGGCTTAGGGTTTTTTCAAAAAAAAGTTGTTCAGAGGTTGAGGGCTAATTCTGTTTCCCATGATAAAAACCCATCTGTTTCCACCGAAAAAGCTTTAAGGCGATCGATTGCAACAGTTTGGCACCATTTCTGAGTGAATTTCAGAATGTCAGATTTTTGCTGAAATTGTGACCGCGCGGGTTAGGGTTTTTTCAAAAAAAAGTTGTTCAGAGGTCGAGGGCTAATTCTCTTTTTGATGATAAAAACCCATCTGTTTCCACCAAAAAATCTTTCAGGGGATCGTTTGCAACAGTTTGGCACCATTTCTGAGTGAATTTCAGAATGTCAGATTTTTGCTGAAATTGTGACCGCGCGGCTTAGGGTTTTTTCAAAAAAAAGTTGTTCAGACGTCGAGGGCTAATTCTGTTTTCGATGATAAAAACCTATCTGTTTCCTCCCGAAAACCTTTCAGGCGATCGTTTGCAACAGTTTGGCACCATTTGTGAGTGAATTTCAGAATGTCAGATTTTTGCTGAAATTGTGACCGCGCGGCTTAGGGTTTTTTCAAAAAAAAGTTCTTCAGAGGTCGAGGGCTAATTCTGTTTCCCATGATAAAAACCCATCTGTATCCACCGAAAAAGCTTTCAGGGGATTGTTTGCAACAGTTTGGCACCATTTCTGAGTGAATTTCAGAATGTCAGATTTTTGCTGAAATTGTGACTGCTTAGGGTTTTTGCAAAAAAAAGTTGTTCAGACGTCGAGGGCTAATTCTGTTTTTGATGATAAAAACCTATCTGTATCCTCCCGAAAACCTTACAGGCGATCGTTTGCAACAGTTTGGCACCATTTCTGAGTGAATTTCAGAATGTCAGATTTTTGCTGAAATTGTGACCGTGCGGTTTAGGGATTTTTCAAAAAAAAGTTGTTCAGACGTCGAGGGCTAATTCTGTTCCCGATGATAAAAACCCATCTGTTTCCACCAAAAAATCTTTCAGGGGATCGTTTGCAACAGTTTGGCACCATTTCTGAGTGAATTTCAGAATGTCAGATTTTTGCTGAAATTGTGACCGCGCGGCTTAGGGATTTTTCAAAAAAAAGTTCTTCAGAGGTCGAGGGCTAATTCTGTTTTCGATGATAAAAACTTATCTGTTTCCACCCGAAAAGCTTACAGGCGATCGTTTGCAACAGTTTGGCACCATTTCTGAGTGAATTTCAAAATGTCCGATTTTTGCTGAAATTGTGACCGCGCGGCTTAGGGTTTTTTCAAAAAAAAGTTGTTCAGACGTCGAGGGCTAATTCTGTTTTCGATGATAAAAACCTATCTGTTTCCTCCCGAAAAAGCTTTCAGGGGATCGTTTGCAACAGTTTGGCACCATTTCTGAGTGAATTTCAGAATGTCAGATTTTTGCTGAAATTGTGACCGCGCGGTTTAGGGATTTTTCAAAAAAAAGTTGTTCAGACGTCGAGGGCTAATTCTATTTCCGATGATAAAAACCTATCTGTTTCCACCGAAAAAGTTTTCAGGGGATCGTTTGCAACAGTTTGGCACCATTTCTGAGTGAATTTCAGAATGTCAGATTTTTGCTGAAATTGTGACTGCGCGGCTTAGGGATTTTTCAAAAAAAAGTTGTTCAGACGTTGAGGGCTAATTCTGTTTTCGATGATAAAAACCTATCTGTTTCCTCCCGAAAACCTTACAGGCGATCGTTTGCAACAGTTTGGCACCATTTCTGAGTGAATTTCAGAATGTCAGATTTTTGCTGAAATTGTGACCGTGCGGCTTAGGGATTTTTCAAAAAAAAGTTGTTCAGACGTCGAGGGCTAATTCTGTTTTCGATGATAAAAACCTATCTGTTTCCTCCCGAAAACCTTACAGGCGATCGTTTGCAACAGTTTGGCACCATTTCTGAATGAATTTCAGAATGTCAGATTTTTGCTGAAATTGTGACTGCGCGGCTTAGGGATTTTTCAAAAAAAAGTTGTTCAGACGTCGAGGTCTAATTCTGTTTTCGAGGATAAAGACCTATCTGTTTCCACCCGAAAAGCTTACAGGCGATCGTTTGCAACAGTTTGGCACCATTTCTGAGTGAATTTCAAAATGTCCGATTTTTGCTGAAATTGTGACTGCTTAGGGTTTTTTCAAAAAAAAGTTGTTCAGACGTCGAGGGCTAATTCTGTTTTCGATGATAAAAACCTATCTGTTTCCACTGAAAAAGTTTTCAGGGGATCGTTTGCAACAGTTTGGCACCATTTCTGAGTGAATTTCAGAATGTCAGATTTTTGCTGAAATTGTGACCGCGCGGCTTAGGGTTTTTTCAAAAAAAAGTTGTTCAGACGTCGAGGGCTAATTCTGTTTTCGATGATAAAAACCTATCTGTTTCCTCCCGAAAACCTTACAGGCGATCGTTTGCAACAGTTTGGCACCATTTCTGAATGAATTTCAGAATGTCAGATTTTTGCTGAAATTGTGACCGCGCGGCTTAGGGATTTTTCAAAAAAAAGTTCTTCAGAGGTCGAGGGCTAATTCTGTTTTCGATGATAAAAACTTATCTGTTTCCACCCGAAAAGCTTACAGGCGATCGTTTGCAACAGTTTGGCACCATTTCTGAGTGAATTTCAAAATGTCCGATTTTTGCTGAAATTGTGACCGCGCGGCTTAGGGTTTTTTCAAAAAAAAGTTGTTCAGACGTCGAGGGCTAATTCTGTTTTCGATGATAAAAACCTATCTGTTTCCTCCCGAAAAAGCTTTCAGGGGATCGTTTGCAACAGTTTGGCACCATTTCTGAGTGAATTTCAGAATGTCAGATTTTTGCTGAAATTGTGACCGCGCGGTTTAGGGATTTTTCAAAAAAAAGTTGTTCAGACGTCGAGGGCTAATTCTATTTCCGATGATAAAAACCTATCTGTTTCCACCGAAAAAGTTTTCAGGGGATCGTTTGCAACAGTTTGGCACCATTTCTGAGTGAATTTCAGAATGTCAGATTTTTGCTAAAATTGTGACTGCGCGGCTTAGGGATTTTTCAAAAAAAAGTTGTTCAGACGTTGAGGGCTAATTCTGTTTTCGATGATAAAAACCTATCTGTTTCCTCCCGAAAACCTTACAGGCGATCGTTTGCAACAGTTTGGCACCATTTCTGAGTGAATTTCAGAATGTCAGATTTTTGCTGAAATTGTGACCGTGCGGCTTAGGGATTTTTCAAAAAAAAGTTGTTCAGACGTCGAGGTCTAATTCTGTTTTCGAGGATAAAAACCTATCTGTTTCCACCCGAAAAGCTTACAGGCGATCGTTTGCAACAGTTTGGCACCATTTCTGAGTGAATTTCAAAATGTCCGATTTTTGCTGAAATTGTGACTGCTTAGGGTTTTTTCAAAAAAAAGTTGTTCAGACGTCGAGGGCTAATTCTGTTTTCGATGATAAAAACCTATCTGTTTCCACTGAAAAAGTTTTCAGGGGATCGTTTGCAACAGTTTGGCACCATTTCTGAGTGAATTTCAGAATGTCAGATTTTTGCTGAAATTGTGACCGCGCGGCTTAGGGTTTTTTTAAAAAAAAGTTGTTCAGACGTCGAGGGCTAATTCTGTTTTCGATGATAAAAACCTATCTGTTTCCTCCCGAAAACCTTACAGGCGATCGTTTGCAACAGTTTGGCACCATTTCTGAATGAATTTCAGAATGTCAGATTTTTGCTGAAATTGTGACCGCGCGGCTTAGGGATTTTTCAAAAAAAAGTTGTTCAGACGTCGAGGGCTAATTCTGTTTTCGATGATAAAAACCTATCTGTTTCCACCGAAAAAGCTTTCAGGGGATCGTTTGCAACAGTTTGGCACCATTTCTGAGTGAATTTCAGAATGTCAGATTTTTGCTAAAATTGTGACCGCGCGGCTTAGGGTTTTGTCAAAAAAAACTTGTTCAGACGTCGAGGGCTAATTCTGTTTTCGATGATAAAAACCTATCTGTATCCTCCCGAAAACCTTACAGGCGATCGTTTGCAACAGTTTGGCACCATTTCTGAGTGAATTTCAGAATGTCAGATTTTTGCTGAAATTGTGACCGTGCGGCTTAGGGATTTTTCAAAAAAAAGTTGTTCAGACGTCGAGGGCTAATTCTGTTTTCGATGATAAAAAACTATCTGTTTCCTCCCAAAAACCTTACAGGCGATCGTTTGCAACAGTTTGGCACCATTTCTGAGTGAATTTCAGAAGGTCAGATTTTTGCTGAAATTGTGACCGCGCGGCTTAGGGATTTTTCAAAAAAAAGTTGTTCAGACGCCGAGGGCTAATTCTATTTCCGATGATAAAAACCTATCTGTTTCCAACGAAAAAGCTTTCAGGGGATCGTTTGCAACAGTTTGGCAGCATTTTTGAGTGAGTTGCAGGTCAGATTTTTGCTGAAATTGTGACCGAGCGGCTTAGGGTTTTTTTTAAAAAAAGTTGTTCAGAGGTCGAGGGCTAATTCTGTTTTCGATGATAAAAACCCATCTGTTTCCACCGAAAAACCTTTCAGGCGATCATTTGCAACAGTTTGGCACCATTTCTGAGTGAATTTCAGAATGTCCGATTTTTGCTGAAATTGTGACCGCACGGCTTAGGGTTTTTGCAAAAAAAAGTTGTTCAGAGGTCGAGGGCTAATTCTGTTTTCGATGATAAAAACCCATCTGTTTCCACCGAAAAACCTTTCAGGCGATCGTTTGCAACAGTTTGGCACCATTTCTGAGTGAATTTCAGAATGTCAGATTTTTGCTGAAATTGTGACCGCGCGGCTTAGGGATTTTTTTAAAAAAAATTCTTCAGAGGTCGAGGGCTAATTCTGTTTCCGATGATAAAAACCCCACTGTTTCCACCGAAAAAGCTTTCAGGCGATCGTTTGCAACAGTTTGGCAGCATTTTTGAGTGAATTGCAGAATGTCAGATTTTTCCTGAAATTGTGACCGCGCGGCTTAGGGTTTTTCAAAAAAATGTTGTTCAGAGGTCGAGGGCTAATTCTGTTTCCGATGATAAAAACCCCTCTGTTTCCACCGAAAAAGCTTTCAGGCGATCGTTTGCAACAGTTTGGCACCATTTCTGAGTGAATTTCAGAATGTCAGATTTTTGGTGAAATTGTGACCGCGCGGCTTAGGGATTTTTCAAAAAAAAGTTGTTCAGACGTCGAGGGCTAATTCTATTTCCGATGATAAAAACCCCTCTGTTTCCACCGAAAAACCTTTCAGGCGATCGTTTGCAACAGTTTGGCAGCATTTTTGTGTGAATTGCAGAAGGTCAGATTTTTGCTGAAATTGTGACCGCGCGGCTTAGGGATTTTTCAAAAAAAAAGTTGTTCAGACGTCGAGGGCTAATTCTATTTCCGATGATAAAAACCTGTCTGTTTCCACCGAAAAAGCTTTCAGGGGATCGTTTGCCAAAGTTTGGCACCATTTCTGAGTGAATTTCAGAATGTCAGATTTTTGCTGAAATTGTGACTGCGCGGCTTAGGGATTTTTCAAAAAAAAGTTGTTCAGACGTCGAGGGCTAATTCTCTTTTCGATGATAAAAACCCCTCTTTTTCCACCGAAAAACCTTTCAGTGGATTGTTTGCAGCAGTTTGTGAGCATTTTTGAGTGAATTGCAGAAGGTCAGATTTTTGCTGAAATTGTGACCGCGCGGCTTAGGGTTTTTTTTAAAAAAAGTTGTTCAGAGGTCGAGGGGTAATTCTGTTTCTGATGATAAAAACCCCTCTGTTTCCACCGAAAAACCTTTCGGTGGATTGTTTGCAACAGTTTGGCAGCATTTTTGAGTGAATTGCAGAAGGTCAGATTTTTGCTGAAATTGTGACCGCGCGGCTTAGGGTTTTTCAAAAAAATGTTGTTCAGAGGTCGAGGGCTAATTCTGTTTCCGATGATAAAAACCCATCTGTTTCCACCGAAAAAGCTTTCAGGCAATCGTTTGCAGAAGTTTGGCACCATTTCTGAGTGAATTTCAGAATGTCCGATTTTTGCTGAAATTGTGACCGCGCGGCTTAGGGTTTTTTCAAAAAAAAATTGTTCAGACGCCGAGGGCTAATTCTATTTCCGATGATAAAAACCTATCTGTTTCCAACGAAAAAGCTTTCAGGGGATCGTCTGCAACAGTTTGGCAGAATTTTTGAGTGAGTTGCAGGTCAGTTTTTTGCTGAAATTGTGACCGAGCGGCTTAGGGTTTTTTTTAAAAAAAGTTGTTCAGAGGTCGAGGGCTAATTCTGTTTTCGATGATAAAAACCCATCTGTTTCCACCGAAAAACCTTTCAGGCGATCATTTGCAACAGTTTGGCACCATTTCTGAGTGAATTTCAGAATGTCCGATTTTTGCTGAAATTGTGACCGCACGGCTTAGGGTTTTTTCAAAAAAAAGTTGTTCAGAGGTCGAGGGCTAATTCTGTTTTCGATGATAAAAACCCATCTGTTTCCACCGAAAAACCTTTCAGGTGATCGTTTGCAACAGTTTGGCACCATTTCTGAGTGAATTTCAGAATGTCAGATTTTTGGTGAAATTGTGACCGCGCGGCTTAGGGATTTTTCAAAAAAAAGTTGTTCAGACGTCGAGGGCTAATTCTATTTCCGATGATAAAAACCTATCTGTTTCCACTGAAAAAGCTTTCAGGGGATTGTTTGCAGCTTTTTGTGAGCATTTTTGAGTGAATTGCAGAAGGTCAGATTTTTGCTGAAATTGTGACCGCGCGGCTTAGGGTTTTTTTTAAAAAAAGTTGTTCAGAGGTCGAGGGGTAATTCTGTTTCTGATGATAAAAACCCCTCTGTTTCCACCGAAAAACCTTTCGGTGGATTGTTTGCAACAGTTTGGCAGCATTTTTGAGTGAATTGCAGAAGGTCAGATTTTTGCTGAAATTGTGACCGCGCGGCTTAGGGTTTTTCAAAAAAATGTTGTTCAGAGGTCGAGGGCTAATTCTGTTTCCGATGATAAAAACCCATCTGTTTCCACCGAAAAAGCTTTCAGGCAATCGTTTGCAGAAGTTTGGCACCATTTCTGAGTGAATTTCAGAATGTCCGATTTTTGCTGAAATTGTGACCGCGCGGCTTAGGGTTTTTTCAAAAAAAAATTGTTCAGACGCCGAGGGCTAATTCTATTTCCGATGATAAAAACCTATCTGTTTCCAACGAAAAAGCTTTCAGGGGATCGTCTGCAACAGTTTGGCAGAATTTTTGAGTGAGTTGCAGGTCAGTTTTTTGCTGAAATTGTGACCGAGCGGCTTAGGGTTTTTTTTAAAAAAAGTTGTTCAGAGGTCGAGGGCTAATTCTGTTTTCGATGATAAAAACCCATCTGTTTCCACCGAAAAACCTTTCAGGCGATCATTTGCAACAGTTTGGCACCATTTCTGAGTGAATTTCAGAATGTCCGATTTTTGCTGAAATTGTGACCGCACGGCTTAGGGTTTTTTCAAAAAAAAGTTGTTCAGAGGTCGAGGGCTAATTCTGTTTTCGATGATAAAAACCCATCTGTTTCCACCGAAAAACCTTTCAGGTGATCGTTTGCAACAGTTTGGCACCATTTCTGAGTGAATTTCAGAATGTCAGATTTTTGGTGAAATTGTGACCGCGCGGCTTAGGGATTTTTCAAAAAAAAGTTGTTCAGACGTCGAGGGCTAATTCTATTTCCGATGATAAAAACCTATCTGTTTCCACTGAAAAAGCTTTCAGGGGATTGTTTGCAGCTTTTTGTGAGCATTTTTGAGTGAATTGCAGAAGGTCAGATTTTTGCTGAAATTGTGACCTTGCGGCTTAGGGTTTTTTTTTCAAAAAAAAGTTGTTCAGAGGTCAAGGGCTAATTCTGTTTCCGATGATAAAAACCCCTCTGTTTCCACCGAAAAACCTTTCATGGGATCGTTTGCAACAGTTTGGCAGCATTTTTCAGTGAATTGCAGAAGGTCAGATTTTTCCTGAAATTGTGACCGCGCGGCTTAGGGATTTTTCAAAAAAAAGTTGTTCAGAGGTCAAGGGCTAATTCTGTTTCCGATGATAAAAACCCCTCTGTTTCCACCGAAAAACCTTTCAGGCGATCGTTTGCAACGGTTTGGCACCATTTCTGAGTGAATTTCAGAATGTCAGAACTTTGCTGAAATTGTGACCGCGCGGCTTAGGGATTTTTCAAAAAAAAAGTTGTTCAGAGGTTGAGTGCTAATTCTATTTCCGATGATAAACACCTATCTGTTTCCACCGAAAAACCTTTCAGGGGATCGTTTGCAACAGTTTGGCAGCATTTTTGTGTGAATTGCAGAAGGTCAGATTTTTGCTGAAATTGTGACCGCGCGGCTTAGGGATTTTTCAAAAAAAAGTTGTTCAGAGGTCGAGGGCTAATTCTGTTTCCGATGATAAAAACCCATCTGTTTCCACCGAAAAACCTTTCAGGCAATCGTTTGCAACACTTTGGCACCATTTCTGAGTGAATTTCAAAATGTCCGATTTTTGCTGAAATTGTGACCGCGCGGCTGATGGTTTTTTCAAAAAAAAGTTGTTCAGACGTCGAGGGCTAATTCTGTTTTCGATGATAAAAACCTATCTGTTTCCTCCCGAAAAAGCTTTCAGGGGATCGTTTGCAACAGTTTGGCACCATTTCTGAGTGAATTTCAGAATGTCAGATTTTTGCTGAAATTGTGACCGCGCGGTTTAGGGATTTTTCAAAAAAAAGTTGTTCAGACGTCGAGGGCTAATTCTATTTCCGATGATAAAAACCTATCTGTTTCCACCGAAAAAGTTTTCAGGGGATCGTTTGCAACAGTTTGGCACCATTTCTGAGTGAATTTCAGAATGTCAGATTTTTGCTGAAATTGTGACCGCGCGGCTTAGGGATTTTTCAAAAAAAAGTTGTTCAGAGGTCGAGGGCTAATTCTGTTTTCGATGATAAAAACCTATCTGTTTCCTCCCGAAAACCTTTCAGGCGATCGTTTGCAACAGTTTGGCACCATTTCTGAATGAATTTCAGAATGTCCGATTTTTGCTGAAATTGTGACCGCGCGGCTTAGGGATTTTTCAAAAAAAAGTTGTTCAGAGGTCGAGGGCTAATTCTGTTTTCGATGATAAAAACCTATCTGTTTCCACCGAAAAACCTTTCAGGGGATCGTTTGCAACAGTTTGGCACCATTTCTGAGTGAATTGCAGAAGGTCAGATTTTTGCTGAAATTGTGACCGCGCGGCTTAGGGTTTTTTCAAAAAAAAGTTGTTCAGAGGTCGAGGGCTAATTCTGTTTCCGATGATAAAAACCCATCTGTTTCCACCGAAAAACCTTTCAGGCAATCGTTTGCAACACTTTGGCACCATTTCTGAGTGAATTTCAAAATGTCCGATTTTTGCTGAAATTGTGACTGTGCGGCTTAGGGTTTTTTCAAAAAAAAGTTGTTCAGACGTCGAGGGCTAATTCTGTTTTCGATGATAAAAACCTATCTGTTTCCACCGAAAAAGTTTTCAGGGGATCGTTTGCAACAGTTTGGCACCATTTCTGAGTGAATTTCAGAATGTCCGATTTTTGCTGAAATTATGACCGCGCGGCTTAGGGTTTCTTCAAAAAAAAGTTGTTCAGAGGTCGAGGGCTAATTCTGTTTTCGATGATAAAAACCTATCTGTTTCCTCCCGAAAACCTTTCAGGCGATCGTTTGCAACAGTTTGGCACCATTTCTGAATGAATTTCAGAATGTCCGATTTTTGCTGAAATTGTGACCGCGCGGCTTAGGGATTTTTCAAAAAAAAGTTGTTCAGAGGTCGAGGGCTAATTCTGTTTTCGATGATAAAAACCTATCTGTTTCCACCGAAAAAGCTTTCAGGGGATCGTTTGCAACAGTTTGGCACCATTTCTGAGTGAATTTCAGAATGTCAGATTTTTGCTGAAATTGTGACCGCGCGGCTTAGGGTTTTTTCAAAAAAAAGTTGTTCAGACGTCGAGGGCTAATTCTGTTTTCGATGATAAAAACCTATCTGTTTCCTCCCGAAAACCTTACAGGCGATCGTTTGCAACAGTTTGGCACCATTTCTGAATGAATTTCAGAATGTCAGATTTTTGCTGAAATTGTGACCGCGCGGCTTAGGGATTTTTCAAAAAAAAGTTGTTCAGACGTCGAGGGCTAATTCTTTTTTCGATGATAAAAACCTATCTGTTTCCACCGAAAAAGCTTTCAGGGGATTGTTTGCAACAGTTTGGCACCATTTCTGAGTGAATTTCAGAATGTCAGATTTTTGCTGAAATTGTGACCGCGCGGTTTAGGGATTTTTCAAAAAAAAGTTGTTCAGACGTCGAGGGCTAATTCTATTTCCGATGATAAAAACCTATCTGTTTCCACCGAAAAAGCTTTCAGGGGATCGTTTGCCAAAGTTTGGCACCATTTCTGAGTGAATTTCAGAATGTCAGATTTTTGCTGAAATTGTGACTGCGCGGCTTAGGGATTTTTCAAAAAAAAGTTGTTCAGACGTTGAGGGCTAATTCTGTTTTCGATGATAAAAAACTATCTGTTTCCTCCCGAAAACCTTACAGGCGATCGTTTGCAACAGTTTGGCACCATTTCTGAGTGAATTTCAGAATGTCAGATTTTTGGTGAAATTGTGACCGCGCGGCTTAGGGATTTTTCAAAAAAAAGTTGTTCAGAGGTCGAGAGCTAATTCTCTTTTCGATGATAAAAACCCCTCTTTTTCCACCGAAAAAACTTTCAGTGGATTGTTTGCAGCAGTTTGTGAGCATTTTTGAGTGAATTGCAGAAGGTCAGATTTTTGCTGAAATTGTGACCGCGCGGCTTAGGGTTTTTTTAAAAAAAAGTTGTTCAGAGGTCGAGGGGTAATTCTGTTTCTGATGATAAAAACCCCTCTGTTTCCACCGAAAAACCTTTCGGTGGATTGTTTGCAACAGTTTGGCAGCATTTTTGAGTGAATTGCAGAAGGTCAGATTTTTGCTGAAATTGTGACCGCGCGGCTTAGGGTTTTTCAAAAAAATGTTGTTCAGAGGTCGAGGGCTAATTCTGTTTCCGATGATAAAAACCCATCTGTTTCCACCGAAAAAGCTTTCAGGCAATCGTTTGCAGCAGTTTGGCACCATTTCTGAGTGAATTTCAGAATCTCAGATTTTTGCTGAAATTGTGACCGCGCGGCTTAGGGTTTTTTCAAAAAAAAATTGTCCAGACGCCGAGGGCTAATTCTATTTCCGATGATAAAAACCTATCTGTTTCCAACGAAAAAGCTTTCAGGGGATCGTTTGCAACAGTTTGGCAGCATTTTTGAGTGAGTTGCAGGTCAGATTTTTGCTGAAATTGTGACCGAGCGGCTTAGGGTTTTTTTAAAAAAAAGTTGTTCAGAGGTCGAGGGCTAATTCTGTTTTCGATGATAAAAACCCATCTGTTTCCACCGAAAAACCTTTCAGGCGATCATTTGCAACAGTTTGGCACCATTTCTGAGTGAATTTCAGAATGTCCGATTTTTGCTGAAATTGTGACCGCACGGCTTAGGGTTTTTTCAAAAAAAAGTTATTCAGAGGTCGAGGGCTAATTCTGTTTTCGATGATAAAAACCCATCTGTTTCCACCGAAAAACCTTTCAGGCGATCGTTTGCAACAGTTTGGCACCATTTCTGAGTGAATTTCAGAATCTCAGATTTTTGCTGAAATTGTGACCGCGCGGCTTAGGGTTTTTTCAAAAAAAAATTGTCCAGACGCCGAGGGCTAATTCTATTTCCGATGATAAAAACCTATCTGTTTCCAACGAAAAAGCTTTCAGGGGATCGTTTGCAACAGTTTGGCAGCATTTTTGAGTGAGTTGCAGGTCAGATTTTTGCTGAAATTGTGACCGAGCGGCTTAGGGTTTTTTTTAAAAAAAGTTGTTCAGAGGTCGAGGGCTAATTCTGTTTTCGATGATAAAAACCCATCTGTTTCCACCGAAAAACCTTTCAGGCGATCATTTGCAACAGTTTGGCACCATTTCTGAGTGAATTTCAGAATGTCCGATTTTTGCTGAAATTGTGACCGCACGGCTTAGGGTTTTTTCAAAAAAAAGTTATTCAGAGGTCGAGGGCTAATTCTGTTTTCGATGATAAAAACCCATCTGTTTCCACCGAAAAACCTTTCAGGCGATCGTTTGCAACAGTTTGGCACCATTTCTGAGTGAATTTCAGAATGTCAGATTTTTGCTGAAATTGTGACCGCGCGGCTTAGGGATTTTTTTAAAAAAAATTCTTCAGAGGTCGAGGGCTAATTCTGTTTCCGATGATAAAAAACCCACTGTTTCCACCGAAAAAGCTTTCAGGCGATCGTTTGCAACAGTTTGGCAGCATTTTTGAGTGAATTGCAGAAGGTCAGATTTTTCCTGAAATTGTGACCGCGCGGCTTAGGGTTTTTCAAAAAAATGTTGTTCAGAGGTCGAGGGCTAATTCTGTTTCCGATGATAAAAACCCCTCTGTTTCCACCGAAAAAACTTTCAGTGGATTGTTTGCAGCAGTTTGTGAGCATTTTTGAGTGAATTGCAGAAGGTCAGATTTTTGCTGAAATTGTGACCGCGCGGCTTAGGGTTTTTTTAAAAAAAAGTTGTTCAGAGGTCGAGGGGTAATTCTGTTTCTGATGATAAAAACCCCTCTGTTTCCACCGAAAACCTTTCAGGCGATCGTTTGCAACAGTTTGGCACCATTTCTGAATGAATTTCAGAATGTCCGATTTTTGCTGAAATTGTGACCGCGCGGCTTAGGGATTTTTCAAAAAAAAATTTGTTCAGAGGTCGAGGGCTAATTCTGTTTTCGATGATAAAAACCTATCTGTTTCCACCGAAAAAGCTTTCAGGGGATCGTTTGCAACAGTTTGGCACCATTTCTGAGTGAATTTCAGAATGTCAGATTTTTGCTAAAATTGTGACCGCGCGGCTTAGGGATTTTTCAAAAAAAAGTTGTTCAGACGTCGAGGGCTAATTCTGTTTTCGATGATAAAAACCTATCTGTTCCCTCCCGAAAACCTTTCAGGCGATGGTTTGCAACAGTTTGGCACCATTTCTGAGTGAATTTCAGAATGTCCGATTTTTGCTGAAATTATGACCGCGCGGCTTAGGGATTTTTCAAAAAAAAATTTGTTCAGAGGTTGAGGGCTAATTCTGTTTTCGATGATAAAAACCTATCTGTTTCCACCGAAAAAGCTTTCAGGGGATCGTTTGCAACAGTTTGGCACCATTTCTGAGTGAATTTCAGAATGTCAGATTTTTGCTGAAATTGTGACCGCGCGGCTTAGGGTTTTTTCAAAAAAAAGTTGTTCAGACGTCGAGGGCTAATTCTGTTTTCGATGATAAAAACCTATCTGTTTCCTCCCGAAAACCTTACAGGCGATCGTTTGCAACAGTTTGGCACCATTTCTGAATGAATTTCAGAATGTCAGATTTTTGCTGAAATTGTGACCGCGCGGCTTAGGGGTTTTTCAAAAAAAAAGTTGTTCAGACGTCGAGGGCTAATTCTGTTTTCGATGATAAAAACCTATCTGTTTCCACCGAAAAAGCTTTCAGGGGATCGTTTGCAACAGTTTGGCACCATTTCTGAGTGAATTTCAGAATGTCAGATTTTTGCTAAAATTGTGACCGCGCGGCTTAGGGTTTTTTTCAAAAAAAAGTTGTTCAGACGTCGAGGGCTAATTCTGTTTTTGATGATAAAAACCTATCTGTATCCTCCCGAAAACCTTACAGGCGATCGTTTGCAACAGTTTGGCACCATTTCTGAGTGAATTTCAGAATGTCAGATTTTTGCTGAAATTGTGACCGCGCGGTTTAGGGATTTTTCAAAAAAAAGTTGTTCAGACGTCGAGGGCTAATTCTATTTCCGATGATAAAAACCTGTCTGTTTCCACCGAAAAAGCTTTCAGGGGATCGTTTGCCAAAGTTTGGCACCATTTCTGAGTGAATTTCAGAATGTCAGATTTTTGCTGAAATTGTGACTGCGCGGCTTAGGGATTTTTCAAAAAAAAGTTGTTCAGACGTCGAGGGCTAATTCTGTTTTCGATGATAAAAAACTATCTGTTTCCTCCCAAAAACCTTACAGGCGATCGTTTGCAACAGTTTGGCACCATTTCTGAGTGAATTTCAGAATGTCAGATTTTTGGTGAAATTGTGACCGCGCGGCTTAGGGATTTTTCAAAAAAAAGTTGTTCAGAGGTCGAGAGCTAATTCTCTTTTCGATGATAAAAACCCCTCTTTTTCCACCGAAAAACCTTTCAGTGGATTGTTTGCAGCAGTTTGTGAGCATTTTTGAGTGAATTGCAGAAGGTCAGATTTTTGCTGAAATTGTGACCGCGCGGCTTAGGGTTTTTTTTAAAAAAAGTTGTTCAGAGGTCGAGGGCTAATTCTGTTTCCGATGATAAAAACCCATCTGTTTCCACCGAAAAAGCTTTCAGGCAATCGTTTGCAGAAGTTTGGCACCATTTCTGAGTGAATTTCAGAATGTCCGATTTTTGCTGAAATTGTGACCGCGCGGCTTAGGGTTTTTTCCAAAAAATATTGTTCAGACGCCGAGGGCTAATTCTATTTCCGATGATAAAAACCTATCTGTTTCCAACGAAAAAGCTTTCAGGGGATCGTTTGCAACAGTTTGGCAGCATTTTTGAGTGATTTGCAGGTCAGATTTTTGCTGAAATAGTGACCGAGCGGCTTAGGGTTTTTTTTTAAAAAAGTTGTTCAGAGGTCGAGGGCTAATTCTGTTTTCGATGATAAAAACCCATCTGTTTCCACCGAAAAACCTTTCAGGCGATCATTTGCAACAGTTTGGCACCATTTCTGAGTGAATTTCAGAATGTCAGATTTTTGGTGAAATTGTGACCGCACGGCTTAGGGTTTTTTCAAAAAAAAGTTGTTCAGAGGTCGAGGTCTAATTCTGTTTTCGATGATAAAAACCCATCTGTTTCCACCGAAAAACCTTTCAGGCGATCGTTTGCAACAGTTTGGCACCATTTTTGAGTGAATTGCAGAAGGTCAGATTTTTCCTGAAATTGTGACCGCGCGGCTTAGGGTTTTTCAAAAAAATGTTGTTCAGAGGTCGAGGGCTAATTCTGTTTCCGATGATAAAAACCCCTCTGTTTCCACCGAAAAACCTTTCAGGCGATCGTTTGCAACAGTTTGGCACCATTTCTGAGTGAATTTCAGAATGTCAGATTTTTGGTGAAATTGTGACCGCGCGGCTTAGGGATTTTTCAAAAAAAAGTTGTTCAGACGTCGAGGGCTAATTCTATTTCCGATGATAAAAACCTATCTGTTTCCACTGAAAAAGCTTTCAGGGGATTGTTTGCAGCTTTTTGTGAGCATTTTTGAGTGAATTGCAGAAGGTCAGATTTTTGCTGAAATTGTGACCGTGCGGCTTAGGGTTTTTTTTTTCAAAAAAAAGTTGTTCAGAGGTCAAGGGCTAATTCTGTTTCCGATGATAAAAACCCCTCTGTTTCCACCGAAAAACCTTTCAGGCGATCGTTTGCAACAGTTTGGCACCATTTCTGAGTGAATTTCAGAATGTCAGATTTTTGCTGAAATTGTGACTGCGTGGCTTAGGGATTTTTCAAAAAAAAGTTGTTCAGAGGTCAAGGGCTAATTCTGTTTCCGATGATAAAAACCCCTCTGTTTCCACCGAAAAAGCTTTCAGGGGATCGTTTGCAACAGTTTGGCACCATTTCTGAGTGAATTTCAGAATGTCAGATTTTTGCTGAAATTGTGACCGCGCGGCTTAGGGTTTTTTCAAAAAAAAGTTGTTCAGACGTCGAGGGCTAATTCTGTTTTCGATGATAAAAACCTATCTGTTTCCTCCCGAAAACCTTACAGGCGATCGTTTGCAACAGTTTGGCACCATTTCTGAATGAATTTCAGAATGTCAGATTTTTGCTGAAATTGTGACCGCGCGGCTTAGGGGTTTTTCAAAAAAAAAGTTGTTCAGACGTCGAGGGCTAATTCTGTTTTCGATGATAAAAACCTATCTGTTTCCACCGAAAAAGCTTTCAGGGGATCGTTTGCAACAGTTTGGCACCATTTCTGAGTGAATTTCAGAATGTCAGATTTTTGCTAAAATTGTGACCGCGCGGCTTAGGGTTTTTTTCAAAAAAAAGTTGTTCAGACGTCGAGGGCTAATTCTGTTTTTGATGATAAAAACCTATCTGTATCCTCCCGAAAACCTTACAGGCGATCGTTTGCAACAGTTTGGCACCATTTCTGAGTGAATTTCAGAATGTCAGATTTTTGCTGAAATTGTGACCGCGCGGTTTAGGGATTTTTCAAAAAAAAGTTGTTCAGACGTCGAGGGCTAATTCTATTTCCGATGATAAAAACCTGTCTGTTTCCACCGAAAAAGCTTTCAGGGGATCGTTTGCCAAAGTTTGGCACCATTTCTGAGTGAATTTCAGAATGTCAGATTTTTGCTGAAATTGTGACTGCGCGGCTTAGGGATTTTTCAAAAAAAAGTTGTTCAGACGTCGAGGGCTAATTCTGTTTTCGATGATAAAAAACTATCTGTTTCCTCCCAAAAACCTTACAGGCGATCGTTTGCAACAGTTTGGCACCATTTCTGAGTGAATTTCAGAATGTCAGATTTTTGGTGAAATTGTGACCGCGCGGCTTAGGGATTTTTCAAAAAAAAGTTGTTCAGAGGTCGAGAGCTAATTCTCTTTTCGATGATAAAAACCCCTCTTTTTCCACCGAAAAACCTTTCAGTGGATTGTTTGCAGCAGTTTGTGAGCATTTTTGAGTGAATTGCAGAAGGTCAGATTTTTGCTGAAATTGTGACCGCGCGGCTTAGGGTTTTTTTTAAAAAAAGTTGTTCAGAGGTCGAGGGCTAATTCTGTTTCCGATGATAAAAACCCATCTGTTTCCACCGAAAAAGCTTTCAGGCAATCGTTTGCAGAAGTTTGGCACCATTTCTGAGTGAATTTCAGAATGTCCGATTTTTGCTGAAATTGTGACCGCGCGGCTTAGGGTTTTTTCCAAAAAATATTGTTCAGACGCCGAGGGCTAATTCTATTTCCGATGATAAAAACCTATCTGTTTCCAACGAAAAAGCTTTCAGGGGATCGTTTGCAACAGTTTGGCAGCATTTTTGAGTGATTTGCAGGTCAGATTTTTGCTGAAATAGTGACCGAGCGGCTTAGGGTTTTTTTTTAAAAAAGTTGTTCAGAGGTCGAGGGCTAATTCTGTTTTCGATGATAAAAACCCATCTGTTTCCACCGAAAAACCTTTCAGGCGATCATTTGCAACAGTTTGGCACCATTTCTGAGTGAATTTCAGAATGTCAGATTTTTGGTGAAATTGTGACCGCACGGCTTAGGGTTTTTTCAAAAAAAAGTTGTTCAGAGGTCGAGGTCTAATTCTGTTTTCGATGATAAAAACCCATCTGTTTCCACCGAAAAACCTTTCAGGCGATCGTTTGCAACAGTTTGGCACCATTTTTGAGTGAATTGCAGAAGGTCAGATTTTTCCTGAAATTGTGACCGCGCGGCTTAGGGTTTTTCAAAAAAATGTTGTTCAGAGGTCGAGGGCTAATTCTGTTTCCGATGATAAAAACCCCTCTGTTTCCACCGAAAAACCTTTCAGGCGATCGTTTGCAACAGTTTGGCACCATTTCTGAGTGAATTTCAGAATGTCAGATTTTTGGTGAAATTGTGACCGCGCGGCTTAGGGATTTTTCAAAAAAAAGTTGTTCAGACGTCGAGGGCTAATTCTATTTCCGATGATAAAAACCTATCTGTTTCCACTGAAAAAGCTTTCAGGGGATTGTTTGCAGCTTTTTGTGAGCATTTTTGAGTGAATTGCAGAAGGTCAGATTTTTGCTGAAATTGTGACCGTGCGGCTTAGGGTTTTTTTTTTCAAAAAAAAGTTGTTCAGAGGTCAAGGGCTAATTCTGTTTCCGATGATAAAAACCCCTCTGTTTCCACCGAAAAACCTTTCAGGCGATCGTTTGCAACAGTTTGGCACCATTTCTGAGTGAATTTCAGAATGTCAGATTTTTGCTGAAATTGTGACTGCGTGGCTTAGGGATTTTTCAAAAAAAAGTTGTTCAGAGGTCAAGGGCTAATTCTGTTTCCGATGATAAAAACCCCTCTGTTTCCACCGAAAAAGCTTTCATGGGATCGTTTGCAACAGTTTGGCAGCATTTTTCAGTGAATTGCAGAAGGTCAGATTTTTCCTGAAATTGTGACCGCGTGGCTTAGGGATTTTTCAAAAAAAAGTTGTTCAGAGGTCAAGGGCTAATTCTGTTTCCGATGATAAAAACCCCTCTGTTTCCACCGAAAAACCTTTCAGGCGATCGTTTGCAACGGTTTGGCACCATTTCTGAGTGAATTTCAGAATGTCAGAACTTTGCTGAAATTGTGACCGCGCGGCTTAGGGATTTTTCAAAAAAAAGTTGTTCAGAGGTTGAGTGCTAATTCTATTTCCGATGATAAACACCTATCTGTTTCCACCGAAAAACCTTTCAGGGGATCGTTTGCAACAGTTTGGCAGCATTTTTGTGTTAATTGCAGAAGGTCAGATTTTTGCTGAAATTGTGACCGCGCGGCTTAGGGATTTTTCAAAAAAAAGTTGTTCAGAGGTCGAGGGCTAATTCTGTTTCCGATGATAAAAACCCATCTGTTTCCACCGAAAAACCTTTCAGGCAATCGTTTGCAACACTTTGGCACCATTTCTGAGTGAATTTCAGAATGTCAGATTTTTGCTGAAATTGTGACCGCGCGGCTTAGGGTTTTTTCAAAAAAAAGTTGTTCAGAGGTCGAGGGCTAATTCTGTTTCCGATGATAAAAACCCATCTGTTTCCACCGAAAAAGCTTTCAGGCGATCGTTTGCAACAGTTTGGCACCATTTCTGAGTGAATTGCAGAAGGTCAGATTTTTGCTGAAATTGTGACCGCATACTAGGTTGGCAGGAGCAGGGACCGAGCAACGGGAGCTCACCCCGTTGCGGGGATTCGAATCGCCAACCTTCTGATCAGCAAGTCCTAGGCTCTGTGGTTTAACCCACAGCGCCACCTGCGTCCCTATAAGTACAGTGGTACCTCGGGTTAAGTAGTTAATTCATTCTGTAGGTCCATTCTTAACCTGAATCTGTTCTTAATCTGGAGCATCACTTTAGCTAATGGGGCCTCCCGCTGCTGCTGTGCCACCGGAACACAATTTCTGTTCTCATAATGAAGCAAAGTTCTTAACCCGAGGTACTATTTCTGGGTTAGTGGAGTCGGTAACCTGAAGCGGTTGTAACCTGAAGCATATGTAACCCAAGGGACCACTGTATATTATTTGCTTTACTGAAGCCCAGTGTTAGTAACTGTTGTGGTGACAAATCAGAAAAGTAAAGCTTTTGGTTGACAATTTTAGTCCAAGCGCTCTCATGACAATCTTGCGATACTAAGGGTAGTAGGTCAGTGGGGTTTAAATTTAGGCGAAGCCAGTAATTAAATGTCCTACGCCAAATCTGTAATTCGACAGAGGGGAGGTTAGCCTCTAAGCGCAATGAAGCCTTTAATTGGTTGTGACCACCTGTCAGCACTTCTCTTATCATCGCTAAATCTGAGCATGGGAGAGAGATTTTCCCACGCAAATTCGGACACAAAAACGGTCACGCTTGTAGGCACAAGGTGAGAAATGCAGGCAAAAATGTAATCTCTCTAAGGCACGAGGGTAGCAGAGTCAAAAGTTCACTTCTGATATTGTTCGGCACATAGTAGGAGAGCATACAGCTTGGGACTCACCAAACTGAACCGAAGCCACCAGCCGTCATCTGTGTTGACCCGCCATGTCACAGGTAGGCAGCAGATGGACGTAGCCAGGATGGGGAGGGGGCAGGACAAACACCTGTCCTGTTCCAGAACCGAGCTACCTGCCATGCGATAGGTCAGTTTGCAGAAGCCACGCCTATCACTCAGTTGGGTTGCCAGTTGCATCACTAGAATGCGCCACAACAGTGTCCAAGTGACCTGAGCGAGAGAGCCAGTGTGGTGTAGTGGTTAAGAGTGATGGACTCGTAATCTGGTGAACCGGGTTCGCTTCCCCGCTCCTCCACATGCAGCTGCTGGGTGACCTTGGGCCAGTCACACTTCTCTGAAATCTCTCAGCCCCACTCATCTCACAGAGTGTTTGTTATGGGGGAGGGAGGGAAAGGAGAATGTTAGCCGCTTTGAGACTCCTTCGGGTAGTGATAAAGCGGGATATCATATCGAAACTCTTCTTCTTCTTTCAATTTCAAATATCCTGATTATTTCTACTTTTAGCTAAGTATTTTTGCAAAGCCTGATGGAATGGCTGCTCCCCGCTTCACCTACACCCATAAGGCAGCATAAATGGAAAATCTATCATATTTGGTTGGTAGGCTGTGTTCGATTTGACTGGTCACATCTGTGGTGAAAACTGCATTCACTCACAAGCAAACAGCCCACTGCACAGACGTCTTCTTTTCACGACTGACAGCAATCTAAAATTGCTAAGTGTTAACTATCAATGTTGCTGAGCCGTGGTGATGGCAGAGTTTGCATCTTTCGCTCCGTTTAGCCTTGCTCTGCCAAGAGTATTCAGACAAAAAGCTATTAAGGACACCGCCTGAATGTTTTGGGTGCGCCTTTTGACAATGACTGGCCCTTCCTATAAGGAAATATTAAACCCTTAGGATTAACAACGGCCACAAAAGAAGCCTCTCAAAATATTTGAAAGGCTGGATTCCAGAGCCCAGTGTTATGCACAATAGAAACTCTGCCAACAGCAAAGGGTATATTGGAGTTTTATAAAAAACTCTAAGAAACTTTACTTCCCAAGGGAACAATTCTATGCACGAGAAGCTGGCATAGAGGAAGCCACTGTAAGTTACGCCAGTGTAAAGTACACCATGTGCTGCTCTGCCTGGCAAGAGGGAAAACAAAATAGTGTTTTAAGCCGGGTTGCCAGGTCACATGACCAATCTGAGCAGGCTTATGGAATATGCAGAAATGGCGAAACTTACCTGAAGAATAAGAAATCAAGATAAGAAACTTTATAAAAGAATGGAAAAGGTTTATTGAATATTTACAGATAAACTGCAAACAGATCAAAACATTAGCAGGATTAGTGTAATAACCTGCAGTTTCGTAAGAGTATATATTCAAAGTAGATAATTAAATGAGCAAATGAAATGAATTTGGATATGCAGAAGATATTAAAAAATAAATTTGAGGAACCGCAGAAAGAGGGGAAGGAAGTCAAACTTTGAAATGTAAGATTGATTGTAAAGCTAATAAATGTATAAACTTGAAAAGTATAAATAGAAACTTTTTAAAAAACAAAATCCGAGCAAGCTTAGGATCCAGCCTAAGTCCCCCCTGCTCTGATCCTCAGCTGGCTAAGCAAGTTACGCTGGCATGTCTTTGGCTGAGTCAGGGTTGGGGACTTAATGCCAACTGAGTCTAAAGTCTCCATCTCTGAGGAACTTGTCATTGGATCACTCTCTAAGTGGCAAATGATTGTCAGAGGTTGTGTGTGTTTTGTGTTCATAGCCTTCACACTGGCTGTCTTGGGGAGGGGGGTTACAGGTTATTGTGCCCCTGTAATGCCCTTGTGAGTGGACTATGATTACATCTCCTATTTCCTTTACAGATTATGGCAAGCAATAGATGGCATTCTGGAGGAAGAAGGAAAATAGGCAGTGGATTCTTGGCAACTGCTGGGCGTCTGCCATGGCTGTTCTTTATTGCGGCCAGCAACTTCCAGTTTTTCCTCTTCCTGAGAAGAGACAGAGGTAACTAGGATGCACTATGTGGTCTTCAGTTTGCAGGGGAACAGCTTTGCCCTGCTACATCTAGCACAGCAAAAAACAAAAACAGTCTGACCCAAATGCTGTTTGTATCCGCAGGGGCTTTCAATTACTGCAGACGTTGTGTACTGTGCAAGTTGCACAAAGAGCTTCTTGCAAGGAAACCAGTGATACAAGACCAACTATAATTCATGGTAGGTCTGTTTCGATTTTGGACACTGGGTGGTGCTGTTGTGTTATTACCTTGTAAGCAGCACTACAGCGACACCTACTGATGGAGAACATGCATTACAAAGCAGCTGCCACGTACCGATCAGAAGCAACTCACACCCAATACAGAAAGGATTTGTTTGAAAAAAGTATGTACTCTTGCTCATTTGAGTTGCTTCAAGCATTACTTTGCTGAAGAAAACTGTGCAATCTTCTATTTGCTTTGAAACTCCCTGTTCCTTTTTATTCTAGTCTCCATTTCCTGTATAAAAGCATTCTGCTCCAAAAGTAACAAATACACATATTTTTAAAGAACGTATCACTATATTGGGTGGTTGTAAATTCATAAATTGGGTGTATCATTACCTACAAGTAACACTTTAGGCCAAGGTACTTGCCAGATATTGTAAGGATCCGTGTTAAGTGCTCAGGCGATTGCTGAAACATGCAGATTCCTATGAAAAACACGGGCTGCAAATTCGAGATGTGCAATTGTATACGTGTTGGATAGGAGCCAAAATCATGGGATTTCTTTGACCTTTCTTTATAATTCCCAGGTGTTGATAGTTGTAGCGGCTCTAGGGTGATGCTAGGAAGCAGTGCAGTTACCTCACCACTGGCAGAAAAAGGTGCTACTGATGAGAGAGGTATAAGGAGGGTGGGATTGGGTCGGGGCATCAGAGCCTTTAGATCTACAGGTTGGTCAAAAGTCTCAGCTGTACCAACCCTTGAGCAGCCTCAGCAAAAATGAGCTTCTATACTGCTCCCTGCTAGTGTGTTTGTTAGCTGATACAGGTGCCTGGGGCAGGAATAATAATAATAATAATAATTATTATTATTATTATTATTATTATTATTATTATTATTATTATTATTATTACTATTTCTATACCATCCTTCATCCAAAGATCACAGGGCTGTTTACAATATAATACAATGAATGGTTACCTTAACATCCTACAAAGGTAATGGGCACTTCTTGATGCTCACCATTAAACGGTTCATTATTGGGCAGAACATGCACTCATTTTTAAATGATTTACTAATTTAAACAGCAATTAATCCCAAAGTAGGTTTACAGAACCAACGGCAGAACATTAAAATATAAACATTTCAAATTCAAATTACCTCAGGTTAAGTACTTAATTCGTTCCGGAGGTCCGTACTTAAACTGAAACTGTTCTTAACCTGAAGCACCACTTTAGCTAATGGGGCCTCCTGCTGCCGCCGCGCCGCAGGAGCGCAATTTCTGTTCTCATCCTGAAGCAAAGTTCTTAACCTGAAGCACTATTTCTGGGTTAGCAGAGTCTGTAATCTGAAGTGTATGTAACCTGAAGCGTATGTAACCTGAGGTACCACTGTATTTGGAGAAATATCAGGGGCGTGATAGATCTCTGGGGCCCTTTCCTGCTCTGAGATCAGTATGGCTGCTCTCAGGTTATTTTAGGATCCGTTTGATAAAAACGATTCTGCCATGAGTTGCGTTGCCATATTTTGCAGAGCAGAAAAGAGGACACAAGGGCCGACTTCTACTTTTAACTATGGATGGCTATGACGACTCTCATTTTACAGACCCATGCAAACGAGGACGTGTCCTGAAAAAAGAGTTTCTAATCTACTTCTACCACACAGATAAATTTTATCAGGGAGATGCTAGCTCCTGTTTATTTTCTCTCGTCCGTGCACCACTCTTGGCAACGATGCTCTTTTTGGCATTGAAAAGTCACTCAGCTGTTCTTCCTACATGCTTTGCTCTTGTCTGATTTTGCTCGACCATCTTATGATTCTGCTGACTCATGTGCCTTAGTTTTTTTTAAAAAAAATTCTTTGTTTGTGCCACCCGTGTCCCTATGCTTACACACACACACACACACACTCTCATGCCCTCTGAAAGTCAAATAAAACTCTCCAATAGTTTCTCAGTAACAGCCGTTCCATCAGCTTTGCACACACACACACACACACACACACACACGCAACAAAACAGTGATCAGGCTTTCTTAACATACCTCACTGTGTTTTCAACACTGCTTGAAGTCTGGACGTGCACATCGTTTGCACATTGCCTAATTTTTGTCACAGTGGCTGGATGGAACTGCTGATTTCCCCCCAAAACGGCCTCGAGTTCCCAGATGGAATCTACACACATATAAAATAAAAACACCGCTCTGAAAATGCTTTTTTAAAAAGTGTTTTTTAAAAAGACATTGAATTTTCCATGAGGCTCACCATTGCCATCTAGTGTCACATTGCATATTGCACTTAAAACACACTTGAAATGTTTTCATCCAGCCCTACGAACACTGGCTAAGGGGGCTTAATATTGCAAGCCGGTCGTTTAGATATTGCAAACGGGACCTTGCTAATTGCTGTTGCATCCAGGTAACTGAGCACGACTCCCCAATTGCTTGCACAAAGTTTGCAAGGAGCTTAGATGATGCTGGCTACTTAACCAGCAATCCTTTTATTTTCTTGATGAGTTGCTTCAAGCATTGCCAAATACTTCCAAGCGCATTTCTCCATTCCAAGTCCCAAATTGTACCGAGTCCCGATTTTGTGAGTGTGTAAAAGCAGCTTCATTGAACCAGAGCACCAAATAATCCTTTAACAACAAGCATCCTGGGCTGTTTTTTCTGCACCAGAAAGCCTGACTTTGCAACAATCCCTGGCCTGGGGACCGTCGCAGCCCAGTTTCATCCATGCTTTCTCGGGAGCAAGCTGCCCTCCATCACTGTGAATCACAATGTAAACCCAGAGGATATGTAGATCTATATTATTAAGGTCAATAACCGATTGAGAAAGTAGGAAGAAAACAGAGCACATAAAACACAATAGAACACATTGGAAGGGGCAAGAGGAATATAAAATGGAAGAATGGTATAAAGAGGTGTAAGGTAAAGGTAAAGGAACCCCTGCCCATTAGGTCCAGTTGCGGATAACTCTGGGGTTGCGGCACTTATCTCGCTTTACTGGCCGAGGGAGCTGGCGTACAGCTTCCTGGTCATGTGACCAGCATGACTAAGCCGCTTCTGGCGAACCAGAGCAG
This sequence comes from Podarcis vaucheri, assembly GCF_965113315.1. NCBI lineage: Eukaryota > Metazoa > Chordata > Lepidosauria > Squamata > Lacertidae > Podarcis > Podarcis vaucheri. The sequence goes on along the minus strand of NC_138762.1, from coordinate 97,959,345 downwards.
CGCAGGGAAACGCCATTTACCTTCCCACCGGAGCGGTACCTGTTTATCTACTTGCACTTTGACATGCTTTCAAACTGCTAGGTTGGCAGGAGCAAGGACCGAGCAATGGGAGCTCACCCCGTCGCAGGGATTTGAACCGCCGACCTTCTGATCAGCAAGTCCTAGGCTCTGTGGTTTAACCCACAGCGCCACCTGCGTCCATAAAGAGGTGTAGGATATAGCTATTAAGAATAAATTAACATGTGCCATTAAGGAAAGACGGGGAATATGCAGGAGAAATGATTTTGAGGAGATATGGAAGGCGTTTGTGGAATTTGTACTGTTAAAACGGAAAGGGGTCAAAGCATCACAGGAGGTGTTGAAATTCTGGGAGCTTGAGTAGTTACCATCGAATAGTCGCAGGGGTGGGTTGCACATTTTTATTCTTACTTATTATCACTTTGTCAAAATAAAATAATAAAAAGAAAACAAATATGAAACGTAACACACTAAGTATACTATTAAAGGCAGAATTAACAATAATGTGAAACGTGAAAAATATAAAATAATTATTTTAAAATGGTAAAAACAACGTAAGGTGTTAATAATTTTAAAATCAAGGAAGGATCCTGTGATCCTTCGGCGCTGACGCACAGAAACCCAGAGATTTACACTCCCCCATTTCTTCCCAACCCTATACTGCATATAACACCAATGTCTCACAACAAATGTAACTCAAGAATCTGAAGAAATCATGCATGTGCTTTTGAAAACGAGGGGAAATGAGAAGAAAAGGAGTGTGTGGCATCCCCCAGAATTTAAAGAGCCCCACCCCTATTACATCATTAGAACCAGAACATAAACCTATGAAACTAGAAAAGAGCAAAAAATATCAATGTTTGGTCCAGATCCTGGGTACTGCACCCTCACTAAAGGAGGCTGTATGGATGATTTACTAAATGACTGTAGGATGATGTGTGTACCTGAGCTTAAGGCCTCAAATTCTCTTTATATCCACAATCTCTCTTTCCCCCTCCCTCCTTGACATTCCTTTAATAATTCTGATACAGTTACAGTGGTACCTCTGGTTAAGAACTTAATTCGTTCTGGAGGTCCGTACTTAACCTGAAACTGTTCTTAACCTGAAGCACCACTTTAGCTAATGGGGCCTCCTGCTGCCGCCGCGCTGCCGGAGAACGATTTCTGTTCTCATCCTGAAGCAAAGTTCTTAACCCGAGGTACTATTTCTGGGTTAGCAGAGTCTGTAACCTGAAGCGTATGTAACCTGAGGTACCACTGTACTTTCAATATTTTATACATGCTCCTCCCTGTAACCATCCCGTATTCCTGGTTCCTAGGAAATGGAGGTGAGCAAACTGCAGGTTCTCCATCTCTGATCTAAAAACCAGATGTCTTCACCCAAAATGATCCTGAGAATTGTAGTTTGTTAGGGGTTCTGGGGATTGTAGGTCTATGAGAGGGAAGCCACAATAGTAATGTTGTTGTTTAGTCGTGTCCAACTCTTCGTGACCCCATGGACCAGAGCATGCCAGGCACTCCTGTCTTCCACTGCCTCCCGCAGTTTGGTCAAACTCATGCTGGTAGCTTCGAGAACACTGTCCAACCATCTCGTCCTCTGTCGTCCCCTTCTCCTTGGGCCCTCCATCTTTCCCAACATCAGGGTCTTTTCCAGGGAGTTTTCTCTTCTCATGAGGTGGCCAAAGTATTGGAGCCTCAGCTTCACGATCTGTCCTTCCAGTGAGCACTCAGGGCTGATTTCCTTCAGAATGGATAGGTTTGATCTTCTTGCAGTCCATGGGACTCTCAAGAGTCTCCTCCAGCACCAGAATTCAAAAGCATCGATTCTTCGGCGATCAGCCTTCTTTATGGTCCAGCTCTCACTTCCATATATCACTACTGGGAAAACCATAGCTTTTACTATACGGACCTTTGTTGGCAAGGTGATGTCTCTACTTTTTAAGATGCTGTCTCGGTTTGTCACTGCTTTTCTCCCAAGAACAATAGTAATAGTAATTTATTATTTGTACCCCGCCCATCTGGCCAGGTTTCCATCTGGCATGAATCATTTTGGGGGAAGTGATGTGCTTTAAAGGCGCATTGGATGCTCTTTAAAACACAGCATCATAGAATTTTAGAGTTGGGACCCCATGGATCATCTAGTCCAACCCCCTGCAAGGCAGGAATCTCAACTAGATGATCCATGGCCGATGGCCATCCAAGCGCTGCTTAAAAACCTCCAAGGAAGGAGAGTCACTGCTGCAGGGCCTAAGGGCCTCTGGAGCAGGAGAAAACAAGCTTGCTCCATCCTCCATGTGACAGCCCTTTAGAATTGACTTATTGAAAGACCTGCATAGTGTGGATCTCATATCAGTGTTACGAGAGTGTAAGCAACACATTTCTCTCTCCCCTTTTCCCACACGATGCAGAATTGCAATGGTAACCAGAAGGCTGGAGTTTGGAGCCCAGCCAGGGCTGGCTGTGGGCAGGATCCTTGCATCACCAGGGGTTGGACTAGATGACCATTGGGATCCCTTCCAACTCTGCCAAGTCTTGCGGCAGCTAGACTGGTGACTGGGAGCGGCCGCCGAGACCATATAACACTGGTCTTGAAAGACCTACATTGGCTCCCAGTATGTTTCCGAGCACAATTCAAAGTGTTGGTGCTGACCTTTAAAGCCCTAAACGGCCTCGGTCCAGTATATCAGAAGGAGCGTCTCCACCCCCATCGTTCTGCCCGGACACTGAGGTCCAGCGCCGAGGGCCTTCTGGCGGTTCCCTCATTGCGAGAAGCCAAGTTACAGGGAACCAGGCAGAGGGCCTTCTCAGTAGTGGCGCCCTCCCTGTGGAACGCCCTCCCATCAGATGTCAAAGCGATAAACAACTACCTGACATTCAGAAGACATCTGAAGGCAGCCTTGTTCAGGGAAGTTTTTAATATGTGACATTTTAGTGTATTTTTCATCTTTGTTGGAAGCCGCCCAGAGTGGCTGGGGAAACTCAGCCAGATGGGCGGGGTACAAATAATAAATTATTATTATTATTATGCCATGCTACAATTATATCAAGCAGCTAAAGGAATGAAAAGATGTGTCTGAAACATTTGGGAATCACAGGAACACTTTCCCCACCAGTGGCTTCCGGCAAGAGCTTACATCTTCCTTAGGAGAGAGGCAGACCAGAACAAGGGGGGAAAGGCTCAGAGTTCAGGTAGGTGGAAATGCCATTTGAGTGCCCTATACTATCGGAATGCTTACTTCCCATGTCCCCCATCCTCATGCGCCAGACTGGTACTAACATGGCTGGGAGCCAGGCGCCTGCTGATTGCTCCGTTTTCTTTGCAGGGAGGGAGCTTTTTCCCAACATAAACTCATTTATCCGGCCTGCAGCCGTCCGCTCTTACCAGCGCTTCGCTGCGCGGCTGCCCACTTCTGGATCAGAGGAGCACTGTGTTATTTGCGCATGCACAAGCGTTATTTCTGGTGCACATCTGGGTCGGAGGAGGCCCATGCACATGCGCACAAGCTATTTCCGGTGCTCCTCTGACCCGGAAGTGTGCTGGAAATAGCGTGTGCGCTCCATATGGACAGGCGCTCCCCCGCCCTCTGGTCTGCTGCACGATCAGTGCTGGAGAACACTGGCTGACCCCTGATATACAGTCATACCTCGAGTTGCGTTCGCTTCAGGTTTGCGTTTGCTTTTCAGGTTACGAACGTGCAAACCTGGAAGTGTTTACTTCTGGGTCCGCCGCTTCGTACATGCCCAGAAGCACTCTTATCGCATCACATGCACGCACAGAAGCGGCGCTCTACTTACGGACTTCTCGGAGTGCAAGCAGCACCCCAAAACGGATTGTGTCTGTAACCCGAGGTACCACTGTACTTTGTTCTGGCCAAATCCCTGGAGAGCCGTGACAACCCTCAGGTACTGGGGCAGAGGGAAGGAAGGGGTCCTTGTGAAACACGTTGGGGGAGTCTGTGGCTTCCAGCAAGTGCTTTTGAGCATAGCCATCACGGCTAGTTGCCTTTGATAGGCCTCTCCTCCATGCAATTGTCTAGCCCTCTTTGAAAGCCATCCCATCCAAGATGGGTGCATCTAGTTCTCCTGTGCTTCCTTGCTCCTGCAAGGAGATGACTATGGTGAGATCCTTTGGTTAACATCTATCTGGGCTGGAAAATATGAAAGAATCAGAGGACTGGTGAGCTTCCCTTGAAGCAGAACTGATCAAAGGCAGGCAGATCTCTTAGCATTTTGATGAAGATGCTCAAACGACAAAGGGTGCTATCATACCCCGCAAGCGTCCCAGAAAAAGCTCCAGAGCCGATGGAAAAGAGAGCAGTTAAGTGGTCAGTGATGTATTGTCTAGAGTTGAGTTTTCACGATTCGGAAATTATAGCTTCAGCAACTAAAGTCGGTTTATTTAAGGATATAAGTAATTGATGAAAAGTATGAAAGATTTGGCTATAGTATTTGAAAAATACAAAATAAGGTACGAAACAAGGTAATAATTTGCTGATAACTTTATTATAAAGAATGCAGGGTAAGGGAGATGTGAGGAAGTCCAGTTAGTTAAAAAAAAATATGTGTTGAACGGTTGGTTTTTCTTCTTTATTTCTTTTTTCTTTTCTTGTTTCTTAATTTCTTGTTTTAGTCTATGTTTATAATCTTTGTATCTGAAAATTGAATAAAATATTTTATTTAAAAAAAATAGAGTTGAGTTTTTACCTCTATCTTAAATATATATTAAATCTATTCTTTGATTTTTGATGTAAACCCCCAAAGGTATTGTCTGTAGTTGAGTTTATACCTCTATCTTCCGTACATTTCATTTCATTGCTACGGCTAGTGGCTGGTGCAAAGGAAGACTCTTCGGATTCTGATCCCAGGAGCGGGATCCCCCGCGAGCGATCAGCGGACCGGAAAGGAGACCGATTAGATCTCGGAGCGCGCGGGCGGGCGGGCGGGCGCGCGCCTGCCTGTCTCCTCCCTTCCCCTCCTTTCCGATCGCTGCGCGGCTGCAGCTCCCTCTAGGGCCCTCCGGGCGGCTTGCAGGTCGAGGGTGTCGGGTTTCCCGGAAGCGGCGGCGGCTGTCCTGCCCTGCCTCGCCGGGGGAGGCTCTTTCCCGGCAAAGCCGCGGCTGCCGGGCCACTGGGCTGCCGGGTCCCGGCCGATCGGCGTCGCCTGCGGCTACTGCGGCGCCTTGCGCTATGGAGGCGCTGCCTTCCCGGGACGAGAAGCGCAACCCTTTGCGCGGTGCCAACTTCTGCTCGCGGCTTTTCTTCTGGTAGGTCGGCGGCGGGATCCCTTTCGTGTTGTGTTTTCTTATTTTTTTACCCCCTTTCCCCTTCTCTTTCCAGCAAATTAATTGGTGGTGGGTTGTTGTTTTTTTGCATCCTCCCCCGCTTCAGTTGCGGAAGATGAGAAGCAACGCCAATGGTACCCCTGGACACGTGCAGAGTGCCGGAATGAAAACCCACGCGCTGTTAAGATGCGGGGTGTTTAGAGCGCCATTCTGCCTGCATACCGCCCTGGGATCTTCGGGCGGAGGGCGGGATATAATTTAGATAAATAGACCCATGAATCTGCCATCGGGCCGCAAATCTTGGGAAAGATTTTTCTTCTTTTTTTCTTGCTTCCCCTTCTCATTCCAGCAAATGATCGAGTTGCTCCTCTGCCTTAATTAATTGTTGATTTTATTTTTTGCACCCCCCCGCTTCAGTTGCGGAAGATGAGAACCAGCGCCAATGGTACCCCTGGGCATGTGCAGAGTGCCGCAATAAAAACCCACGCGCTGTTAAGATGTGGGGTGTTTAGAACGCCATTCCGCCTGTATACCGTCCCGGGATCCTATGGCGGGATATGAATTAGATAAATAGACAAATGTATCTGCCACGAGGCCGCAAATCTTGGGAAGGTGTCTTGGGATAGTGTCTCTCCTCATCCACATGAAGCAGTGCTTGGGGACACGAGGTGACCAGGGGATTGTGTTCTCCCCGTTGACTCCCTCCTTCCCAATCTGTGTTTATTCTAGAGTATCTTGCATTTCAGTATCATAATTCTGGAGCAAAAGGTACTGTGTGTTCAGTAATAGTATTTGTTTTTCTACAGTGTTTGAAAACTAGTAAGTAGATTGTAAGATTTGTTAAGCTTCTTGAACACTGAAAAATGATGTGGGCGTTCTCTAAACTAAGGCTGAATTCTTACTTCCTAACTGGAAGTAAACCCCACTGGCTTAAACTGGACTTAACTTCTGAGTAGACATGGTTAGGATTGTGCAGTAATTTATTTGTCCAAGTGAACCAGGGTTTGGAACTGGTAAATAGTGTTTAAATGGAAGAGCTATCTCTCTGTGTGTAGAAGTTTGTGATATTACACAATTCAGCCGAAGTGAAAGAAAATATAAAAGATACAAAAATGAAATCCATCAACTCTAACTGAAAATAATATCCCACAATCATGGCATGTTTGTATCCCATTCATTCCCATCTTACCCTGTAACAAGAAATTTCCTAATCATACAGCTCATTTTTATACACGCCTACTCAGAAAGTAGGTCCCACTTAACTAGGAGCAAACCTTACTGGACTCAACAGGGCTTAGTTCTGGGGAGACCTGATTAGAATTGGGCTATAAGTTTAAGTTTCTGTTTTAAAAAAAAGGGCTAGGTTTATATTGTTGTTCCGTAGCACCAGAGTGGATTTATTTAGAATAAGGATGATTTAGGCAAGAATATCACTTTACATGAAGAAAAAGGGCCACAATCCTGCTCGAAGTTAGGTGTGCTGGAATGTGGGCTAAGTGCCCAGAAATTTCCATAAACAGAGCTGGTAATTACTGGGCAACAGCAGATCTTTTGTGAGATGGAAAGTAAACCTTTCTCATGTTTGGTTGCTGGAGTCACAAATATCCATCACTTGCATTAATTTCTGTAACGTGATGTGTCATGTTAAATTTATCGTCCTAGTTAAATTTTATCATCCTTGACTTCAGATCACATATTTTCTTCCTCGCTGTTCCTTACCCATTTATAATATAAAATGAATTCATGCACCTCTTTTAAACTCCCTGGTTAAAGTAAAAGCAGGCTTTTAAGGTGCTTAAAAGAGGCGCATGAATTCAATTTTATTCGAGAAGTATTGATTTTAAACCTCTCAGGTAACCTTTCATCCCTTATCCTAGAATAAAAAGGTAAAGGGACCCCTGACCATTAGGTCCAGTCATGGATGACTCTGGGGTTGTGGCGCCCATCTCGCTTTATTGGCCGAGGGAGCCGGCGTACAGCTTCCGGGTCATGCGGCCAGCATAACTAAGCCACTTCTGGCGAACCAGAGCAGCGCACGGAAACGCCGTTTACCTTCCCGTTGGAGTGGGGCCTATTTATCTACTTGCACTGCATGCTTTCGAACTGCTAGGTTGGCAGGAGCAGGGACCGAGAAACGGGAGCTCACCCCGTCGTGGGGATTCGAACCGCCGACCTTCTGATCGGCAAGTCCTAGGCTCTGTGGTTTAACCCACTTCTCACTTTAACAACAATTCTAGCTGCTGTTTGCTCAGTTTCTGTCAGGGTTAGCTGACGTTTGAGACACCACAGTGGAGGAACAATAACTAACATTTTCCTGCAACTATGCAGTGCTCTATTCTTCTGGATCCTGTTTTTGTTGCTAGGCTCCACTCCATCCTTGTAGAGGCATAGAGAATTGGGGTCCTTGGTTCAAATGTTGCCCCTGCCAATAACTCACTAGGTGACCTTAGACAAGCTGCCTTCTCTTTCTCAGCTTCAGTCCACCCCCCACCCCACCCCACTCCTCTGCAGTATCCTGGGGACAGTAACTCTGACCTACCTTTCAGGAGCAAGATTTCAGCCAGGCCAGACTGAATGTGATTAGGATCCCCCACAGCTAATTTTGTACTTAAAGTTTCATCTGGCCGGCCACAGTGAGAAGAAGGTTACAGGGCTACATGGACCTATGGCATGGCTTGAATGGAAGATTTGGGAAGTGGAGCTTTGGGCGAGGGTGTTTAACTGAGGCAAATCATTTCCGCCCCCCTCCCCAACACACACGCTGTATCCTGCAAGGTGGAAAGACAGGTACAGTCATACCTCAGGTTACAGATGCTTCAGGTTGCCCGTTTTTGGGTTACGGACGCCCCGAAACCCGGAAGTACTGGAATGGGTTACTTCTGGGTTTCGGCGCTCGCGTATGCGCAGAAGCACTAAACCGCGCTTTGCGCAGAAGCACCGAATCGCAACCCTCGCGTGCAGAGATGCCTCCCGCACGGATCACGTTCGCAACCCGAGCAACCACTGTACATTTATTGTTCCCGTTTTCCTCTCTGCCCAGCAGATAGTAATTACGTGTGTGTGTGTGTGTGTGTGTGTGTGTGAGAGAGAGAGAGAGAGAGAGAGAGAGAGATACAGTGCTAGACACTTGGAGATATAAGCTAGGTGCCAAATGACTCCTTAAACCAGGGTTACAGTCTCCGAAACAGAATGCCTAGTTGCCATTTTGGGGTCAGACAGCTCAAAAGTCATATTTTTAAAGACAACTTTTGGGTTCTGATTCGTTCTGATTGTGCAGATAAAATATCACAGGCAGAATTCTATAGGATGTGTTGTTGGTGCGTGAAAACGGTCACGATCCAAGGCTCCCCAGTCATGCACCTCCAGATGGTGGCGATGTCAGCACCAACCATCCTGACACCGAGGCATCATCAGTTGGTCGCAAGTGGCCGATAGCCAGGTGCAAAATGAGCCTGGTGCCTGGCAAATTTTGAATTCTTTGAGGGGGGGGGTGTGCTGTTAGAGAAAGCAGCCTTCTGGGGCTCCTAATAACCTAATTGCAGATCTCCCACCTTGGCACTCAAACCCATACAAGATGGGTATTGCTGTACAGCTGTATGAGAGTCACCCAGTCACTGGCCAGAGATGTTTTGTGGTCTTTAGGTTCAGAATACGAAGACTTCAATAGTTTTGACTAAGAGTGGAAACATTTGCTGCTTCCCGTAAGCTAAGGAGAAGTGTGATTGTTGCTCACTCCCAACCATCCTGGTCCATGTAAATATGCAGATACTATTTCTCTAAATGCTTGCTGATGTCTGTTCCGGCAGGCATGTTATCTGGGGAAAGATTATGCAGGAACGGTTTGTGCGCAAGGTACCTTTGATGTATTAACAGCTAGGGGAAGGTCACAAGGTGGTTTAGGTTCAGACACGGCAGGTCTCCTCCATAGAGCTAACAGCTGAAAGCTGAAACAAATTGTTCCTGTAAATGCATTCATCTGAATTTCTTTCTTCCATGCCTCTTGCCTTTTTGTATGTATTTATTCAATCTTGTGTCTGAAGATGGGTATCTTATACACATGTGGTTGTTCTGATGTCTTAGAATCATAGAATTGTACAGTTAGCAGGGACCGCAAGGGTCATTTAGTTCAACCCCCTGTACTGTATTGTAGGAATCTTTTGCCCAATGCGGGATTCAAACCCATGATTTTGAGATTAAGAGTCTTATGCTCTACCAACTGAGCTTTCCCAGTGTCCTCCTTTTTCAGTTTATTGCACAGTTTGGGACGTTGCCACAGGGATCAGCTTCCGGAAATGTGCACAGTCTTATGTCTGTTTGCATGTATGAGTGAAGGGACACCACCTGTCTGCAGCGAAATTGGTCTGGAAAGTAACCCACACAATGTGAATGGTCTGGGCTAGTGGTACCTAAACTTTTTTGCCATGGACCGCTTGGAAATTGCTGATGATATATTTGTGGACCCCTTTATGATTTGTCTGCCTCATGTAACAATTGTAATGTGTGGTACTAGGTGCTGTATGATTTTTAACTGTATTTCTATTGCTTCTTTTACTTCTTATATTGTATTTTATACTGTTAGACTTTGCATTCCGTAGAAGTATTAGGATAATTGATCCACAAACAAGCCATAAGCAGTTGATATGGAATTTAAGAGTAGCTGCTTGAATGTTGGTTGCACAGAAACGGAAATAAATAAATAACATAACATAACATAAATGTAAATGAATAGAATGATTTTTCTATGTGGTAAAATATTAATACAGTAAGCCCACAACTTATATACTTGGCAAAAAATAAAAAAAACGGAAAATTGCAGGTGTCTGGGGGGGAAAAGACTTTGGCAGTCCCACCCGCCGTTGAACCCAATGTGTTCTGACTATACGTACCGGTAATTTTGGCTTATGTACTATTACTAATGGGACATGGGTGGCACTGTGGGTTAAACTACAGAGCCTAGGACTTGCCGATCAGAGGTTGGTGGTTCGAATCCCCGCGACGGGGTGAGCTCCCATTGCTCGGTCTCTGTTCCTGGCCACATGTGTGCCGGCTCCCTCGGCCAATAAAGCGAGATGTGCGCCGCAACCCCAGAGTCGGCCACAACTGGACCTAATGGTCAAGGGTCCCTTTACCTTTTGCTATTACTAATAATACAGTTTAAAATTGGTATGAATATTGAATGCAGACATGCCACGAACCACCTGAATGATTCTTGTGGACCGCTGGTGGTCCATGGACCACAGTTTGGGACTCCCTGGTCTACAGGAACTTTTAAGTTCTTGTAGCCAGCAGCACAAAACTCCAAGGACCACTGATAAATCAACCTATAGACAGTAAGCACCATGGAGCATGACGGGTCTTACTTCTAAGTAAACATACGGGACTGTGCTCTAGATATGCTGCGTTTTGACTTTTTATTTCTCATTAGTGAGAGAGGAAAGGCAAGACCTTTGAAAATCCTTTGTAGTTCATGGATAATGTTGTGCTGGATTAGCCAATTCACCCTGTTTCTGAAATGATGCAATCTGGTTGAAATCTTTGTATTTCCTTTAGTTATTTTACCCGCATAAGTAGCTTAAATACTTTCCAATGGCTTTTCTAGCGCAAGGCCCAGGGCTGGTGTATGTTCAGACCATACCATGAGCTCTCAGCGACTAACTGCCTGTAAACATTTTGCAGCGTATAATAAACAGGCTCTCTGAGGAATCTGCAAGGGGGAAGATTCAGGGTTCAGAGTTGTGTATACTTTGTGTGAAAGCTACTTCAGAATCCCAGATTCTGCGCTTCAGATGGATGTGTGTTTGCTTTCAGAATTTATTCTTCTTTTAAGAAGAATTTATTCTTTTAAGAAGAAGAGCTTAGAAATGTTTGGCCTGGATTGGAATTCATGCTTAAGATTTAAGATGGTCATGACCTCGAAGATGAGATGGCAAAAGTTGCTGTATGAGTCATGTACTTCGCACCTGTATAGCATTTTTGAATGTTCAAACGTGTTTGACACATAGGATCTTCCTCAGTTTTTATTTTGTCTAGATAAACATACATTTATAAAATGCAAGAACAGAAAATAATACGTGTAACATTCATCCTTCAGCTTCCACTGGCATTTCAGATCATGATGTAATATTTATTGCGTAAGTTGATTTATATGTTTTGGTTTCTTCCCAGTCCAAAAGGAAATTCAGTGGATTAAGTCTGGTTATATACTCATTATATACTCATATACAGGAGCCATGCATCCATGAAATTCATGATTTGTGATCCTTAAAGCAGTAAGGATCCTTAACCCCATAAGATTCACCTTCATGAAGGTGTCTAAGACCACCCGAATCTGTACCTGAGTGTCTAAGCTACTATATTGACCAGCTGTAGGAGCTGCAAGAGAATTGGTGGGACGAGCATATGCTTCTTGCATTCCAGCGTTCTGTTTCCAAGCTTACATAGACAGGTGTCCTGGAAGCTCATAAGAAGGACATGGCGATGGATGGTCAATACCTAGTACAGTGGTACCTCGGTTTTCGAACAGCTTAGTTCATGAACAACTTGGAACCTAAATGCTGCAAAACCGGAAGTAGGTGTTCCGGTTTTCGAACTTTTTTTTGGAAGCAAAATGTGCTCCGTTTTGCGTCCTCCTGTGTTTCCTGTTGTGCTGCTAGTTTGCGGGACCCAAGCCTTCCGTTTCCGATTGCAGTGTTCTAAGGTGATATTTAGTGCTTTTGTTTTTGCTAGCTATTTTGCGTTTTTTTGTTTTGAGGCTTTTTCAGTTAATTTGTTTTTGTGACTGTGTGGATCCCAGTTCAGCTACTGATTGATTGATTGTGTGACTGCGGAAATGGATAAAAGCACCCCAAACAATGACTATCATCCGTGTAGGTAAGAAAAAATTGTAATTGTAATTTTTATCATCTACAATATTTACTTATTTTATAGTACAGTACATTATTGCTTTCATTTTATGGATCAATGGTCTCGGTAGATAGTAAAATTCATGTTAAATCACTGTTTTAGGGGTTGTTTTTAAAAGTCTGCAACGGATAAATCCATTTTGCATTACAGTACTTTCTATGGGAAAGCGCGCCTTGGTTTTGGAATGCTTTGGTTTTGGAACAGACTTCCGGAACGGATTAAGTTTCAGAACCAAGGTACCACTGTACTTGCCTAGAACTTGAATGTTTTATTTAGGTTTGTTGGCTAATGGCTGTTGATACACCTGTTTTCTATTATATTTTAGGGGTGGAGATCCTAAAACATTCCACATTTTGTGGAAATGCAAGGAGAGAACAACTTAATAGATCTTAGACAACCAGGAGGTCCCAGACTGTGGTCTATGGACTGCCAGGGATCCAAAAGATTCATTCAGGTGGTTCCAAGAGGAAGTACCGTATTTTTCGTCCCATAGGATGCTCGGCCCCATAGGACTCACCTAGTTTTTTTGGGGGGAAATAAAGGAATTCCCCCCCCTTTATTCCCCCCCCAAAACCAGGTCGGGAAAACCGAAACAGGTTGAGGAACAGCGGGATGGCGGCGCTGCGCCTCCCTGCTGTCCCCCAAGCTTGTGGGGCTGGCCGATGTCTGCCCGGCGCGCGGGGCGCTCTGCGCCTCACGCACCGGGTGGCAGGCTGCTATCCGCACCGTGGGGAGCCCTGCGGGGAACTCCTGCAGGGCTCCCCACGCTGCGGATGTCTGCCCGGCGCGAGGGGCGCTCTGCTTCAGGATGCCCTTCGCGCCGGGCGGCAGGCTGCTATCCGCAGCCTAGACAGCCCTGCGGGACCTCCTGCAGGGCTGCCTAGGCTGCGGATGTCTTCCTGAAGCCTGGAGAGCAAGAAGGGTCGGTGCGCACAGACCCCTCTCGCTCTCCAAGCTTCAGCGAAAGCCTGCATTCGCCCCATAGGATGCACCCAGATTTCCCCTTCATTTTTGGAGGGGAAAAAGTGCGTCATATAGGGCGAAAAATACGGTATACAGAAGTACAAGGAGAACCACTTACTAGAACAGCAGTGGATAGGGTATTGCTTGGCTCAAGCTCATGACGTAAATTTATTTATATTCATGCCGATTTAGGCTGGCTTTCAGAGAGAGATAAACTAAACCTCTAGCTTTGGTTGTCAAGGCATTTATCTGAGCTACAGGATTTCCTGGGTCCAGTACACTTATGTACACTCTGTTCCCCACATATAATCCATTGGCAAGAACTGTTGCTTATGACAACTGAAAACATACGTTGTCCAATATATCTAACATGACTTTTCTCTTTTGCACACACATACATGGGTTTCCTTCCCTTCCTGATCTAGCTGTTGCATGTGCTTTCAAGCCCGCTGTCACCAGTCAGTACCACCTACAGGATATCCAGCAACCACAGGTCAGCACAAGCCCCAAGTGGAAAGGTGAAAAATGCCCCATGTGCAGAGCAGCAGATAACTCAAGAAAGTTAGTCGAGCTCCACATGATGTGCACTATATCGTCAAGGAATTAAGCAGGGAGAAGACTTTCCAGAAAACACCCTCCCAGTTTAGAAATAAGAACATTGCACCTAAGCTTGAGAGGTGTAAAAAGAGTGCTGTAATATTAATAATATTATTAATAATAATAATAATAATAATAATAATAATTTTATTATTTATACCCCGCTCATCCGACTGGGTTGCCCCAGCCACTCTGGGCAGCTTCCAACACATATAAAAACATAATAAAACATCAAACATTAAAAACTTTCCGATTCAGGGCTGCCTTCAGATATCTTCTAAAACTGGTTCAGTTATTTATCTCCTTGGCATCTGATGGGAGGCTGTTCCACAGGGAGGGTGCCACTGCCGAGAAGGCCCTTCGTACATCTATATAAAACAAACCCCCATAACAGAAACATATATCCACCCAGCTCTCTTTCTGAATTTCAGATAGTGGGTACTTGTCCCACTAGTAAACTTATAAGAGATATTTTATTTATTGTATTTTTATATTGTACTGTAAGTCTCACGGACCGTGTTCACTGGCGTTCCCTGTGCCTGTTTTACCAACATCACGGCTCCTTATGTGGTGGTGGGCCTCAGCATCACCCTTCTTCCTGCAGCAATGCTACATATGGGAAGGGCTCTCCCGCTATTGCTATGGTTTTACCTTCCTCTCTGGACCAGTTAAGCTGGGGATTGACTGGTGTCTCCCTGGCAGCAGGATGTCCAGAGCTTGGGGTCCCTGTACCACCCTCTAGCATCTCTCCTGGTGATGGGGAACTTGTGGTCCTCCAGATGTGGTGGGACTCCAGTTCCCATCATCCACAGCCAGTGGCCAGGGATGATGGGACTTGTAGTCCAGCAACATCTGGAAGGCCACAGTTTTCCTCTCTCTGTACTAGAGAATAAAACGACCCTTGAGAAAAAAAGCAATTTTTTTTTAATATGTGGTGGACTTGTAAAAGGGTAAAAGAGTATTGGGAAATGATCCATAATGAATTGGAAAAAAAATGTTTACAAGTACTTTCACCAAAACCCCCAAAGTCCTTTCTGTTGGGGATAATTCAGACTGAAATTCCCAGGTGTCAAAAAAGGTTATTTATGTATGCTGCTACTGCGGCCTGTGTTTTGTTAGCCCAAAAATGGAAAACGAGGTCCCAACTAAAGAAGAGTGGCAACTTAAGTTGACAGAATATGCGCAGATTGCAGACTTAACATATAGAATAAAAGAACAAGAAGAACATACACTGAAAAAGCTGGCAGCGTTAATATAAGTTCAATAGTATAAAAAAGTTATGATGGTTGTAATAATGGAATACTAAATGATATTGTTTCTGTAAAATATGCAGGGATTTATGATATGCAGAATGAACCATGGAAAGAGAAGAAGGGAAGTCATTGATATCTTAAGGACGTATAAATGAGAACAATTAATATAAATTATGTAAAATAAATAAATAAAATGACCCTTGAGAACCTGGCCACCCACGATGAAGTGAAGTACAAATTGAATAGTCCCTAAGTGGGGCAGAAGCAAGCAGGCTGCGTGTTAGTTAGTCTTTCCTCGTTTTGTTTTATAAACCAGACATTTGTATAGAAGTTTGGAAGTGGATGTTACTGTAAAGTCACCATGTTTATAGGCAGAAGTTTGGATAGTAAAACATTGAAACAGCCCTATGTTTCCACAATCTCTCCCTTCACCCTGACCCTGTTGAATTGTTTGTTCTAACTCAAGGGAGTTACAGTGTCTGAAAAACAGCTCTCAAGGCTGAACAGTTCTCTAGGCGCCCAGGCAATCTTAATACCCTTTCACGACTGTGCAGCTTATTTTGTATTTCCATCATCCAAGAGTCATATCCCAAATGATGTCTTTAATTTCTTTATATGAAGGATTTCTTTACTGCCCTGCTTTGAAAGATTACTAGGGCAGTGTTCAAAAGTGTGAACGAAATATTGTGCAGAACTTAAAATAAATACAGACCCCATTTGCACTATACATTTAAAGCAGTATTATTCTACTTTAAACAGCCATGGCTTCCACCACAGAATCATGGGAACTTCTAGCAACTCTCAGCACCTCTAACTAAAGTTCCCAGGCTTCTTTGGGTGGAAAGCTGTGACTGTTTTAAAGCTGTGTAACACTGCTTTAAATGTAATAGCGCAGACAGGGCCACAATTTTAAATCGGCTGACATTTTAAAAAGGCAACACAGACACAAAATGCCAATAAACCAGAGGATAATTTTAAAAACCCCTCAAAAATTATCTACTACAGTGGTACCTCGGGTTAAGTACTAATTCGTTCCGGAGGTCCATTCTTAACCTGAAACTGTTCTTAACCTGAAGCACCACTTTAGCTAATGGGGCCTCCAGCTGCCGCTGCACCGCCGGAGCCCAGTTTCTGTTCTTATCCTGAAGCAAAATTCTTAACCTGAAGCACTATTTCTGGGTTAGAGGAGTGTGTAACCTGAAGCGTATGTAACCCGAGGTACCACTGTATCTAAAATCTGTAGGTGAAGGTCTTCACTTGCTGCAGAAAATCTTGCAAAGCTGATGCCAGATTCACCTCGTTGGGGAGGTGATTTCAGAGTCACGGGGCCACTTTGGAAAAGGCCCTGCCCTTTGTGGAAGCGTTTTTGGAGCTGGCCTTCTCCAGGGGAGTTTAAGGCACAGACAAGCTAGTATGGGAAGAGGTTCTCCTTTAGCCATTTGGTTCCTAAGCTGTTTCGGACTTTAAAGGTAAGCCCTAGCACCTCCAATGGGTTAGCTTTGGAGCAAATAGAGAGTTCATGTAGAACTTTCAAGATACTTATGATATGAACTATTTTGTAAGCTGATTTTTATAGAAAAAAATTAATCTCCAAGGATTGGAAAGTTGGCTGTGATCTGGTGGTGGCTGGGGCAACAGGCGCAAGTTTGCTTTGTGAAGTTCGCCCTTTATTTGGAGCTAAGGAATGGAGTTGGTTTTGTTGTTGTTGATGCAGGTATATGTTCTGTTGCTTTGTCTATCGGAGGCTGGCACAACTTCTGACCCACCAAGATGAATATGGTCTGCCTGCCAGATGTTTGACAGCACTTGCCTCTTCCCACCCAGCCCCTCAGGACTTGGCATGCGGTAAAAACAAGAGGTTTATTAAACACTCAATTATTAAACACGTTTGCATCACTGGTGGACTGTGTTTGGCTTGGTAGATCACACGTTTTGCAGGTCTGGTCTAGAAACTCCTCACCATTTTTTGAAACTTTGCTGGGCTTACATACCGATCCTAAACATGCTTCCTTCGAAGGAAGTCCCAGCGAATGAAGCGTGCCTTTACTTCTTGATAGCATGCTTAGGATTACAGCCACCTTACACCTGTCCTTACAGTTAGTGGCGTTAGCATCATTTGGTTACACTGAGACAGGCATGAAGTTAGAGCTGAAAAGCATTCCTGTCCATCTTGACCAATGTTTTCCTATTGCGCTGAGCCGCTTTGATGACTTGCTGAAATCTGGCTCCTTGAAACTGGGCAGACTTTTCTTATTTGAGGTTGCTCTCAAAGAGCTTCGTTCCCACTTGTGACACAACAGGGCTGAAACATGATTTCCGTCGGCGGTTGGACTTATTCTAGCAATGTGCAGGTGTCATCTGCCTAGATCTTTACCCAGTCTTTGTCAAGGTATTCTGTGAATTTGTTAACTGGGGCAATACATGGCGATACAGTGGTACCTCTGGTTACGTACTTAATTCATTCCGGAGGTCCATTCTTAACCTGAAGCACCACTTTAGCTAATGGGGCCTGCCGTTGCTGCCGCGCGATTTCTGTTCTCATCCTGAAGCAAAGTTCTTAACCTGAGGTATTATTTCTGGGCTAGCAGAGTCTGTAACCTGAAGCGTATGTAACCTGAAGCGTATGTAACCCGAGGTACTGCTGTAGTAATCTCTCCTTATCTCCCTGGTCTTCCTGATGTAGCACTCAAAATGACTCGTAATGTGAAGGGAGGGAAGAAATGAAGATGGAGTTGTCTTTCTAGACAACCCATTGTGTACAACATCAGTTGTTGCCGAGGTGTATCTCCCATCATTTCTGGCCTCTGGCTGTGGCTAAAAGCAGGACCACTAGGTCCCCACCACTTGTGTTACTGGCCACCCTGCTCCTTTTGGAAGAGACTTGCAAGGGAAAAGCACATGTTCTTGGAAATCTCTAGGCGTGACTTGTAGGTTGTGCTGCTAGAGGATTCATTTGAATGAAAAGCAGCATAGAAACCCAGTGGTACCTCAGTTTTTGAACGTCTCCATTGACAAACATTTCAGTTTTTGAACACTGTAAACCTGGAAGTAAATGCTTCGGTTTTCAAATGCGCCTCGGAAGTCGAACATGCCATACGGCTTTAGCTGAGTACGAGATCCTGAGGCCTAGCTGTCGGCTATTGAGTTTTCAGTTTTTGAACGTTTCAGAACTCAAACAGTCTTCCGGATGGATTACGTTCGAAAACCGAGGTACCACTTCCTAACATAATAAATAAATCCAAACCAGACCTTTGGCCTGCTAGGCCTCCCTGTTTGGCCTGCAAGGTTGTTTCAGCCAAGGCACAGACACCTAACATATCTGTGGAGGACAGGCATGATGTCAGGTGTGGAACAGGTAAAGGTGGGGCTTGGACAAAAGAAACTTTGCAGGAAACCAGAGGCCTTCCTCCTGGGCATAGTGGACCAATCGGTGTTAAACAAGGATAGAACTTTTTTTATGTATGCTACAGCAGCAGCAAGAATTCTCATCGCAAAGCATTGGAAGACACAAGATCTACCCACCTTGGAAGATTGGCAGATGCAACTAATGGACTATATGGAGATGGCGGAAATGACTGGCAGAATCCGAGACCAGGGAGAGGAGACGGTGGAGGAAGATTGGAAGAAATTTAAAATTTATCTACAGAAATACTGTAAAATTTATGAATGTTAAGGACATTGAAATGAATCGCAGGGGCTTTAGCAACAAAGTAAAATGCAAGACTGGACTAACAACAGATAAATTAATAGGATATGAATTTGCTGAATTAATTTTTAAAAAGGGAGACGTGAGGAAGTCGGGAAAATAAGCTAATTGAAAATGAGAAATTAAGAAAGAGGGAATTTTTGTTTTTTGTTACTATATGTGTTTTTATCTTTTTTCTTGATGTGTTTAATGTTTGTATTTTTTGTATTGTATTGTTTTTTGTGATTTTGTATTTCTTTTTGTCTATGTATGTTTGTCTATTGTGAAAACTTAATAAAATATCTATAAAAAAACAAAAACAAAAGAAACTTTGCAGAATTGCCGGTGCTAGTTGGGAACTGCTTCAGGCAAAGTTTCAGTAAGTGTTTGGGAAGCCTTGCATACTCTTTTTTGACCGGGCGGTTTGATTTCAAACCATATGGGCAAGCCAGGGCACCTGATGTCTTTGTGGCATCAGGTGATTGACAGGTGGGTGACCCTGCCCACCTGTCAAGCTTGAACCGCTGGGGTGCTTGGAGATAAGGATCTGACCTGTCCGCCAGATCCAGATTCCCCACCACTGATTTTTAGCGTCACATATAAAATTCTGCTCTTTGGTGTATTTTCAAGCTGCACAGAGCAATCCTTTGCATGGTTACTCTGAAATAGTACTTTGTTATCCAATGCTGTAGACTGGCTACCTAAAAACCTCCATAGCTAAGGTTTAACTAAGCAATGACCTTGTCTTAAACATCTCTCATTTGAAAAGAAAAAAAGAATATTTTTTCCACTCCCCTCTCCCCTTTGGGGCCCTCACATCTCTCTCTCCAGGTGAATGAGGCTGCAGGAAACCTTCCTTTAGTGTAAATATCAACCTGCTTTGTTTCCTTTCGTGTTTTGTGATAAGCACACACAGCTCTGTACAAAGAGCGCCACGTGCCCAACCAGCAGATGTTTGACTCTGGCTTGGGGAAGCCCCATAAGTTTGTGTTTAGCAGGAGGAGCCAGGCTGGAAAAAGCCTGGGGGAGCATTTCTGTTTAAGAGCGGACTCTCTGCCCTGCCTATTTCCTTATTTATTTATTTATTTATTTATTTATTTATTTATTTATATAATATTTTATTAGGTTTTATCAATATAAAAGTTTAAAAGAATACATAAAACAAAAAAGATACAAAATTACAAAATACAAAAATACAAACATTAAACACAAAAATAGAAAGGAAAAAACACATATACAAAATAGAAAAAAACAAAAAATCCCTCTTTCTTAATTTCTCATCTTTAGTTAACATATTTTCCTGACTTCCTCGCGCCTCCCTTTTTTGTATCCCTTTTAAAAATTGGTTCAGCAAATTCATATCCTGTTAGTTTATCTATTTATTAATCCCATCTTACATTTTACCTTGTTGCTAAAACCCCTTCAATTCATTTCAATGTCAACAGCATTCAAAAATTTTACAATATTTCTGCAAATAAATTTTAAATTTCCTCCAATCTTCTTCCACCAACTCTTCTCCCTGGTCTCGGATTCTGCCAGTCATTTCTGCCATCTCCATATAGTCTATTAGTTGCATCTGCCATTCTTCCAAGGTGGGTAGATCTTGTGTCTTCCAATGCTTTGCGATGAGAATTCTTGCTGCTGCTGTAGCATACATAAAAAAAGTTCTATCCTTCTTTAACACCGATTGGCCAACTATGCCCAGGAGAAAGGCCTCTGGTTTCTTCGGGAAAGTATATTTAAATACCTTTTTCAATTCATTATATATCATTTCCCAGAAAGCCTTAATCCTTGGGCACGTCCACCAAAGGTGAAAGAATGTACCTTCAATTTCTTTACATTTCCAACATTTGTTATCGGGCAAGTGATAGATTTTTGCAAGCTTGACTGGAGTCATGTACCACCTGTACATCATTTTCATGATATTCTCTCTTAGGGCATTACATGCCGTAAATTTAATCCCGGTGTCCTATTTCCCTTTTTAAAAAATGGTACGTGCATATAATGTGGCCAGTCTTGAGGAGGGGAAATAATTTCTGCCATTGAGAAAATTACATCTTTCTTGAAGGGCTTGGCTACATTGGGGAGCAAGGGCTTAAAAATCTCATTTTTCTCAGCCTTGAATAGGAGAAAGCATTTGAGCACCGCTAATTAATGAACGACAAAGGACTTCCGTGGTGGTTAAGTCCTTTGCAAAGCAATTGAAAGTCCAAAGGGCGCTGAGGCAGAGGGGCTTTAGTCGACAAAGAGTTTCACAGAACCGAAAAAACCATTTTTGCAGCGTGAACATTAACGCTCCCCCTTCACCCCTAGCTTGTTTTGCCCTCAGGGCTGATGCGGGTTGGGAGAACAAGAGCAAAGTTGCCTAGAAATACCATCCTTAAGAAACCTGCTTGTGACATCAAAGCTCTGCCTTTTTTGCCTTTTGTTTGCATCATGTGTTAGGCAGTGTAGACACCATACCATTAAAGTGTTGCCTCCCAACCCGAGACTGGGAAATATAACTTACCCTGCACGCTTATCAAACTACAGTTCCCACAATTCTGGGGGTTTTTTTTGGGTTGGGATGTGTTTTGAAGGTATGGAGCTGTGTTCAAAATTAGCCAGGCACCAGGTGCATTTGGCACCTGGCTTTTGACCACTTTTGCAACCAAGTGAAGGGTCATGCTAGAAACGCAATAATAATAATAATAATAATATAATTTTTATTTATACCCCGCCCATCTGCCTGGGTTTCCCCAGCCACTCTGGGTATGTAAGCTGGATGTCAAATGGCTCCTTAAAACCAAGGTTACAGTCGCCAAAACAGAATGCCATTTTGGAACAAGATGGCTCTAAAGTCATGTAGTCAAACCTTGGTCCCCAAATGCCTCCATTTTGAAACATTTTGGCTCTTGAACGTCAAAAACCTGGAATTAAATGCTCCGGTTTTCGAACGTTTTTCAGAAGCTGAACATCCGACGCGGAGTGCAGGAAGCTCCTGCAACCAATTGGAAGCCGCGCCTCGGTTGTTGAACATTTTGGAAGCTGAACGGGCTTCCAGAATGGATTGCGTTTGACAACCGAGGTTTGACTGTATTTTTCAAATGATGGGCCGACTGTGATTGATTCTCTGTTAAACATCTGGGTAGTTCAGATGAGCACCTTGAACAAGTTGAAGAACTTTGAGAGCTTAAAGAAGAAAAGTCCAGAATATTTGATCCAGAATATTTGGAGCAATAATTGGCCCTGAGACTTTGAAAAGCTGGTGTCTCTGGATCACGTTTGTCAGCTTTGTTGAATTAATTAAGCTAAATGGTTTTAATTGGATTTTGAATAAATGTGCAGTTAATTGTCACTGTTTTGAATTTTATTGTGCTATTATCTTCCTTTGTCGGTCGTCCAAGCCGCTGTTCTGAATCATGCTTTTTTATAGGGTTGGGGTGACTTCATGGAACCAAATGTACAGAAGCCCCAAAAGGTTTGGGAGCCACTGATCCTTCCATATAATGCTCTGTATACTGAATTCCTGCCCTAAAACACTGGCTCAGGATTTCAGTGTTTGATCTAGGGAAGGGTTTGTACCAACACCTGACTAATGAGGAATTTGTCAGCAAATGGCAGAAAACCATGGCTAAAAAAGCCACCTCTATTGGTCTCTCACCCCCCCCCAACTGTATTACCTGGGTTATGAAGGGGCCCTAAAGACGTTGAAGCAAAGATTACGGGATAATGCACACAGTGACTTGCGATCTCGATCACACGCAGTCTGTAGTCTGCTGGCAGTAGGAGTACAATATGGGCATGTCTTTAAGTTAATATCTTACATTAAAAACCTGACAGTACCAAACTATCAAAGGCTTTTCACCAAAGCCAGACTAAACGTCTTTCCTTCTGCAGTGTTGGATGGCAGGTTGAGAGGAGTTCCCTACCAGGACAGACTTTGCTCTTGTGCTCAAGACATCGATTCCATAAAACATATTTTGTTGCACTGTGCAAAATATGAGCAAGCCATGGCTGAACTGATACTACCCTTGCTGGTACCTTTCCCGGGAAAATCAGAGGCTCACTATGTCAGGTTCCTATTGGAAGACCGGACAAATACTAGAACATTAGCAGTGGCAAAGTTCTTATCGGTGGTTGCAAGAACCAATGAACCCTATATTCTGAACAAAATGCTTGTTTAACCTGTAGGTAGGCTGTATGAATTGTGTATTGCTTTGTAGCAATTTGTTGGGTCTCTGGACCATAATAAAGATTGTTGTTGTTGCTTTTATAATTATGTAAGCCTTAGTCCTTTAACAGAGGTGTGTGGGTGTCAGAGAATGAGGGAAATTGACGTGTAAAGCAATCTTTTATCGTTTAAACAGGTGGCTGAATCCTTTATTTGTTACCGGTCATAAAAGGAAACTAGAAGAGGATGATATGTTTCAGGTACTCACCGAAGATTCCTCTAAGGTGCTTGGGGAGGGATTGCAGTGGTAAGTAGATAACAGAATATCAGTGATTGCATTTGGATTTTTTTTATTCTTCCACAGCATGCATCAATCTGTCTCTTCCCCAGGTCAAGGATTTTTGAAATATATGAGAGGAAAAACCCTGTAGTACCAGCTTTCTGCTCTATCTCTGCTTGGTGTGCTTGTATATTGGAGTTCTTGTGAGGCAAGACAGGTTTTTCAATGGCTCAAGTATCAGAATTGCCTTGGATTGCATTTAAACTGATTTCCGGCTTTCTCTGTGTTGCGGAAAGTACCGTAACCATTTTGATAGATCTCTCAATAACTTTGTAAGTGCGGGCTTATTCTGACCCGTGCCTGTTTATAGGGTCAACTTGTCCTTGCAGGAAAAGCAAACAACTGACGCTTGACTGCTCTCATAAGCTCAGGAGAAGGCCTCTCTCTTTTCCAGCAAATTATCACAGTTCATCTTATGTTTCTGTACAGTTGATACATGAAAGCGTTCTTTTTTTAGGACTGATACTTGTCTTTTCCTTTCTTTCATTTTCTTTCTCTCTCTCTGCCCCCCATCCCCTTCAGCATCCTTCACTCATGTTTTATTTTATAGGTACTGGGACAGAGAAGTGCAAAAGGCAAAAAAGGAAGCGAGGATGCCACATTTAACAAAGGCGATTATACTTTGCTACTGGAAATCTTATCTACTTCTGGGATTTTTCACGCTGATTGAGGTAATGCAATGAAAGAGATGCGCTGTAAGATCATAGAAATCATAGAATCATGTAGAGTTGGAAGGGACTATGAAGATTATTTAGTGCAAGCGCTTGCAATGCAGGAATAACAGGGATCAAACCTGTGACCTGGGCATGATCAGTACCACGCTCTGACCAGCTGAGCTGTTTTGCAAGGCAGAATTTGGTGTGGTGGTCCTGCTCTCTTCCTTTCCCTTTCCCTCAAGCCTCCGCGTGCTGAAATCCCATCTCCCCTTTCCAAGCGTTGATACCCTTGCAGCTTTAAATGCTGAAGACAACAAATGGGCTAGAGACACTAGCCGCAAGCAGTACTCCTCTGTGTATTTTTGGTTTAGCGGCACTAATTAAAGCTGTTTTTCTGCCTTCAGGCAAAGCTGCAGGCTCAACTGCCTTCAGTTTGGCTCCTCAGTTTGATTGCTTTTTCTCTAGGAAGTGCCACATTTACACAATACCTTTAAAGAGCTATGATCCCACTTTAAACCTTCGTGGCTTCAAGTAGTTTGTCAAGGATGCTGAGAGTTGTTAGGAGACCCCATTTCCCTTCCAGAGCAGAGTGGTTTTAGGAACCAGTCCTTCTTCTTAGGAAACTCTGGGATTTGTAGCTGTGTGAGGGGAATAGGGGGTCCCCTAACAATTCTCAGGGACGCGGGTGGCGCTGTGGGTTAAACCACAGAGCCTAGGACGTGCCGATCAGAAGGTCGGCAGTTCAAATCCCCGTGACGGGGTGAGCTCCCGTTGCTCGGTCCCTGCTCCTGCCAACCTAGCAGTTTGAAAGCACGTCGAAGTGCAAGTAGATAAATAGGTACCGCTCCGGTGGGAAGGTAAACGGCGTTTCCGTGCGCTGCTCTGGTTCGCCAGAAGCGGCTTAATCATGCTGGCCACATGAACCGGAAGCTGTACGCTGGCTCCCTCGGCCAATAAAGCGAGATGAGCGCCGCAACCCCAGGGTCAGCCACGACTGGACCTAATAGTCAGGGGTCCCTTTATCTTTACTTTTAACAATTCTCTGCACCTGTAATAAGCCACCATTCCCAGAATTATTTTTGGGGCAGCCATAGTTGTTTAAAGTGGTATCATAGTGCTTTCAACCTATAGTGTGAATGTGCCCGGTGACTTCAAATGCAGCAGTCATAGTGCTGAGAGTATGCCAATGTTGTCCCACATTTAGCCACAGTAGCCAGGTAGGTCCTATATTCCCTTTATAGCCTGTAGTCTCCAAGAGGCAACTGATTGTGACATTTTTGGTAGGGTGTGGACAGATGAGGGCTCCTAGACAGATTATTTTCAGAGAGCTAGTGTAGCACCACAGCAAACAGATTGTGCTATGAACCTGAAAGTTCCAGGTTCAAATCCTGGCATTGCTTTGAATTTTCCAGGTAAGCATATTTCCACCGCAGTCTGACTCTTGCTCTTCAACTACACCATTGTGTCTAAGCACGTAGCAAAGCTTAGATGCAACTGACCAGCGTAGGAAGGGAAAAAAATAGTCTCCATGATGTGCAGGAACATGTTCTATTATCTACGAAACAGTGGACTAAGATGGTTTGATGTTTGCTGGTTAAGATGATTCTGCTTTTGAGGCAAGTTAAAATGAGACGCTACTCTCTTCTAGAGGAAGATTTCGCTATTATGATTCTGCTGTGTTTATTAAAAGCCTCTCCCTCCACCCCCGCTTTTTCTCCCCACTCTTTAGGAAACGCTCAAATTAATCCAGCCTATATTTCTGGGAATGATTATTGCTTATTTTGAAAATAGTGGCTCGGATGTTGCCTTGAAATATGCCTATGCCTCCGCAGCTGCCTTGTCCGTGTGTACGCTGGTTTTGGCCATCTCTCACCACTTGTATTTTTATCACGTACAACGTGCCGGCATGAAGCTTAGAGTGGCCATGTGCCACATGATTTATCGCAAGGTGGGTAATATATTTCCTTTATCTCAATAAACAGGGCGCTTAAATATGTGGGGTCTTGCCTGACTTTGCATATGCTGAAGCAACTCCCTTTTAAAACATATGCTTGAAGTTGATAGCATTAGGAACGGGGGGGGGGGGATCCATGGATAATATTTGGATTGTGATTAGGTTTTGTTTTATTTGACTTATTCTGCACTGGATCTTTGTTCAGAGATGAGGCTCTGAGGGCTGACTTTTTGAAGCAAAACACTACAAGCTGGAGAGGCCTTGGCAGCCATTATACACACTCCTCGACTTTTACAGGAACATACCAAAAGAGGCTAAGAAGAAAGATTTAACTGTCAAGGTCCAGGAATGTGGGCTGATACTGGGAGGATGAAATACAAACCCGGGGTAGTAGTAAATCAGTTTCCAGCGGCTTCTTGTTTGTGACATGGTGGGCCTAAATTTTGTTTTCATTCTTGCCCTTGAACTCAGGAACTTGAACCTTCACTCTCCACCCAAAATGTCTCTGACAAAAAAATTCCTCCTGTATTTGCAATATAAGACATGGGTAGGGCTGGGCGATATATCGTCCAAAACCGGTTTGAAGTCCATATTGTGACATCGGTTTCATAATTTTTGACCTGGCAATATATCATGAATCATGATGTGTGTTTTTGTGCTATGCAAAAATCAGAATGGGGGGAAATCAGCGAAGCCAGCCAATTCCTCTACATACATAATTCCATCCTTATTTATGATATATCAATATATTGCAATGTTTATATGGTGGTATGTTGGTCTTGAAAACCAACTATTGCCCAGCCCACATGGGTGGAATACATTTTCTTTTCCCTGTTAGTGGCTGCATTCCCTTGGGGTTGCTCTGTTGGGGTCAAATGTTGATGGTTAAATCAGCAGTGGCCAGGACCAGAAGGGGATGGGGCCATTCTTTTTCTCTTTCTTGCCCCACCTAGCAAGTTGCTGACAGACGGACTGATCGCTGTTGTCTGAACTGATCTCTTGCAGATCTTATAAGGTTGTCCCAAGGGAAAGAGATATTGCTAAAGATCTAGGACTGAATTAAAATAGCATGCTTTTTTTGGGCAAAGAGATTGGAAAATTGGGATGGAACACACTTATGAATGAAAACATGGGAAATTGGCATGGATTGGAACTGGACCCACCCATTTTCTAGTAGTTTTGCTAACTGGTCTTGAAGGGGGCCAGACTTTGGTCCTTTTTATGAGCCCTGAAGCAGGGTAAAATCCAGCTGTTTACCTAGGCATTGCTGTGATCTATGGTGGGAGATGCTCTCCCCATGGAACTAGTTCATCATTATTCATGTAAGGTGCAGCTAGCTAGCAACTTAGGCCTCTCTCTCTCTCTCTCTCTCTCTCTGTGTGTGTGTGTGTGTGTGTGCGTGCGTGTCTGTCTGTGTCTGTGCTGGGTTGGAACCATAGTGCATGCATATATACCGTAGTTTTCGCTCCATAACACGCGTTTTTTCCTCCTAGAAAGTAAGGGGAAATGTCTGTGCGTGTTACGGAGCGAATGCTTCCCCCCTCCGTGGTTTCCAGCGGGAGAAGAGCCGCTGAATGGGGAGGAGAGAGGGACAGAGTGCCTGCTTCTTTAAAGGAGCAAAGCGGGAGGGGAGAGGAGCCGCTTACACGAGTGTAAGCAGCTCCTGTACGGTTGGCTCCTTTAAAGCAAGCACGCTCTCTGTATCTCTCTCGTCCCCACTCAGCTGCTCTTCTCCCGCTTTGCTAGAAATAGCAGGAAAGATTTTCAGCTCGCTAAGGGGGGGGGGAGAGGAGGGGTGGGAGAGGAGCCGCTTACACGAGTTTAAGCGGCTCCTGTCCGGTTGGCTCCTTTAAAGCAAAAAGCAAGCAGGCTCTCTGTATCTCTCTCCTCCCGCTTTGCTTTTCAGCTCGCAAAGGGGGGGGGGGGAGGGAGAGAAGCAGAGCCTGCTCCATGCATGCTCCTTGTCCCTTGAGTGCTTTTCCTTCCCTCCCCACTTAAAACGTGGTTACAAAGCACAGATCCACATAGATCCTCAGGATTTTTGCACTGGGCCACCCCAAATTCACATCAGATCACATAGCATGTCCATGGCTACAGTTTGCACCCAAAAAAATCACACACCCACTGTTGCCTGGGGCTGCAATGATGCAAAAACGTGGTTACAAAGCATGGACCCACATGGATCCTCAGGATTTTTGCATTGGGCTACCCCAAACTCACCGTCAGATCACATGTGGCCACAGCATGAACCACAAAAATCATACATCCACTGTTTCGTTTAGAATATTTTTTTTCTTGTTTTCCTCCTCTAAAAACTACATGCGTGTTATGGTCGGGTGCGTGTTATCGAGCGAAAAATACGGTATGTGTGTGTGTGTGTGTGTGTGTGTGTGAGAGAGAGAGAGAGAGAGATGTGTCTCTAGTTGTCTTGGTAAAGCTGCATTTGTTTTTAGTGCATTTGCTGATACCTGGGAAATCATCCCTTAGGAGTTAGCTTGTAATGGAGTAAGCACATGGCTTTCTTGTACATAAACATATCTCTGAGGTATTAATTTGCCGTTCCGGATGAGATAACTCAAGTCTGTTATGGGATTTAATAAAACAATAAAATAGCCTTTACATCGAACGCTACTTGTGGAGAGTAAAAACCAGTTTGGTGGGGAAAAGACAAATGGGCTTGTGTTGTGCCCTTATCGCTTTATTTTTAGTAATGCAATTAGTTTTTTTCTGTTTGATCTTCCCACATTGCAGAAGTCCTGGAACACACTAAGCATAGGTCTTTGTCAAACTGTGTATGGGGGGGAGGTGTTTGTGGAGAGGAAAGTGGTTGCAATTTTCTCCACTTCCACCGGCACACTGTGTGCTCACCATTAAACCATGGTTAATCTTGACCATGGTTTAAAGTGACATGTGAGAGGCATTGTTATGTGTCGTTTGAGGTTGGAATTGGTTTTAGTTTTGAAAAACAACCTTTGGATAATGATGAGATCAGGGTAGTTTACGGTGCGTCATTTGTAAGATATAGCTTTGTCCTTGTGAGTCACGTTGCCTCACTTTCAGATTGTTTGGAAAAAGTAATGTTGACAGGATGTGTTGGAGGAACGATGCTGATTTATAAAGCGCATCACTGTTTGGTGGTGTTTTGATTAGAAACCTCAAAAGACCAGGATCTGGACACAGTGAATTGTGTACACAGATTGGCTTCCATAGTTGGCCTGGAAGTCAAGGACTATTGAGTACAAGGTGTTCCTCAGTAGAAGATCCCGACAATGTGCTACAGCATAGATATGCACAATAAGAAGCTCTGTACTTAAAATGTTGCCAGTATTGTCATGTGAGAGGTGCAGGAAGAGAAGCTGGCTTCATTCCCAGTCCTTTACTTTCTTTAAAACAAATCCCACATAAATCCTTTCATAACAGTAGAAACCTTCAACAGTTACGTTCTTCTAATGCAGGAACTTATCACCCATGTATGTATTGAAGATACACCTGTTTACACAGGCATTCTCTTAATCTTTCGACCTGTGTCTCAAGTTTTAATGGGATTGTTTTGTGGCTTATTTAAATTATGGATGTTTATAATACCTGTGCAATTGGTCTTTAAACCCGTAAACCACTTAGGAGCCTCTTTTGGCGGTTTATAAGGACAAAAGAGCTTGCTTGATAAGCCAGAGCCTCATCTAGTTCAGTATTCTCGGGGTTACCAACCAGATATCTGTGGGGAGCCTGCAAACAGAACCAAGTCTGGAAAATATTGTGAACAAAATATCCTACAATGCAACTAGAGAAATTAGACTTCTCTCTCTCTTTCTCTCTAGGCACTTCGTCTGAGCAATGCAGCCATGACAAAGACTACAACGGGCCAGATTGTAAATCTTCTATCAAATGATGTGAATAAATTTGATCAGGTAAGGCCCAGTATTGATAGCGTGGAATTCAGATAGTGGTTTGCTTCGGGGGAAACAAGCCACAATCAGGTTTATTTCTTCCATACTCTAGGAGGGATTAGTGAATCGGGAGTCATTGGCATGTTCACAGTAAACCACCCATCACAATTTAACCTGAAGCACCCAGTGCCATGACAGTATTGAGCACCCAACTGTAGGGGTGCTTTTAGCACCTTGTTCTTTTATATGGTGAACTCTCTTCGGAAGAATGGCTCACAGGGAGGGCTTGTCCACACTTCTGTTTGCGCCATGCCTAGAAAGTATGGGTCCATATTTAAATATGCTCTCTGTTCCTGTTTTTGAAAATGATGATGATGATGACGATAATAATAATAATAATAATAATAATAATAATAATAATAATAATAGAAAGCATGGGTCCAAAAGGTTTCCTCCTTGTCCTATTCGTTACCCATGGTGCTGAATCAGAGCAAACATCAATCTGGAGGAAGCACTCTTTTCCCCCCTTTCAGTTATTATTATTATTTATTCTTTATTGAATTTATATACCGCCTGGGGGGGGTCTCAAGGCGGTTCACAGAATAAAATCAAGATATAAAACCACAAAATACATAATAAATTTAAATTTATAATGAATTTGAAAGACATAGATGTGTTCCTGTCACACTGACTTCCTTTTAAATTGTTTGGGGAAAGTAATGTTTTTCTCTTCTGATTTAAAATTCTATATAAAAAAATTCAAAGATGGAAAGATTCTTTGCGGTGGATTTTGTTTTGTAACATTCTGTAATGGAAATTTTATCTGTAAATTGTCAAGGCTAGTACAATAAAGCTGTTGTTGAAGATGATTGAAATAATTGTTTGCCTGCAGGCTCGTTTGCATACAGACACACAAACTGCTGCCGCCAGAATTTCTTCCATGTAGTCATCTTTGGTTCAGAGGTACCTGCAAATATCCGCATGCGAACTAGAAGTGGCTTTGTTTTCTTTCAGCCCCATCTACATGTTTATTTCTCGTTTGTTTAGAAATTTTTCCATGAGTCACACAGGCAGTGCTTTTTTTCTCAAGAAAATGTTTAGGGGAACTCTCATTTTGACTCAAGAATACAGTGGTGCCCCGCAAGACGAATGCCTTGCAAGACGAAAAACCCGCTAGATGAAAGGGTTTTCCGTTTTTCGATGCGCTTCGCAAGACGAATTTCCCTATGGGCTTGCTTCGCAAGACGAAAACGTCTTTCGAGTCTTGCGATTTTTTTCGCTCCCCCCTTTTTCTAAGCCGCTAAGCCGCTAATAACCTTTTAGCCACTAAGCCGCTAAGCCTTTAATAGCCGCTAAACCGCTAATCCGCTAATAGGGTTGCTTCGCAAGACGAAAAACCGCTAGACGAAGAGACTCGCGGAACGGATTATTTTCGTCTTGCGAGGCACCACTGTATCACCATTTTATAGTTCAAATCGGGGAAAATAAATGCAGTAAATGGACAAAAGTACAAAGTTTCACAAAATGTTTAGGGGTATGCGTACCCCTGCGCCCCCCCAGAAAAAAATCACTGGTCACAGGCATCTCTGAACCCAGGTATGATTATGTAAGGGAATTTGCCATTGCTGCTAAAATATATGAAATACACCTGCGACTTATCACACTCTCGGTTCTAATGTTTGCTTTCAGTAAATTTGTGTGTTTCTGTTTCTGCAGGTGACTATTTTTTTGCACTTCTTATGGGCCGGACCCCTTCAAGCGATAGCAGTAACGGCGCTTCTTTGGCTTGAAATTGGCCCCTCCTGTCTTGCGGGAATGGCTGTTTTAATTATTCTCCTTCCTCTGCAAAGCTGCATTGGGAGGCTGTTCTCATCGCTGAGGTAAAAGCGTTTGGCGTCTCGTGATTTTTGTTTCAGAATGTTTAAAAGATCCCTAGAAAGAAACCTGCCAACTTCATTTTTGTTTTGTTTTGTTTTGTATTTTGTTACGTGCACATTTTTACATAAAGTATTGAAAAAAAAGGAGTGTGTTCATTCAGTGGAAAGAACAGAAAGCACCAGAAGTCCTTGCTTGTATGATACAGGTTTTTGTTTTAATCTTTATGACATCTTGTTTTTGGACTATTTGCTCGTGCAATCAAGAGTCAGGAACCTATTGCATTAGGGAGGATTGCAATTTTTAACTTTTAAATTCAGAAAATGAGGGGTGCGAAAAGGTTATAACATGACTTGGGAATTCAAAAGATAGTTTGGTTAAATTAATATAATTTAGTTTTACTCGGTAAGTAAACTGTTTGTAAAATTGCACAGAAATCAGTGATTGCCCAAGTATCTGCAGTTATATTCTACATTATTTGTTTGTTTGTTTATTTATTTATTTAGCATTACCCAGCATTTTCAGAAGGTAAACTAAACATTCTTTGGTTTTTTCCAAGAGCAGCGTATATGCTTTTAAAATCAAACATAGCTTTACCAAACTTAATACTGTCCGATCACAAAAATAATAGCGGGTTTGAATTCCCTCACACCCAAAAGCACGTTTTTAAGACCGCTCATGGAAGAAATTTGCAAACTTAAGCTTTCACCGCCTAAAATGACATGCTCTGCCATTGCATGTTCTTTTGGTTGACGTGTCTGCTTTAAAAGGCAGAAAAGAAAAAATGTGGTAAATTCTCAGTTACTGCATTAGTTGAGGTTTTGAAAAGACAAATTGCCTATTATTATTGTTGTTGTTGTTGTTGTTGTGTTGTTGTTGTTGTTGTTGTTGTTGTTGTTGTTATTATTATTATTATTATTATTATTATTATTATTATTATTTATTATATATACCCCACTCACCTGGCTGGGTTTCCCCAGCCACTCTGGGCGGCTCCCAATAGAATATTATTATTAATACCGTAATTATTAATAGTAATAGTAATAATAATAAAGTGATAAAACATCAAACATTAAAAACTTCCCTAAACAGGGCTGCCTTCAGATGTCTTCTAAAAGTCAGGTACAGTAGTACCTCGGGTTTCAGATGCTTCAGGTTACAGACGCTTCAGGTTACAGACTCTGCTAACCCAGAAATAGTACCTCGGGTTAAGAACTTTGCTTCAGGATGAGAACAGAAATTGCGCGCCGGTGGTGTGGCAGCAGCGGGAGGCCCCATTAGCTAAAGTGGTACCTCAGGTTAAGAACAGTTTCAGGTTAAGAATGGACCTCCAGAACGAATTAAGTTCTTAACCCAAGGTATCACTGTAGTTGTTTATTTCCTTGACATCTGATGGGAGGGTGTTCCACAGGGCAGGTGCCACTACCAAGAAGGCCCTCTGCCTGGTTCCCTGTCACCTCACTTCTCGCTGTAAGGGAACCGCCAAAAGGTCCTTAGCGTTGGACCTCGGTACCCAGGCTGAACAATGGCTGGAGACGTTCCTTCAATTCAACAAAACGAGTGACTTTCCACTCACCCAACAGCAACATTTATAGCCCAAATTGCATACAATTGTGTTTTAAGGATTGGGCAGTATCTATTTAGATTCTCAATTTTATCCTTCCAACAATTCCACGAGGTAGGCATGGAACTTCGCCATGGTAACTTCAGTGAACGTTATGACTGAGTGAGGGATTTTTCTTGGGTCCAGCATTTTTTCAGCCAAATGTCAGTCTACCAAAAAAAAAAAAAGTTTTGTTGTTTTTTGCCGGGCTTCTTAAAACCCTGTGAGGTTTCCTTGTTGCAGAGGGAATTCTAGAGTTGTGTAATATTAAGCTTTTAGGTATATAAAGGTTATTCTAGATTGCAGAAAGGAGCAGGGCTGACTCATAATGGTTTTGAGGAAATAAATTTGGGCCCTGCCCTCATGGTGTCCCTGAGGGTATCTTTTACTTCCTTCTACAAATGCAACCAGCATATTCATGCCAATAGGGGAAAGTGAAGTTCTGTACTTTGAGAGGAAATGTCAGAAGGGGAGAGGACTATGGAGGCAAGGACCAGGAAAATATTTGAGAAGAAAGAATGGTAGCTCCTGGTGGACCTACTTGTCCACCTTCTTGTCTTTGCGTCTCGGGCAAGATTCCCTCAGTGTGGATCCACAACCCACGGCTTGCCACCAACTTCCCCATGGGGAATTTTCCAGAAGAACGAGGATGGCAGACAGCGATAACGCCAGGTACCTGACCCGGTTTTTGCTGCCTTGTCTTGCCTCTTCTCAAAGCCATCTGCCACCAACTCCACTGTGGGGAGGTTCTTGAAGAATTAATGTTTTTTATTTTTATTTTTTCAGTATGCCACCCTATACCCGCAGTTCTCAGGGTGGTTCACAGGATAAAATCACAATATAAAATCACTGATAATACACAATCAAAACAAAAACAATTCGATTCAAAAACCCTCATGAAAATTCCTCAGCCTTTCAGTATGAATTTCTCCTGATACGCAGCTTTTTATATTCAGCTTTGAATAATGTATACATTTTTCTGCGAGCAATTTCCTCTAATCAAATGGATTTTTAATGTTATTTCACTAATATGTTCATCTTTATGCACGCTGCCTCCTAATATATGCATTTTTGTAAACGTCTTTGGGTTGGAGGACTGCATCACACAATTCAGTTTTTTTAAAAATTCCAAGGGCATGGTATTATTTGTGCACTTTGCTGTCAACCTTTAAGCTGCTTCAGAAAGGATGGCAATGGCGCCCGCCTGAGAGGTGCCAGAACTGAGTTCTGACTGGGGAAAAAACCCTGGATAGCCGAAAAAACTTTCCCTCATTCATTCATTCATTAATTCAATGTATATCATTTATATCCCACCTTTCCCTCCATGGAGCTCAAAATGGCTTTTGTGGTTCTCTCCTGTGCTATTTTTCCAGAAAAAGAGGTACCAGAACTTACTATGAACGCCTTTGGTTATCATGGCAGTGGCACACACTTGAGACGTGCCAGAACAAAGTTCCTGCAAGTTCTGGCTAAAAAAAAAGCCCAGGTTCTTTTCCATCCTAATTTAATACCCACAACAACATTGTGATATAGGTTGGTCTGAGTGACTGGCTCAAGGTCACCCATAGGTGTATTGGAACAGCGTCAAAAGCTTAAATGATTCTCTAATCTTAGGTAAATAGTTCACTAAACAGTTATTCATTAGCATTTGTACATTCTTTCCGCTTGGAAATAACCTATGGATGTCTGCAGAATAACCATTAACCATTTTGGGACCCATCTATCTATCTATCTATCTATCTATCTATCTATCTATCTATCTCCTAGAGGATGTTTTTTTAAAAAGACAAAAAAAAGCTACAAATGGTTTGATTGCAACTTTAATAGTTTCCTCTTGAAATTGCAGGAGCAGAACAGCAGCCTTCACAGATACAAGGATCAGGACCATGAATGAAGTCATCAGTGGAATTCGGATAATTAAGATGTATGCTTGGGAAAAGTCATTCGCTGATCTTGTGAACAGCATGAGAAGGTAATGTTGAACGCTTATCCAAAGTGATGGACAGGCAGCCTTGCCACCTTCTGGTTTGCTTAGTGTTTGTTTGTTTTTTAAAAAAAACAGCTATATAGGAGTTTAATGATATGTCTTCTTCCATGTCTCAAGAAAAGATTCCAAGAATTTTTTTTGGAGGACGTAAAACAATTATCTCGATGTGCCTGAATAGCCTGTTTCTTTCTTGCTTATGCAATGGTAACATATATTTCTGTAAGTAGTGGTGATGTAATAATAATTACGGTTGCCATATGCGGTAACTTAAACATATTGCCGTCTTTAAAACCTGAGAGAAGTACAAAGCGGGACCCAGCATATTTTCAATTTGTTATATACCCTGAGAGCTCAAAAATGTGCTCCAAAAGAGCAATCCTATATATTGTATAAGCTATCAGGTATTTTCATAGAATTGTAGGGATCCTGAGGCTCCATTCCCTCTTTTTTTAACCTTTTTTGTTTTTGTTTTAAAAATACAGTG
The DNA here is from genome assembly GCF_965113315.1 of Podarcis vaucheri. Classification (NCBI taxonomy): domain Eukaryota; kingdom Metazoa; phylum Chordata; class Lepidosauria; order Squamata; family Lacertidae; genus Podarcis; species Podarcis vaucheri. The sequence goes on along the minus strand of NC_138762.1, from coordinate 97,923,706 downwards.
GTGCCCCGCAAGACGAATGCCTCACAAGACGGAAAACTTGCTAGACGAAAGAGTTTTCCGTTTTGGAGGTGCTTCACAAAATGAATCTCCTATGGGCTTGCTTCGCAAGATGACAATGTCTTGCGAGTTCCTGCTGGTTCCCCCCCTTTTTTTCTAAGCCGCTAAGCCGCTTATCAGCTGATCCGATCAGCAGATAAGCCGCTAATAGCCCTAATCCATCAATGGGCTTGCTTCGCAAGACGAAAAAACCGCTAGACGAAGAGAATCACAGAACGGATTCTTTTCGTCTTGCGAGGCACCACTGTAGAGAGATATATAAATCCAACCACAGGAAATGACATATTGCTCCTGCTATGATCTTTCTCCTCTCTTGTTTATTACTAAATGCGACTAGAAGAACAAAAGGACTTCTAATGCACTTCTCTCTAGATTGATTTATCGTGGTGTGTGTTTAAAATACGTACGTTTCAGAAGATCTCTTTGTGCAATGAATGTATTGTTATGTGACATGAAAATAAATAATTATTAATCAACTCTGTGTTATTATTACTATTATTATTATTTTCAGGAAGGAGATCTCCAAGGTTCTCAAGAGTTCTTACCTTCGGGGAATGAACCTGGCATCTTTCTTCGTTGCCAGCAAAATCACCGTGTTTATGACCTTCATGACTTACGTGTTGCTGGGCAATCAGATCTCCGCAAGTCGGGTGTTCGTTGCGGTGTCTCTCTATGGTGCCGTGAGACTGACAGTTACTCTCTTCTTCCCGGCGGCTGTTGAGAGAGCATCGGAAGCAATGGTCAGCATCCGACGGATCAAGGTATTGTGTAAGAAACAAAAGCGGATGTTCTCTGGATATGTTTAATTGCAGCATTACAAATCCACAAAACTGCCAGACCGCTTTTTTTTTTCTTTTTTTTTTGCGCAAGTCTCCCTCCTGTATCTATGTTAGTCCTTTGTGGCCTCTTAGAGAGAGCAACTACTTTCAAGTGGAAAGCGTACTGCTGGTGGTCTACAAAAGAAGGTCAAAGACTCTCAAGGCAGATGTAAAAAAATGTAGTATAAACACTGACAACTGGGAAACACTGGCCTGTGAGCACTCCAGTTGGAGAAAAGCCTTTACCAAAGGTGTCATGGGTTTGAAGATGCTCAAACTCAAGACAAAAGGGAGAAACGTGCTAAGAGAAAGGCACACTTGGCTAACCCTCACCACGACCAACTTCTGCCCAGAAACCTGTGTCCCCACTGTGGAAGGACGTGTGGATCCAGAACTGGCCTCCACAGTCACTTAGGGGATCACTGTTAAAACCGTGTTTATGGAAGACAATTTTACTTGGCTACAAGTGGTCGCCAGAGAAGAAGATGTTAGTCCTTTGTGGCCTCTTAGAGAGAGGACGCACACAAACATTTTGTCAGCATTTCTTGCCAATTTACTTGTCAGGATCAGCCTACCAGTCCACCAAATTCGATAGGTCCACGCATCTGCCAATCTCACAACATCGCTATGGCAACAAGCGATTGCGTTGTGTTGCTCGCTGGTCAAGAACCAGCTAGCCGGCTGGCTGTCAGACGCTTGGGAACTACAGCACAAGGGATGCTTTGAGAAGTGCTAGGCGCAGGGCTCACGTAGCACTGCTTTCTCCCCTCCCCATGGTGGCAGGGAGAGAAGAAAAAGAAGTCTGCATTTTCCAAAAGGAGCTTGCTTTGGCTGTGAGTGTCTGTATGTGGCAGCCAAACCAAGCAAGATTTAACCTCTGTTAAATCAGCCATTTAAATTTGACCAAACTGCGGGAGGCAGTGGAAGACAGAGGTACCTGGCTTGCTCTGGTCCATGGGGTCACGAAGAGTCGGACACGACTAATCAACAACAAAATCAGCCATTGAGCAAGGGTTAAATTCTGTTTTCTGGCTGGGGGTACCTGTTCCTTGCTAGGAACAGGCATCCACGAGCAATGTAGAATTGAACCGTGTCCTCCACATCAGCTGACTTCACAAGTAAAGTCATCTGACTTGTGGTTTTACCTCATGGGTGAAGTTAGATGGTTTGTGGATCATAAGTTTCCCATCCATACAGTTGGTGGGCACCACTGGTGGAAGCAACGCTTACCTGGCTATCAGACCTCTGAGTCTCTGCTATGTTCTGCTTCATTTTAAAATTTGCCTTTGAAGCAGCCTTGGGTCAGCTATTGATCTAGTTCTCATTACAGTGGTGCCTCGCAAGACGAAAAGAATCCGTTCCGCGAGTCTCTTCGTCTTGCGGTTTTTTCGTCTTGCGAAGCAAGCCCATTAGCGGATTAGCGCTATTAGCGGCTTAGCGGGCTTAGCGGATCAGCTGATAAGTGGTTTAGTGGCTTAGTGGAGCAGCTGATTAGCGGCTTAGCGGATCAGCAGTTAAGCGGCTTAGCGGATCAGCTGTTAAGCGGCTTAGCGGCTTAGGATCAGTTGATAAGCGGCTTAGCGGCTTGGGGAAAAGTAGGGGGGGGAGGAAAAAACCCCCGTAGGAACTCGCAAGACATTTCCGTCTTGTGAAGCAAGCCCATAGGGAAATTCGTTTTGCGAAGCACCTCCAAAACGGAAAACTCTTTCGTCTAGCGGGTTTTCCGTCTTGCGAGGCATTCGTCTTGCGGGGCACCACTGTATTAATTTTTTTTGTGGGTGGATGCCCCTACTTTGCATGATTTGTAGAATGAAAGTGTAGTTTTCCAGGGTGCATTTAGAATTAAATATTCTAACTTTAAACTTTAATTTCTTAGATAGTGATTTAACTTTTCAGGTGTGTTTGGAGGCTGCTCTTTCTATATGTTCACAAGGAGGTGGTGGGTTATCAGTTTTCCTGACCCGAAGTTGTTTACCAGTTAGCGCCATTTATAGTTTCTGAATGTGGCTATGTAACCTTGTGATTCACAAGGAAATTCTGGGTTATTTTCCCTATGCGGTTCTGCTTCGTGCTCAAAGAAGTCTTTGTGCTTTCCCCCCTGTTGGTGCAGAACTTTTTGATCCTTGATGAGATTTCTGAGGTCAGCCCGCAACTCAAAACTGGCAGTGAAAATACACTCCTTCATGTGCAGGATTTGACCTGTTACTGGGACAAGGTAATATCATTTCCCCCCTCACTTTGAAACAGCAAAATAGGAAGGAGTTAGATTTAATCCCAGAAGTACACTTCTTCTACAGCTGAATGTTGTTGAATTCTCTTTTTATCATTGATTTAAGCTGTAAGTGGTAACAGGGAGCCAATTTGACAAGTTGTTGTAGGTTTTTGGGTGGATACCAAATCCAAACCCTGTTCAGCAGCAAGGCTACTGCCGGCTGAGACACCCTAAGCCTGGCAGAGGGAAAACAAGCCTTTAAAATAGTGGGTTTTTAAAAATTTCACTGCCTTTATTGCCGGCTTAAATGGTTTCCAGATTGCATGATCGAGTTGAACAGACTTAGGCTCCAGCCTGTTTTCACTTCCAGTCCAGTCCTGAGCCTAAACATTGGTCCAGCACATCCACTGTTCGATTGTAACAAGATCTCTGATCCGTTTAAAAGAAATATTAAAGTTATCTATAAGAACAGTTTAAAGGCAAGTAGTTAAAATGTTAAAATCAATTAAATTCAGCAGTAAATAAAAAATATTAAAACACTTGAATGTCTTCTTGCCTGGAAAGGCTTTCCTTAACAAAAATGTTTTAAGCAGGTACTGAAAATAATACAGGAAAGGCACCTCATTTGGTATACAGAGATTTACTTGTGCACTTACTCAATTTTATGAACTCTTGAATCATTCTGTAATCATTCAGTAGGCCCCATTTCACCAAGCATATGTTATCTTGCTATCTCACATTGCGTTCTCTGTATTCTTTCTATTCAATAGCTACGTTCTGAAACACAGTGTTATGTTTGAATCAGATTTTCTGTTGAGTGAAAGTGCAGTACAACGAAGGCGATATCATGGTCACAAAGGATGTGGCGGGATGGTTAGCGTGTTGTGAATGAGTGTGTGTTAATAATGGGCTGATGCTGCCACCTTGTGGGGCTTTATAAATAATATTTCAAAAGGGATCTTCCTCCAAAATTCAAACCTCCCAAAGTTCAAAATGTATCAGTATTAAAGTTTTTAGAACACAGGTATGTGAGCTGAGGCTTGGGTTTTAGTGGAGACTTGGTTTCCATTTTTTTTATTGATTATTGATTGCTTATTTTATTTCTATACCGCTTAATATATTGAAAATATCTCTAAGCGGTGTACAGGAAACTGAAGCAACAACAGCGTAAACAAAATATTACAAAAAGACACAGTTACCTATAAAGATGTTACATTAATACGAAGTTTATATATATACACACAGATGCATGCATATATATATTATATATATATTTGCTTTCGTAGATTTTCACGGGTACAGGAATGCAGGTTTTGGTGTCTTCGGGTGTCTTCCCGTGTAAGAGTCGGGGTGTCTGTGCGACGTTTCGACGAGATCTCACTCGTCATCTTCAGGCTGGTGCTTTCGGCTTCTTGTTACTGGAACAGAGCCGGTACTTGTTACTTGGCTCTGTTCCAGTAACAAGAAGCCGAAAGCACCAGCCTGAAGATGACGAGTGAGATCTCGTCGAAACGTCGCACAGACACCCCGACTCTTACACGGGAAGACACCCGAAGACACCAAAACCTGCATTATATATATATATATATATATATATATATATATATATATATATATATATAATTGAATCTTGAAATCTTATCGAATTGGATAGTATTTTTGTATTTCAAGAAACAAATAGAAGGAAAGATGGCACTGAGCTATGGTCTAGAAAACTTGTGGACAGGTTTCACTCTGAAGCAATGCTGAGAGAATATAGATGTAATTATAAATCGCTTGAAGTTTCCACCCTGATTCTTAACCTATTTACTTTGAAACAAATACTATTACTTTCATTGAACCCTGTTTCCAGATACAGTGGTACCTCAGGTTACATACGCTTCAGGTTACAGACTCCGCTAACCCAGAAATAGTGCTTCAGGTTAAGAACTTTGCTTCAGGATGAGAACAGAAATCGTGCTCCGACGGCGCGACGGCAGCAGGAGGTCCCATTAGCTAAAGTGGTGCTTCAGGTTAAGAACACTTTCAGGTTAAATATGGACCTCCGGAACGAATTAAGTACTTAACCTGAGGTACCACTGTATATTTTATTGGGACTGCAGACTTTTCTGATTCTAATACCTGTCAGAATTTTTTATTAATTGTTCTTTTGTTAATGTATAGGCTCTGGAATTGCCGACACTTCAAAACATTTCAATTACTGTCAGACCGGGAGAATTACTAATTGTGATTGGCCCCGTAGGAGCAGGAAAAGTAAGTCATAACTCAGATTTTTACACTGCTAAGAATTACAGTTAAGTTTTCCACAAACCATCCAGTCTTCTAATTTTGAGGCAGGTGGAAGGTGGTCAAAATAGGTTTTAAAGATGTTGCAAATTGCAAGAGCTATGAAGTCCTAAGGCTTCAATACATTGACGCAGGTATTATTTTTGTCTGTTATTATGGTATGTACTTTTGTGTTTTCATATTGTGAACCACGTGATCTTTGAATGAAGGGCGATTTGGAAATTTAATAAAAAATAAAACATGCATATATCTGTCATAAGTGCTAAAAATGCTTCTCAGTTTGCTTCTAAACAAAGAGTGTGTGCCCAGATTTGGGCATTCACGTCTAGGTTAACTAAGTGGAGATAGACCTCACCTGGGAAGACAGGCAAACTAATGCCAGTGTACTGGAAGACGCAGAGATCACTAGTATCGAAGCAATGATTCTTCAATGTCAACTTCATTGGACTGGTCATGTTGTGCGGATGCCTGATGATCGTCTTCCAAAGCAACTACTCTATTCCGAACGTAAAAATGGAAAGTGTAATGCTGATGATCAACAGAAGAGGTTGAAAGACTCTCTCAAGGCAAATCTAAAAAATAAATAAATAGTATAAACACCGACAACTGGGAAACACTGGCCTGCGAGTACTCCACTTGGAGAACAGCCGTGACCAAAGGAGTCATGGGCTTTGAAGAGGCTTGAATTCAGGAAGAAAGGAAGAAACGTGCTAAGCGGAAGGCACGCTTGGCATACTCTCACCATGATCAACTCCTGCCTAGAAACCTATGTCCCCACTGTGGAAGGACGTGTGGACCCAGAATTGGCCTCCACAGTCACTTACGGGCTCACTGTTAAGACTGTGTTCATGGAAGACAATCTTACTTGGCTATGAGTGATCTCCAAACAGACAATCTTACTTGGCTATGAGTGATCTCCAAACAGGAACAACTAAGTCGAGATAGACATGAGTGTTTTGCCCATGTGCCTGGTCCCCTCCTTCCTGGTAACTGTGGTTAGTAGGATCTGAAGCAATGGTTCGGAAGATGTTTTTTGGGGGGCTATTATGGTTTGTTCTGATCCTAGTAACCACAGTTTCCCAGTTTAGACTTAACAAGAGACTATGGTTACTTAACCTAGGAAGTCTTCACTCGCATTATGCCCAGAGGGGGAGAAAGGAAGCACAGAGCACATGGCTATTTCAGCTTAACAAGTGTGTGGCTGAGGATCACACCAGTGAACTGAAGGATGTAGACCTGAATAAATGAATGAAATACATTACTCGGTATTCCAAACTCTTGCATTGCATGACAGCCCAATCTGTACTGCTGCTGCAGTATAACAAGAGATCTGCACCTCTGCAACTAAAGCAGATTGTTTTGCAGTCATAGAATCCCCAAAAAAGCTTTGCTAGAGCAAAACTGTGCCAAGATTTAGGGTGCCTTTGTGTATCCAGCTCTAACTGTGTCTCTTATACTTTGCAAGGTAAGGTAAAGGGACCTCTGACCATTAGGTCCAGTCGTGACCGACTCTGGGGTTGTGGCGCTCATCTCGCTTTATTGGCTGAGGGAGCCGGTGTACAGCTTCCGGGCCAGCATGACTAAGCTGCTTCTGGCGAACCAGAGCAGCGCACGGAAATGCTGTTTACCTTTCTGCTGCAGTGGTACCTATTTATCTACTTGCACTTTGACCTGCTTTCGAACTGCTGGGTTGGCAGCAGCAGGGACCAAGCAACGGGAGCTCACCCCGTCGTGGGGATTTGAACCGCCGACCTTCTGATCGGCAAGCCCTAGGCTCAGTGGTTTAACCCACAGCGCCACCCGTGTCCCCCGTGGTTAGGGTTAGCCAGGGCTTTTTTTCATCTGGAACTTACTGGAACCCAGTTCCGACACCTCTCAGGTGGGCGCCATTGCCATTATAAGAGGCATTCATAGTGAATTCCAGTAGCCTTTTTGTAGAAAAATAGCACTGGTGTTAGCTATAGTTATGTCTGGTGCTGTTTATTAAGTCTTCACCCTGGTAAAAATAGGTGCAGGAAGATTAGGTGAGGGAGCAATTGTGCTCCTCTCCCAGTTGCTTGACAATAGCTAAAAGCATTATGTTGGCCCATGTAATAAGGGTTGCAGGAGGTGAGTGGATTTGCATGTACACATTTTTTCCTGCACCCAACGAAAACCTTAACTTTAATTATTTTTTCTCCCCAATGCTTTCAGTCTTCACTCTTGAGCGCTGTCCTTGGGGAACTGTCTGCAGCCAAAGGTTTCACAGATGTTCGAGGGAGAATAGCGTATGTTTCTCAGCAGCCGTGGGTGTTTTCTGGCACCGTAAGAAGTAACATCCTCTTCGGAAAAGAATACCACAAAGAAAAATACGAAAAGGTTCTCCGAGTTTGTGCTCTCAAGAAAGTAAGTCCTTGTCATTGAAATCCTACTCAATACTGATCCGGAGCAGAACTCAGACGTATAGTTAGCAGAGTAAAACACATTGCAGGATTCCCAAAAAATAGACCGGAGGCAATTAAATATTTCATCCAGCAGAGCTTTACTGCTTCTGAAGGCAAATGAGCGTAATGGTCATAAATCCAATACATTCAGGATTGGCACTGTCCATAAGAAATCCAGTTGTAGCAGACTTAATTTTTACTTACAATAACTTAAGTCTAAACCTTAACACTATGTACAGTGGTACCTCAGGTTAAGTACTTAATTCGTTCTGGAGGTCCGTACTTAACCTGAAACTGTTCTTAACCTGAAGCAGCACTTTAGCTAATAGGGGCCTCCTGCAGCTGCGCGCCGCTGGAGCACGATTTCTGTTCTCATCCTGAAGCAAAGTGCTTAACCTGAAGCACTATTTCTGGGTTATCGGAGTCTGTAACCTGAAGCATATGTAACCCGAAGTACCACTGTATACTATGTAGAGAACACCACACCAGGAGGAAGAGAGAAAGAAAGTGAAAGTGAAACCCAGGCGCCTTCGGGCCCTGCTTTTATTGTCAGCATGACCTTAACAGAAAAGAGATAAGAGAATCAGTTTAAACTAGCTGTGCTCAGCATCTCTGAAGGAATAACCCAAACATCATGAACCTTCTGATTGTTTCTTTCACACAGAGAAGCTTCCAGAACCCTCCTGAACTAATCAGAATAGGAAAGTTCTCTACACATCAGGTCAATACTTTCTGCACTAAGAAATTTAAACTGACAGTCCTCCCCATGGAATATTTTTTTGAAAAACTTCACTGTGTGCAAGTGACCATTCAGAATGCATTTAGTGAATAATTAGCAGCGAGGGTTGTATCCCGCAAAGTTTTGTTTGTGGAAGGACATCTGCTCCTGCAGTGGGATTTCCCCTTCCTGTGCTTGCCCTGATCTAAATCTGCTTCAGAGGGTTAAGGGAAGTCCCAGAACATATTTGTATGACCACACGTATTGGCACATAAATACCTCTGTTTTTTCAGTAAGTTCTCATTAATGGATGGCTGATCATACTTTAAGGGACAAGGGTGGTGGTGTGGTCTAAACCACTGAGCCTTTTGGGCTTGCTGATCAGAAGGTTGGTGGTTCAAATCCCCATGACGGAGTGATCTTCTGTTGCTCTGTCCCAGCTTCTTCCAACCTAGCAGTGCAAAAGCATGCCAGTGCAAGTAGATACATAGGTACCGCTGCAGCGGGAAGGTAAACGGTGTTTCCGTGTGCTCTGGTTTCCATCACGGTGTCCCGTTGCGCTAGAAGTGGTTTAGTCATGCTGGCCACATGACCCAGAAAGCTTTCTGTGGCTAAATGCCAGCTTCCTCGGCCTGTAAATGAGATGAGCACCACAATCCCATAGTCGCCTTTGACTGGACTTAACCACCCAGGGGTCCTTTTTTTACCTTTACCTTAATTGATGGCTGATCATACTTTAAGTTTGGTTACAGTATATATGCTAGAACAGCTTTTAAAGTCATCTCTGTTTGCTATTTAAACAAGAAAACCCTAAGAGAAAATAATGTAAGTGAGGAGATCTTTCACACTGTCCTGATTATAGGAGTGAAATTTGGAACGGCAAAGGTTATTATTATTTATTACAGCCGTGAAATAGTGCTGTTGGCTCCTTAGGGTGGCATCTAAAACGAGAGAATGCTTCAGAGCATTTCAGCTCTGAGAAGACCCTTTTCTTTGATTTGGCAGGCGTGATGTAGAAGGAAAGACTGAACCAGATTAGCTAAGAGACATGTATTTTGCTTGGCAGCTTGAGAAGTATTATGCAGTGGATCCAATATATGGTGTGTTATGATGCTACTATCAGTGGAAAGATAGCGGGGAAAGCAGACAGTTTAAAAGCTTTTGCAAATCACGCTTGTTTTTCTTTAAACACAGTTGATACCTTTTTCTAATCTTGCGTGGCAGTATTAAAACATTCATCACCTTCTAAAATTCAGATTCAGGTTCTGTGGTGTTTATAAAGGATATAAAACACATTTCTTGAAAGGGGAGAAAAATCTCTCACAACATTTGAAGCTTAGTAAACTGTTGCCTTTAGTGTGATGTACATTGGCTTTTATCCAAAGCTCTTTCATGAATGAGCATAGCAATTTTTTAAAATTTTGATGCAAGGCATTAGATTTATTATTTAACCCTGCAGTTGAGCTGTTTTAATTTGAGTAATAGGATCCTTAATCTACCCATTATGTGGACTGCTATGCAACAATAATTTTGTTTTAATACGTGTTGAAGCGTCAAGTAGACTAGGAAGTTTTATTAGACAGCTTTATTTTAAAAAGGTAGCACATAGTTCCATGCCATCTTTTTTTTGGTAACAATGTGATTTAAATTTAATAATGGAACAAATAATGAATCCACATAGCATGGCGAGTGTTCAAAGTGTGTTGTGTTAGCTCAGTAATCTTTATGACAACCCGCTGAGGTACTTTAGTTATTACTGCTCCCATATTACAGCTGAGAAGACTGAGGTGGGAGAAAGTAGTGTGGCCTAATGGATTCCTTCTGATGAATTTGTGTTGCTCTAAATTTCTTGATGACTTCCTTTGCTAATTCCCTCAAATTCCTTCTGCCCAGTTCTCAGTTCATTAGCTAGATTCTGCTGCTTTGAGCAATAACTTGACCATCAATGGTTCCGTTGCTCTTGGGTTTTCAAGTGACTATACAGTTTGTAAAAATTACTGCAGTTCAAGCAGTAACGCCTCTTCTGTTTTTAACAGGATATGGAGCTGCTGGAAGATGGAGACCTAACAATGATAGGAGATCGAGGAGCTACACTGAGTGGGGGACAAAAAGCCAGAGTTAATCTTGCCAGGTAAAGTGGAGCTTTCATTTACTGAGATAGCCCTTTTCTGCTCAGAAGTGAGGGATGGTGATGGCAACTACCTTAACATTTATATGTTATAATTAAAAACCGATACACTGCTAATTCATATATACTTTAAGGTGATGTACACAAATTTCAAACAGTACCAGGCAGCTATTTGGAGCAATATAAAACATCAGTTTCACAACAGCCCTAGGACAAAGCAGCAGAGCAGAGTATGACAGGCCATGGATTTAAAAACCTTCTTAAAGGGGGAGATTTTAACTATTCTTAAAAGAACACAAGGAAGAAGCTGTACATTCCTTTCCTGGAAGAGAGTTCCAAAGTGCCTTGAAAGGAAACCACCTTAGCATTTTTCCTGTATCTGAAATTCACATGTTCTTAATATGTTTTCAAACATGGCTTAAGGCAGGGAGAGGGGCCCTGCTGCCCTCCAGATGTTGTTAGATTACAAGTCCAATTATCCACAACTGTTGGCCATGGTTTCAAATGGGCGCCTAAGGCTGGCATCTTAATCTGAAGCCATGGTTTGGGGAGGGACAGTGTCATGTCTGCTCTGGACTGTGTGTTTATGAAATAATGGAAGGTATTTAGATATATTAAAAAGAGCAGTTTTTGGTTCAAGGTGAACCAAGGAGAGGATTTAGATTCGGGTCACCGAGCAGAATCCGAGACCAGGGAGAAGAGTTGGTGGAAGAAGATTGGAGAAAATTTAAAACTTATTTGCAGAAGTACTGTAAAATTTTTGAATGCTGATGACATTGAAATGATTTGCAGGGGCTCTAGCAACAAGGTAAAATGTAAGATTGGATTGATAATAGATAAATTAACAGGACACGAATTTGCTGAATTAATTATTAAAAGGGATACAAGAACGGGAGACGTGAGGAAGTCAGGAAAATAAGTCAACTAAAGATGAAATTAAGAAAGAGAGAATTTTTTTTCCTTTCCTATATGTGTTTTTCTCTTTTTCTCTTTTTTCGTGTTTAAAGTGTGTATTTTTGTATTTTGTAACTTTGTATTTTCTCTGTCTTTGTATTTTTCTGAACTTTTTTATTGTTAAAACTTAATAAAATATTGATTAAAGAAAAAATAGATTTGGGTCACCGAGTGTCCACTTCCTGTTCCTTTCTTTAATATTGGAGTGCAGAATTTGTGGCCTTCCAAATGTTCTTTAGACTCCTGTCATCCAGCCAATGGATGATGGGAATTGTAATTCTTTTGGTAGTAACCCGTCTGTTACTTCTTTACATGTTTTTAGGGCTGTGTATCAAGATGCAGAAATCTACCTCTTGGATGATCCCTTGAGCGCCGTGGATGCAGAAGTTAGCAGGCATTTGTTTGAAAAGTATGTAACTTCCATGTGTCTTTACATTTTCTTTCTGTTAAGAGTAGCATAATACAACTTATGCCTAAATGTTCACTTTCCTGCTGCTCATTTTAAATAAACGCAAGGCAGTTGTTTAATGTGGGAGCTTTTGAAAATGCTCAAATTTAGAGTGCCCGCCCCCAAGGCAGCCATTTTGTGACCGGCGCCCATGGCACTCTCTCAAATTTCCATATGTGTCCACTGGCTCAAAAAGGTTTGTGACCCCTTGTCTTAAGAGACTTTCTGGGCCTCATCAATAGGAGTATAGCATCTAGATCAAGGGAAGTAATAGTGCCACTGTATTCTGCTCTGGTCAGACCTCACCTGGAGTACTGTGTCCAGTTCTGGGCACCACAATTCAAGAAGGACACTGACAAACTGGAACGTGTCCAGAGGAGGGCAACCAAAATGGTCAAAGGCCTGGAAACGATGCCTTATGAGGAACGGCTAAGGGAGCTGGGCATGTTTAGCCTGGAGAAGAGGAGGTTAAGGGGTGATATGATAGCCATGTTCAAATATATAAAAGGATGTCACATAGAGGAGGGAGAAAGGTTGTTTTCTGCTGCTCCAGAGAAGCGGACATGGAGCAATGGATCCAAACTACAAGAAAGAAGATTCCACCTAAACATTAGGAAGAACTTCCTGGCAGTAAGAGCTGTTTGACAGTGGAATTTGCTGCCAAGGAGTCTCCTGCTTTGGAGGTCTTTAAGCAGAGGCTTGACAACCATATGTCAGGAGTGCTCTGATGGTGTTTCCTGCTTGGCAGGGGGTTGGACTCAATGGCCCTTGTGGTCTCTTCCAACTCTATGATTCTATGATTCATGTGTGTATGTGTGTGAGTTCACCTTTTGTTATGCGCACGCATGGACTGGTGGTGTGTCCTACAAAAGAATGCGCCGTGGGTGAATCAGGTGAACCCTGTTTTCCGTACAGGGTGCATTTAAAAATAATGTTATCATTTCAGGTCTACCGAAGTCAAACTCTGATGACTTACTGTTGGATATAAAGCTCGTCCTCTGCTATACACTAAACTGGTGGCGCTGCTGCTTCACAAACCACAGAATGGCACTAGAGCATAGTGGAAGGACGAGTAAGTGGCTTTTTTTATACTGCAGTGGTTTCCCTTTGCAAGCTTTTCAGTTTTGCCTTTGCAATTAGATAATGTAGGGCTACGTGAAGTGTGTCCAGAATTTGTTTTTAAAAGTTGCACATAGGGCATCACACCTTTGCACGGGCTGTGCTGAAAGAGCAGTGCTGAATATTATTGCCACATTATTTAGTTTGAAAAGGCAATTGAAAGGCTTAAGGGCTACCCATGTATATTGTGCATTTTTGCAGCCTGGTAATAGTTGCAAACTGCATTTATGAAAAAGCCACTTACACGTTCTGTTCAAGTTAGCCATAAACTCTAGTTTTGTCTCCTTTTCTAATCACCAAACCTTATGTTACAAGGTCAACCAGGGCTCCTTGTTCCTGTTTGTATCATAATACTCTTTCATAGGGGAGAAGGCGAGTCTCAGCCTTTCCCCTGTCCGCTAATTCTCTCCTGCCAGAGCTCTTCCCCCTTTCCTGTTTTTAATCCAGTTTCTCAGGGGTCTGACACCAGAAATAATCCTGTCTGGGAATGATTTGAATAGGTTTCGTACTTCCCCCGCTCTTCCATTTGCATTACCTCAGCAAAGGAGAATTTGAGTATACGCGTTTGCTGAGGTAACGTGTAGTTCTGCCCTTTGCACATGCTTGAGAAATGAGAAGTTTGTTAACGGATATTTTAATATTGCAGCTTTGTTGCATTGGGCTCTAAATTACCACTGTTTGTTGTGGAGGTGCAACAGTCTTATGTTGTGAGCTCAAAGCTTGCAGTCATAGGAAGGGCTGTAGCTCTGTGATAGAACATCTGCTTTGCATGTAATAATAATAATAATAATAATAATAATAATAATAATAATAATAATAATAATAATGCTTGTATACTGCCCTTCACCCTAAGATCCCAGGTTAGTTCGCAACAGAAAAATACAAAATGAGAATGCAAAATACATCCTAAAACAAACACAAACCAATAACCCCCACCACTACCACAAACACTATTTAAAAAGCTGTAGAATTTTAATCAGCCAAATGCCTGGTTGAAGAGGAACGTTTTTATAATAATATAATAATAATAATTTATTATTTATACCCCGCCCATCTGGCTGGGTTTCCCCAGCCACTCTGGGCGGCTTCCAAAAGAATATTAAAATACAGTGATACATCAAACATTAAAAGCTTCCCTAAACAGGGCTGCCTTCAGATGTATTCTAAAAGTCTGGTAGTTGTTGTTCTCTTTGACATCTGCTGGAAGGGCGTTCCACAGGGAGGGCGCCACTACCGAGAAGGCCCTCTGCCTGGTTCCCTGTAACTTGGCTTCTCGCAGGGAGGGAACCGCCAGAAGGCCCTCAGCGCTGGACCTCAGTGTCCGGGTAGAACGATGGGGGTGGAGATGCTCCTTCAGGTATACAGGACTGAGGCCGTTTAGGGCTTTAAAGGTCAGCACCAACACTTTGAATTGTGCTCGGAAACGTACTGGGAGCCAATGTAGGTCTTTCAAGACCGGTGTTATATGGTCTTGGCGGCCGCTCCCAGTCACCAGTCTGGCTGCTGCATTCTGGATTAGTTGTAGTTTCCGGGTCACCTTCAAAGGTAGCCCCACGTAGAGCGCATTGCAGTAGTCCAAGCGGGAGATAACCAGAGCCTGGAATGTAAACTTATGTAGCAAAGGAGCCAGGTGAGCCACCCTGGGGAGAGAGCATTTCACAGACGGGGAGCCACTGCAGAGAAGGCCCTTTCTCATGTTGCCACCCTCCGGACCTCTCGCGTAGGAGGCACGCAAAGAAGGACCTTAGTTGATGATTGAAGGGTTGGGGCCGGTTCATATGGGGAGAGACAGTCTTTGAGAAACTGTGAACCTTAGTTGTTTAAGGCTTTATAGGTCAAATCCAGTACTGCTTCGTTTCCCAACATACCTCCACTCTGATGCTAAAACCATCACAATTTCAACTAACACCAAATATTGCATAGTAACATTCATTGCTTAGATTGTATTTGGAAACGATTCTCTGAGTGTGTGTTGTTTCATTTTTTATTTTCATTTTCTGTAATTGTGTAATAATTATGTGTTATAGGTTTGAATAATAATAATAATAATAATAATAATAATAAGCCCCACTTTTCCAGTTTCCTCCTCCTCCACACACCATTATGACTCCTATGAAATTTAGTAGGATCAGCACTTCTTGAATCCAGAGACTATTTGAATTGAAGTTTTATATTCAGGTTTTTATTTTGAACATTGTGGGATCCTCGCTACTAAAACACAGCAATATTTAAACTGCTCATTTTTCATCCATAAGGACAGAACCTTTTGCTTCTCACTTTAAGACTTAAACAACAAACACACACAAATGTTTTTAGAAAATCAGAGTTTAGTTCTCATCTTGTTTCTTTTGCAGGTGTATCTGTCAAGCTTTACATAAAAAGGTGACTATTTTAGTGACCCACCAGTTGCAGTATCTTCAGTCTGCAAACCAGATCCTAATTTTAAAGGAGGTAGGTGGAGATAAGATTATCTCTAGAAAACTGACAGTGTTTTATTGGTTTATTTAGTCTGAACAATGTTACAACAATTTATAACACAACTAAATCTGTTCCAAATGGAATAGAATAATATAACAGTGTTGGGTGGTTGTTTTTATTTTAAAGATGAAACGTTTTAAAGGGAAGAAGGAAAATAGTTTGTTCAGCCCTGGAGTGGCTTTGTAAATACAGAGAAAGCTGAAGTACCACAGCTAATTAGCATGTTAGTTTTCATTGCACTTTTAAAAGAAAATTTGAGTGGCATTTTTCAGTAAACTCAATGAGACATACAAAATAGCGAGAGCACCAGTAAGAAAATTGTTATAAAACAGTGCAAATAATCTGATGTCTAAAGTACAAATTATAGTTTGGGGTGGTTTTTTTAAAAAAATATTGTTCTATGACTTGCACTGAATTAAAAGAAATGTGAAAAACATCAGTTGAAGGTGTTTAGCTGCAGTTCTTAAAGCCATTAATTTCGTGTTTTGAGGCAGTCCCAGAGACTTTGTTTTTACTAATTCAGCTGGTTTAAAATTAGAAAGAAGAGGGGAGTAGAATTTGCTGCATTCTAAGCACATCTCTAAAAAATTCCACTTGAAACTTAAGAGGATTAGAAGTTTTGTTAAGGGGTAGAGATTTTCAGTCTGATAATCAGTCTGCATGATGAGTACAGAAAATAAGGCGATAACTAATTTAGGTAGCAATCTTACGCAGAGTTTTCTAGGTGTAAATTTTTGGACTTGCTTCTCAGTAAACGTGCACAAGATTGTGCTGTTGAGGCTGCAGTGCTAGACACACTTTTTAGGAGTAATCTCTGACATGAAGAAACAAGGAGGGCATCAATCCCAATTTCCTAGTAAAAACTATCTTCCTATTCCCCCTTTCCCTCCCCCCCCCCAAATAAAAATACACCACCTGTTGTTTATTCCTTGATAGCTGGTTCTCATGCCATGCAAAACCCTTCTTTGTTTTAAACCATGGTTTAATTGTGAAAGTGCCCCCCTGTGGCTTTTAATGGGGCATAAAAACCCCAGTACAGTGGTGCCCCGCAAGACGAATGCCTCGCAAGACGGAAAACTCGCTAGACGAAAGAGTTTTCCGTTTTGGAGGTGCTTCGCAAAACGAATTTCCTATGGGCTTGCTTTGCAAGACGACAATGTCTTGCGAGTTCCTGCTGGTTTTTTCCCCTCCCCCCCTTTTTCTAAGCCGCTAAGCTGCTTATCAGCTGATCCGATCCGAAAAAACCGCTAGACGAAGAGAATCACAGAACGGATTCTTTTCGTCTTGCGAGGCACCACTGTATGGCTTTTCATGGGATATGAACCTGGAGCATGGTTTGTTAAACAAACCATAAATAATAAGCCACAAACCTTGACAAGTCATCGTGAAGGTGTGCGGGAGACATGTTCATGATTAAGCCATAGTTTAAAATAAATGTGACATCTGAGTAGGGCTATTATTTTTCTCCAATTGTTTTTTAAAGGGATGGTGGTAAAGAGATTATCCGTCCTGCAAGGCTTGACAAGAAGGGTAGTGATTTTCTATTCTCTTCTGCTGGCTTCAGTGTAGCATTTGAGTTTGCCAGTTGGCTTGTATTGCATGGCATCTGAGATTAGAGAGAGACCAGGAAACTATCTGCAGAGTGATAGGATAGAGTGCTCTTCCTGCCTTGTGACTATTACCATAGAGAACTGGTGCAGACATCACAATAAGCCATGGTTGCTTATCATGGTGGGAAGTGGTTAGAGTGAACCCCAGTTGTTTGCATTCGCTGCTCTCCTCTCTCCAGCGGGGAAAAGATGGGAAGCATTTTTCTTCAGCTTTTGATTAACTACAGTTTAGCGTCACATCCAAACAGTAGTTAATCTTAACAATGGTTTGTTTGAAACAAGTCTGTTTTCAAATCCGTGGTTTGAAATTGACTTGATGTTCCAAACAAAGCATAGTTAAGATTAACCACGCATTTGTTGGGTTAGCTGACATGACAATTTGTAGCTAATAATAATAATGAAAAGGAACTCCTTACATTAGCTGGGGAGAGTACATGAGCTCAAGGCTCACTGTGGCTCATTCCCATCGTGATAAACCATGGCTTATTTTGTTGTCCTAATTGCCTCATTATATCTGTTTTTTTTACTTCTAGGGTAAGGAGGTTGGGAAGGGCACTTACTCAGACTTCCTGAGATCTGGAATAGATTTTGCTTCCTTTTTGAAAAAACCTGAAGACGATGACCAGCTACAAGTTCCAGGAACTCCTGGCCACCGGTTATCCAGGATCCGAACCTTTTCTCAGTCTTCTATGTGGTCAGTGGAATCTTCAGTGCAGTCACAGAAAGATGGGTCTGCAGAACCTCCCTCTGTGAGTACATGAGATATACGAAACACCTGGTTTTCTTAAGTGTGTGTGTGTGTGTATATATATATATATATATATATATATATATATATATATATATGTGTGTATGTGTGTGTGTGTGTGTGTGTATATATATATATATATATATATATATATATATATATATATATATATATATATATATAAATGGACCATTTGGATCCCTTCCAGTCGGGATTCAGGCCTCATCACGGGACTGAAACTGCCTTGGTCGCACTGGTTGATGATCTCCGGCAGGCTAGGGACAAAGGTGAGAGCTGTTTCCTAGTTCTGCTGGATCTCTCAGCGGTGTTTGATACCATCAACCATAACATCCTTCTGGACCGTCTTGAGGGGCTGGGAGCTGGGGGCACTGTCATACAGTGGTTCCGCTCCTTCCTCCTGGGCCATGTTCAGAAAGTGGTGGTGGGGGATGAGCCCCTGGGCTCTCACTTGTGGGGTGCCTCAGGGTTCTGTCCTCTCCCCCATGCTTTTCAATATTTACATGCAGCCGCTGGGAGAGATCATCAGGAGGTTTGGGCTGGGTGTTCATCAGTATGCGGATGATACCCAGCTCTACCTCTCTTTCAAATCAGAACCAGTGAAGGTGGTGACAGTCCTGTGTGAGTGTCTGGAGGCGGTTGGAGGATGGATGGCGGCTAACAGATTGAATTCTGAAAAGACAGAAGTACTGTTTCTGGGGGACAGGAGGCGGGCAGGTGTGGAGGATTCCCTGGTCCTGAATGGGGTAACTGTGCCCCTGAAGGACCAGGTGCGCAGCCTGGGAGTCATTTTGGACTCACAGCTGTCCATGGAGGCACAGGTTAAATCCGTGTCCAGGGCAGCTGTGTACCAGCTCTATCTGGTACGTAGGCTGAGACCCTATCTGCCTGCGGACTGTCTCGCCAGAGTGGTGCATGGTCTGGTTATCTCCCGCTTGGACTACTGCAATGCACTCTACGTGGGGCTACCTTTGAAGGTGACCCGGAAACTACAACTAATCCAGAACGCAGCAGCCAGACTGGTGACTGGGAGCGGCCGCCGAGACCATATAACACCGGTCTTGAAAGACCTACATTGGCTCCCAGTACGTTTCCGAGCACAATTCAAAGTGTTGGTGCTGACCTTTAAAGCCCTAAACGGCCTCGGTCCAGTATACCTGAAGGAGCGTCTCCACCCCCATCGTTCTACCCGGACACTGAGGTCCAGCACCGAGGGCCTTCTGGCGGTTCCCTCATTGCGAGAAGCCAAGTTACAGGGAACCAGGCAGAGGGCCTTCTCGGTAGTGGCGCCCTCCCTGTGGAACGCCCTCCCACCAGATGTCAAAGAGAACAACAACTACCAGACTTTTAGAAGACATCTGAAGGCAGCCCTGTTTAGGGAAGCTTTTAATGTTTGATGTATCACAGTATTTTAATATTCTTTTGGAAGCCGCCCAGAGTGGCTGGGGAAGCCCAGCCAGATGGGCGGGGTATAAATAATAAATTATTATTATTATTATTATTATTATTATTAATGATATCCCATTGTGCTGGGGATGGAAGAGTTACATTTTCAGTTTCTCATTTTCCCAGGCTAATGTTCAGCTCACCCCATTTCTGTCTCGGTTTGATATTTTTAAAGAAACCTTGAATAAAAATGGTACTC
Organism: Podarcis vaucheri; assembly: GCF_965113315.1. Taxonomy (NCBI): domain Eukaryota; kingdom Metazoa; phylum Chordata; class Lepidosauria; order Squamata; family Lacertidae; genus Podarcis; species Podarcis vaucheri. Next base: position 97,904,044 of record NC_138762.1, on the reverse strand, counting down.
ATTTTCATGCACATTTCTCCTTATCTTGTTCATTTCAATACCTTAAGGACTGCTTCTCCCCATACAACACGGACCTTGAGCTTGTTATCTGAGGCCCTCCTCTATGTCCCCCCGAGAGGTTTGGAGGGTGGCAACACGAGAACGGGCCTTTTCTGTGTTGGTTCCTCCTCTGTGGAATGCTCCCCCCCCCCATTTTTGCAAGCATTTTTGGGTCAAAGAACAGCATCACGTTTCAGTTCACATATTGGTTTGGGAAACACAAGTTAATTTTGCCTTGAAATGTAAACCTAACTAACTTCCTGTATCATGCGAGCTGTGAAACCAGCCAAGATGCCACAATTAAATGTCGCTTCCCATTACATGCAGCTGAATACAGTCATACCTCATGTTACGTCTGCTTCATGTTACGTTCTTTCAGGTTACGTTCCGCGGCGACCTGGAAGTACCGGAAAGGGTTACTTCCGGGTTTCGCTGCTCGCACATGCGCAGAAGCGCAAAATTACGTCGTGCGCATGCGCAGAAGTGGCGAATTGCAACCCGCGCATGCACAGATGCGCCGCTACGGGTTGCGCTTTTTTCTTTTTAAATAATTTTTATTAACCGGCCAATCACATCAAATTAAATGACATCACATAAATTCCGAATTACAAAGCCGAATTTTAAATTTTGTTGGGGGGACCCATTTTTCAAGATCCAAAGGGGTATTCTGATCATCTTCTTACTACTGCGTTAATGTCCAAATCAGACCAAATCAGTCCAAACAAAGTTCATAATTCTATCCAGTCTTATCTTGCTGTTTCCACATCACATCTTGTTCATATATTTTCTCTTTTTTCTTTATGATCTCTTCTGATAGTCTCCTTAAGCCGATAAACACCAATAATAATAATCCTGTGTGAGTTTTTCCGTTCTTCCAATCCTCAAATCGAGATGGTTTCCATATGTCATCGCCTTCATAGATAACATCGCTCTTTCCATCATTAATTACAGATCTGTCGCTCTTAAATCCCTCTGAGGAGTTTCACCCACGATATAAAAGCAGCTCTATTTCTCTGTTTCTCCTCTCAGACTTAAGTCCTCCGACAGAGCTTCCCAATATGGCGACGGCATTTTTAACTGCGTCATTTCAGAGCTCTTATACATTCCACGCTCTTCTTAAAACATGCTCTGGTTCAAAAGTTTATCTCCACACAGTCTTAAATCCACAGCTTAAGTCCTTAAAATGACATTTCTGACTCGTGAGGGGAGGGGATTCTTATTTAATCACATAAGGAAAGAAAATAAGGTTTTTCCCCCCTCCCCCATCAGTCATTTGCCATACCATATCTTAGCGTATCTTCTCATGATTTATTCTTGTCTTGTTTTATCAGAGATCTCTTCTGTTAGCAGTCTTTACTCCCCCTTCTTCCTTGAAAAATGTGCAATTCGTTTCATCCAAATTGTTTCTTTTGAAGTTCTTGCAGCTAGTGGCGCGAATCAGAGACGGCGTCCAGGAGTGCCGGAATCCCACAGGAGGGCTTTGTGCCTAGTGCCCCTACCCCCACAAATTCGGGGGTGGTATAGGGCACAGCAGGCAAGGGCCGTCCCCCCCCCCCACAATCCTGGGGGGGGGTTAAGGAGGCTAATTACCCCCATCATAGCCTCCCAATTACCTTGTGTGGGTCGGAGAGATGTTATTGTCAGCCATCTTCCGATGCGCCCCCTAGTGGGCCCCCCCACGGGTTGCGCTCTTTTCATGTTGCGAACGGGCCTCCAGAAAGGATGCTGTTCGCAACCAGAGGTACTACTGTAATGGCTTCTAAACATGCTAGGGGATGAAGCCGTGACTTAAAGTTCCATTATCAACTCTTGCTTGTTTGAAAGCCATTAACTGTAGTTTCTGATTGGGAAGCTGTGGCTGACTCTGGGTTCCTGGCTTGTTTACCTGCTCACATTAAGGCAGGACTGAGATGACGGAATGTTTGTGCATAGAGTATTTCATTGTGTGAATGTGGTCAGTGTGTGTCATGCTATGGATTGTGAATGCCATGGAGTTTTGCATATTTCAGATCAAAATCTTCAATGCAAAATCTGCAATAGCTGCCCTGGACTCCTCTGGGAGGAAGACCAGGACAAAAATTTAACAAACAAGTGAAAGGAACCTGAAGCAGAACATTTTCATGGCTGCTGTAATGCGTGTTCCACTTTATACAGTCCTTCTTGTTATTGAGCTGTTCTCATGGAAGTGTATATTTTATAGTTAATATGCAGATGTGTCAAATGGTTAAAAGGATTAATTAACTATTTTTTGTTTCACAATACAAACACAAAGGTACCACTGTATTGTGTTTTGACAAACACAATACAGTGGTACCTTGGTTTACAAACGTAATCCGTTCCAGAAGTCCGTTCTTAAACCAAAGCATTCTCAAACCAAGTCATGCTTTCCCATAGCAGCGGGAGACTCAATTTACAAATGGAACACACTCAACAGGAAGTGGAGCATGTTCTGCTTCCAAGGCAAAGTTCACAAACCAAAACACCTACTTCCATGTTTGCAGCGTTCTTAATCCAAGTTGTTCATAAACTGAGCTGTTCTTAAACCAAGGTACCACTTGGTTTGCCATTTCAGAACCTGGTTTTCTAAATTTACCTCACTCACTTGAGAGAAGTGGTCTAATTTTTTATTTCTGATTTTAATCAGAAATAAGATTTTAAGTATTCAACCCTGGTAATCAATGGGGTGACCCATGTCGTAGCCAGATCGCCCTCACATGCAATATTCAGTTTTACTGCATAATATTATAGCAGTTAGGAATTTAATGACTTTTGCCTCTTTGTTGTTGTTCTTTTAGATTGCATCATCGCTCTTAGACTTATGCCCAGTTCTTTAACAAGCGCAGTTGTAGCTCTGGTATTTTCTTAGGCTTCTCCTGTAATAGCCATTATAACAATATTTTCTTATGCATTCTCTGCCCTGCAGATGAAACCTGTTCTAACCGCCTTGCCTGAGGAAAGCCGTTCAGAAGGGAAAATCGGCTTTAGCATTTATAAGAAGTATTTTGCTGCTGGGACAAATTATTTTGTAATTTTTATTCTTTTGCTCCTCAACGTTTTGGCACAGGTACGGTATTTGGCATCGGTGAAAGCGTTATGGATGATGTGCGCTTATAGCATTTCGGCATATGTGACTTCCTACTGTGTGTGAAAAATATTTATATTGTTGGCAAGAAATAGCCGAACTCTTTTCAAACATATCAGAGGGTTTCCCCTTTGAATTAAATGGGATTGCAAACCGGCTAGAGGCCTGTTTAGTTCCATTAACTTCAATGGATTTAATTCAACAAAAATTTATAGACTTATTCACTTGCATCCTGTCAGAGGCAATTCATTCAGCAGTAGTGCTCTGACTCACCCCACCTCAGATTTGTGTATGTATATATCCTACACAATACCACCAGTCTGTATTGAGCAGGGTTATACCATGCAGACTTCTTTACATCCTATTGCAAGCAACATGTTTGACTTCCAAATAGTTTTTGCCCGTGGTGGCAAGAACACCAATAGGCCTTCCTTTTCCTTCTTATTTTTTTTTTTTATAATAATTTTTTATTACATTTTTTCCAATTACAGAAAAGACAGAAAAAAGAAAGAACATAGAAAATAGAAAAAGAAAAAAAAAACAGAAAATCAAAACCGTTTCAACAACTTATTTCAAATTTCTATCGGACTTCCTCGCATCTCCCGCATAGTGCGTTCTTAACAATAAAATTATCAGCAAGTTATACCCTTGTTTCATGTATTTCTTTGTACTTTCAATTGCAATTTAAGTTTAAATCCCTTATTTTCCATTTACTCTAAAAATATAGCATATTATCGTTTTTACCCATTTAAACTTTAATTCTTTCATAAATATTATCCAATTTCATATATAATCCACTCTCGTTGCTGGGGCTAACCTTCCAAATCATACGGCATCTTAAAGTTCATATAACTTATAATACTTTTGCAAATAGTCCTTAAATTTTTTTCAGTCCTCCTCCATTGCTTCTTCTCCCATATCTCGGATCCTGGCAATCATCTCGGCTAGTTCCATGTAGTTCATCAGTTGCGTCTGCCAGTCCTCCAGTGTGGGCAAATCTTGAGTCTTCCAATGCTTAGCAATAAGGATTCTTGCTGCTGTGGTAGCATACATGAAAAAAGTTCGATCCTTCTTTAACACCTTCTGGCCGACAATGCCCAGAAGGAAGGCCTCCGGTTTCTTAGGGAAGGTGTACTTAAACACCTTTTTTAACTCGTTATAAATCATTTCCCAGAAGGCCTTCAATCTTGGACAAGTCCACCAAAGATGAAAGAATGTCCCCTCAGCCTCCTTACACTTCCAACATTTATTGTCGGACAAATGGTATATCTTAGCCAGCTTGACCGGGGTCATGTACCACCTGTATACCATTTTCATGATATTTTCTTTCAAAGCATTACATGCAGTAAACTTCATACCGGTGGTCCATAACCTCTCCCAGTCTCCAGACATGATATTATAACCAATGTCCTGAGCCCATTTTATCATGGCTGATTTAACTGTCTCATCCTGAGTATTCCATTTAAGCAACAAGTTATACATTCTCGATAATAGCTTGGTCTTTGGTTCTAACAACTCTGTCTCAAGTTTCGATTTTTCCACCTGGAATCCTGTTTTTTTGTCTAACTTGAAAACCTCATTAATTTGGGCATAATGAAGCCAATCTTGCACCTTACCCTTTAGTTTTTCAAAGCTCTGCAACCTCCAATTGTCTCCAATGTTTTCTATTATTTCCCAATATTTCGGCCAGCCGGCCTCCATATTGGGGTTTTTCCGAGCCTTGGCCTCTATTGGTGATACCCACCTCGGAGTTTTGCTTTCCAATAAGTCTTTGTATTTTTTCCAGACCATAAATATTGCTTTTCTGACAATATGGTTTTTAAACATTCCGTATGTTTTTCCCTTGTCATACCACAAATACGCATGCCAACCTAGCGAATTATTAAAGCCTTCCAGATCTAGGACATCAGTGTTTTCTAACAGAATCCAATCTTTCATCCAGCAGAAGGCCGCAGCTTCATAATATAACCTTAAGTCTGGCAGGGCAAACCCCCCTCTCTCCTTTGCATCAGTTAGTATTTTAAACTTTATTTGGGGCTTTTTGCCCTGCCAGACAAATTTAGAGATATCCTTCTGCCACTTTCCAAAACATTCCACTCTGTCCACAATCTGCAAGGCTTGAAACAAAAACAACATTTTTGGCAAAACGTTCATTTTTATAGCTGCAATTCGGCCTAACAAGGATAGTTTCAGTCTTGACCAGATTTCTAGATCTTTTTTAACTTCTGACCAACATTTCTCATAATTATCTTTAAATAAATTCAAGTTCTTGGAAGACAGATTGACCCCCAGGTATTTCACTTTTTTAACAATATTTAGTTCTGTTTCCTTCTGAAACCCCTCTGTTTCAGTAGCTGTCAAGTTTTTCCCTAACACCTTGGTTTTTTGTTTGTTCAGCTTAAAACCCGCCACCCGACCAAATTTCTGAATCAATTCCAAAACTCTTTTTGTACTAGATTCTGGCTCCTGTAGTGTTAAAACCAAGTCATCTGCAAATGCTTTCAGTTTATATTGTTTCGCTCCGACCCGTATTCCTTGTACCTGCCGATCCTTCCTTATCATGTTCAGCAACACCTCCAGGACTGAAATAGAGTGCTAAGCATAGGTGCCACCTGGTGGAATTTTTCAAGAAGGGGGTTGCCCCCCCAACCCGCAGCGGCCATGCACACACACCATGCAACATGCTCACCTTAAGCGCACAGCCCACATGGCATGCACGCATCACAAGCGCATGCCCCGTGGCACATGTGTAATGGGTCAGCACATTGGGTGACGTGCACATGACGTTCGTGCATCAAGCGGTGTGCCGATGTCACTTGTGTCTGTTGCGTGGTGCCGGCCCCTTCAATCGCAGGGGCAAGGTGGTGCACTTGTTGCTAAATAAGGTTTGTGCAGCAAGATCAAGTACTGTATTTTTCGCTCTATAAGACTAAAAATTAAAGACTAAAAAGTAAGGGGAAATGTGTGTGTGTCTTATGGAGCGAGTGCAGGTGGGAGGCTCTGCTCAGCGCTCCCTTTAAAGAGCCGTGCACACACTCCACACACTCTTTAAAGGGAGCGCGGCTCTTGGGAGAGCCTTAGCTGCACACAGCCTCTCTTGGGCAGGGGATGAAGGCTCCCCTTGCCTGGGAGAGGCTGCGTGCAGCTAAGCAAGAAGCCAGGACAGCCAGCAGGATCGCAGCACAGTGATCCCGCTGGCTGTCCTGGCTTCTGGGATTCAGAATTCCCCCCCCCCCCTGTTTTCCTCTTCCAAAAACTAGGTGCGTCTTATGGTCTGGTGCGTCTTATAGAGCGAAAAATACGGTAGCGATCTATGGGTGATTTTAGACAAAGCTCTAAGATATAGCTTCTATATATGCTGGTAAAAAGGAATCGTACTCATTCACCACACTGGGTTACGAGTCTGGTTTGGAGTGTGATATACTTGCATCCATTGAAAATAGAACAATACATTTGTTAGCTTATTGAATTTTCAGAATCTGCTGTACAATTTGGACCTACCTGCACCCACCCACCCACACACATTATGGCCAACGTACAAATGTCTGGTGGTCCAGGAATGAGACAGTCATCCTTGATAAGTGGGTGTGATTCAGGTGTCCAGCTGTACAATTACAGGCTCTCTGAGAAGCTCTCTTGTGGCCAGGCCACTAATAGAACTCTGTTCTACAATTACCCAATTCCCTGAACAATACTTGAGGAGATCTAGTTTTCTTGTATTTTGGGGGGCGCATTTTCTAGGATAAAGCATGCTTGGTACTAAAAAGCCCCCGCCCCCCGATATGGCTTGCAGCAGTTGAAATATCATTGCTATTAAAACTGGAAATACTTTTTTAAGAAACAAAAAAACCACAAATAAAGCAGAAAACACACTGTTTAATTCTGTTTATTTTTTAAATATAATTTTTATTAAATTATCTGTTTTACAATTTCAGATAAACATTTTACATCCTTAAAATATCAATGGCTTCCCTTCTTCTCCTTCCATGGTTCATTTTGCATATCTCATATCCCTGCATATTTTGCAAAATCTATACCAATCGGTATAGTTTTCCATTCTTATATCCATCAAAAATGATTTCCACTGTTGAATTTACCTTAATGCTGCCAGCGTTTTCAGCTGTACACAGTTATTTCCCATGTATTCAATAAATGTTTTCCAATCTTCTTTAAACGTGTGTTCTTCTGGTTCTCTGATTCTATACGTTAAGTCTGCAAGTTGTGCAAATTCTATCAAATTAAGTTGCCAATCTTCTTTGGTTGGGACCCCGCTCATTTTCCATTTTGGGGCTAATTCTGTTTGTTTCATTCTGTTTGTTCAAGGTTGCCTATGTGCTGCAGGACTGGTGGCTTTCTTACTGGTGAGTTGTTATTTCTTCTAAAATCTTTTAGAGCTCAATCCTAAGTAGGGAAGGTTGGAGAGTCGCTCCATTTCCATGGTTGCGCTGGCCAGGGTGGGAGCTGGGGGAGCACACCTGCCTTTCTCCCCCTCGCAGTTATCTCCCCCCTTCAATTCTCTCCCACTCCCCACTCCAGGTTCCGGTATGGGGGGGGCGGGGAATTTTCCCACCAGTTTCAGGCTTGAGTGGGTAAGGGGCTGACCCTGGTGCCTTTCCATCAAAATGAAGGGGCGCTGGTTTCCCTAGAATGCCATATTTCAGAGACTAGCACCAGCTATGCTGGTGGGAATACAGTGGTGCCTCGCAAGACGAAATTAATTCGTTCCGCAAGTTTTTTCTTCTTGCGAGTTTTTCGTCTTGCGAAGCACGGTTTCCCATAGGAATGCATTGAAAATCAATCAATGCGTTCCTATGGAAACCGCCTTCAGACCAGGTCCGGGGACAATCTGTCCCCCGACCTCTTCTGAAGGCGGGGGGGGGGGACAAGGGCTTTTCTTCCCACCGCCAGCCTTCAGAAGGCTGTTCTGAAGGCTGGCGGTGGGAAGAAAAGCCCTTCTCCCCACCTCCCGCCCCGCAAGCATCGGGGACAGGAGGGCTTTGCTGCCGACCGCCAGCATTTTAAAAGCCTCCGCCGTCCCAGGGCGATTTTAAAATGCTGGCGGGTGGCAGCGAAGCCTCCGCTGTCCCGGGGCGATTTTAAAATGCTGGCGGGAGGCAGCGAAGGCTCCAGGACCTCTTCTGAAGGCCGGCGGTGGGCGAAAGTCTTTGCTCCCGACTGCCAGCATTTTAAAAGAGGTCCCCGGAGATTTCCCTATGGGCTTTCTTCTTGCGAAGCAAGCCCATAGGGAAATCCGTCTTGCGGAACGACTCAAAAACGGAAAACTCTTTCGTCTTGTGAGTTTTTCGTTTTACGAGGCGTTCGTCTTGCGAGGCACCACTGTACAGTAATCTGTAGATCTGTCTGATTATCTGGATCGATTTCAATTGGGGTTTAGGCCTGGTTTTGGCACAGAAACTGCTTTGGCTGCCCTGTATGATGACCGATTCTGGTCCAACTGACTGCAAATTAGTTTCTGGGCCCAATTCAAGGTGCTGGTTTTGACCTATGAAGCCTTAAACGGCTCAGGACCGCAAAACCTCAAGGACCCTCTCTTTCCATATGAACCTACCTGGACCCTGAGGAGTAAATGTTTTTTGGGGGGAGGCTATTGGGTTGTTTTTATTACATATTTTGTGGTTTGATGTCTTGATTTTATTCTGTGAACTGCCCTGAGACCCCCGGGTGTAGGGCGGTATATAAATTCAAATGCCGTATTTTTCCGTGTATAAGACACTCCCATGTATAAGACGTCCCCTATTTTTGAGGACTTCAAATTAAGAAAACACCCCTCAGCACTACCTGTGTATAAGAAGAGTCCCAATTTTAAACCTAATTTTTGGTTAAAAAAACCCTAGTTTTATACACAGAAAAATACGGTAGTAGTAATAATAATAATAATAATAATAATAATAATAATAATAATAATAATAATATCATCAATATCCATGTGGGTCTTTCCAAGTGCTTAGTGGGGTTCTATGGTGACACTCTGTTGGGGCAGAGTACCCATTCAACACACCAGCGGAATGTGCCAATGGAACACAAAAACACCAGACAGTTCTAGGTAGGGTCAGTCCCTTGACTGACAGCATAATGCAGTCCCACAGTTTAAAGGTTACCTACAGTTGTAATATACCGTGTGTTCTGCTCAGTCTTGCTTTGCTGGAACCTGGCATTTTGCCCAAACCCTCCCCAAGTACAAGGACAGGCAGCCATTTCCATGTTTTATCTAGGTGCACCAGACTCCAGCGTATGTCTTCTTCTCCCGGCAACCCACAAAGTTCATTAGATGCTGTGTGTTTTGCTTTCTGCTGCTCTGGAGTGCAAGAGCCGGGGGTCTGCGGCTCAGTGCTACAGATTGCGTCGTGCTTTGAGACCAGAGTCCTAGGTTCATTTTTGCATTGAAAGTTGGAGCACCTGTCATTGGGCTCAATGAATGAAAGGCCTGATGGAGAAAAGTGGTTTTATGCCTTTGTATGCCTCTTCCCTTCCAATCCTTGACTGCATGGGAACAAGATATTGCCCCACTGGCAAAGATCCTTGTTAGATATGCTTAACCAATTTATTTATTTATAAATTAGCGTATACTACTGTATCATAAAAAAATATTGAAGCTGTTTACAGCAATACCTCTAATGAAAATCTGTAAAATTTTATAGAGCTGTAGAATCAAGTACTTACTGCATATTTCTGCAGATCTTAAGGTTTTACTTACGTATGAAAAGAGAAGCTTTTGAAGACTTCCTTTAAAACAACCTGAAGATGTGTGGATTTAGTGTATTTCTGAATACCTGATGCTGGGGATTAAGGTTTAAGTGAGTGGGTAGGAAGTCCTGTTGCCTTCAGGTCTTCAGTAAGCTTCCCAGAAGCTCGATAGATCCACAATTCAATCCTTCTGTTATGTACTTAAACACATTTAAATTATTTTCTTTCCACTCCTTTTGATGATTATACAGGGCTAATGAACAAGTAAAGCTGAATGTTACTATGGAGGGGAGCACTGAAAACAATGTGACGAAAACTCTTGACCTTGGCTGGTATTTAGGAATGTACGGAGGTAAAAAAACACCTTTAAAAACTATTATTGTTATGTTTTGCAACATGGTGTCTTAAGTAGCAACAGGCCCCAAACACCCCCCCCCCAGTGATTTAGTTTTGTCATTACAGATTAGCAAAATGGTGCCTTGTTTTCTGATTAAAATAATTGACTCTAACTTAAAAAAAAATAAAACATTCGTAGAAAGGAGAGGTTTAATTTGTTTTCTGGATTTTGGAAGGCAAATCAGAAATTGAGTATTCAAAAAGTCATTCACCGTAAACATGTGGCTATTGTCTCCCCAAATAGATTGTCCTAGCTAAATCTTCAGCGCTAATAAGGATGGGCAGAAGGATTAGAGATTGATCCTCATTTTACTGCGCTCAGTTTCAATTTTGTTTTTTATTATAAAAAGATCAGCCTTTAAAAACAACAACAGCAGCAACATGGATATATTTTGATCTCAAGTGCTAGAGCAAATTAACAAACTGCGAGGCGAAAAGCAGAAAGTGGCCTGCACAGAATATCAAGCTTTAGCATGCAGCTCAAGAGCCGGTGCAATGGATTAGGAGAGCAAACGTGGAAAAATAGGTTGTGCTCAAAACCGGCTGTAGCAGACAGGAGGTATCTTGAGCTCTGAAACCATGGTTAAGAGATGAGGAGTAGACCGCAGGACCTTGCATTTCCCTGCCCCAGCCTCCCCTCTTGGATTCAAATTCTCCCTTTCTTCTGCCAGCCTTATCTGTGATAATCAGGACGAATTTTAAAGCAAATCACAGTACAGCCGTACCTTGGAAGTCGAACGGAATCCGTTCCGGTAGTCTGTTCGACTTCCAAAATGTTCGGAAGCCAAAGCTCCTGCAGCCAATCAGAAGCCCTGTCGGACGTTCGAATTCCAAAGAATATTCACACACCGGAACACTCACTTCTGGTTTTGTGGCATTTGGGATTCAAATCATCCGAGTTCGGGATCCAAGGTACGACACTAGTAAAATCCTCCTATTTAGTATTCATGTGGGTTTTCCCCTGTAAGTTACAAATTAAATTATCTGCATCTGTGGTTTTTAAACTTTCATGCTTCTGGGGACCTTTTCCACTTGTCTGCCAAGGAACCCCTGTACATTGTAGAAAATGTGAGGACATATTCTGATCTAGGGTAAACCATCACATGGAGTGTTGGACTAGCTTTTGGGACCACGTTGTTGGGGGGGGGTGTCATATCAGTATCCCATGCGAATTGAAGGCCAAGTCAAATGTGATGAAGGTGCACAAATGCACCTCTCTTTTTATTACTTTTTTGGCAAGGGGGAATGACTCACCTCCTCTAGGATCCTGAGTAGTGTACAGTTCATGATGCTTCATTCATTTACAGGTTTAACGGTGGCTGCCATAGTCTTCACCATATTGAGGAGTCTCCTTATGTTCCAAGTTTTGGTTAATGCTGCTCAGACCTTGCACAACAAAATGTTTCAGTCCATTTTGAGAGCTCCAGTGCTATTTTTTGACGTGAACCCTATTGGTAAGTTGCAACCCACCATTAAATGATTAAAAAAAACTATAGCCTTCTATTCGTATGGCTTTTTAGTTGTTAATAAGTGTTCAGGCAGAATATTTTGGTGCCTGTTCAACGGGGCTAGTTTGTGGTTCCTGAAAAATTGTGCACTGTTAATTCACTGGTAGTATTGATCTTGCACATCTAGACAAAACCTGGTAAATTTTTGTTGCACCTGTTGTGCTAACGATTATCTAGTTGCTTTTACAGGAATCTGAATATTTGTAGACATGACTAGCATGCTAGTTCTTGTCACAAGCTGCAGAAAGATAGCGCTTGGTTCAACCTAACAATATCCTGAGTATATTGTTACCTGAAGATTGTATTTTTTGCAGAGCACTGAAATTGTTTTTCTGAAGGACCTGTAATAATTTAATAAATAAAATAAGTATTTTGCGTATCTTTACAGCTTGCTTTGAGAAACTGAGGGTGAATCCTATGCAGCAGTGGCTTGGGAGCAGTGGCTGAGGGCTGTGTTGCCAGCAGAGGTCAAGACAAAAGCCATACATGACATTCACGTAGCCCCAACATGCCTTACTTCACTGTGTTTGTTGACCGTGGTGGCTTGTCCTCAACATACATACATACGTGTGTGTGTGTGTGTGTGTGCGCGCGCGTGTGCGTGTGTGTATACAGTAGTACCTTGAGTTACAAACACCTCAGGTTACAAACGCTTCAGGTTACAAACTCCGCTAACCTGGAAGAGTTATCTCACGTTGAGAACTTTGCCCCAGGATGAGAACGGAAATCGTGTGCCGGTGGTGCAGTGGCAGCAAGAGGCCCCATTAGCGAAAGCATGACTCAGGTTAAGAACAGTTTCAGGTTAAGAACGGACCTCCAGAATGAATTAAGTTCGTAACTAGAGATACCACTGTATATGTGTGTGTATATCTATCTATCTATCTATCTATCTATCTATCTATCTATCTATCTATCTTTAGAACAACATCCTGTCTCCAACCTCATTTGTTTGTGGTGACTTATAGAGGCTCCTCCTTCTCTGGGTTTGGCTTTTGTCCGTTTCCACTACAGAACTGTAAATTCTGGAGTGTTCAGTAGCAATTGCCAGAGAATGGGCATTATCAGAAGGGGCGCTCTGGTTGCAAAAAATGCCTGAATGCCAGCAAAGTTTGCCAAATGTTCTAGGAACTGGCAAGGTAAACCAAACAAGGAGCCCCGAAAATAGTAAGAGCTCATGAAGGTGGAAGTAGCAAGGGCCACACTAACCACTTCTGACAGGGGTAGCTCTAACAGAACAACTGTTGGATTTTTGTATGCTAGACCTTTGTAGACCTCCCAGTGTGACTTGAGCTTATATATATATGCCACCATACATTATTTCTTGGGGTGTGGTCTTGGGGTTCACTATTCATTCACTATAAGTAAAGGTAAAGGACTCCTGGATGGTTAAGTCCAGTCAAAGGCGACTATGGGGTTGCGGTGCTCATCTCGCTTTCAGGCCAAGGGAGCCGGCATTTGTCCACAGACAGCTTTCCGGATCGTGGGGCCAGCAAGAGTAAACCGCTTCTGGCACAGCGAGACACCGTGACTGAAACCAGATCGCACGGAAACGGCATTTACCTTCCTGCCGCAGCTGTTCCTATTTATGTACTTGCACTGGCATGCTTTCAAACTGCTAGGTTGACACAAGCTGGGACACAGCAACAGGAGCTCACCCTGTCGTGGGGATTCAAACTGCCTACCTGATCGGCAAGCCCAAGAGATTAATGGTTTAGACCACAGCGCCACCCGCATCCCTACCATACACTATAGGGTAGCAAGCCATGGTTACATTTCAAACTATCAATGCATGTTATTGACATCTCTGCAAACCATTAGTAACATTCCCACACTGTTGCTAGTTGGTCCCGTTCAGGAATTTGCTACATTGGTGCAGGTATGGCCATTGGGACAGACGTTTTGTGTGACCATCCTGTCATCTGCACAGTTGAGTAAATAATGTCTCTTGATTTCTTTAGCTTTCTGTTTGCCTAGCACAAGAGGGCAGCATGGTCTATTTTATCCTGTTCCAGCTCTGCAATTAATTCCTTGGGGAGAAAACGGCAAAGGTTTCTCTTGACTATTTATGGCGACTGGAAGTAGTAATTCTTCAGGTTATATGTTGAGCTACTGAGAATATGGTTTTGTGACATTTATCATGAGTGAGTAAAGTGTTCTTTTGGCATATTCGTTGCCTGAGCTTCCTGCCCGCTTAGACGGTTGTGCTAGGCCACACTGTGTTTTCTGGTTATTACCCAGAGAAGGTAGAAAAAAAGGGGTGGTGACTCCTGAGCGCTTTGGGAGTAAATCCCAGTGAACATGGTAGGAACTTCTTTTTAAGAAAACATAAAATCAGGCTGTTTAACACATATTTGTATTTCTCTTTGGATTGGCTTGAGAATAGAAACTGTGGCTCTGGGGTTGTCCTGTCTACAGAGTCTGGATTTGTGCTATTTTCCCTATAGTTTATACACCAGGTGCTGGCCAGGGCATGGTTCCACTGACATCTAATAGCCTACTTAGCGTACTGTGCACTGCTATCTCTGAAGCCAGAAAAGAGAAGCACAGAAATCTGTGTGCAGTTGTAGCTGTGAGTGCGTTTGTGTGCATGCAGGAAAGCTGTATCTCGTTACCATCCTGGCTGTCAGAGGACTTGGGATAAGTAGTAAATAAACATTAAGTGTGCATAGCTCAGGTAGGATGTCTGAGGTTTGACCCGCATGGCTTTGAACAGAACGTTCTCTGGTCATAGAACTGTTAGATAATTGGTCTAAGGTAGCGACGGGGAACCTGGGACCCTCCAAACGTTGGACTACAACTCCCATTGTTCCTGACCATTGGCCACGTGGCTGGGGCCGATGGGATATGGAGTCCAGCAACAAGTTCCCGCCTCGGGGATAAGGCAACTTCATAGGTTAACCCAACACTCCCAGGGGAGAGAAGAGTACGCACTGAGCTTTGACATATTGAATTATTGCTGCTAAAGTTGTGGTTGATCTAATTTGACAAAAGCCTGCTGCTGGATGTATTTATTTGTCTAATCCGTCGGGGAATATTCCTGGCAAGCCTCAGCGCAGTGAATTCAGTGTCGGAGAACTTCCCCAACGAATAGTGCCAGCAATGTCTCAAAAGTGATGGTATGTAAAAAGAAGGAAAACCTCAGAGGGTGGTTCTCTCAGCGCCGTCGCCTATGCACTGAATGACTGCGGCATTTCAGCATGTTGAAAATTAGTACGGTGATAGTGGGGTTGTATTAAATTACAATTCTATCAGCTGAATGGTGAGGCTGCTTTTGGTAGCGTTCATAAATCTATGCTTGTTCACACAAGCGATTCTGCTCATCTTGTAGCGTGTTTAAACAAGAAATACCGGTCTGAAGGCTTTGATTTTTATGGCAGGCAGTATTTCTGACAGATCGTACAGGCCATTTACAAGGCAGAGCTTCATGTTAAAATATTTCATTGCTGTTGTCACTCGTCATCGGTATAAGTACTCAGGCACAATGCCAGAATATCGCTGTGTTATGTCTGTCCAGGGTGGCTTATCAAGTTTGCTGTTTTATTTTTTTTAAAGGAAGAAACCTAGATGAATTTTAGTATCTTAAAACACACACATGTGCACATTTTCTCGTAAATGAGATGGCTGTAAAGAAGAATGAGTGAACTTGCATGGGAGCTCTCGCTGTGCTCTTTTTCGATTAGTTTTAAGTACTCGCAGCTTGGATTTTGTTTTCCCGTGTTAACCTGCGTTAACTATTGCATATTTAATTTTCTTGCCCTAAAATAATAGATACCTCATGCATTTTCTTCTCTGTGCATTTAAACAAAAAGGAACAGCCCAATAAAACAGTGATTGCTTGTGAAGATAGACAACACAATAGGGTTGCAGCAATCATAACGATCCTGAACAACTGTATAACACTCTAAATATTATTTTTTGATGTTTGCATGGAGCAGTTAGTAGGCTGAAATAAGAGGTGTGGTAATTAAACCTGTTTGGCTGCCACATGTTTAAAGGGAAAAGAACACCTTAATTTTTTTTTCATGCAACAATGGTTCTGTGTACTTTAAGCCTTATCAGGGTGTGATATTGAATGAATTTTATGGGAGTTGCTCTTTTATGGCTATTATTATCATAATAGCTTTTGTTACAAGTTTAAATAGCCTTACTTACACATGCACCTATTTGATTATAACTCTTGAGATTCTGTTAGCAACCTTTATAAAACTGATTGCCATAGGAGTAGGCTCTGATCAGTAAATATTACTCTAAGGCTTTGTGTGCATTTACTATCTATTAGCATAGCCAAATTCATCTTTACTCCAAAGAGCCAAAAAAAATACTGCTTATTGAGGGTGGAACTGCATGGTGTGTACAGCACAGGGTTGCTGCTGAGAATAGCAATCCCATGTCAGGCTAGGGCCTTAGCAGAGGGAGAAAAATTGACATGAGGTTGCTGGTCCTTTAGCATTAGCCCTGAATTTTGTGTAATGTGTTGCTTTGCCCTGAAACTCCACAGAAGAGGCAAGCATCAAATATCCTTGTTCTTCTGTTAAGCAAGCAAGAAACCTTGTCAAACGTTCAGGAAGTAGGCTTAGTGTGCATTATTGCTTTGGCTACAGCACACCAGCATTTCCACGCATGTTTAAAGCTATCAGAACAGGGAGAAGGCATGGGAATGCTATTCTGCACACGCTTTGTTCCTCGCAGGGAGCCTTTGACAGAGATGGGGGTGCTTAGACGCATAGTTCTCTGCAATCAGAGCCATGTGGCACATAGACTGCACCATGCGTCTTCCTCAATTTGTGAACAGGCTAAATGTTAAAATAGATACGGCTTAAAGGGCTTTAGAAGAAGCCTGCGCGATAGAAGCGACACATAAGCTAATTTTCCCATGTTCAAGGTGTAGCTGTTTCTTTGTGGTGACATAAGAAAGCTGTCTTCTGTCATGCCAACACTGTCCATTCTAGCAGAGGAAAATTGCATGGTTGCCAACCAATGCACTTTAAAAATGTATTGGGACGGGGGTTATTGGGTTGTTTATGTTTTTTTATTTTGATTATGTATTTTGTGGTTTTATATTGTGATTTTACCCTGAACTGCCCTGAGACCTGCGGGCGTACGACAAATTTAATCAACAATAATAATAATGTTGATGATGTGTATTGCTTTTGGCCATAATGCTCCCCTTTTCTAGATACTTCAGTAAGGTAAAGGTAAAGGACCCCTGGACAGTTAAGTCCAGTCAAAGGCGACTATGGGGTTGCGGCGCTTATCTCGCTTCAGGCCAAAGGAGCTGGCATTTGTCCACAGACAGATTTCCACATCATGTGGCCAGCATGACTAAACCCTTCTGGCATAACGGAACACTGTGATGGAAACTAGAGCACATGGAAACGCCATTTACCTTCCCGCCGGAGCGGTACCTATTTATCTACTTGCACTGGCGTGCTTTCGAACTGCTAGGTTGGCAGGATTCAAACAGCCAACCTTCTGATCGGCAAGCCCAAGAGGCTCAGTGGTTTTGGCCGCATCCCTTTACTTCAGTAAGACAACTTGGAATAAGGCTACTAAGGCTACTAAATGTTTACATTTAGCCCTTCCATGAATTCTAATGAAAAGCAAAGAATATGCTGTGACAAGTGTTGTGACATGATCGCAGGCAGGTTGAAATCAGAGGGTGCTTCTTCCAGGCTGCGGAAGGGGCGGTAGTATTGCCCATGGCATGCCATTTGTGGCAATGCTTCAGCAGTTTGTAGGTGCCATTCCTTGAGGAACGTATACGAAGGCTTGTGCCTTGTGGATAGCGTGTGTCTGTCCCCCATGCTGCCACATACGTTTTGGAGTTTTAAAGGTGACCTTCTTTGCAGCCCTGGCTGGGCCACATCTATTCCGTGGAGAAAAGGACAAAAACTCACTGCGAGTTTGGAACCCGGCATGTGCTTCTGTGGTTTGCATTCAGCCATATCTGATGTTCAGATAAGGAAAACAGGGCTTCCTATGGTACTGAAATCATGTTGGTATTCTCACATATGTATCTTGTTCATGGCCCTTATAATTGATCCAAGAAACCAGGGCTCTGCCATGGAATTTGACTTTTCAGACTCATGACAACACTTCGTGCCACAGTTCAGTTAGTTCCTAGGCCTGTGGCCATGGAAGCCAGGTATGCAATTCTAAGTTATTTTCCAGGGTTTTGCAGCTGGAAATAATTCAAAATCTGAATCAGGGTGTGAGGTTTTCCTTGGATTCGATTTGGCACTTATTTGTAGAATGTGTCATCGCCAAGTCACCAAGATACCAGCAATATGCAAAACCGTTGAAAAATACGCCTGGCTCTTGTGTTTCTCTGCTCGTCAGAACCTGAGAAGAGTAGAGGGCTGCGTTGGGGGAAAAAAAATATTGTCTTGGATTCTCAAACTTGGGCAGCTGTGAGCTGGAATGCACCAAAGACTCTTACAATTAAAAGTTATTTCATTAATATAGTTGGTGGTAGTTTGTGCAATGCACAGAATACTGTCTCCCAGATGATCCTGAGTAATCTGCACTGCAGCATCTGGATGAATTAATTAGGCTTCTGCCAGATTGCAAGCACCTGGCAGATTATGTAACAGTTGTGGAGTGTTTGTGTGCTCAGGAGATTCTGGGATTGACTCCCCCCCTTCCTTCCTAAGGCACTTCTCTGCCTTAGAATCCAATGGAGTAGATGAGGGGA
Source organism: Podarcis vaucheri (assembly GCF_965113315.1). Lineage (NCBI taxonomy): Eukaryota > Metazoa > Chordata > Lepidosauria > Squamata > Lacertidae > Podarcis > Podarcis vaucheri. The sequence goes on along the minus strand of NC_138762.1, from coordinate 97,885,620 downwards.
GTGAAGTTGGGAGGGTTGGAAATGTTTTATCAACAGTAAAACTGGAGCAATAGAAAAAGCAACTGAGGTTTCAGAGTAAGACATCGACTCCCATCCAGTATTTGCGGCTAGAAAACTGAAAAATGCCAGATAACATGATGATTTGCTTCTGCTTAACTTCATTGCTGTTTTTACTCAGCTTAGCGCATATTCTGTGTCTGTGTTAACTGCAGAATACAGGAAGACCCTGCACAATATCTCCTTTCTTCATTGCGCCATAAGTTCTGAAAGTTTTGGACATTCTTTTGCAGAATTATTCATCTGTCACTCTTCGGTTTTCCAGGGCCATATTTTTCACATAGGGTTGGATCCTAAGGTGTCTTGCGTGATCATACTGCCACTTTGCACAAGACAGCCTCTCTGAACTCTTCTCACTTCCCTGACCACGTGATGTTTCACATGCGTTCATGTCTCTTGCAACTCACTCTTTATATATTTAATTGGATTTTCCAAAATAATTTCTTAATTCGTAAGATTTTTGGAGGTCACAGTAAATGAATGTATTCACGCTGAAGCTAATGTATATTTTGTAAATGTGTAAAAACAACCACCACAGTTTATTTATTTATTTAGAACCTTTGTTGACAATCCAATCAACAAAGTCATCTGAGTGGTTAAATTAATTAAAGCCATCTATATCTGTCTATAGCCTAAAAAGTAGCATAATAGTTTATAGCCTGTGGGAGAGATGTGTGTATGTGTGTCCCAGAAGAGGTAAAGGTTTTCACTTGCTACTGAAATGATTTCAATGTAGGTTCCAGGCAAGCCTCATTGAGGGCATTCTACAATCAGGGAGCCACCACCAAAAAGGCCCATTGTTCTGTGTTCACATGTCTGTGTATATGCAAATGACTGAATGAGGGATATCTACTTTCTGGTGCTGTCAGATGTGCAGAGGACTTTAATTTGGGTTATGTGTGTGAGAAGCCAGTTACATTCACATCTTGGGTTTCTTTTGTTCGTTGTCTTTCTGTAGTACATCTCTGCTAATGAGAGTATTTAGAGAAACTGAGCACTTCATGAAACCAATAGGCTGTGCTTGCAAGATATAAAGTCTGCTACTGTCAAATAGCATTAACAACAGCTATAGAATTCCCCCCTGACAATTCAGCAATAAGGAAATATATTTTTTCCTTCTCAATCGCTGAGTGTTGTTGAGGGTGAAGTTCTGCCGAAGGAGTGTGTCAACAGAATAACTCTTGGTTTCTTGAAAGCCTGTGATCCTCAATTGGTTTATAAATAATATTGCCATTCACAAAATCTAGATAGATTTTATATGTTATGCTGAAGCAAAGTTTGGGACCACCAAAGGAATTACTGCAGTTGTTTGTTTTCTGTCCTGGAGCAAGATTGGGTGGGAGGTAGAGACTGAAGCAAAAGGCTTAGTCTCAGATCCTTTTAAAGTTGAAGCATCGACCACTAGGAGCAAAACCTTAATTTTCCTCACGCTTTTTTTTTTTTTTTGTAGCGCTACTTCTTGTAGCAGATAATCTTATTTAAACCTCTGAGATGAGTCATACTCCCTCAATAGGATTTAAATCCAGTTTAAACTCTCTGATGTCAGATGTCCTTTTGAGTTATTCCTGTATCAGTTTTTAAACATAAAAAGTGGTCTCTTGGTTGTCTCAATTTATGCTGAGCATGGGAGATGAACCGGGAACACATAGCTATTGAATAACCGTATCCGCAACATGTTTTGAAGCAATAAAAACCTATCTTGAATTTGTGCCTGATGTTTATTGGATTTTCAGCATTGGGGGGTCTTCCCCTTTTTTCCCTTTAGCTGCTGCTTAATGGTTGTTCGTAATAGCATTCATCTGGGATTAGAATAGCGGTGTGATGTGGGATTCTGGCAACATGTTGATAACTTTAGCAGTGCTGCAGGAAAGGAAACTCATCTTGACTTGCAAACCCCTGCTTTCCCTCTCCCCCCCCCCTTAAGGGCTGCAACCCTTGCCACTTGTTGCAGTGGCAATTCATAGTTAGGAGACTCGTAAAGGTAAAGGGACCCCTGACCGTTAGGTCCAGTCGCGGATGACTCTGGGGTTGCGGCGCTCATCTCACTTTACTGCCACGGGAGCCGGCGTACAGCTTCTGGGTCATGTGGCCAGCATGACTAAGCCGCTTCTGGAGAACCAGAGCAGCGCACGGAAACGCCATTTACCTTGAAGTGCTTTCGAACTGCTAGGTTGGCAGGAGCAGGGACCGAGCAAAGGGAGCTCACCCCGTCGTGGGGATTTGAACCGCCAACCTTCTGATCAGCAAGCCCTAGGCTCTGTAGTTTAGACTCTGGCACACACTAATTTATCAGGTGTTTGGGGTTTTCATCTGGGAGATGTCGGATGGTTTCGTGACTGAGCGATGGTTTGTCCTTTCGAGGAGGAAGATCTGCCTCACCTGTCGTGGCTTGAAGTGGCACTGTGAAGGCTAGCAGCCCAAGGAGAATAGAGGTGTATGGACTAGGCAGCCATTGTGCTCCTCAGCCGTTGAGCTAGAAATTTGCTGTTGTAATACTTTTGGTGGGCGTAAGTCCTTTTTCTCTCTCACCTCACCTTTCCACATCATGTGTTAGAGCTTTGAATTCATCATACTGCTTAAAGGGCTTGCCTTCCTCTCCTGATTTTCCCCAATTTTGATTTAAGCATGCATCGAGGACTTCAGCTTTTTCTTAAATTCAGGCTTGTGCACTTCTGCCGACTGAAAGGAGGACTATATCAGTAAACTATATCAGTTTGGTGTCACTTTCCTCTAATCCTGGCTTGTAGTGTCCTTTGGACCAGGGATATTTTGTTTCCACATCCATCTATAGAATCATAGCATTGGAAAGGGACCCTGAGGATCAATTAGCCCAACCCCTTGCAATGCAGGAATATGCAGATGTTCCTTACAGGACATCTATGGTTTATGGGACAGCTATGGTTTTCCCAGTAGTGATGTATGGAAGTGAGAGCTGGACCATAAATAAGGTTGATCGCTGAAGAATTGATGCTTTTGAATTCTGGTGCTGGAGGAGACTCTTGAGAGTCCCATGGACTGCAAGAAGATCAAACCTATCCATTCTGAAGGAAATCAGCCCTGAGTGATCACTGGAAGGACAGATCCTGAAGCTGAGTCTCCAATACTTTGGCCACCTCATGAGAAGAGAAGACTCCCTGGGAAAGACCCTGATGTTGAGAAAGATTGAGGGCACAAGGAGAAGGCAACGGCGGAGGACGAGATGGTTGGATAGTGTTCTCAACGCTATCAGCATGAGTTTAACCAAACTGCGGGAGGCAGTGGAAGACAGGAGTGCCTGGTGTGCTCTGGTCCATGGGGTCACGAAGTCGGACACGACTAAACAATTAAACAACAACAACAACTTACGGGGATCAAACCTGCAACCTTATCGTTATCAGCATCGCATTCTAACTAACTGAGCTATTAATAGAGAGGGATTGTGCTTTAACCCAAACGGGCCTGTTTTCAAAACGAGACCATTCAAAGCATAATTTACAAAACTTTCGATTAACTAACTGGGGTTTGAAACCATATTCTCTGGTTGCTGAGATGCAACTGGCTAGGGTTAGTAGAAAAGTGAAGCTGAATGTTGGTGAAGTCCTTTTCCCGATGGTGCAGGAGTAGGAAAAGCATGAACATCTGAGGCCTTGCTAAGGCTTCTTGCTTCTTGTGCATGTAACACTAAACCGTGGTTTTAGCATTGCGTGTGAACCAGGATACAGTGGTGCCTCGCAAGACGAAAATAATCCGTTCCGCCAGTCTCTTCGTCTAGCGGTTTTTTCGTCTTGTGAAGTAACCCTATTAGCGGCTTAGCGGCTTAGCGGCTTAGCGCTATTAGTGGTTTAGCGGCTATTAAAGGCTTAGCGGCTAAAAGGCTATTAGCGGCTTAGAAAAGGGGGGGGGGAGCGAAAAAATCGCAAGACTCGCAAGACGTTTTCGTCTTGCAAAGCAAGCCCATAGGGAAATTTGTCTTGCGAAGCGCATCGAAAAACGGAAAACCCTTTCGTCTAGCGGGTTTTTCATCTTGCGAGGCATTCGTCTTGCGGGGCACCACTGTATTAATTACTGAGCATGATTTGAATGCAGATGGGCATGTGAATAAAGTTTGTTTGGTTGAGGGATTGAAATGCTTGTTTAACTTGAAGTGGGCCATTGCATCTTGCATTGATTTTAGATATTTTGTCTTTGATAAATTTTTACTTCAGGAAAGCAGATTAGCAGGCTAGCACTCGATGCACGGACTGGTTCTGTGAATTGTTGGGTAAATGAGCATTGTGGATGAAAATGAAGTCAATATTGTGATAGTTTGATAGCAAATACAATGTGAGGTTTGAAGACACCGTTGAGAATACAAGAGGGACAAAGTTTAAAATAATTAAAAAGCAAATGGAGAGATGATTAAGCTGCTTTCTTGAAATACAGATAGTTCTCTTTATATGGCTGAAAGTCTTTGTGCTCAGATTAGCAACTAAAGCTTGCTTTTTGAGCCAGAGGCCAATTGGTATTAATTATTCTGATTGTTTGTTGACTGGGGAAGAAAACCAAAATGATTTAGGAAATGATTGGAATATAAATCAAAAGGCAGCAAAATACTTTTATAAAAAGATAACAGCAACAAAAAAAATTCTTGCAGGTAGGTCACTGAAGAATATTAAATCTCTTAATGACAAAACTACAGCAGATTGATGATGAAGCAAAACACTGTTTCGATGCCTGAGGCTGATGGCTTTGTAAGAGAGAAGTTCTGTTGTACCAGACAGACAGTCTCTCTCTCTCACACTCTATTTCTGAAATATGCTTTCTGTATATCCATGTGCTCACAATTTTTCATTCTTGGTGTCTTCTACTTCGGAAAAACTGTTATATATTTTTTATTTCATAAATGTTGTAGCAATAACCCTCAACTCTGGATGCTAATATTTTGTGCATACCAGTGAAACAGATTTCCAAAAAAGCCAGTATAGTAACATGTTAAATCAGAGAGCCTGGTCAAATGCCACTTTAAGAACTCCACATGGCAGAGAATAAGTCTGATATATACATATATATATATATATATGTGTGTGTGTGTGTATATATATATTTGTCCTCAAGCAACCTCTTCTCCCTGAGGAGCAAGACTTTTCAAGGAAAGTGTTTACCTGTCTATACACAAAGTTTTTCCTCACCTTCCGTCCAGAAATTGGTTGTTTGCTTAGCAATGTCTCTTCTCAAGACTATTTCTTTTCTTAAGGTTTGCCCACAGATAGGTGACCTAAAACATGGTACTATTAAATTGCTTTCCACCTCTATTTTTCCAATTAATGAGTTAATCCAATATTTCTGCATAATGTTTGATCCCTATGTCTCCTAGACTGGTGTAATCTGCATATCTCACCGACTAACCTTTACTTTGTTTAGGAGATTACTAATGAAATAATGTCTAAAATAAAGCAAAGGAGAGATTTCCTCTGCTTTTCCCGTAGTTCTCTTTTTCTCCACCTCCCCCCGCCTTGCTTCCCTTTGTAACCAGTGGGCTCCCCCCACCTTTTAACTTATTGACACGTGTTTATCGCATGAAATATCAGGGGTATTTCACTCTCCTATCTTGTTTGCCTCTAATCTGCTATTTCTCTTTCTGTCTGCAAAATCGGTTACATTCCCAGAAAAAGGTTTCCAGAATACTGCGCTTGGATCTGTAGGAATCCATACTGCCCAACATTCCTTAAATGCAATTAAAATATGAAAAGGGAATGGAAAGATTACTTTAACATAAGGAAGACTAAGTACTGCAGGACCTTTCTTGAATACAAGTAAAACATTATCTTTTTTTGTCAGTCAGGTAGTTTCCTTCAAACCCATTCCCCTCATGTTACTTCACTACCGTATTTTTCGCCCTATAGGACGCACTTTTCCCCCTCCAAAAATGAAGGGGAAATGTGTGTGCATCCTATGGGGTGAATGCAGGCTTTCGCTGAAGCCTGGAGAGGGAGAGGGGTCGGTGCGCACCGACCCCTCTCCCTCTCCAGGCTTCAGGAGAGCCCCACCGCCAGCCCCACAAGCTCGGGGGACAGCGGGGAGGCGCAGCGCGACTTGGTTAGAAGGCTGGCGGGGGGAGAAGCCTGCTCCTCCCCGTCGCCAGCCCCACAAACTCGGGAGACAGCGGGAGGCGCAGCGCGACTTGGTTAGAAGGCTGGCAGGGGGCTTCCCCCTCCTCCAGCCCCACAAGCTCCCAGAGCCATGCCAAAGCTGCACGCAGCTTCGGCATCGCTCTGGGTCCTGTTCTGGGGGCCCCGCGCCTGGGGGAGGGGGAAATAATTTTTCCCCTTTATTTTCCCCCCCAAATCTAGGTGCGTCCTATGGGCCGGTGCGTCCTATAGGGCGAAAAATACGGTAATTAAAAAAAATATTGTCCAGCTTTTTTTACATCATGTGCCAGTTGTTTAAACTTCCAGGGTACGGACTACCCTACTTTCCTGAAGAATGTCATACTCAGCCCAAGACTGAATTCCACCTGGCTTTGAAAGATTCCTAATCTCTTAGCTTTTCCTACCTCACTTGCAAGGTTTCTGTGAAGCTACAGTAGGGTTGCCATATTTAAAACGGTGAAAATCCAGACAGAAACGTTGTTGGGCTTCTTTTTGTCTTTTGGCCAAAGTTGTTGACATTTGGCTGATTTCCGCCCAGATACCACTGCGTTATTCCGGATGTATGGCAACCCTGATCTACAGTCTACTCTGAACTTGTATCTTCTGTTTTGAGATGAACCACCCTTGTCACATATCCTTGAAGTTTATCATTGCTGTATGGGAAAGGAAGGATAGCAAACTAGTGGTTCAGAAACTGCAACCCCCACCCCATTTTATTTGGAAGGGCAGAATACAGGCGATAACAAATGCAGCTAATCTGATATTTCTCCTTTCATCCTTCAGAATTTTGAAATGTTTTGCTGTCCTCTCCTCCAATGAGGAATTTGTCTACAGTATACATGAATAAAAAAACACAAGCACCCAGCGCTGCTGTTATGCCAACAACATTTCCCGAACGTGGCTGGGAGACAATATACTTATCTCTCCCCTTGCCCGGGTGATTTCTCTTCTGTGGTTACTGTTATCTTTGGTGCAGCATTACATCTGCAAAGATGCCAACTGTTGTTGGCTTTTAAACAAAGAAACCAAACTGTTAGACGCTGGTTTTATAAATCCTAGTTAAAGCTATCCCTGCATCAGTGCAGATATAAAAGTTGTACCACAGATCATGATAGCTAGTGAAGAAGAAATGGATGTGTCTTTGGAAAGACCCGCTGATGTGAAAAGTTACTCCAGTTTTCTGGGGCTAAATAAATCTCCCCCAGCAAAATGTAAAACCCAACACTTCCTTCCTCTTCCCCGACTCATTCTCTGGCTGATTGCGTGTCTGAGAGTCTTGTTCAAATAGCAAATTAATTTAGGTTATACAAAACGCCATGCCTTGGTTCCTTGCATGCTGAAACTTTAGGAAAATGCATGTTATCTGAGCACACTTCTGCTCAGCACCATGGTGCCCGTTTGCAGAAGTCGGGGAAAGCGATTATGTTCTTGTCAGTTTCAGTCCTCTGGGGGATATTGACAGGGGAGGGAGAAACTGGGCATATTTTCCCTATTTGTATTTAGAGCACCCCTGTAGCGAAGCCAGTAATAACTTCATAGTAGCATACATGGACAGGCAGCGTTAATGACATATTTTTTAAAAAGATAAGAGGCATATATAAATATTTCTTTCTAAGAACACGGAAAAGAAGCAAGAAGAGATCAGTAATTGTCAACAATTCAAGATATATACATATATAAATATTTCCCGTTTTCTCTAGAATTTCTTTCTTTCCGAAACATAGTTCCTTTCAGAGCTTGTAACCCAATTTTAATGGTTTTGATGATTTGACGATTGTACTGCGTTGAACTTCACTAGTATTGCTGCGGGGTGTGTTTTCTGCCAGCATTTGATATGGGCAAATTCACTTATTTGCCACTGCTTTGATAAACTGGAAAATGTTTAAAGTTGCAATAAAAATGTTTTGTTGCAGAGCGATTCCATCCCCCGCCCTCCAATCAGTTTCTGACATCCCTTCACATAGGAGGGGGGACATTTATCCTCTTAAAGCATTAGAAGTCAGAAGGGGACCATCTCTCACACCTGCTTTTATACTTAAGGTGCAATCTGATTCATCTCTACTCAAAGTAAACCCAATGGAGCTTGCAGCATTAAGCGTGCTGTTTGCTCCTGCTTTCTGTCTATCCCACAAAAAGTAACAAGCACACAGCCTAACTAAGCCGCCTCCTAGCCTGCCAGCCTCAGAAGGACACAGTGTTTGAAACTCCCATTGTTCTAGGTGCATTTTGCGAATGAAAATTTCGTTAGCACGATCAGTTTCGGAGCTCTGGGCGCAGACCTGTGCCTAAGATTTCGGATTGAAACTGCAGAGTGGAAGGAAAGGGGGACCTTTTTCTGCCTCCCCACTTCCAGCTACTGGAGAAGAGATCCTTTTAAGAATATTAGGGGAGTGGGCAGGGGAAGGACTAGACCATGTGGAAAATGAACATAATATTTTAGCTGCAGATCATTCATTCTTAGCTTTGTATTCTTGTTATAAAAAGTGTGACTAGAAATTCTGTTGTTGCGCCCATAACCTAGGATTAAGGTGCCATTAGCTCCTATCTTTCATATCTCAGCTTTTAACACAATGGAGTTACCATTATTACCAATAAAGGAGTTTCTAACACTGTACTGACTCGGGACACAGGTGGCGCTGTGGGTTAAACCACAGAGCCTAGGACTTGCCGATCAGAAGGTCGGTGGTTCAAATCCCTGTGAAGGGGTGAGCTCCTGTTGCTCGGTCCCAGCTCCTGCCAACCTAGCAGTTCGAAAGCACGTCAAAGTGCAAGTAGATAAATAGGAACCATTCTGGCGGGAAGGTAAACGGCGCTTCTATGCGCTGCTCTGGTTCGCCAGAAGCGGCTTAGTCATGCTGGCCACATCACCCAGAAGCTGTCTGCGGACAAACGGCGGCTCCCTCGGCCCATAGAGCGAGATGAGCGCCGCAACCCCAGAGTCGGCCACGACTGGACCTAATGGTCAGGGGTCCCTTTACCTTTAACACTGTACTGACATGGTTCCTTGAACCAGGGCTGTGACTGCTGAACTGCACCAGTTTTAAACTTGATCTTACATTGACTAACCCCATTCTTTAAGTTCTTTGGCCTTCGAGATTTAAATGTCGGGTGTTTGCTGGATTCTTTCACGCGGAAGTATGAACGAACTTTTTGATACAGGTGAGTAGATTGTCAGGTGTTCTCATTATTTGGAAGGAAAGATTTGAACATCCACTCTGGAGTGTCAGCAAACACCTGCATGAGCAGAATTGTATATTGAGCCACCTGAGCACATTCTGATTCATGCAATTAAAGCAGTTTACAGAGTTGGTAAGAAAGGAATATCACATATTGAGGTTTGATGTCTCTTTCATGAAGAACAAAGGAGTTTCAATTCTTTCACTTCAAGTTTGGCCTAACCATTGTGTAATGAGGGAGGTTTAATGAATCATTGTTTAACTTAGATACTGCCAAGTATTTGACTATAACAGAGCCCCAAATGGGTACATAGTACTTTTCTGACAGACCCTTATTTAACTATGATTAATTGGCATTGGATAGTTATTTAATTACTTTAGAAGAAATCTTAAGTACAGTGTGTGTTCTGATTAAGTCATTTAATGTAATAACATGCATGGAATTGTGGAATGTGTGTGTTTCCCCCAAGGAAGATAATACACATTACATGGGGAAAAGTGAGAGTTTGAAAATACCCTGAAATTTTCTAGGGCATGTGCTGTTTTAAGGGTTACCTCCAATGAAATATATCTTGCTACAAATCTAGCCTTTTTATTATTTGGCAGTGAGGGATAGGAAGGATATTTCTCTGTAGCGCAGGAAAGAAACGAGTTGTTGTTGTTAATGGTCCTGTGCATTTGGTTTTCAGAGATCTATAATATAATGTTCCCAGCAACCACGGCTTCAAGACAAACACCTCTGCCTGTCTTCTCATCACCCGTCCTTGTCCCCCTCCTCCCCGGCCAAACATGTTTTAGTAAAAAGAAAATAAATTAGAGGGGTTAGTGCAGGGGTCAGCAAACTTTTTCAGCAGGGGGCCGGTCCACTGTCCCTCAGACCTTGTGGGGGGCCGCACTATATTTTTTTTTTGGGGGGGGAATGACCGATTCCTATGCCCCACAAATAACCCAGAGATGCATTTTAAATAAAGGGACACATTCTACTCATGTAAAAACACGCTGATTCCTGGACTGCCCATGGGCCAGATTGAGAAGGCGATTGGGCTGGATCTGGCCCCCGGGCCTTAGTTTGCCTACCCATGGCGTTAGTGCTTTGTTACACTAGGATAAGAACATAAGAAGAAGAAGAAGAAGAAGAGTTTGGATTTGATATCCCGCCTTTCACTCCCTTTAAGGAGTCTCAAAGCGGCTAACATTCTCCTTTCCCTTCCTCCCCCACAACAAACACTCTGTGAGGTGAGTGGGGCTGAGAGACTTCAAGGAAGTGTGACTGGCCCAAGGTCACCCAGCAACTGCATGTGGAGGAGCGGAGACGCGAACCTGGTTCCCCAGATTACGAGACTACCGCTCTTAACCACTACACCACACTGGCCTGCAGGTTTAGGCCAGAACCATCTAAGTCCAGCAGCCTTCTCACAGTTGCCAACCAGATGCCTAAGGGAAGCATATTTTCTCCTGATGAAAACGAAGGCAGCACCTTCACCTGAGAGACTGTTTTCTCCCCATCCACTTTTGAATCCTTGGGAAGTGCGTGTGTCCCTTATTTATGCCATAGGGTGTGAAGTAGGGCTGAGCGATCTATCGATCTATCGTCCAAAACTGGTTTGAAGTCCATATCGTGATATCGGCTTCATAATTTTTGACCTGGCAATATATCGCAAATCATGATGTGTGCGCATGCACTATGCAAAAATCACAATGTGGGAAAAACTGTGAAGCCAGCCGATGCCTCTACATAGCTCCGTTCTTATTTCAGACATTGTGATATATCTAGGGCACATTTTCCCTAAAGGTCTAGGAAAGTTGTTGTGTTCTTAGCTGTGTTCATGTACCTGTCCTTCCTAAGCCATATGATTCTACTTCATTGCTACCCAGAATGAACATGTGAATTCGCTTCTTTCACTTTTAGTTTCTTTTTTGCAAAATTTATTTAAATTGATTTTTAAAAGCTGATTTTCCCTGTCCCAACTTCCTTGTTTTAAAGCAAAAGATTCCCCGTCCCCCCCTTACTAGAAGCTCTGGCAAAACACACTTTTTTTAAACATTGCATTACTCAACAGGACCTCTCAAGGCAGGTACCAAAGCTACAGTTTGTTGGAGTTGATTAGCAACTTGATTACCCATGAGAACTAAGTCGTTATTTTAAAATGTGAATATTGCATATAAATAATCTTCCTTGTGGAATTATTAGTGTAGCTATTGGCTAGGTTGATACTAGCTTGGCTCTAAAATGGAATTATATTATTCTGGCACTCGTTAGCAGTTGTCATAACTGTAGACGTTACTTTATGCAACACTTGTGCATGTTTGTTTTGGGTTAGAAAGCCAAGACAGTGCTTTTACTGTGCTTATCTCATAAAGCTTATTTATTCCAAGCTTTGAAATGTGTGTTTTTGTGTGTTTTTTTAAGAGAGGGGGAAGATACATGCCTCTCAAGTGTGTTTGAGAAAAATCCCTCTTCAAAAACTCCTCAAGCAGCCTTTTGGAGAATGAGACAGGAACTTGTGAGAAAAACTAGAGACAAAGCCTGAGATGCTCTCCGGATTGAGACTTCAAAGGGCAGAAGTGCTTTGTGACATAGTTTTATGAACATTTCATTACGGGGTTGTGTCTGCCCTCCAGCCCCCTAGGCCCTGCATCTAAATTACAAAGTGAAACCAAATTCCCAAGTAGTTGTGAGTAACCGTGTTGGCTTCTACCGTTTAGGTGAGCAAATATGACTCATGGGCAGAATGCGAAGGTTTTCCAGAGTTCATGACATTTCAGCAATTCCTTCTGACATGTACCGTGCTGGACCCTACATTCCCTTAGAGATGCTGGCCTGCTTCCAGGGAGCGCACGACTGGGCAGTTTGAACTTGTGATTCTCAAACAGCAGCACCATGAAATAAGAGGCGAGATTTATCTATTTTTGGCACCATGGAAAGTTTGAAAAGCTGTTTGTGAGATGGTTACTTATGCCCTGGTTAGACATACAGTGGTACCCCGGGTTACAGGCGCTTCAGGTTACAGACGCTTCAGGTTACAGACTCCGTGAACCCAGAAATTGTACCTCGGGTTAAGAACTTTACCTCAGGATGAGAACAGAAATTGCACGACGGCGGCAGCGGGAGGCCCCATTAGCTAAAGTGGTGCCTCAGGTTAAGAACAGTTTCAGGTTAAGAACAGACCTCTTAAGCAACTGCAGTGGGTTTCATTTATTTCCTGATGAAGAAAATGCTTTCTTTATTTTACAACTCGGCCATCCCCAGGACTGGAAATGAAGCTGTTGACTAAAGATGAACCAATGCTTCTTTACCCCCTTCCCAACTTATCCATCTGAACCTCAAACCAGCAAGGTTTTTACATTTTGAAGGTATGTGCTGAATACGGCTGTGCCAAATGGGAAATGGGAAAAAGGTAGCCCATAATACTGCAAGAAATTGCATTCCTCTTAATATAGAATTGTAGAGCTTTGAAAATTATTCGCTCTCTGGAGATGTCCCTAAAATGAGATTTGTATGGACACCAAAAGGCAAAACCTGAATTGTGTTTTGAAAGGAACAGTTCTAAGTCCTCAAGAGGTTTCCCATACTCAGAACTTGTCCTGCCTGCTTTTTTCTTTTTTCTTTTTGACACACAGTGACAATCTCACAATAAGTATGTACAGTGGTACCTCGGGTTAAGTACTTAATTCGTTCCGGAGGTCCGTTCTTAACCTGAAACTGTTCTTAACCTGAAGTACCACTTTAGCTAATGGGGCCTCCTGCTGCTGCTGCACCGCCGGAGCACGATTTCTGTTCTCATCCTGAAGCAAAGTTCTTAACCCGAGGTACTATTTCTGGGTTAGCGGAGTCTATAACTTGAAGCGTATGTAACCTGAAGCGTATGTAACCCGAGGCACCACTGTACCTCCCTCTGGCTACATATTTGTCTCCAGATATACAAGAATATCTGATTGTTGCAGTACACTAAGTGGGCTTCCATTTTCCCCCTCTTTGAAGTCAGGTCACCTGGTGTCATGGCGATGTCAGGTGACTGGCTGCTCACCTGTAAAAGTGGCCCATGAGCAGGTGGGGGGATGTCAGGATCCAGCTGACCAGGTGGATTGTGTTCCCATTGGTCCCAATCACTATTTAAATAGCTGTAGCAATGGAAGGGATGACGGATTCCAAGGAAAGTCATCAAACGGATATTAGGTGGCTTTAAATATACATCTTGACTGGTTTATCATAGTTCCCTAGCCTTTTTTAGCCTAACCACCTAAGCTCATACACATTGCATAAGGGCCTCGCTGATACATGATGCTCCTTTTTCTTGCATTTGCAAGGTTGCCAAATGTGGGAGCAGATAATTACATGGATAAAAGTGGCAGTGATAACATTGAGAAGCGGGAGTACACATGAAGTCTTCTATTTTAGTTTATATCTCGCATATCTGTAAAACTTACAACAGGGGTGGCTACCCTGTGGCACTCCAAATGCTGTTGGATTTGGAACGTCCTCCCATCAGATGTCAAGGAAATAAGCAACTATCTGACTTTTAGATGACTTCTGCCCTGTTTAGGGAAATTTTTTATCATGTTTTTAATATTCTGTTGGGAGCCACCCAGAGTGGCTGAGGAAACCCAGCCAGATGGGCGGGGTAAATATAATATAATATAATATAATATAATATAATATAATATAATATAATATAATATAATATAATATAATATAATATAATATAATATAATATAATATAATATAATAATATATTTCTGCTCTCATCAGCCCCAGCGAGCATGGCCATTGGCCGAGGACCAGGGATGATGTCCAGCAACACTTACCAAACCACAGGTTTAAGCTGTTCTGGCTTACCCCAAGGTGGCACAAAGGAAATGTAAAGATTAGGGTTACTTACTTACTTCGCCAAACCTCTATTAGGCATTACAAGTATAGGCCATCATAAAACATCCATATATAAAATCTTAAAATATATACAAATAAACAGCCATGTAAAATATATAACGAGGATTTTTATTGGGATTTCTTCCCGTTAAATAGTGCCATTCACCAGAGATACAGTGGTACCTCGGGTTAAATACTTAATTCGTTCCGGAGGTCCGTACTTAACCTCAAACTGTTCTTAACCTGAAGCACCACTTTAGCTAATGGGGCCTCTTGCTGCTGCCGCGCCGCCGGAGCATGATTTCTGTTCTCATCCTAAAGCAAAGTTCTTAACCTGAAGTACTATTTTTGGGTTAGTGGAGTCTGTAACCTGAAGCGTATGTAACCTGAAGCATATGTAACCCAAGGTACCACTGTACTATTGACAAAAACTCAGCCACCCTTGCAGTTACTTCTGGGTTAATGTCAGATGGATAGAATCTGATATTTTCATTGTGTTGTGATGTCAGACTACCCAAAAAGGGGATAGCACACATTTGCGTAGCTGGTTGTACAATGGATAATAGAAAAGGATATGTTCTATGGATTTAGGCAGGATGGCAAACATTTAAAAAGTCTCAGATTTTGGAAGTGAAACCTGCATGTTCTCAGGTTTTTTCTTTTGTAGTCAAAATACTAAATACTTCTGAGTAAACCTAAGATTGTTTATCAGTTTGTAACTTGCTTTGGTGTGTAAGTCTTCTTTGGCGATCACTCGTAGACGAGTAAGATTGTCTTCCATGAACACGGTCTTAACAGCGAGTCCGTAAGTGACTGTGGAGGCCAGTTCTGGATCCACACGTTCTTCCACAATGGAGAGACAGGTTTCCGGGCAGGAGTTGATCACGGTGAGGGTTTGCCAAGCGTGCCTTCCTCTTAGCATGTTTTTCCCTTTCGTCCTGAGTTTGAGTGTCTTCAAAGCCCATGACACCTTTGATAACGGCTGTTCTCCAACTGGAGCGCTCACAGGCCAGTGTTTCCCAGTTGTCGGCGTTTATACTACATTTTTAAAGATTTGCCTTTTGTTGACCTCCAGCATTTCACTTTCCAATTTAAAGTTTGGAATAGAGTAGTTGCTTTGGAAGACAATAACCAGGCATCCAAACAACATGACCAGTCCAAGGAAGTTGATGTTGAATCATTGCTTTGACACTGGTGATCTTTGCAAATATCCAGCGAGTGAGGGTGTGTCAGTAGCCACATGCTAAGCTGGGAAGCATTTGCATCTTCCCGAGGGATGAACATTTTGTGAGATATCCACACCCAATCAGAAATCTCACATGGACAAAGAATGGTGAAATTCTCTTTATCTTGTGGCAGGATATTCCGGTTGGCCAGTTTATCTTTAGGTTGCACGAGCACTGTCGTAAGCCACTACCACTTTCTTTGTAAATGAGAGCTGAAGCTGGTTTCTTTTGTTTTTAAAGAGTGGCCATTGTATCTTTGCTGTTGATCTGGATTTGACTTATGGCATGAAATGCAAGCAATTTCTGTTGTTGGTTTGATCTGCTCATTCATTTGGAGAAGATGCTTCTCTGTGAGGCATGGAATTAAGGAGACCAGCCTCTTCCCCAATTTTTGGGTGGGGGAAACCCTGAGGTTTGCAGCATCGCTGGACTATGTGGTTGTAGTAAATCCTTCAATAGTTACTTAAATAATGGACAGTGAGACAGAGGTAGCTCTACCTCTCCTGTAAATCAGAACCAGTGAAGGCGGTGAAGGCCCTGCGTGAGTGCCTGGAGGCGGTTGGAAGAAGAAGAAGAAGAAGAGTTTGGATTTGATATCCCGCCTTTCACTCCCCTTCAGGAGTCTCAAAGCGGCTAACATTCTCCTTTCCCTTCCTCCCCCACAACAAACACTCTGTGAGGTGAGTGGGGCTGAGAGACTTCACAGAAGTGTGACTGGCCCAAGGTCACCCAGCAGCTGCATGTGGAGGAGCGGAGACGCGAACCCGGTTACCCAGATGGATGGAGGATGGATGGCGGCTAACAGATTGAGGTTGAATCCTGACAAGACAGAAGTACTGTTTTTGGGGGACAGGAGGCGGGCAGGTGTGGAGGATTCCCTGGTCCTGAATGGGGTAACTGTGCCCCTGAAGGACCAGGTGCGCAGCCTGGGAGTCATTTTGGACTCACAGCTGTCCATGGAGGCACAGGTCAAATCTGTATCCAGGGCAGCTGTTTACCAGCTCCATCTGGTACGTAGGCTGAGACTCTACGTGGGGCTACATTTGAAGGTGACTCGGAAACTACAACTAATCCAGAATGCGGCAGCTAGACTGGTGACTGGGAGCGGCCGCCGAGACCATATAACACCAGTCTTGAAAGACCTGCATTGGCTCCCAGTACGTTTCCGAGCACAATTCAAAGTGTTGGTGCTGACCTTTAAAGCCCTAAACAGCCTCGGTCCAGTATACCTGAAGGAGCGTCTCCACCCCCATCATTCTGCCCGGACGCTGAGGTCCAGCGCCGAGGGCCTTCTGGCGGTTCCCTCATTGCGAGAAGCAAAGCTACAGGGAACCAGGCAGAGGGCCTTCTCGGTAGTGGCGCCCGCCCTGTGGAACGCCCTTCCAGCAGATGTCAAAGCGATAAACAACTACCTGACATTCAGGAGACATCTTAAGGCAGCCCTGTTCAGGGAAGTTTTTAACGTGTGATATTTTATTGTATTTTTGGTTTTTATGGAAGCCGCCCAGAGTGGCTGGAGAGGCCCAGCCAGATGGGCGGGGTATAAATAATAAATTATTATTATTATTATTATTATTATTATTATTATTATTATTAGGTATTGGGCAGAAACTGAACTACAGGGAAATGGAAACAGCAGTCGCTGCCTTCTTAGAAGCATAGTCTTAATGGTGCAGGCTCGTTTTGTAATAATCGTATTGCCATAAGAAAATTTCCCACTTCCCTAAATAAGTGATTAGATTTAATGTGCTTATTTGACCTTTCAAGTTTTGTTTACTAAATACCATATTTCTCGCTCTATAAGACGCACCAGACCACAAGACGCACCTAGTTTTTGGAGGAGGAAAACAAGAAAAAAAATATTCTGAATCTCAGAAGCCAGAACAACAAGAGGGATCACTGCACAGTGAAAGCAGTGATCCCTCTTGCTGTTCTGGCTTCTGGGATAGCTGCGCAGCCTGCATTCACTCCATAAGACGCACACACATTTCCCCTTACTTTTTAGGAGGAAAAAGTGAGTCTTATAGAGCAAAAAATACGGTATATGTCATGTTAATTTTGCGTACTTTTTCAGATAGCCAAAAGTGGTTGAACTGAAAGATTGGATTTTTCTCCTTTAATAAAGTACACAGTGTAGTTTGAATTATTTATTCTATATTTATCACCATGGGTGTGCGTAGCGCTTCAGAACATAGGAGTCAACTCCTAGTTGCTGAGGTCCCTTTGCCCCCCAATAAAATATTTGAGGGGGCTGCCCCCCGAAAGTTGATGGGCATTGCCATTCAAGTAGTGTGTGTGTGCCATTTCATGTGATTGATTATACGGGGTTGGGCTTATCTGCCCCCCCCCAAATATTTTATTCAGGTTGGCACCCCTGCTTCAGAATGTGACAGGTCTCTGTCCTGTAGAGCTTACAATCTATAATTATTCATGGGGAATCAGAGAAAATGGAGTCAGGTGTAAGCAATGGAGGCATATACAATTGTTTCAGTTTATATGTTCTTAGTTACAGGCTGAGGCTAGAATCCTGTACGCAGTTGTTTGGGAATAAGTCCCATTGAACCTGGGACTTACTGATGATGATGGGCATGTTTAAGATTATGAGATCCCACAGTGGGTTATGGAAACCACAGGGTTGAGCCAAAGACATCAGGGAAATGTAAGTTTTGAGAAGAGATTAGAAGGAAGAGAGGTGATATCACAACAGGTGTTTTAGAAAGCAGTTCCAAGCATAAGGGGCGGCAAAGGAGAAAGGGCAGAGGTTTCTAAGGGAGCAGGAGAACTTTCCACAAATTTACTTGGGAATTGTTTTTAATGGGATACTGGTGAATTTTTCAAGGCATGACATCTCAATAGTATACACTTCTTTTACATAGTTTAGATTTTGGGGTGGGATGGGGGATGAAATTAGAAATTGTTTTAACATATTGATTTTTAGCATGTCTGAAAAGATGTGCCCAAGAATATATTTGCTTCCCAAAAAGTTGGAAGGGAGGAGTTAATTCCAACTTTAATTTTAGATTTGGCCACTAGTAGATTTAGCCATTCATGTTGTCCGATATGAGTTCTGTTGTATTTGTTCATCAGGCTACTAATTTTAATTTTAAATGTACTTAATTTAAAAAGTTGCTGGGGGTGTGAACTTTATGTGAAAAAATTTCCCACCCCTCATCTTGTGTAAGAAACCAGCCTTCGCTTTACCCTTAATAGCTAGAAGTGACATTTCTTTCTTTACTTTTTCTTTTTTGATAATAATTTGTGTTAGTTTTCAATTACCAATCCAATAGAAGTGACATTTCAGGATAGTACTTATTTTTGAAGTGGATGGTTTTTCCTTCCCATCTCATAAAGACATCTTAAACGTGGGTGTGGCTCATTTTATAGTCAGATGGGCGGGGTACAAATATATTATTATTATTAACAACAACAACAACAATAATAATAATACAGTGGTACCTGAGGTTACAGATGCTTCAGGTTACAGACGCTTCAGGTAACAGACTCCGCTAACCCAGAAATAGTACCTCGAGTTAAGAACTTTGCTTCAGGATGAGAACAGAAATCGTGCAGCGACGGCGTGATGGCAGCAGGAGCCCCCATTAGCTAAAGTGGTGCTTCAGGTTAAGAACAGTTTCAGGTTAAGAACGGACCTCTGGAATGAATTAAGTTCTTAACCCAGGTATCACTGTAATAGTAGTAGTAGTAGTAGTAATATTTTTGCTCTACGCTTCATCTTGATGGTAAAGGTATAAATGAAATTCAGGTGCTGAGATCAACAAATCCATCTTTAGCTGGCCTCATTGAAGAGCATAATTATTTGGCAATGCCAAATGATTTGCATTGGGCCACAAATCATCTGGGTTGGGCAGTGATTCTCACCTAGGGTTTTTTCTCACCTAGGGTTGAGCTGCAAGAAATGGCCCCAGGCAAGTTCTCTAGCGCCAGTGGGATTTAGTTGTTCTTGTTCTGCTGTGCTGTGCAATGCTAGGAGGATCAGTGTTTTATCACAGCAACTGCTTTGAGAGGCAGCTGAGAGAAAATCTAGCTTGCTTTGTCTGGCTTCCCAAAGAATAAAATTCCAAAGCTAATGGTGATGCTACCAAAAACAACTTGTACTACTGTTCCCTTGCAAATACTTATTTCAAATATGGCCTGTGTTTAATGGACATAATGTAGAATGTTTGGTGTGTGTAAGTAAATCATTTGATACAGTTCAGGGATGAATCCAGACTTTATCCCAAGAGTAGATCCATTGAAATCAACGACACTAAAGATATATTTTAGTGGGTGTGCTCTAAGCTTAACTAAGTTTGGATCCAACACACTATTTCTGGTATAATCTGTCCTTTAAATTGTATTATAAAAGCACTATATTACTAATCAATATAAGAACAGGGGATTTTTATTTTTATAAATAAAGCAGGAGGTCCTTATCAGAAATTTCATTCAAGTGAAAAAAGTGTGAATGTATAATTGATAACAGATTAACAATGATTTATTGTACAAAATAAGCAGACGGTTATTGTTTTTGTTTGTTATTATGGTTTGTCTTTTTTGCGTTTTTATATTGTAAACCACTCTATGATCTAAGGATGAAGGGCTGTATAGAAACCAACTAATTGAATAAGATACAGTGGTACCTTAGAAGTCAAATGGAATCCGTTCCGGAAGTCCATTCGACTTCCAAAACATTCGGAAACCAAAGCGCGTAAGCCGCGTCGGACGTTCAGGTTTCAAAGAACATTCACAAACCGGAACATTCACTTTTGCAGCGTTTGGGAGCCAAAAAGTTTGACTTGTAAGGCGTTCGGTCACCAAGGTATGGCTGTATCAGAGCTCAGCAGTCTTACATTGCTTTGTTCTAGAGATCAACAAAACTTGAACAAAAAATTGATTTTGGAAACATTTGTAACTTCTTTGGGATATGCCCAAACTATTTACTTCCTCTCCCAGGTTGAAATATAAAAGTCTCCATAGTTACCAAATATTATATATGAACACATGGGCCAAATCTTGATTCCATTTCTCACTGGTGGTGAAGCAGATGTGCCACTTTTACTCAGTGTTTTTATGATCTTGGGCACAGGCAGACTTGTAAGAACCATCATGAAATCTATCATGCCTTTTGAAATGATATATTCAGTGCTGCTCTTGAACATGCAGTCTTATTTATCCCATGGAGCAAAGCTATTAAATGTAGGCCCAAACAGTTTGCTTGATTTGGAAATGTCTATTTTCTGTTTCTGTATTGGGTTCTCAAATGGCGATAAAACAATGTCTCTAAGGCTGCAATACTGTGCACAGTTATTAAGGAGAAAGCAACGGCAGCAACTGAATATCGTGGGACTTTACTTCCAAGTAAAAATGTTTAGGATTGTTCCGCCTGCTTCTTTTCCTTTTCAATTAGGAGCAAAACAACGCTACTTGATAACATGCTTCAATTTTTCTCCAATCATATTTTTTTATAGGAAGAATTCTGAATCGTTTCTCCAAAGATATCGGCCACCTGGATGACTTGCTTCCATTAACGTTTCTGGACTTTGTGCAGGTAAATTAGTAGAGATCCTTGTAGAATTTGACAAGAGCACTTAGGTTTCGGGAATATAAAGTTATGATGATTTGCATGTCAATATTTTGTCAGTATTTCAGGTAGGTTAATGAAAGGACTTGTTTAAGAAGGGTGTAGTCAAAAATTGGGGGGGTGGGGGGGAATGAGTAATAAGTAGCAGGCAGGAGTGGCTGCCCGCACCTTGCCATTATGTCAAGGTTTCAGTATGTAGTAGCTACATGCTTGCTAAATTGCACCTAGTTTGCCTTGCAGCCATTTGGCAAGCCTGCCGCAGTGTTATGAAATATGTCCACAGTAAAGAAACAATCAGCTCACATGAAAAGATATCACTGATTAACCTAATTATGCATGTACTTCCTGAAAGAAGCCAGTGTTTACCGTACTGTTTTGGGATTAAGACAGGTGTGGCTATTTACAAAGAAGAGATTAGCAATAATAGGGCTGGAAACAATAGCTGTAATGAGAACAAAAGGAAGAAGTGGTTATAAATACCAAAAAGAACAAAAAAGTTGTCTAAGCACAAAAGATGTTAATGTCAGGGAACTGGTGACGGATTAATTTGTGGCAGTTCGCTGGCTTTTCAGTGGCTTGTCGAACAGTACCTTTTTCTGGGAGCTATGAAGGAAGCATGACATGCGAGTCAACCTTCATACATTGTTCGATTGGCTCATTTTCCATGCTCCAATTTCTGGAGAAGGCATTCCCTCTCTCCCCCTTCCACACATAGGTGCTGGCATGTATGCAATGGGACGCTGGTTGATGCATATGGATGTATATATACACATAGATGCACCATCTTTTATTATATCTTTATATATATAATTTTTATTAAATTTTCTGTTTTACAATTTAAAGTACTCATTTTAACATCCTTAAAATACCAATGACTACCCTTCCCTTTCCGTGGTTCATTTTGCATATCATAAATCCCTGCATATTGTACAAAAACTAAGCCATTCAGTATTCCATTATTGCATCCGTCAAAACTTATTTACACTGTAGAATTTATCTTAATGCTGCCAACATTTTTAGGTGTGCACAATTTTCCTCCCATATATTCAATAAATGTTTTCCAGTCTTCTCTAAACGTATGTTCTTCTTGTTCTCTTATTCTATATGCTAAATCTGCAATCTGTGCATATTCCGTCAGTTTAAGTTGCCATTCTTCTTTTTGGACTAACAAAACACAGGCCGCAGTAGTAGCATACATAAATAACCATTTTTTGACACCTGGGAATTTCAGTCTGAATTATCCCCAACTGAAAGGACTCTGGGTTTTTTGTTTTTTTTTTTGAAAGTACTTTTAAACATTTTTTTTCCCAATTCATTATGGATTAGTTCCCAATACTCTTTAACCCTTTTAGAAGTCCACATGTAAAAGGACACACCATCTTTTCTAAGTGGGGGAAATTGCATTAATTTGGCATCTTTCATAACTGAACACCTCCTTTAAGGACAGATGTGCTGCCCTTATTTAAAAAAATTAAATAAATGTGCAGGGTGGCTTGCATATAAGTTAGTAAAATACCCAGTGTTGCAGTGAAGTGGTGGTTTTTCCTTAACAGAAAGCATTTGGTGCACCTATATTTCTGCCAATCTGCCATAGACACCTAAGCTGTTCTGATAGGTTATAGTGGTCTCCACCCAGAACAGAATGCGATACAGGAGGGGTGGCAAAAATCAGGTGTCCTGACTTGCCCCAAGTAGAAGCTCTTTCTGCAAGTTAAAGCCGCCGTAGGATACAACCCAACCCATGATAAAACAATAGTGGACTCCAAAGACAACAGAAAAAAGTATCATAAAATAGCACACCCAATGAAAAGGTGTTTGCCTGGCACCAAGAAGACAATTGGATGCCAAGCGGGCCTTCCTAGGGAAAGCATTCCACAAGTTTTGGGCTGGGTTGTCATCAATATGCTGATGACGCCCAGCTTTATCTGTTGATGGACGGCCGCAGTTAAATAAATCCTTCAAAGGCAGAGATTCTCTGGCTGGGTCGGGACAACAGGGGTTGGGGGACCAACTCCCTTCTCTTGCAGGGGGCTCGATTAGTGCCATCGCCTTCTGTCAAGAGTTCGGGTGTAACCTTTGATGCCCCCCTTTCTATGGAGGCCCAGGTTGCAGCCACAGCAAAGGTGGCATTTTTCCATCTCCGCCGCATTAAGCAGTTGATCCCTTACCTTTCTCGCCCTGATCTGGCCACAGTGATCCATGCGATGGTCACCTCCAGGCTTGATTATTGTAACTTGCTCTACACGGGGCTGCCCATGAAGCTGACCCAGAAACTCCAGCGGGTGCAGAATGCTGCAGCGAGGCTCCTTACGGGGTCCTTGCCACAGGATCACATTCATCCAGTGGTTTACCATCTGCACTGGCTCCCAGTGGAGTACAGGGTCAGGTTTAAGGTTCTGGTTTTGACCTTTAAAGCCCTATGCGGCCTAGGACCCTTGTACCTACAGTACCGTCTTTCCTGGTATGCCCACAGAGTACCCCTTGATTCCTCCCATGCCCCACCGATAACAGGTTTTTCTTATCTTCCCACCACCCACACCAGCCCCTTCTGGGGAGGAGGTGAATGAAAGTGAGACAGTCTCTGTGCATTCAGAGGGGAAAGTGGGGTTGTACGCTCTGCAAAGGGAAGGGCAATTCTTGGAGATGCCACTCTCAGCCCCTCGGTTAAGGAGTGAGAAATGCAGGTGACACCCCATAAGGAGGCGCTAACACCAGAAAGAACTCCCCTTCCATATTTAGGGGGAAACAGAGGAATACACAAGGTTGATCCAACTTTTCTAAATTGATTTTATCTGAATGTATTTCAGTTAATTGACTGTGATTTTGTTAGCTGCTCTGAGCCCGGCTTTGGCTGGAGAGGGCAGGATATAAATAAATTATTATTATTATTATTATTATTATTATTATTATTATTATTATTATTTCTTAATGCTAGAGCTACCAGGGTCACCAGCAGGGCTGGAGACATTGGCTGGCATAGTTGGGCAGCTGCGGATAACCTTCCTGCTGCCCAGTGTGCCTTCTTGCTACATCATCACAATATACCACCAGCTAAATATCGCGCTATATTGATATATCACGATGTCTGAAATAAGGTTGGAGCTATGTAGAGGCATTGGCTGGCTTCACAGTTTCCCCCACATTGTGGTTTTTGCGGAGCATGCACACAAACATACACACACCCCGTGATTCACGATATATTGCTAGGTGAGAAATTAAAAAACCGATGTCAAGATATGGATTTCAAACTGGTTATATTGATATATTGCCCAGCCCTACTGCTGGCCCACTATGGCCCTGGCCAACCTGTCTGGGCCCGGTGTGTTGGAGGTCAAAAAGAGTGTGCAACTATACACACTCTCTTTAGCTTCTGAGTGTTGGAGAGCCCTAGCTGCACATGAGGAAAATGAGAGGAAGCAGCAGCTACCACTGGTGAGCTGTGTGCTGGGAGAGTTAATAATAATAATAATAATAATAATAATAATAATAATAATAATAATTTATACCCCACTTATACCCCATTTATACCCTGGTTTCCCCAGCCACTCTGGGTGGTTCCCAACAGAATATTAAAAACACAATAAAACATCAAACATTAAAGACTTCCATAAATAGGACTGCCTTCAGATGTCTTCTAAAAGTCAGGTAGTTGTTTATTTCCCTGACATCTGATGGGACGGCGTTCCACATGGCGGGCGCCACTACTGAGAAGGCCCTCTGCCTGGTTTCCTGCAACCTCACTTCTTGCGGTGAGGGAATCACCAGAAGGCCCTCGGAGCTGGACCTCAGTGTCCGTGCTGGACGATGGGGGTGGAGACGCTCCTTCAGGTATACTGGGCAGAAGCCATTTAGGGCTTTCAAGGTCAGCACCAACACTTTGAATTGTGCTCGGAAACGTACTGGGAGCCAATGTAGGCCTTCCAGGACCGGTGTTATGTGGTCTTGGTGGCCACTCCCAGTCACCAGTCTAGCTGCCACATTCTGGATTAGTTGTAGTTTCCAGGTCACCTTCAAAGGTAGCCCCACGTAGAGCGCATTGCAGTAGTCCAGAACATGCACCACTGTGGCGAGACAGTGAGTTGGCCCAGATTGCTGCTATTGCGGGCGCTTGGTGTGGTTCTTGCTATTGCTAAACTGAGCATCCAACCTTGGGCAGCGTAAGTGGAAGACAGAAGACAGTGACTGTGTTGCACACACTCTGCCTTGGACCTTGTATCCTGAGGAGCTGCTTTCTTGAGGAGCTGTTTGTTTTGGCTTCCTTTCTGTGGTGCCACCTGACAAGTCACTTTCTGAGGAAAGGAAAGGCAGTTGAACTCTGTATCGTTATTGAACCTGCTTCCCCAGTTCAAACACAAATGGATAAGAAAGATTAACATTGCCTATGAATGCTTGCCCTTAAATAAGTCCTGCGGAGTTCAGCGTGGCATATTCCCAAGAAATAGCGCATAGGATTTCAGCTTCTCTGCAAGCATTTCCAGCTGAACTGACCTCTTGAGTACCATATTTTTCACTCTATAAGACGCACCAGACCACAAGACACACCTAGTTTTTGGAGGAGGAAAACAAGAAAAAAAATATTCTGAATCCCAGAAGCCAGAACAGCAAGTGCGAACGCTGCGCAGTGAAAGCAGCAATCCCTCTTGCTGTTCTGGCTTCTGGGATAGCTGCGCAGCCTGCATTCGCTCCATAAGACGCACACACATTTCCCCTTACTTTTTAGGAGGGAAAAAGTGAGTCTTATAGAGCAAAAAATACGGTACATCAATTTGCCTAGAGCAATAATAAAAGCTACCCCTGTAAATGTAAATATGTCCAGTATGGTTCTCCTCTTTTAAAAGTTGTGAATCTGAATGCCAAAATGTCACAGAGGGAGCATGTGGAGTCATGGAAATCTGATTCACCTCACTCTATCTTGAAGCTGGGTTTGGTACAGAACTGGCTTGATTACCCTGATGGACGACCTGTATTTTCCATTTCCCCTAAAGTTAAAAAAAGGCATAGGAGTCTGTTGGGACGCATCCTTTTATTTTCTTCTAAGATAATCTTGTCTCTAATAGAGAAGAAGAATAAAAAGCTCCGCAAGTTTCCTGGTGGTTTTTGTCCTGCTTGTCAAGGGGCTCTGCAGCCCAAGAGATTTTAGAAAAGTAGTCATCTTTTTTTAATCTGCTTTATAAGCTCGCTTTCTTTTTGAATGCCCCCTGTATACATTAAGCCTTTAAACATACAGGCATATTGAGGCATACGAGAAAATCTGTGCTGAGCAGAAAACTTTATTCCAGTTTCACAGTGCTGCACAGCAAGGTGCCCTTTGTCTGTAGTGCAAATACCGTATTTTTTGCTCTATAAGACTCACTTTTCCCCTCCTAAAAAGTAAGGGGAAATTTGTGTGCGTCTTATGGAGCGAATGCAGGCTGCGCAGCTATCCCAGAAGCCAGAACAGCAAGAGGGATTGCTGCTTTCACTGCGCAGCGATCCCTCTTGCTGTTCTGGCTTCTGAGATTCAGAATTTTTTCCCCTTGTTTTCCTCCTCCAAAAACTAGGTGCGTCTTGTGGTCTGGTGCGTCTTATAGAGCGAAAAATACGGTAGGTATCTTTGGACATGTGAATGCTTGTTGGGCATGGTTGGCTGTTTCATTTTTGTATCTGACAAAACATCTCATGCAAGATTTACAGCCTGGTAAGTTGTTACAACAGCTCTGAAAACAGGTGTGTGTAGCAAAGAAGCACACAATACAAACCACTTGGGGTTTTTTGGGGGGCTAAGATGGCTTTCTACCATGGGAATGTATAATACCTTCCACTTGACACAACAACAGCTTTTCACAATGCCTTACTTTTAACATCCAAGACAATGTTCAGCCCGGACACTGAGGTCTAGCTCTGATGGCCTTATGGCGGTTCCCTCACTGCGAGAAGTAAGGTTACAGGGAACCAGGCAGAGGGCCTTCTTGGTAGTGGCACTCTCTCTGTGGAATGCCCTCCAATTAGGAGATAAAAAACTTTGAGAAGGCATCTGATGGCAGCCCTGTATTGAGAATTTTTTAACGTTAGACGTTTTATTGTGTTTTTATATGTGCTGGAAGCTGCCCAGAGTGTCTGGGGCAATCCAGCCATACAGGGTATAAATAATAAAATTATTATCATAACACGCAAAATGCTATAATTTTGTCTTCAGGCCAATGGACTTTTCCTACAACAAGCAGGTTGCTTTGTACTTGATTTAATATTATTATTACTATTATTAGAATTTATATACTGCCCCATACCCGTGGGCAGAATATAATCAAGATATAAAACTACAAAATACATAATAAAAATAAAAACAACAATCCAATAGCCCCCCCCCCATTTATTTTTTTTTAAGGGCATAGGATGTAAATCAGATCAACCAAAGTCCTGGTTAAAAAGGAACGTTTTTGCCTGGCGCCTAAAGGTATATAATGAAGGCGCCAGGCAAACTTTCCTGGGGAGAGCATTCCACAGATGGGGAGCCACTGCAGAGAAGGCCCCGTTCTCGTTTTGCCACCCTCCGGACCTTTTGAGGAGGAGGCGCATGAAGAAGGGCCTCAGATGATGATCTCAGGGTCCGGGTAGGTCCATATGAAAAGAGGCGGTCCTTGAGGTATTGCAGTCCTGAGGCATTTAAGGCTTTATAGGTCGAAACCAGCACTTTGAATTGAGCCCGGAAACTAATTTGCAGCCAGTGCAATCGGAACGGGATCAGTGTAACACGCTCAAGCCGTCTTGCTCCGGTGAACAACCTGGCCACTGAATTCTCCACCAGCTGAAGTTTCCAAAGCATTTTCAGAGGCAGCCCTACGTATAACGCATTGTGGTAATCTAACCTTGAGGTGATCAGAGCATAGACAACAGTAGTTAGGCTATCCCTGTCTAGATACTGTAAGGGCATAGCTGGGCCACCAGCTGATGGAAGGCACTCCGGGCCACTGAGGCCACCTGAGCCTTGAGCAACAGCAAAGGATCCAGGATCCCCCAAGCTGCGAACCTGCTCCTTCAGGGGAAGTGTAACCCTATCAAGACTTGAAGGACTAATCCAAATTTCATCCCCTTACTCCCTCTTTTGGTTGTGCTTAAGAGAGGAGGAGCAGGTCATTCCTGCCCTTAATAATTATTTAGGTCACATCTACACCAAGCGTAATGCATTTGCCCTTTACCAATATTTCTACCGATTTTGGCCAGGGCACAGGCTTCAGACAGCCTGCCAATCACTGTCACCTTTGTTTCAGGCTCCTGTTCCCTTCTGTGCCTGAAGAGGGCTCCAAGTGGACACAGCATGCATGGTTTGCTAATCTGAGGTCAAGAAGTTCTCCATTTGAGGTCCCTGAGCCCTTGGCAGCAAGGGGAAAGTTGCATACTGCCATGCAAATGGCTCATTCAGGCTTGTTTTAATCTTGCCCTTCATATCCACTCCTCAAATATTTTCAAATGCGTGAGAGCTGACGCAGCCAGTCTTCCATTTGTTTATCACTCCTCCCCATATTTCACCCGATTGCTGGCAGTGCTGATTTTTAGTTGATGTATTTTCAGTCGCATTGCGAAGGGTTGCTGGTTTATTTATGTCTAGAGAAGCCCAGCTTTGTCCGAAGGATAACTCTTATTGAATATGATAAAGATCTTTTGTCACTTGTTTTGTTTGCAGGTGTCTTTTTATAAGACATCCTCTAATCCCTTCAGGAAGAAATATTTTCTCCTTCTTAAAGAAGAGAGAGAGAAGAGGAGAGAAAGAAATCAGTATTAACTAAGTATAAAAGCTCTGAGCCTCTACCATTGTTGTTGATTCTTTGAGGGACATTTCCCAACAGTCATTGTTCAAATGGTTGTCAGGAGGAATCAAGTGAAACTCAATAAACAATGCCGTAACTGGTTCCTCTCACTTTGTGTGCAGAAGCTTTTCTTGAGAGGATTTGCATTGAAGAAGTGGTCCATTTTCGAGTTATCATAGGGTCATTTAGAAGCATTCCAGCCTTTTCTCTTTTTTGCTTTACTAGCAGTTGCATATTTCAGTTCTGCACAAATAAGCTTGACCTATCTAGGCCTTGGAAGACTTCGAGGCCAGCACTGGAGGAAGAAAAACAAACCTGAAAATACATCAGGGATGCTTTTGCTCTTTCCAGAGTTAGGGTATAGATTTTAAGAGAAAAATGTAAAGCTTCCTGCTCGCATTGTTGTGCTGTATGCATGTATAATAATTGATTTGATTAGACTGGATCGCTTTCCTGGAATGCAGTCCCCAAACATAACTACTTGGAAGTAAGCCCCATTGAGTTCACTGAGGCTTACTCTTGGTTAGTAGGTACAACATTGCACAAATTATTGTATTCCGTGAGACTTCTAATTGGGCTTCTCTAGAGATTTTTCATAAAGTACTTAATTCCAAAATGCTAATATATAGGATTTGTGTCTGTTTTTAAGGATTGTGTGTTTTATATTCGCAAAGACCCTTACTTCAGAACGTCTAGATGTGACCTGCAATTTTGTGTATGTTTTCTTGGAAGGAAATCCCACTATTTTCAGTAAGCATGTTTAGACTTGCAGCCTTAAACTTGAAGAGAACTGTGTAGATGGACCCTTGATAGCTTTTGACCCTAGCTAGCCACTTTGAAAAATACTGGCTGTTGAATTATGCCAAATATTTTAACTCATGTTCTTCACATTTCCTTTAGTTTTGCCTTGCTAACTCTCTCTCTCTAGGTATTATATATTGATTTTTAAAGAATAATTTTATAGGTTTTTTTATTGTAACAAACAAATTATCCAATCAATAAAACTGCAGGTTATCTTGTCACTCAGCTTCTGGACCAGAGGAATTTAGAAAGTTGAAAATATTTTGTCCATCAACTTTAATTTCTTTCCCCACCCCCCTTCTCCTCAATGTCGGGTTTGGGTTTTTTTATTTTATTTTAAAGCCCACCTCAAGACTTTGCTTTGTTTCTGGAGAAACATTGTGTGCTCTCTGCAGCTGCCCTTGGAGAGAGAGAGGAAAAAAGGCCAGTGATTTATTGAAGCAAGCTGAATTGAAAACCCCCTTTTTTCCCCTCCCCAAAATCAACAGCTTGACTGAGTTTAAATAACTGACTTTTCATATCCTTTCATCACACACAAAGACCTAATCCTGAGACTACTTGAGCCACCAATGTCGGCTGTGGACAAGACCACCACTGGAAATGTCACTCCCTTCTCACCACACACAAAAACACATTGACTGCAGCTTTATGAAGTGAAAATGCCAAAGAAAAGGAAAATGCGAACGAGGTGGCCACAGTCATTTTTCTCCCCCCAAAAAGGGGGGGGGGAGAGAAAAACTGCTGCATCTGGATATTAAGGACAAAAAGTGCCTAAGACGACGATAATAGCTTGGGTCACTAGCTTTCATAAGTGCAAATGAGTGGAACTGCCTCTGTTTGTTTCAACACCACTGACCCTTATATTTTATTGTGTGGAAATGTCAGGGAAAGTGTGTTGAAGGCATTCCGGCCTCTTTTAGCTTAACAATGCCTTCGTCATTTTGAGATTCCCAAGTGCTGCTCCACCCCAACCGCCTGCCCTCTTTCATGGGCAAAGTAGACTTATACAATTTTTGATAATGATTACATTCACATTCCTCTCTTTTTAAATATCGTTTATAAGGTAAATGCATTACTTGATGCTTGTGTGTGGATTTGCTTAACCCATAAGAACAGAAGCCCCCTATTGATTTATTGTAGACCGGCCTCTCATTGGCCTCTGCCATTTTTTTAACAAAAAACGAGCAGGCAGGGAGAAGGAAAAATGCCATTCTTGTTATTTAAACAACTCCTTTTTGGAGGGGATTTGGGGACAGAGCATGGACACCTCTCATAGCAGTTCTGTGAGATGAGCCAGAGTAGAAATGATCTTCAAATCTGACGTTGGGTGGGCTTGTATGAAGAAACTTATATAGCATAGCACACTACCAACAGAAGGTCCCTTCCATCTTGTCTTGTCTCCTTGGGATTGTGTGTGTAGATCTAACCCAGAGGACACCAACACAGCGGCCACAGGAACCAGTGTGCCTTCTGGTATCTCCTGTGGCACCATGAAAGGTCTCACCTCAGAAATCCACAATGTACAAGGGTCTCTTTGCTCTTCTTGCTCAGTTTCTGTTCTACATCAGACACACACCCCTTAAAACATGCCCACATTTCATTGGGTGCCAGGATTGGACACTAACCCTATCCTTTTCAAAAAAAAATGTGTGTGTGTTTGTGTACAAAATCTCCACCATCGTTGCACAGTCTCCTGACAAGAAGATTGTGGGGGGAGGAAGAAAAGACCAAGCAAGGTCATTAACATTTCTAACACCTTCTCAGCTACTACAAATCTTTTAATTCTTCTGTCACTCAGGGAGTGTAACAATCCTGTTCTAAATGGTGATAAGTACAAATCTTCCAGATTGCCTTAAACTATTGATATACTATAGATATGACTTATGTGCTTACAAACAAAGTACTTTTTTCTGTTTGGCAAAAAGAGATGGCAGATTTCACTTTTTGATTCAAAGGAGGGAGGGCGATCTTTAAGCATAATTTGAATTGCCGAGATGTGTTTACCGGTGTGGCGACTTAACAGCATAAATATGCATAAATAAGCTAAACCAATCTGGGAACAAGACTTTATCTCTGGCAAACATCCCCCCCCCCCGCTCCCAAAGTCTTCTAAAATGTGCTCCTAGGTTTATGTGCACATCTTTTATCGGATTTTAGAACTCTTTTCACTTGCTTTTCATGAGATTTAAAAGTGATACACTGACTGATAGGCAAACCTTCCAGTAGATTTAAAGGAGTAGCATTAATAGCAGCAAATATTTGCCCCCCCCCCGGTCAACCATGAAAATTATGGGCAGAAGATGAAGAGCACAAGTAAGAGGCTGCTGTTGAAGTCCTGTTCTGTTTATTCCCCTATCTGTTTGGCCGTTGTGAGAATAGGATGGTAGACTAGTAGACCTTTTGGTCTGGTCCAATAAAGCTCTTCTTAAGTACCTTCTTGAGAAGAGCAGAGGGATGCAGATGGTTTTTGTCTGACCTGACCTGTGTGTAAGAGTTGGAAGGGACCCCAAGGGACTCTGCTAAAGCATCCAGGACAGCTGGCCATCCAACCTCTGCATAAAAGGAGTGTCTTCACTCCCATCGTTCAGCCCGGACACTGAGGCCCAGCTCAGAGGGCCTTCTGGCAGTTACCTTACTGCGAGAAGCCAAGTTACAGGGAACCAGGCAGAGGGCCTTCTCAGTACAGTGGTGCCTCGCAAGACGAAAAGAATCCGTTCTGTGATTCTCTTCGTCTAGCGGTTTTTTCGTCTTGCGAAGCAAACCCATTGGCGGATTAGCGCTATTAGCGGCTTTTAGTGGCTTTTAGCGGCTTATCTGCTGATCGGATCAGCTGATAAGCGGCTTAGAAAAGGGGGGGGGGAGGAAAAAAAACCAGCAGGAACTCACAAGACATTGTCGTCTTGCGAAGCAAGCCCATAGGAGATTCGTTTTGCGAAGCACCTCCAAAACGGAAAACTCTTTCGTCTAGCGAGTTTTCCGTCTTGCGAGGCATTCGTCTTGCAGGGCACCACTGTACTGGTGCCCGCCCTGTGGAACGCCCTCCCATCAGATGTCAAGGAAATAAACAACTACCTGACTTTTAGAAGACATCTGAAGGCAGCCCTGTTTAGGGATGTTTTTAATGTTTGATGTTTTATTGTGTTTCTAACATTCTTTTGGGAGCTGCCCAGAGTGGCTGGGGAAACTCAGCCAGATGGGCGGGGTATAAATATTATTATTATTATTATTATTATTATTATTATTATTATTATTATTATTTAAAACCTCCAAGGAAGCAGAGTCCACCACCTCTTGTGGGAATCTGTTCCACTGTCGAACAGCTCTTACTGTCAGAAAGTTCTTCCTGATGTTTAGTCAGAATCACCTTTCTTGTAACTTGAAGCCATTGGTTTGAGTCCTACTCTGCAGAGAAGGAGAAAACTTGCTCCATCTTCCATGTGAAATGAGCTGCTTTTTTTTATATAAAGAAAAGCAGAATTGTTTTGGATTTTCCCTTGAAATTTCTAATTTATTGTGCCTCAGCGGACCTTCTAAATTAACCTTGAATTGCACTTCCAGTGCCTACTTGAATACTTTCAGTAGTCAAAAGGCTAGGCCGGGGGGGGGGGCAAGTTAGAGAAAGTCAAGGGAGCCCATTCCTCCTTTTATTTATTTTAATCATGGCCCATGGACCTTTCACTGCCGTGATGCAAGGTGTGCTTCCAAGGATGTTGTTGTATTTGCATAGGTTAAAGAGTTGTTGGGAAATCGGGCAATTAGGTGCCTTAACTACACAAGGCTTGGTCGCCACCTATGCATAACTACGTCTGCCTTTTTGAGACTACTTCATTAAGAGTTCATTTGTATGCAATTTTGACTTTCCAAAATGCATGCACTACCTTACGGTGATCCGCCCTGTCATAAATGTGATGATAATAATAAGGTGTCATGGGCTGATCTAAAGCACCTTTCGAAGATGGAGTCAGACATCTGTTAGTCATCTTAACAGTTTTCTCCTCCTGTTTTGCTTTGATCCCAGTGAGACTTTAGTTGTATGCACTTCATTCTGCATAGTATTGCTTCCCATTTGACAGCTCTTTGTTTCTAAATATTGCAGCCTATAATTGCTAGGAGTCCAGCGACTTTGATGGGGAATTGGAAATTTTAAAGGCCTAAAATATTCCACAGTGTTGTAACGTTTGGAAATTTTGTCTGGCTCAATTTTGTTGCCCAATGGGAGCACGTATGTTTGTGGAAGGCCTCATAAGTTCCTTAGGATTTCTTTTGTTTGTTTGTTTGTTTAAAAAAAGCAGGAGTACGGTATTTTTTATATTATAATAAAGACTTTGAGGTTGAGAAAATAACTGGGCTCCTTTTGTGATTTGGTTGTTGCAGACTTTGCTTCAGATATGTGGCGTGGTGGCAGTGGCAATTGGAGTGATTCCATGGATTCTCGTCCCTTTGATTCCACTCTTCATTCTTTTTATCTTTCTTCGACGGTATTTCTTGGATACATCGAGAGACATTAAACGTTTGGAATCTACAAGTATGTATTATTGATATGGCTTGTTTTTAAAAGATTTAGGCATCATTTAATTTTTTTTTAAAATGATATTTATTAGGAGTTTGAAAGTTACAGAAAGAGAAAAAGAACAATAGAAAATTAAACAAAACAATACCTTACAATACATCAAACAGCAACAACAAAAACAAAAAACAAAACAATAAAACAACGAAAAAACAGAAAAAAAAACATTTAAAAACACATCCAGCCTTTCCATGTCTTTACCTTTCATATACTTGTTTCATCGACCTCCTCACACCTCCCTTTTTTGTATTCTAGTTCAATTAGCTATTTCAGCAAGTCCTTTCCATCTTTCTCAATTTTCGTTCTAAAATTTAACTTAAGACATTCTAACCTTAAATTTTCCACTTTGGTCCATTAACAATCTATTTTTACTTAATTCTTTATAACATTTCTGCTAAAGCCATATAACTTCGTTCCAGCATCCTTCTAACATTCATTAATTTTGCAATATTTCTGTAAATATACTTTACATTTTTTCCAATCTTCTTCCACCAACTCTTCTCCCTGGTCTCGGATTCTGCCAGTCATTTCCGCCAATTCCATGTAGTCCATCAGCTGATTTAGGCATCATTTAAGAGTGCAAGAGGCTTAAAAGTTTTTCCCATACATAAGGACAGTATTGGTTTCTCTCCCCTTCCTTTTTTGGGGAAAACTAAGGAGTGCCTTGATGATGATTTTCAAATGCTTCTTGTTCACTTGTCTCTGTGTTGTTGCGACAGCTATTAAATAGGTCATGTAACATTCTGCTTCTAGGCCCAGAACAAACAACACCACCACTACTGGGTCTTCTAAGTATGGCTGGATTCACACCTCTTATTCCATTTTCATGATGTTTCCCTTACTGTTATATTTGAGCTTTCACGCAAGGTAAAAGCCACTTCCGGAACTGTAGTGGTACAGGTTTGGCACTCATTTTAATATTATTTTCAAGAAGTTTTTTTCCCCCTGGGAACAAAAAACATGCAAATGAGTGCTAAGCTTGCACCATATTTCACTGAAGTTTCAGAAGTGCCTTTTATGTTGTGCGAAAGCTCAGATATAATGCGGCACTTAACAGTACCTGTGTAAGGTAAAAAGCTAAAGGACCCCTGGACAGTTAAGTCCAGCCAAAGGCAACTATGGGGTTGCGGCGCTCATCTTGCTTTCAGCCAAAGAAGCCGGCGTTTGTCCACAGACAGCTTTCTGGGTCATGTGGCCAGCATGACTAAACCTCTTCTGGTGCAACAGAACACTGTGACGTAAGCCAGAGCTCATGGAAACACTGTTTATCTTCCCGCTGCAGCGGTATCTATTTATCTACTTTCACTGGTGTGCTTTCGAACTGTTAGGTTGGCAGAAGCTGGGACAGAGCAACAGCAGCTCATCCCATTGTGTGGATTCAAACCACCATGCTTCTGATCGGCAAGCCCAAGAGGCTCAGTGGTTTAGACCACAGCGTGTATAAGGTACGGTGCAAGGTCAGGGGTGGCCATCAAAGCCACTCCTAAATTTGATGACCCTTGCCATTGAAGCACATGTAAAGTTGGGGTGCCAAGATGGATGCACTTGGCACAAACCCTGAAGTTGCCTTGAGCTTGGGTTGAGTTCTCCTCACTGGTCCATTGACATGGCTTCTTCACGCTCTGTGTTCTCATCTTTACTGCTAAAGATGCTCTTGGGATGTCCTCCTGATGCTACTTCTGCTTCTATCTTGTAAAGTAAGTGGGTACACCCAACTAATCAGCAGCCCACCCAGGTTTCTCTGACTGGAGGCTGTGTTACCCATGTACTAAACAGTATCACATTCTCACTGGTAAGATGTAACCCAATAAGTTTCACAATTATGTGACTTGGTAAAAATTAAAGTAGTCCGTTCTTGAGAATTCTGAATCACAGAATACTTTATCAGTGATAAGCATGGTTAACATAACCTTGGAGGAAAACCCTCTTTCTCTCTCTTTTATATAACTGAGTAATAAATACCATACATTTATTCAGATAGTACTCTTAGTTGAGAATGATGGTATCATTTAACCCCTCATCTTGCAGCTCGAAGCCCCGTGTTCTCTCATTTGTCATCATCGCTCCAGGGACTTTGGACTATTCGTGCTTTCAAAGCAGAGCAAAGATTCCAAGAATTATTTGATGCTCATCAAGATCTTCACACAGGTTTGAAAAAAATAAAATAAAATAAACATTTTGCAGTTCGGTGGAATTGAGTCGCAAAGCTTCTGCTGAGCTGTAATACTCAAGATGCAGGTGAAGAGTAAGAATTTTATAGCTACCCAGCTATTAAATTCTTACTTTGAGACTGACAACCCTCTAGCACAAGCATGAGGGAACCTGTTTCTCTTCAGCTTTTGTTGGACTACAACTCCCATCATCCTTGACCAATAACAGCTAAGGCTGATGGGAGTTGGAGTCTATCAACTGCCCTTTATTCCTTTCCCACTCCTTGCAAGGATCCTTTTCCAGATTGGCTGAAGCCCTCAACAGGAGCGCTGCTCTTAGGGGTTTGGGATATACTGCAATATTGTGTTGCAGGTAGGGAGGGATTTCGGGATTTCTGGCCCCTGACTCTTCCGAATGTGTTCATTCGTAAGTCTGTTCCATCCCATTGCCGTGTTAGTCTACAAGTACCATCTGCACAAAAACGTACATTTTAATATGTATTAAAACACAGTGGTACCTCGGGTTACAAACGCTTCAGGTTACAGACTCCGCTAACCCAGAAGTAGTTCCGCGGGGTAAGAACTATACTTCAGGATGAGAACAGAAATCGCTCTGGCGGCAGCGGGAGGCCCCATTAGCTAAAGTGGAACCTCAGGTTAAGAACGGTTTCAGGTTAAGAACGGACCTACAGAACGAATTAAGTTCTTAACCAGAGGTACCACTGTACGTCATTTTTGAAAGTATTTATCTAAAAATATGCACTTTAGAATGCATTTTGATAAGTTTTTTTTTTAACCAAGAACTGCACTGCAGAAATTGGAGATTTGTGGAATTCACATTGGTCTGAGAGGAGCAGATCAGGTCAGCTTGTGCCAAAATTCTCGCACTTGCAGATCATCCTTTATTACTTCAAGGAAAGTTGCTATTCAGAATTTTATAATTTGCCTGGACAACCAAATTGGAATATTCTGTCTGGTAACAAACAGAGAAATGTATTGTACTGGTAGACTCATAACACAAAAGACTTCCCGGCTAAAGATGCCCCACTGGTCTCAGTGTGGTCCTGAAGTTTCTCAGGCTTAACTGTTCTTCAGAGTATGACTTGGCCTTTGACATAAACATTCCCCCTCCTTTTTTATTTTCTTCTTTCTTTTTTAGAGGCTTGGTTCTTATTTTTGACGACCTCTCGATGGTTTGCCGTACGCCTGGACGCCATCTGTGCCATCTTTGTGGTTGTGGTTGCCTTTGCTTCTTTGCTCCTTGCTCATAGTGAGTATATTCGCTGGAGTAGCAACTACTCTTCCACAACTTGATTTGTGTTATCATTTTCCTCTAATTGTGCTAAAGCTAACAGCTGAGTGAATTATTCTCTGCCCGAAAGTCAGACATTTGTAATGGGACATCTGTGTTCAAAAGTGTTATCACTTTGTGGCATTACAAGTGAAGACCCTACCAACATGTCTCATGTGATGATAGATTTTAAGTTTCTTTCTTATTTAATAAGATTTTTATTAAATTTTCTGCTTTACAATCTCAGATAAACATTTTACATACTTAGAATATCAATGACTTTGCTTCTTTTCCTCCCCATGGTTCATTTTGCATATCTTATATCCCTGCATATTTTACAAAAACTATACCAATCGGTTTTCCATTATTACATCCATCAAAAATTATTTACACTGTTGAATTTACCTGAATGCTAACAGCGTTTTCAGTTGTACACAATTATTTTCCATAAACGTTTTCTAATCTTCTTTAAATGCATGTTCTTCTTGTTCTCTTATTCTGTATGTTAAGTATGCAAGTTGTGCATATTAAATTAAAAAGTTTGTATAAAAGTTTTGAAACTTTCCTTCTTTTTTCCTCGGTATAGCTCTAGATGCGGGGCAGGTTGGTTTAGCTTTGTCCTACTCGATCACGCTCATGGGAACATTTCAGTGGGGAGTTCGGCAAAGCGCTGAAGTCGAGAACCTGGTAATATCCATTAGTTCCAATTGGAAGCCTTTAAAATACTTTTTGTGTTGCTTGGGCATTGCAGTATTATACACTATAATACATGCTTTTTGAGTTTTGCATAGTAACACAATAATTGCTTGTTTAGTAACATAATAATTGCTTGAAGTATGCAAGCTGGAAAAAATAATGTTAAAATTACTCCTGTAGTTGCTGATATTGATAAAGCAGGCTTATAGTTTGAATTTCTAGTTTATAAATTGCAGTAATATAATGCAAAATGGTTAGGCTGCTAAAGAGAGTGACTTATGGCTGTGTAGAATATAAGCCATCATGATGTAGAGTGGGAATCAGAAAACTGAGCCCTTGGCACCTTTGGGGAGGAAAGATGGGATATATATTTAATAAACAAACAAACAGACAAATTCAGACCAAGGAGAAATAGGTTAAGGTTGAAGTTTAGGTGCCGATACATCAGAATGTGTCAGGTCTTTGGAATTTACCTGCCATGGTTAGATATCTGTAAAATGGAACTGAAGAACAGTCCTCTGAGGCCTGAGGATTTGATAGATGTTAAAAGGTAATTCTCACCTTAGGGGATCACAGCATCATTGTTTCATCCATTTAAGGAATTTGGAAACAGTTGTCAAGAGAAGTGGCAAAAGTCTTTTGGAAACTGTATAAACCATCATTTTCTGCCCTTAGTGGTAGAAACACTGGCACTGACTGGTACAATTATGGAGGAAGGAGTGGGTGGTGGAAACCAAAGCATTCAGGTTGCGAGAGAAGTTGTGGATTTGAGAATCCAATCCTGGTGACTAGAAAATTAATTCATTGAATCAGCTTCTGTAATTGCAGACAGGGTTGTTGACGCGCATCTGGATTTGTTGCTTTGTTCCAGATGATATCAGTAGAAAGAGTCCTGGAATATACAGAACTTGACAAGGAAGCACCTTGGGAGACAAACAAGCACCCACCACCAGACTGGCCAAGCGAAGGTGTTGTTGTGTTTGAAAATGTGAACTTTGCTTACACCATAGATGGTCCTTTGGTACTGAGACATTTGTCTGCTGTAGTGAAGTCAAAAGAAAAGGTACATTTTTTTGGTTTTTGGTCACCCAGGTAAAATGGATCTTGAAAGTCATGTAATCCGGGCATTGTGAACCTGTGACCCTACAAATGTTGGGATCCAGCTTCTTTCCCTACACACTGTGGGCCATATGGGTGGAACTTATGGGGAAAGCTTCCTAGATAGACATTCATCCCCCCCAAGAAATGGGTCCCTTCTAAGTGAAAGTTTCACTCAATGTGATACTTTCTTCCCCAAGACTCTAATTCTCTCCTTATGAGAGTGGCTAATTTTACCAGTTGACAACAGACTTTGTGCATCACTGCTGCTCTGGAAGGCCCTTGATTTTCAGGGGACTTTGGGGTCTGCACCCATCTATGGGACTACTTGTTGTTTAGTCGTGTCTGACCCTTCGTGACCCCATGGAGCAGAGCACGCCAGGCACTCCTGTCTTCCACTGCCTCCCGCAGTTTGGTCAAACTCATGTTGGTAGCTTCGAGAACACTGTCCAACCATCTCATCCTCTGTCGTCCCCTTCTCCTTGTGCCCTCCATCTTTCCCAACGTCAGGGTCTTTTCCAGGGAGTCTTCTCTTTTCATGAGGTGGCCAAAGTATTGGAGCCTCAGCTTCAGGATCTGTCCTTCCAGTGAGCACTCAGGGCTGATTTCTTTCAGAATGGATAGGTTTGATCTTCTTGCAGTCTGTTGGATTCTCAAGAGTCTCCTCCAGCACCATAATTCAAAAGCATCAATTCTTTGGCGATCAGCCTTCTTTATGGTCCAGCTCTCACTTCCACACATCACTACTGGGAAAACCATGGCTTTAACTATACGGACCTTTGTTGGCAAGGTGATGTCTCTGCTTTTTAAGATGCTGTCTAGGTTTGTCATTGCTTTTCTCCCAAGAAGCAGGCGTCTTTTAATTTTGCGGCTGCTGTCACCATCTGCAGTGATCATGGAGCCCAAGAAAGTAAAGGAAATCCCGAAAAGACCCCGTGCATCAGTAGAAAAAGCCTCATCTTTTACTGGATACAAATTAAGAGTATTGTAAGCCGAAGGCAGATCTACCAGTTTTCTCTTGTGCTATTATATAAGGGTTTTTTTTTGGGGGGGGGGGCACATGCCAGACTAGAGGACTATCACTTATGCATCTCTTTTTGCTGGGGACAGACAAGGAGCAGTGGGTTTTAAGTTCAGGAAAGTAGAGCAATAGAGACTTAAGAGCAGTTCAGTAATTGAATAGGGAGCTTATGGATTCCCATTCATTGGAAATAATTCAAAAACAGCTTGGTTAAACATCTCATAGTGGGGATTTTTAGGGGTAAGATAACCTTTTTTCCGGATTGTGGATTATATTAGATGCCCCATTGGGCACCTCTGGTGACCACATATTCCTGCATATCTAAAATGCTTTCTCATCCCCCTAACTCCCAATTGATTTCTGAAAAAGAATGATTTTCCTTACGAAAAAATTTTCCAGCTTGTCTTTTATTTGCAGAGAGATGACTTCATGGGAACAAGCTGGGTGGGAGTCGAAGCTCTTGAGGTTTTTATGCAGTGCGTCTGTTTATCTCTTTCATACTCCAACTTGCCTTTGGGCCCAGCTCACTTGCCGGGGTAATAAGCCATTCTAATAGCGGATAAGAAGATTTGCATTTCACGGGAAGAAACAAACAAAATAAAGGATGAGAAATAAGAGAGAGAATTTGTTGCTTAGGCAGTGGCTCAGTGCTGCCTGCATTTCTTGGTCTGCTTGGTTTTCTTTTACGTTTTCATTGCTAAAAGAAGAGGGTTATTGTTTCTTTGCCATCATAAAGAAGAGATGCAGTCAATTATTATCATTATCATTATGCTTGCTATTATTTTTATTATTTTTATTATTAATAGGGCATAGCAGTAATATTATCAGGAGTTGCCACACTGAGAGCCAGTGTGGTGTAGTGGTTAAGAGCA
The DNA here is from genome assembly GCF_965113315.1 of Podarcis vaucheri. Classification (NCBI taxonomy): domain Eukaryota; kingdom Metazoa; phylum Chordata; class Lepidosauria; order Squamata; family Lacertidae; genus Podarcis; species Podarcis vaucheri. The sequence goes on along the minus strand of NC_138762.1, from coordinate 97,844,326 downwards.
GTGGACTCGTAATCTGGTGAACCGGGTTCGATTCCCCGCTCCTCCACATGCAGCTGAAGTCTCTCAGCCCCACTCACTTCACAGAGTGTTTGTTGTGGGGGAGGAAGGGAAAGGAGATTGTTAGCCGCTTTGAGACTCCTTAGGGTAGTGATAAAGCGGGATATCAAATCCAAACTCTTTCTTTCTTTTTTTTAAGGCCCAAGGGTGCATTCAGATTTTTGAGCAAATGTTTTTTCACACCATCTCTCTCCAACATTCGGCTCCAGTAGAATCAATCCTAGACTTGGAAAGCACATAATGCTAGAAGAGTGAGACAGAGTTAGCCACCCTCACCAACTCATGCCCAAGGAAGCAGTGGGGCACGGGCAGGCCTGCAGAGGCATTGCTGGCACCAAGAAATAGATCTCAAGGGCAGCATTGCAATAGTGGCACCCTTTGCAAACTATAGATTGTTTTCCTTTCTCACTTGTACCTTCTCCAAAGCCTTTCCTACAGACTGCCTTATCATGATGGGGAACTGGGAGAGATTCTTGTTGTCAAGCTCATCTCCTATTCCTTTCCCTCCCTAATCTAACTTTGGGAGTGATCCAGTGCACAAGACGCTGGTGTAAAGCAAGCCGGTGTAAGAGACCTAAATCCCCTGTTGCTGTTAGCAGCTCACTTCACCCCATACGACAAAGCATTTCCCCCCGACATTGCTCAATGCCTTCTTTTTCATTGGATGCCAGCCTGAAAGAGGAATTGTTGACAATGAGCATAGCAGCTGCAGTTTTATTTTAAGTACCAATGTTTATAAAATGCTTTCATGCTGCTAATGCACTTCTGCACATCAGTGACATCAGAGGAAACACTTGAACTCTTTTGTTCTAATACCGAACTCTGCACAGTTTTGTTTCCTTGCTCTTCCCTTTTAAAAATTATTATCATTCAGCTTTCTTATCCTGATATTTGCTTCTGAAGGAAGTCACGCTCTTTCGGAAGTCATAGCACCTCCGTCTTTCTGCTCCTTGTGAAAATCAAAGCTGGAGGGATCAAGCTATTTTTCAGACGTTTGTGCACATTTCAAAGTATCTGCTTTGCTTTCCAGCAGCAAAATTGAAAGAGCAGCAAAATAATTGTTTTAAAAAGCTCTTTGTCTCACATGGTTGAGACTACACAGCCAAGTACATTCAGTGTCTCCTTCTTTTGGAGGGTGAAAGGTGCAGTCGAGAGTGGTTCAGGGTCCGAGGCCTGTTGGAGTTCTCCCACGGTTCAATTCCAGGAGGAGAACAAATGACCGGCTTATTGTAGCACACTTTGGCATATATGTATTTCTGAATACTTCCAACTGGAAGGAGATAAACCCAGAGCAGTGCCTTGTGCAGCCACCCTGCATGCAAACGTTTAGTGCAGAGAGGAAGGCAGAATTAGTTGCCCCAAGTCAAGGCATTGGTGCCTTAAGGTAATTTTAGACTCTAGAAGTGGGCTTAATCAAAAAAACCAAACTCTCACACTGGGGGAGAATGGATGGTGCCCCTTCACCCAGTCTAGAACAGCTCTGCCAGGCTCTGCCCAGACAGTGATGCCAGCATCACTCCAGTGCTGCTGATCTGTCCATTCTGCCTGCTAAAAGATTTTTGTTGTTATAGATTCTGTCATATTAAAGAGTTAATAAATATATATATATACAGTGTCTTTTCTGATGGCACAATATTAGACTGCGGTGAACATGTCCTCTCAGATCAGCCGATGTTATAAACAAACCACCCACTCACACATATCTGCTCTTTTTTAGGTGAATTATTTTGTTTTTGTGTGTGTCACGGTTTTATATATTGTGTGTGTGTGTGTGTGTGTGTGTATATATAATGGTGAGAAGCCACTCTGGACCTCTGAGAGGGTCTAGCTCGTGCCATGGACTTTGTACTTCAAACAACTGACCTCATATTCTGATTCAGAGGTCTTGGGTTAATATTTTTGTTGTCTCCATTTCCCCTTTTTATAATGGAAAAGCCAGTGACCTACCCATGAGACTTGCTCTGAGGTTAGATTAGAGAAAGGAAATGCTATTCCTTTATCCCAAAGAAAATGTTAATAATGTTTTATAAGCCACCCCATCCCTGAAGGGTTAGGGCAGGCAACAATAAATTTAGAAACAAATAAAAAATTGCATTAAAATTTAAGATCAATTTTAACAGCTGAGACAAGACAGTTATGCCTTAAGGGAAAGGGCGGGAATCTTAATAAATGAAGTAGATGGCAGATATTATTAATGGAAATGCTTTTGTTTTATCCATATTGCTTTGGCATTGTATGGCAGTAGCTCAAGTATGTTCAGGTATTACTGGCACAGTTTAAAAACGATGTTTATTTATAGTGATCTTCTTTTTGCTGCCTTGTCTTCTGTTATCTGGCTTGTCAATCTTGCCCACCAAGTACTAAAATATGCAAGATAATTGTGAACAGCACTTTAGAAAAATGCTCTGTTCATGGCTTAGCTCTTGTGCGTCTGTTTTTTTTCCTTTCAGGTTGGAATTGTGGGAAGAACAGGAGCTGGAAAGAGCTCTTTAATAGCTGCTCTTTTCCGGTTGGCTGAGCCCCAAGGAAGAATTTGGATTGATAAGTATTTGACATCAGAACTAGGACTTCATGACTTGAGGAAGAAAATTTCAATCATACCTCAGGTATGGTCTACTTTGTGTATCAGTGCATTATAGAGGTCCAGCACTCTCCAGAAAGTCTGGATTTGTAGTATTTTCTTTATCGTTATTCTGCATCCTGTTGGTAGCATTCCAGGAATCTTTTGTAGTGTTGTGGTTCTTTCTCTCTCCCCCCCCCCACGCCCCCAGTCATTTTTAATATATATTTTTTGCACGTGTTAATCCTCTTTTCTCTGAATGTTGACTCGAAAATGAAGTGAAATTATTATGACTATTTTAACGGTTTCATTATCTGTGTTTCTGCCATGCCCAAGCAGCTTGCTTGCAGTCATTATTTATCATTGCAGATTGAATTTAGTTTGTAGGCAAAGGTGCTGTATTCTGCAGGCGGGGGGACGACACACAAGGTACGTTGGAGCAGAAATTATAGCAACATGCAGATATATAAAAGGCTAAAAAGCTGCAGGCCAAGTTGCTGTCATGCGTCTTGTCCATTCCTACCCACAAACTGAATAAAAGTCTGACCTTACATATAGTGGCATATCAGTTTTCACTGTGGACACAACCCATGTGGGGAAACAGTTATGGCCCTTCTGTGTGTACAATTCATAGCAGCTCCCCACCCCAATTTTTCTGCATGCCTCGCCACGATCTCATTCATCATTTCACAGCTCTTTCCAAATACGGCAGCCACTTTTTCTTCAGTTGCCCCCCCCCCCAAAAAAGTGAAGGGTCATAACTCCAGAATGGAGTCATAACATTTCCATGATGTGAAAAGCGCTTTTGCCTAGTTTTCTGCGTTCTGTGTGGCATTTGATGTGTGAGGTTTGAGTGGCTTCCATTTTGTACCCCACCTCCTGATCAACTTTTCTTTCTTTTTTTGGTTTTGCAAATTCATCCACAGAAAAATAGTCTTGCAAATATTAAAGTTTTACACATGATTCTTTTGAATCTATGACTTCCCTTCTCCCCTCCGTGGGTTCATTTAAAAACTTTTCCAACTGCATATTATAGGTACATCCAATATGCAGTCCTCCATTATATCCAAAGTCTATGTCTCATTCCAAGAGTTATTTAAAACCTGCCAAAGAGTTCAAGTGTTTACAGTGGTCTTTCAGATACAATCTATATTTGTCCTGTTCTCTGTTCAAGTTTTGATCTTCCTGATTTCTGATTTTCCCAGTTAGTCTTGCCATCTCTGCATAGTCCAATAGTTTCGTCTGCCAGTCTGCCCTCATAGGTATCTTATCGTCTTTCCAACTCTGAGCGAGCAACATCCTTGCAGTTGTTGTAGCGTGCATAAATAGCCTTTTCGGTTCTTTTGGAATCTCTGCAGCTGCAATTCCTAACAAAAAGCCTTCTGGTTTTTTAACAAAGGCTATTTTAAATATTTTTTTCAACTCATATCATTTCCCAAAATCCGTTTATCACTTTACAGTTCCACCACATATGGTAAAAGGTGCCTTCTTTCTGCAACAAATATTTGAACTAGTCCTGTACATTTTCGCTACCCCTAGTCAACCTCTTTTGATGGGAGGTTGCTGTTGTTCTTTAGTCGTTTAGTCGTGTCCGACTCTTTGTGACCCCATGGACCAGAGCACGCCAGGCACTCCTGTCTTCCACTGCCTCCCGCAGTTTGGTCAAACTCATGTTAGTAGCTTCGAGAACACTGTCCAACCATCTCATCCTCTGTTGTCCCCTTCTCCTTGTGCCCTCCATCTTTCCCGACATCAGGGTCTTTTCCAGGGAGTCTTCTCTTCTCATCAGGTGGCCAAAGTATTGGAGTCTCAGCTTCAGGATCTGTCCTTCCAGTGAGCACTCAGGGCTGATTTCCTTCAGAATGGATAGGTTTGATCTTCTTGCAGTCTGTTGGATTCTCAAGAGTTTCCTCCAGCACCATAATTCAAAAGCATCAATTCTTTGGCGATCAGCCTTCTTTATGGTCCAGCTCTCACTTCCATACATCACTACTGGGAAAACCATGGCTTTAACTATACGGACCTTTGTTGGCAAGGTGATTCTCTGCTTTTTAAGATGCTGTCTAGGTTTGTCATTGCTTTTCTCCCAAGAAGCAGACGTCTTTTAATTTCATGGCTGCTGTCACCATCTACAGTGATCATGGAGCCCAAGAAAGTAAAATCTCTCACTGCCTCCATTTCTTCCCCTTCTATTTGCCAGGAGGTGATGGGACCAGTGGCCATGATCTTAGTTTTTTTTTATTTTGGGCTTCAGCCCATATTTTGCGCTCTCCTCTTTCAGCCTCATTAAAAGGTTCTTTAATTCCTCCTCACTTTCTGCCATCAAGGTTGTGTCATCTACATATCTGAGGTTGTTGATATTTCTTCCAGCAATCTTAATTCTGGCTTGGGATTCTTAGAAAGTTCCTGTTGTCTAAACAGAATTCCGCAACCAGGTGTTAAATACCAAAATGATAATTGTAACCTGAAAGGGCTTTTGAGTCTGAAGCTCAACATCAAAAAAACGAAGATCATGGCCACTGGGCCCATCACCTCCTGGCAAATAGAAGGGGAAGAAATGGAGGCAGTGAGAGATTTTACTTTCTTGGGCTCCATGATCAGTGCAGATGGTGACAGCAGTCACGAAATTAAAAGACGCCTGCTCCTTGGGAGAAAGGCGATGGCAAACCTAGACAACATCTTAAAAAGCAGAGACATCACCTTGCCAACAAAGGTCTGTATAGTAAAAGCCATGGTTTTCCCAGTAGTGATGTATGGAAGTGAGAGCTGGACCATTAAGAAGGCTGATCGCCGAAGAATTGATGCTTTTGAATTATGGTGCTGGAGGAGACTCTTGAGAGTCCCATGGACTGCAAGAAGATCAAACCTCTCCATTCTGAAGGAAATCAGCCCTGAGCGCTCACTGGAAGGACAGATCGTGAAGCTGAGGCTCCAATACTTTGGCCACCTCATGAGAAGAGAAGACTCCCTGGAAAAGACCCTGGTGTTGGGAAAGATGGAGGGCACAAGGAGAAGGGGACGACAGAGAATGAGATGGTTGGACAGTGTTCTTGAAGCTACCAGCATGAGTTTGATCAAACTGCGGGAGGCAGTGGAGGACAGAAGTGCCTGGCGTGCTCTGGTCCATGGGGTCACGAAGAGTCGGACACGACTAAACGACTAAACAACAACAACACTTGCTCATTACTAAGATATGTGCTTGGTTAGTGGAAAAGAGAATAGAAGTGGTGTGGGTACAAACACAGAACCTTTCTCAGCCCAAACACATCCCATCATTGGTGCTGACAGAAAAAGCACAATCACCATCAAAACAACAGGGACATGCCACAGGGGGACGTACCGCTGCAATTTCGCTCCAAGAAACATCAGAACAATCAATGGCTAGTATGTCTGGAAGGCTCCTGTTGTGTAAAATTGATCTCCATGTGGTTTGTGTAATTTTAACCATTTCAGCAAAAACCGAGGCACGGCTTCCCATTAGTTGCAAGAGCTTCTTGCACTCAGCGGAAGCCGTGTCGCATGTTTGGGTTCTGAACAACGTTCAAAAATGGAAGCATTTACTTCCGGGTTTTTGGCGCTCAGGAACTGAAGCGTATGACAACTGAGCTCTTTTTGGCTTTGCTGTTGCTATGGTGTATTAAGCTTTTACCTTGTACCTTTGGTACATTTTATTTTATTTTACTTTATTGCATTGCATTGCTTTGGGTAGTGGCTGATGCAAATAAAGATTCTTCTGATATAGCCTGAAGGAAGAATGGTTATTTTCCTTCAACACGGAATGACCAAATAAAACTCCAAACATCAAACATCTGGGATGGGTGAAGGCGGGGACTCCATCCTCCAAGTGTGACTTCATTTTAGAAATCCGTTTCTGGACAAGGGAGAGGGACTTGGGAGAGGTGAAGAAATTGGGAGGCAAAATAGTGACTGGTAGGATAGGGGGGAGGAAAACCCTCTCTCATAACACATTACCTGTGTGCTAAGAGCTATAGGTAAAAGAAGGAAGAGCAGGATTCTGGGGTCAGAATGTGTTTTCCCACAAGTAAGACTCATGACATTTATGACGACTTGGTGGGAGGCCTGTTTCTGTTTACGATGCACAACCACAACAAGCCCAAAGAAAATGACCTAATTTGGGGTGGATTCATAGCTATAGTCTCCCTAGTAAAATGGAAAGCTGGGTTGCTCCTTTCCTGCCTCAACATTTTGTTGCTCATGTGTGCTTTTTCACAAACTCAGTGTCACAAACTCAGTGCTGGGAGCCATGCGCAGTAATTACCTTTTATATAAAGAGGGTTTTTTGCTGAGAGTTTTCCTTGTTTTTTAATGCACTCCGGTAAAAAATTTAGTGCGTAGAATGGCCCTCTAAAAGCCCCCTTTGGCTTATCCTCCTTTCCCCCTCTGTTCAGAGAATGGAAAGCACAGAAAGAGGCAGGTATGCTATTACTAGCAAATACATACAATTGGATTGCAGCCTAATGCAGCCTCCCTTTTTGTTTCTGAACACTGAAGGCTTCATTAATGCACAGTAGCGCTTCTGAGTGAAGTTGGCGACCTTTTTGTATCTAAAAAGGACTTTACATGGACTTAAATTCTTCTGCCTTTGTGCTTGCACAATGTTCTTTTCTCCTGAAAATGGACGATGATCAGTTCATTCAAAGGCTGCAGGGTTTTGAAAGACCTTTTCCAGGCTATTTCAGGTGGGAGTTGCATTGTAAAATACTAGGGGGGGGGGAATACATTTAAGAGCTCAGAGATATTCTCCGAAGCTAAGTCTGCTTTCTATCCTTTGAGATACTTGCTGTTATATACATTGTTGACACACGGGCTTCTTGTTATGAGTGTACAATTAGTTTGACAAAATAAGAAGTGTTTTGACTTCTATCTTTCCAGTTGTAAGTAAAGGTTTAGTCTAAAATCCCTGGGGAGAGTCAAGTGTCTAAAGATTGGTGGGTACAATTACTTTGCAGGTGAAAAGAGACTCCCCCCCTCCCCACCCCCAAATTCTTAGGAGTTTATAAAAGGAAGTAACCTTTGCATGTTTGGATTTCAAAACTGCAGACGAGGCTAAATTGTGCAATCTTTTATTAATTAATACAATATCAGGTGTGTTGGAAGCAACTGCACAAAGTGATTCTTCATCCTCAAACACTCTGTCCATACTCTCTCTTGATCAAATTCTCTTTGTCTCTTTACTGTAGAGTTGCTGGTGTAAACTGTCCTTCGGTGTGAAACCAGTGGTTTGGGCTGGTTCACAAAACCCTAAGTATTTCTGGGAAAGCAGGGAGGGAGATGTTGCAGAAAGGCCAGGGCAGGGAAGCAGTCAGCAGGCACTCCCGGTCTCTTAATTTTTATTTACATTTTTATTTATATTTAAAGCTTACATCTTGCCTGTTTTATTTTTTCAAGAACTCAAGGGAGTTAGCAAGTCAAGGCAAGTATTAAAACAATATTTCACATGTAAACAAATTCTTCGGTTAAGCTGAATAATAAAACCCACAAAAACACACAGTAATGATTTCAACACAGCCAAAGAGCAGACATAAAAATAATCAGCTCTTTTCGAGCAAGCACATACAGTGGTGCCTCGCAAGACGAAAATAATTCGTTCTGCGAGTCTTTTCGTCTTGAGATGTTTTTTGTCTTGCGAAGCACAGTCCGTCGCAACTGCGCCTCTTCAAGCGGCTTTAAGAAAAAAGCGCAAGACGTTTTCGTCTTGCGAAGCAAGCCCATAGGGAAATTCGTCTAGCGAAGCAACGCAAAACCGAAAAACCCCTTTCGTCTTGCGAGTTTTTCGTCTTGCGAGGCATTCGTCTTGCGGGGCACCACTGTATTTGCCCAGCTGCCTAAAACTCTACCAGATAACACTTGGCTTGGCAAGGCATTCCACGGTATGAGTGGCACCGTGAAGAATGCCTTAGCTTTGGCTCCCATCAGCTGGGCCCTGAACTACGGCTGAGTAATGGCAAAACATCATATCAGCACAGGGGTGTTGTGTCTGTATATTATTATTATTATTATTAGAATTTATATACCGCCCTATACCCAGAGGTCTCAGGGTGGTTCACAGAAAAGATTGACATTAAACCACAATATATATAATCAAAATAAAAACAACAACCCAATAACACCCCCCAAAAGAGCCACATTTTAAAAGGGCATAGAATGTCAATCAGATCAACCAAAGGCCTGGTTAAAAAGGAAGGTGCATAATGAAGGCACCAGGCAAACTTCCCTGGGGAGAGCATTCCGCAGACGGGGAGCCACTGCAGGGAAGGCCCTTCTCCTTTGTTGCCACCCTCCGGACCTCTCGAGGAGGAGGCACACAAAGGAGGATTTTTCAAAGTCTCCAGGGAAAATTTGGACTGCCGCCAGTTTGCCAAGGATGCACAGCACCCATGTCTCTTAATTTGGGTGGTGCAGAGCAGATGTCCAGCGTCAGTAATGGCTTAATGAGGGTGAGGAGTAGTTCAGTTGCCCTGTTGAATTCAGTTCTTTCTCTGGATACCTAAATGACTTTTGTGGTATGCAGTGCCTTTTACCAGCTTAGGCTGGCATCCCAGCTGAGGCCCCTCTTACATAGAAATAGCCCTCTCCTCTGTTCAAATACGTGTTAGGTTATTATGGTTTAATGTACATGGGGCTACCTTTGAATATTGTTCCTAAACATTATTGCTTCGAAATGCTAAAGTCAGGTTTTAACTGGTGCTTGTGACGCATCTTTTTAATGCCAATAATAATAATAATAATAATAATAATAATAATAATAATATATTATTTATACCCTTCCCATCTGGCTGGGTTTCCCCAGCCACTCAGGGCGACTCCCAACAGAATACTAAAAACACGATAAAACATAAAACATTAAAAACTTCCCTAAACATGGTTGCTTTCAGATGTCTTCTAAAAGTCAGACAGTTGTTTATTTCCTTGACATCTGATGGGAGCGTGTTCCACAGGGCAGGTGCCACTACTAAGAAGGCCCTATGCCTGGTTCCCTGTAACCTCACTTCTCACAGTGAGGGAACCGCCAGAAGGCCCTCGGAGCTGGACCTCAGTGTCCAGGCTGAACGATGAGGGTGGAGACGCTGCTTCAGGTATATGGGGCGAGGCCGTTTAGGGCTTTAAAGGTTAGCACCAGTTTGTTTCCAGGCACAATTCAAATGCTGGCTTTGATATTTTGGGGTTTGGCTATGTGCTTCCATTTCAGCATGCCCATTTTCAGCCACCGCCATACGAGACCGCTTCTGAAATTGAGAGCCAGTGTGGTGTAGTGGTTAAGAGCGGTAGTCTCGTAATCTGGGGAACCGGGTTCGCGTCTCCGCTCCTCCACATGCAGCTGCCTGGTGACCTTGGGCCAGTCACACTTCTCTGAAGTCTCTCAGCCCCACTCACCTCACAGAGTGTTTGTTGTGGGGGAGGAAGGGAAAGGAGAATGTGAGCCACTTTGAGACTCCTTAAAGGGAGTGAAAGGTGAGATATCAAATCCAAACTCTTCTTCTTCTTCTTCTTTTTCTTCTGAAATTAAGCAGGTGGCAACCAGAAAAGTGCGACAGTAGGGGGAAGGCATCAGCCCTACCCCACAAAACTCTCCCATGGCTGAAAAGATGGATAAGTTTTCTTTCAGGGAAGCATCATTTCAGGGGATCCATCATTTACTTACCGTCTTATCAAGAACTTGCTATGTTTCCTTGGAATATAAGTTTGAAAGCTTGCAAGTTCTTGAGTGCGGGTGGCTCAGTTCCAGCATGCACTCCAAATCATGGTTCGGTACATCACCAAATTGGCGAGCTGTGATTAATGCCTTGCCTGAAGATAATGGTTTGCAATTCCACTTCAAACTGTGGTTTCAAGTCAGGGCTCGGAGGCAAGGCACTGATTGCAGCTTGCAATCAGTCTGGGTATCGCAGCAAACTGGTTGGTGAAAACCAGGAATTGGAGGAAAGAACCACTCATAAGCAGGAAATGGGAGAGCTTACAGGGATGCTGTTAATCACCAAACCATGGTTGTTTTAACTACCGAAATGAACCTCAGACCTGTTGATTTTAACCGAATTCTGTTTACAGGTTGTTTCTGAGATAACCATCTGCCAGAAAAAAATAATGCTGCTTAAACTTCTAATTGGTTCTTTGGATATGATTTTATGAAACTTGTATTACTCGCCACCAGTCTTTTGATGCAATATTATTTTTTTCCCTGACTGTAATTTACAGTTATTTACAGGTCTGGCTTATTAACTTCCTCTCATGAAACAGGCAATTTTAATATAACAATCTGTGTCAGAAATAGTAATTAAAATTATCCTTATCTACTGTTGCAGTACATGTGTGCTGTTATAATTTTATAACAGTTGTGAAGATTTTATGAATTCAGATTTCCCATTTTGCCAACCTATAAAAATAGATTGAAATGGAAAATCATCTGAACAATAATTTCAACTTGCACCCCAATAGAGTAATATAATAAGTATTGTTTTAATAAAATAGGGGCTTTTTGTAAGAAGACTGTAATATTTCAGTCTTTTTAATGCTTTTGCTGGACGCTTTTCATCAACAGGTTCCGTAATAAAAATGATACTACTGAAAAACCTATTTCATAGTTTTGTATTTGAAAAGAAAACACAGATCTACATTATACTGTACATTTATTCTGTCTGTGTTGATTTTAATTGCATTTATAAAGTGGCAGAAGTAGTTTAGAAATATTGTATGCAAAAAGCTTTGGATGTGCCATATATGTGGGATTTCAAAGGCAGAATTGATGTACGGGGGGGATTTCTGAAAAGCGGCACTTTGTCCTGGCGTGGTTTTTTTTTTTATAAAAAAAAAACACCTTTGTGATATCCTGGTTCTTTTTGAAATATGATGACCCTACAATAAAATCAAAATAGCTACCTGAATCTTGTTGGCATTTAATCATCAGTTAATCATCAGCCTTTGAAATCTAGTCTAGCAGGGGGCTAGACTAGATGACAAGCTCTACAGCACTGTGGGTTAAACCACAGAGCCTAGCGCTTGCCGATCAGAAGGTCGGTGGTTCGAATCCCTGTGATGGGGTGAGCTCCCGTTGCTCGGTCCCTGCTCCTGCCAACCTAGCAGTTCGAAAGCACACCAGTGCAAGTAGATAAATAGGTACTGCTCTGGCGGGAAGGTAAACTGTGTTTCCGTGTGCTGCTCTGGTTCGCCAGAAGCAGCTTAGTCATGCCGGCCACATGACCCGGAAGCTGTACGCCGGCTCCCAAGCGAGATGAGCGCCGCAACCCCAGAGTCATCCGCGATTGGACCTAGTGGTCAGGGGTCCCTTTACCTTTACCCTTTACAGTTCTATGATTCTATTATTCTTTTCTCTAGATTATTAAACTTCCAGTGCAGATCACTTTAAAGAGAAAGACTATCAAATACATATGGATGAACGAATGCGTCTAGGCTGTATTGAACCATTATGCTAAGGCTGCAGTGGGTGCCTTTGAATGAGTTGCCTCACCGGATGCACCCACGGGTGGGCCAAATCACATTATATGAAATGCATAGCTTGGTCTAATTTTCCTGCCTTAAGTAGCTGGGGTGGGTGGGTGTTGGTGGGAGGTGGTGCAGGGAGAAATAGGAATACAGTGAGGGGTTTTCAACCCTCTGTCAATGTGCTGTGATCCTGACAATTCTCACACACACACCACAAGCTGCTATATGCAGTGGGAGGTAAGCCCCCATTGGCATGTCATAGTGTGCTTTCTCTGTGGTTGGCACATGACCTTGGCATTTCGCTTTGAGAGGGAATTATTATTATTACTATTTTAATTTGTGTGCCACCCTTTTTTAAAAAAATAATTTTTATTAAGAATTTCAACATAACAAATTATCAAAACATATCATCTTCATTTCCCCTCCCCAAGAAAAACCCTCCCTCCCCCCCCAAGACTTCCCTCAGCTCCTCTCTCTGATTTTTCAACATATGTTATTCTTCATATTATAAAATTGTAAAGATCTTTAAATTATCTATCTATAATGTTAACAATAATAAATTTGTGTATGTTTATTCAAAACCTGCCAAGGAGTCCAGTTCATTTTGTTGTTTTTTAAAGTAATTTGTAAAAAGTTCTTCTTTAAAGCCACAGTTGTCCTTGTCTCGCAATTTGTGTGTGAGTTTTGCCAGTTCCGCATAGTCCATCAGTTTTTCTTGCCACTGTTCTTTTGTTGGGAGTTCCTCATTCTTCCATCCTTGTGCTATTAAGACTCTTGCCGCCGTTGTCACATACATAAATAAGTTATTTATTTTCCTTGGCAGGTCTTTTCCTACAATCCCTAACAGAAATGCTTCTGTGTTTTTTTTTTACAAATGTTAATTTAAACATTTTCTTCAACTCATTATGTATCATTTCCCCAAAATTTTTAATTTCTTTACATTCCCACCACATATGGTAAAAAGTCCCTTCTTTTTTTTTGCATTTCCAACATGCATTTGACCCAGTTTTATACATTCTTGCAATCTTTACTGGTGTGCATGCCACCATTTACCCACAGGTCTTAGGGCGGTTACAACATAAAATCACAATGAAAAAAACACACAAAATACATAATAAAAACAAAAAACAACCCAATAATCCCACTCCCTCCCCGTTACATTTTAAAAGGGTATTGGATGTCAATAAGATCAACCAAAGGCCTGATTAAAGAAGAACGTTTTTGCCTGGCGTCTAAAGGTGTATAATGAAGGTGCCTGGAGAGGGCATTCCACAAACAGGGCGCCACTGCAGAAAAGGCCCTTTCTCATGTTGCCACCCTCTGGATGTCTCGTGGAGAAGGCCCATGAAGAAGGGCCTCAGATGATGATCACAGGGTCTGGTGTGGTTCATATGGGAAGAGGCAGACCTTGAGGGAAGCTGCCACCCAGTGCATATAACTCTGGGGAGGTGTGTGTGTGTGTGTGTGTGTGTGGTTTGTCATGTTTGAGGACAAAGGATAAAAATGCATCCATGGTCCAGATCCTGACCCCCCCCCTCCCCCAGGCTGCCATGCAAAAATAACAATTAGGCATATAAAACCAGATGTGTCACTGGGGCGTCACTGCTGTCTAGAGACAGACAGCGAGGGCTCTCATTCTGCCAAATTAGATAACACTTGTAGTTTAATGGTGAATTTTGGATGTAATGGAGATGTAAAATATTTGGATTACAGTGGTGCCCCGCAAGACGAATGCCTCGCAAGACGGAAAACCCGCTAGACGAAAGGGTTTTCCGTTTTTGAGCTGCTTCACAAGACGATTTTCCCTATGGGCTTGCTTCACAAAAAAGTCTTGCAAGTCTTGCGATTTTTTCCGCTCCCCCCCTTTTTCTAAGCCGCTAATAGCCTTTTAGCCACTAAGCCACTAAGCCTTTAATAGCCGCTAAACCGCTAATAGCGCTAATCTGCAAAGCCGCTGATAGGGTTGCTTCGCAAGACGAAAAAACCGCTAGACTCGCAGAACGGATTAATTTCGTCTTGCGAGGCACCACTGTATTATAAAAGATGCAGAATGAAATGATTAATAACAGGACCTACAAAGGGGAGGTGGGAAGCCCAGGAGATTATTTGGAATCTTGTTTTTATGTTGGATATGTGATTATAAAATTCTAATTTGAAAAACCAAATAAATAAATTTATTAAAATCATCATCATCATCATCATCATCATCATCCTGCCAAATTAGTTATGACCAAGGCTGTAAGCCTAAGCATGAGAGGAGGCCTCATTCTACACAGTGGGGCTTTTCCATGTAAACATGACAGGATTGCGCTGTAAGTAAAATTGAACCAAGTTAAGTGTATCTTAGAAGCACGCACTTTTAAGCAGGACGTAGTCTTGGCTAAAATTATTTATCTGGAGTGGGGCCAGTGATTTCCTTATTTGCCCAATCCTGCCTTAGGCTCCAGTCATTCCACATTTCATCCTGGTTTCACCATGCAGTGAAACCAGACGAGCAATTATCTTCGTCCTTAATGATGAGTTCGCTAGCATGAGCAGGCAAGGTTTTTCCCCCCTTCACAAGGAAGGATCAAGGTTAATCCAGTTGCAGCATGAGGGTAGCAAACACACGTGTATAATTGAGGCAACAAGTAGCTACTTACCAAACGTTATTTGTTGCTTTTAAATTTCAATTTTGTCAGTAAGTATTTCAGTGTGTGCGTGTTTGAAAAATTTCATAGCAAAACCAGTTTGCCTTTTCGTCCCGTCCCCCCCCCCAAAAAAAAATAAAAATAAAATTGAGGAATGGTAGGGAAAGAATCTTGCTGAAACTTCATTTCCCGTGTAATTGTTTACTATGTAGCTAATTTTTTTTGCCTGCCTTCTTTTCACCCTCCTAACAAGATCTGGTTATGTAGTTCTGATGGGTGATTTCTTAAAGGACATATATCCAGTACACGTAAAAAGAGGTTCAAATACAGTAAAAGACTGTGCAGTAAATCCTTCCCTTTAAACCTCATCATGTAAACAATTTTTCTTCAGTGCCTCCATAATAAAACAGTAAAAGGCATCAGTGTGTGCAGGTGTGCAGCTGCGTATCTGGATATTTTCTTAAAATTGTACATATGTAACTCACATAGGGACGCGGGTGGCGCTGTGGGTTAAACCACAGAGCCTAGGACTTGCCGATCAGAAGGTCGGCGGTTCAAATCCCCACAACGGGGTGAGCTCTCGTTGCTCGGTCTCTGCTCCTGCCAACCTAGCAGTTCGAAAGCATATCAAAGTGCAAGTAGATAAATAGGTATCGCTCCAACAGGAAGGTAAATGGCATTTCTGTGTGCTGCTCTGGTTTGCCAGAAGCAGCTTAGTCATGCTGGCCACATGACCCGGAAGCTGTACGCTGGCTCCCTCGGCCAATAAAGCAAGATGAGCGCCGCAACCACAGAGTCGGTCACGACTGGACCTAATGGTCAGGGGTCCCTTTACCTTTAACTCGCATATCCTAAAGCAGCATTTCACTCAGGGCAGAATTTATTTTTTTAAAAAAAAAAAAAAATCCCACTGGCTGCTGTTTCTAGGCAAAGCACAACGTTGAGAGCGATTTAGCTCTTCCATGCTCACAGCTTTTTCTCCTATGGGATGCCATATGTACAGGGTGTGGTCTGAAGACACACAACAGCGACACCTTGCTAAAGCTAAGCAGACCTTGGGTCACAGGGAGGGAGATTTCTAGAGAAAACGTGATGGTCAGGGAAGGGATGAAGCCCCACTTGCCAGACCTCTGTTGCCCAGAAGAAGAAGCGTTTGTTGAACAAGTAGTTCTGCCCTAAATGGTTGTCTCATGCATCTGGGAGACATCTTTATCAAAGCTAAGTGTGTACAATGTTTGTATCTTGATGATCAAGGCTGATAAAGCGGAAACATCTTGAATGATAACCCACTGTGTTGTAGGAGCCGGTTTTGTTCACTGGGACCATGAGAAAAAACTTGGATCCTTTTGACGAATATAGCGATGAAGAGCTGTGGAATTCTTTGGAAGAGGTAATGTTTTCAAAAATAAAATGCCTTTTACCTGCAACATGAATTCAGAATCGAAGGCTTCCTGGGCAGCTAAGTTTTGCTTAGACCTATCTTAGTCAGGCTCAGTAATTGCAATAGGTGTATTCTGAGTAAAGCTTAGCTGAATGATACCTATATTCTTTCTGGTGCTTGTACATATTAAGTTAGGTGAACGGGTAGCATGCCCTTCCTAGTCACTTGTGACTATCATTTTCTTTTATAGATAGAAAAGACAAGAGATTATGAGTCTCATTTGAAGCGAAATATGAAGCACAAAATTGATATTACGTTATTTTAGGAACAATCTACTTACGGCATACTGATATATTTGCAGGTCCAGCTCAAGGAGGCTATAGAAGAACTACCTGACAAACTGGAAACACAACTGGCAGAATCTGGATCTAATTTTAGTGTTGGCCAGAGGCAACTGGTGTGTCTTGCCAGGGCTATTCTGAAGAAGAATAAAATATTAATTATTGACGAAGCAACAGCAAATGTGGACCCAAGGTAAGCACATAATTCTGATAATCCACCTGCAGTGTTGTTACATATCTTCCATCAACTTAGTTACAGAAGGCTATTCTGGAATGAAATTAAGTGGATGGCTGGAGTTTGATGTAACACTAAACCATGGTTTCGCCTTGAATTCATAAGCTCCACCCTCCCCTATTTCAGCACAGTCAGGAAGAGGAAATACAAAGTTTCAGTTTTGTTTGGTTCGTTATCTGTGAAACCGGAACTGTGATTAGTCTTCACTATGGTCTAAGGATTATAAACCATGAACTATGATCTGAAGCTGATGTGTCCCAGACAATAGTGAAGATGAACCACAGCTTGCCCATATTGACAAATCGCAGCAAGATGGAAATCCACTCTTGAGGCTGTGCCAGAGGAATGGGCGAGCACTCAAGCCTGAGGCTCATTCACATACATCTAAATGATGGTTTGGCAGTACAGTCAAACCTCGGATGTTGAACGCAATGTTCGAAAACCAGAGCGTTTACTTCCTGTTTTTTGGCGTTTGGGAGCCGAAACGTACGATAATGGAGGCATCCGGGAACCGAGGTTTGACTGTACATCTGAATGTAGCCAGTGAGTGAGTTTGAGATTTTCTACACTCTCTGGTGGTAATGTAAAAAAATTCCTTCCAGTAGCACCTTAAAGACCAACTAAGTTAGTTCTTGGTATGAGCTTTCGTGTGCATGCACACTTCTTCAGATACACTGAAACAGAAGTTGCCAGATCCTTCTATATAGTGAGAAGGTGGGGAGGGGTATTACTCAGAAGGGTGGTGGGAATGGGAGATTGGCAGATAGCTGAGATGAGCCTGTTGACGACTCTTAACGACTGTAATAGGTCTTACAGGAAAAGGCAAGGGGTGAGAAGGTGAGAAATGGCTTAGTCATGTATAATGAGATAAGAATCCAATGTCTTTGTTCAGACCAGGTCTCTCCATGGTTTTAAGTTTGGTAATGAGTTGCAATTCAGCAGCTTCTCTTTCCAGTCTTGCCAGGGCATGCACACGAAAGCTCATACCAAGAACTAACTTAGTTGGTCTTTAAGTTGCTACTGGAAGGTATTTTTTTATTTTGACTATGGCAGACCAACACGGCTACCTATCTGTAACTGGTGGTAATGTGATACTCATAGGATAGTCAAAAGAACTGGACCAGTGGATTCGAAGTCCAAATTCTTGAACCAGAACGTAGGCACACTGAGATCACGCTGAGATGATGATGATGATGATAATAATAATAATAATAATAATAATAATAATAATAATAATAATAATAATAATAATGTGATGTAGCCTAGGCCACTGTGTGTGGATTTTTCATACCATGGAGTCATGATTCATTTTAATAACATCCTTGCAAGGGCATCTGTGTTCCTTGTGATGGTTCTGTCAAAAGGACTTTACTGTTTGTGTGGTTTTTCTTTTTAAACTGTCGCAGGAAAATGGCGTCCCTTTCATTAGCTAATGCTTTGCTTAAAGCAAGAAGGGTTGGTAGCTGTAGCTTTTATCAGGCTAATGGAAATATAATGTCTTCTCCAGTTTAACAACCTGGGAGTTTGTTGTTTTGAAATAAACGTATTATGCATTCAAGTAACTTTGCCTAACCGAAGTGCCGTAATATATGTTACAGCAACAGAACTGTTTCCCTGTGTGGAGTACAGGGTATGTGAGCATGAATCGTAAAAGATGCTGTAGTGGCAACTTGCATTTCTTGTTTTGTTTGCCTTCACCTCAGCATCTTTCTATTTGGTTCTCCTTAGCAACCATAATGGCATCTTTTATGAAGGTGCGATTTGAGTAGCGTGAGTGGATTTCTCCTTGCCTCTCCTCCCTGCTACAGGCTCCCTCCATGCCCCGAATAATCTGCTCAGGGCCACCCCCCATGTGTGTGGGGGGGGGGACTTCAAGGAGACGAAAGGAAGGTGAAGTCCCAGTACACAACCAGAAGTCAATTCCAGTTGTACATGGACATCGTAGAATACAACCCTGTATGCTATGGCGAGTTAGAGCAGAATGTCACAGTTGTACACTAGACACAGAGAGCACACATTATAATACAGTGGTACCTCAGGTTAAGTACTTAATTCATTCCAGAGGTCTGTACTTAACCTGAAACTGTTCTTAACCTGAAGCACCACTTTAGCTAATGGGGCCTCCTGCTGCTGCCGTGCCGCCAGAGCACGATTTCTGTTCTTATCCTGAAGCAAAGTTCTTAACCTGAAGCACTATTTCTGGGTTAGCGAAGCGTATGTAACCTGAAGCATATGTAACCCGAGGTACCACTGTATGTTTGAGAGCCCTTAACCAGGGTTAAAGTAGTTAACTCTGCTTACAAGATGACACACAGATATTGTTCGGAGTTAGCCACATTTTTGCCCTGGGCTTTCTGGGTCCACACTTTAAAGCTCTGTATCCGACTGCTCTTTCCCCCCCTCCGTGGTTCTTTCCTCTTGAAAACTCGCTCTTTAAAGTGCAACAGACGGCAATTGCGGATTGCCGCTTGCCCTGACGCAGCGCCAAAGAGCAGGTTTTCACAGGGAAAGCTCCAGAATGAAAAGCCGAGCGCTCGGGAAAGGTAAGTTCGGATATGCCCTTGGTTATCTTCCCTGGGATATGGACTTCACTTGGCAATCTTATCCATTATTTCACAGCCTGGCTTGCGTCTAATCCTTGACTACGATTTAGGTATTCACTTAGAAGTTTGTAGAATTTGTACTGTTAAAACAGAAAGGGTTCATACCTTCGCAAGAGGTGCTGAAATTTTGGGAGGTTGGATAGTTAGAATGGAATGGTCTTAGTGGTGGGGTGCACATTTTTATTCTTATTTATTTATGATTATTACTTTGTCAAAATAAAATACAGTGGTACCTTGGGTTAAGTACTTAATTCGTTCTGGAGGTCCGTTCTTAACCTGAAACTGTTCTTAACCTGAGGCACCACTTTAGCTAATGGGGCCTCCTGCTGCTGCCGGAGCACGATTTCTGTTCTCATCCTGAAGCAAAGTTCTTAACCCGAGGTACTATTTCTGGGTTAGCGGAGTCTAACCTGAAGCATATGTAACCCGAGGTACCACTGCAATGGGAAAAAACAGAAAGAAGAGAAAAATATAAATATAAATAAATAAGGTTTACTTTTGGAAGGACAACTCTGTGCATGCAAACGTGATGCCCAGCATACAGATGCCATTGAACTGACACACAAACCTAATTTTCCTGCTCTACCACAAACTGAGAGGCCTGTCTGTGTAGGGCCAAAGGTTATAAAGTTTTCGTCCGTGGTGCCATTGTACTGTTACGTGATATTTCCTCCTACTACAGCACAAAAATTCTTGGTTTATTTCTGTGGCAGTGAATGCAGAGAGGAGAACTTTTGAGAAGTTAAAATCTGCTTTCTGCAGCCTCTCTTTTCACACCTGTGCGTGCTGTTTTATTTCAGGACGGACGAGCTGATTCAGAAGACAATCCGTGAAAAGTTTGCCCAATGCACCGTGTTGACCATCGCCCACAGACTGAACACAATCATCGACAGTGACAGGATTATGGTGAGCAGCATGTTAAAAACCTAAGGCCTAAGGAGGAGGGACTGTCTGTGCTTTGGCACACTTTACCCTGGGAAAAGGAAGGATGCAATCTTGCCAAATACCATTTTTCAGAAACTATGGCTGCATACAAATGTAAAATTAACACCTGACTGTCAGAGGATAGGGTTAGCCTGCTTTCTTCTGGGGCTACAATATAAATGGCAGGCAGGCATGTCAATAAAAGCAGAATGCAGTTTTCAGTGTTGCACTATATGCTTCAAGGCTAGGTGAGCGCCTTTTTATTGTTTTAATCCTATGTGTATATATTCATTTAAGTATTGATTTTTTTACTGTCCCCTCCTCCAATGGCAGTGACCTAATTTAATTTTAAAAATAAATAAATGTCCAGGTTTGGACTCATAAAGCGCTATTAACCAGTAAGGTTGAGATTGCTGTTTGAGTAATGGTGTCCTCCCCCCGCCCCTGTTTCATTAAATATGGCATAGTCCTAATAACAGCTAATTGTTGGTTTTTGATTGACTCAGTTGCTGCAAAATAAAAAGGAAGACAAATTAGACATCTCCTTTCTTCTCCAGCTGTTTGTTCTCTGATTACCAAAGACAGTTTCCCTTTGTGCTTGAGGAATTAGCTTGCCATTTCTGACTCTTCAACCACGGTTTACAGCCCAAAGCTTAAAAGCAGTGCTCCACCATCAACCCTGTTATTTAGATGGTGCCTGTGCTGGTGGAAGAACATTTTGAGGATCGTAGCCTAGTTTCTGTACAAAGTCATTATGCCCTTGTTATCCCATCAACCTTGTATTACTTTGTGTTCCCCAGCCCCTGTTAGCAAATTTTTATTATCCTCTGGTTGCTGTTTATCTCGAGATCCTTGTTTCTTTACGTACATCAGTTGCTTGGAAGTTCTTACTGTAGATTTGAGTGGCAGAGGAGAAGAGCCAGAATACGTTAGACAAAAGTTCGCAAAACCATTTGCAATAGGCAAAAATCAGTCACTGCACATTGACTGTTGTTGTTCTTCCAAGGTGATACTTTCATGTAAATGCACTCCCGTTAAATTATGCTATAAATGAGGATACAATGTTAGCATTTCATGACTCCTCAGGATATCGTTGCGTGTGAATTATAAAGTTACATTCACACAAAGCTCTCCGTAAAACGATTTTTCCTTTTACTCTAAATGTTAGTGTACTTTAATCTTGCATGATACAAATAACATCTGTGACGACCTGTTAACATAGCTCTTTGCTTCTGAGGGTTGTGTGCATGCATATATGTGTGTGTGTGTGTGTGTGTGTGTGTGTGTGTGTGTGTGACTGTGCACACAGCCCTCAGAAGGGCTTATACCTTCTGTGGTGTGTGTGTAATTAATGCTTTATGCTGTCACATAGTCCATCCACACTATGACATCTATGGCTGTCAGGTGTGGGACAAGTGGGTTGGCAAAGTGGTTGGGTTTGGCAAGCACATCAGGCAGGGGGCCATCTCTTGCCAAACATAACTTTTTCTAGCAGAACTATGGCTTCACACCTAGCAACGTTCCACTGTCATTATAATTCATTTTATACATAAATGTAAGGACACAGTCAATATTATAATATTAGAAAAGTTCCCTATATAAAATCTTGTTTGTAAAAGGAAAGAAATTGTATATGATCTTCTACATTAAAAACACACACACCAAACAAACGTGAGAAAATAAAGCCTGGGAAGACTACAGATATAATAAAGTGTTCTTCAAGAAAAGCAGGGTCGCATTAAATTGACGAGAAGAAACAGAAGTCCTTTACGTGCACCTTTTAGTTAAATAGGTGCACTTGTTAAAATTTTTCCCCTTAGTCTGAGAGGGGCGAAAGAGAAACCCTTTGAAAGGGCCATCAGCAAATGGCATAAAGTTGATTATAGTATGTTAGTGTGGTGATTAAAGCTTGAATCAGGGTGACAACTCACCTTCATTTTTCATCAGGTTTTATTTTACCTAATGAGAGGAGCCTCCTCAGAGAACAAAAGGGAGAAAAGAATGTGCTTTACACAACTGCAGACAGAATTGGCCTTAGGAGCTGTTTAATTCTAGCTTATTCTCTTCTCCAAAGTCATACTTCTGGTTTCGCAATCCCAGCGACGCCCTGAGGAGAGTATCTCCACAATATCTTTCTTTTAATTATAAATATGCTTATCAAACTTCAAACAGCTCAGAATCATTGAGAGAATCTCTATTGTGTAAGGTGATACTGTCCTAAGACGATCATACCAATGAGTAATAGCTTTTTTTTTGCTCGTATACAGTACCTTTCATCTGGGAATCTTAGAGCTTGTTGTAAATCTTAAGTAATTAAGCTGCACGACACCCCTGTCAGGTAGGGAAATAATTGTAAACCTAGCACAGGGGTCAGCAACCTTTTTCAGCCATGGGCCGGTCCACTGTCCCTCAGACCTTGTGGGGGGCCGGACTATATTTTGAAAAAAATACATGAACGAATTCCTATGTCCCACAAATAACCCAGAGATGCATTTTAAATAAAAGCACACATTCTACTCATGTAAAAACACCAGGCAGGCCGGCCCCGTAAATAACCCAGAGATGCATTTTAAATAAAAGGACAAATTCTACTCATGTAAAAACACACTGATTCCCGAACCATCTGCGGGCTGGATTTAGAAGGGGATTGGGCCAGATCCGGGCCTTAGTTTGCCTACCCATGACCTAGCAAATCCACAGTTAGAAGAGACCTGGTAGGTCTGACTGTAACAATGAAAATTGTTCTAATATTCTCTAATATGCTAGTTTAATGCCATAGTTTAGATTACCTGGTAACAAAAGTTAAAGATAATTAGATGTATATATGGCATATACATATATACACACACGCACAATATGTGAGATTACTAGTTATGGGAAAACATAAATCAGCCTCTGTAGGCTTTGAGCTTGACCTAGAAATGCTGTGGCAATTTCCGAAGGAGGCACTGTCAAGATTTCAGCTGAGCTGGGAAATGTATTAGGATTGATCATTTGCCCTGCCAAGTCAAAGCCACACCTCACAGACAAATTGGCACCACTAAAAGATCTCCCGAAAGAGTCAGGCTCATAGTTTCAGTGGGACGCCCGGAATGAGTCTGTCTTCACCAGAACAAGGCACCTAATTGGTAATGCTCACGCCTTCTCCTCGTTGTTGGAAATTTAATGTGTGAGATTGCCAGCCAAGTTTTTAATTGATTTAGTCAATAGTCGCAAAGGAGGACCACTGATCTACGCCTGTCCATGCCCCAGTACTTTTAAAGCACATTTGAAACACATTTCCCCTCCCCTCAAATAATTCTGGGCACTGTAGTTTGTTCGTTGTTGTTGTTGATGATGATGATGATGATGAATACCCCACTGGGTTGCTGGGAATCATAACTCTGTGAGGGGTAAACTACAGTACCCAGAATTCTTTGAGAGGACAATGTGTTTCAAATGTGCTTTAAAGTGCATGTGTACACCTGACAGGAGTGAGGCACCAAGAGACCACACTGGGCTTTATTGGCAAATCCGGGATCTGCACAGAGTGTCAGGCCGAACAAGCACAGCAAACCACCTCCAGCAGGTCTTGCCCCCATGAAGCAGTTGCAGAGACTGAAGGTCCCCGTCTCTCCACAGTTGCCTAAGTCTCCTCCTCTCCAAGGTTACCCCCAAGCAATCTGAGACTGTGTGAAGCTCACTTATCCTCTGCTCTCTTCATGCCGCTCCTGTTTCTGGGAGACGAGTGAGGAGGGGAGCTTGTAGCATCAGGATGGGGAGACACCCATGCCTCTTCAACACCCACATTCATTTCTGCCTCTTGGCTTCTCTCCTCTCCTGCTTCAGCTTCTGCCTCTGAGTCTGGACTTCTCTCTGCCACGGACTCCCCCCACTCACTAAAGCTCTGTTACCTCTTCTGGTTCTGACACCCTCTTTCCCCATCATCATCATCTCACCACCAACCCGCGGGCTCTGAGCCTTCTTCCCTTGGGCATTCCCCAGCTGGTGCCTTTCCACCAGTCTTCTGTATCCAACCAGTCCATGACAATACCTCAGGTGGTCATTGCTCCCCCAGCTGGAGCCACAATAGCTGTAGACCATTTTTTGTGGAGACATTTGTGGCATGTGACATTAAAAAAAGAGAGGAAAAATAGAGAAAAGGCAAAAGATAGAGGGATAGCCTGCACATAGAAACCTGTGAAAACAAATTGTTGTGTAATGGAGAAGGCTTGGTACTTTTATTAAAGGCAAACCAGTAAATGACAGATAGCAATGTAAGTTATCTGATAAAAGTTAATTGAGTAGGGAAAATATTAGCTTGATTGAGCCAATGTCCTATAAATCTTATTCTTTATTACCATAGCAAAAACTCTTGAAGTCTCTTGCTGAAAAAAACAACAAACAGTGTTGCGGCATCTTAAAGGCTAGATTTATTATGAGTTTTGGGGACTATAGTCCACTTCATCAGGGAGCCTAAGTTGTCAAGTATATTTACGTGGCTGGTTGGATTTTTTTTATGTGGGGTGCTGGTGATTGTAAGTCAGGTGCAGAGCTAAACAAAATGTAGAAAAGTAAAGCCAGGCATAACTATGTATGTAATAGAGGTAATTCACAAGAACAGTAGTAGACAGCACAGACATTGCGGCATTGGTAACATGTAACATGCTGGAAATCCTGTCACGGTTAAGTCTAGAAGTGCTAGCATTGACCCACTTGATGTATTGTCATTCTTTCATTTCACATCGCAGTTACTTATGTATTTCACATTGAGCCTCTGAAACATGGAGAACAACTTATCTCTCCTTTCAGTTAAAAACATCCTACAAAATATTACACGTGCCTCACTAAATCTTCTGTTATATTGATTTCATCCTGAGTAGACTACCCTGCCATCTGCAATTTGAGCCATTTGCAACATCTCTGTCTGGCCTGGGTTGAGCTTCAGTTTCTGTGTTTTCTCATTCGCTCAAGATTTTGGCCTCTACTTGAGAGTTTAATGAAAGCATTTTTAAAATAGTGTTAAACATTGTCATGACACCACACTCCATAATTTTACACCATCCTTCTCCCTTGCCATCAAATGGATACAACATTGAATCATGCAGTATTTCAAAGTTCAAAGCTTATCAGATAGAACTCACTGTCTAGTACTGATGTAGGCAGGAATCAGAATAATCTTTATTTGCATCAGCCACTAGCCATAGCAATAAAATAAAATGTACTGAAGATAGAGGTAAAAACTTAACCACAGTATGCAGTTTTTGCTGTCACCTGATCATCTTGATCTGCTAGAAGGATGGACACAGTAGCAATGGTTGATTGACCTGGTATTGATAGTAGTAGAGGACCTCACTCCTCAAATCTTTATAAAGAGGGCAAGCTAGAAGCACATGAGGTACTGATTCAATACTGCCATCTCCACATGGACATAACCGTTTTTCCAGCGGGATTTTTTGAAATCGACCCTCAAGCACAGCTGAAGGCAGTATATTTAATCTTGCGTAAGTGAAAGCGCTTCTGTATTTTGGAATTATTAAATTTTGCAACATGTTGAAATGACTAGGTGGAAAAGAATCATGGACAAAATTTCCTTATCGTGGCCAAATCAGATTAGATGTAGACAGGAGTGGAACTGCTATGGAACTACTCCCAGCCTCAACTTTATCTTACGATCTGGAAAAACTTGATAGTCAATTTTCTTCCCTAACCGTTAAAATGTCTAGAAGTAAAAATGAGCTCATATTCCCCTTGTCTAATTGTGGTCCGGCGATGTGGGTTTTCTAGAAAATTTTGAACTGGGTAGTTTGCATAAGACAATTTGCTTTGGAAAACTTTCAGTTGACATTAGGAGACTTTCTGATGTTTTTGCTTGTATTTAGTAAAGAAAACAAAATCAGAACAACCCTTAGAAACTGCCAGGCTCGCTTAATATTTAACTTGTGGTCAACATTCATTCATTGTTACCAATGTGCTTACTTACAAAACAGAAATATTTCCACCCAAAAATAAACAACTGGAATGTAGGATGCACATCGTAGATCTTTTTCCAGGGCTGCTAAAACGGTCTCTGCCAAAATCTCACCTGAGTCCTAACTGGCGTGGGTTTAGATAATCATCATCTTCTAAGAAGAGTTCCTGGAACTATTTACATAGATGATCTGATCTTCTGTCTCACCTCATCAAGACAATGCGTTGTTCACTTCTGAAACTAGTTTACAAGACCAGTAGTGTAGGCAGGTGCTCAGATTAGATTGTTAACATTCCACATTGTTTGTGCAGAAGCATGTGAAAAAAGCCGCAGTATTATTCATTTGTTGAGGCCAATACTATCTTTGAGAAAAATAAACTGCTGCCTTATATGCAGTCAACCCACTGGTCCGCCTTGCTTGGTATTTTCAACAGCAACTTTCCAGAGTTTAAGACAGGAGTCTTTCTTATATAGAGGAGTTGAACATGGAACCTTCTGACTGCAAAGCACGTTGACCACCACTAAGCCATGGTCTCTCCCTTGTCCCTCGTGTTTCCCCTGACCCACCCCATGTTTGCTCTAAAAAATAAGAGTTTTGAAAATTTGATTTTACAGTTGCACCATCTGCTATCCAGAGATTCAAGTATCGGTTACCTGCAAAAAGGGAAATCTATATCAAATATCACTGTTGGAGTCATCCACTCAGGTTTTCCCAGTCTTTTTTTTAAAAATATAATTTTTATTAAATTTTCTGTTTTACAATTTAGAATACTCATTTAAGCATCCTTAAAATATCAATGACTTCCCTTCTTCGCTTTCCATGGTTCATTTTGCATATCATAAATCCCTGCATATTTTACATAAACTAAGCCATTCAGTATTCCATTATTACATCCATCAAAACCTATTTATACTGTCAAATTTATCTCAATACTGCCAACATTTTCAAGTATACACAATTTCCCCCCATATATTCAATAAACATTTTCCAGTCTTCTCTAAACATATGTTCTTGTTCTCCTTTTCTATATGTTAGGTCCGCAAGCTGTGCATATTATTATCAGTTTAAGCTGCCATTCTTCTTTAGTTGAGACCTCACTCGTTTTCCATTTTTCGGCTAACAAAACACAGGCCGCAGTAGTGGCATACATAAATAACCCTTTTTGACACCTGGGAATTTCTTTCTGAATTCTCCCCAACAAAAAGGACTCTGTTGTTGTTGTTTTGTTAAAGTACTTTCAAATATTTTTTTCAGTTCATTATGAATTATTTCCCAATACTCCTTTACCTTTTTACAGGTCCAGGTTTTCCCAGTCTTATCACCGCTCCACTGATTGATGAACAGTAGGCCTACTGGATGCCCTTTCTGTTCGTTCTTAAAACCTGTAATTGTGCCGGGAACACACAGCTCCTTTCCAGGAGATGGGGAGTGGGAGGAAGTCAGCTGGTAAACTGGGATGGTCAGACTTTGCCCACTGGGGAATGGCCATAGCTCAGTCATGGAGCATCTGATTTGCATGCAGAAGGTCCCTTGTTCAATCCACGATGTCTTTAGATAGGGCCGGGAGGTTCCCCTGCCAGAAACCCTGGAGAACTTCTGCCAGTCAATTCAGACAGTAGTGAGCTTGATGGACCAGTGGTCATAACAGGTTCCTACATTCCACTGTTGCTGATAAGTTGGCTGCTTGGTTTATTTTAATTTGGGGAAGGCAGGATTGCTTGTCCCATTATTCCACTGTCCCTCTATCTACAGGTGAAACTCAAAAAATTAGAATATTGTGGAAAAGTTCATTTATTTCAGTAATTCAACTTAAAAGGTGAAACTAATATACGAGATAGATTCATGACATGCAAAGTGAGATATGTCAAGGCTTTATTTGTTATAATTGTGATGTTTATGGCGTACAGCTGATGAAAACCCCAAATTAATAATCTCAGAAAATTAGAATATTAAATGAAATCAGCAAAACAAGGACTGCAAATAGAGCAATATTGGACCTCTGAGAAGTAGAAGCATGCACATGTACTCAGTACTTGGTTTGGGCCCCTTTTGCATCAATTAGTGCCTCAATGTGGCGTGGCATGGATGCTATCAGCCTGTTGTACTGCTGAGGTGTTATGGAAGACTAGGAAGCTTCAATAGCAGCCTTCAGCTCTTCTATATTGCTTGGTCTCGTGTCTCTCATCTTTCTCTTGGCAATGCCCCGTAGATTCTCTATGGGGTTCAGGTCAGGCGGGTTTGCTGGCCAATCAAACACAGTAATCCCATGGGCATTGAACCAGGTTTTGGTACTTTTGGCAGTGTGGGCAGGTGACAAAGTCCTACTGGAAAATGAAATCAGCATCCCCATAAAGCTTGTCTGTGGAAGTAAGTGTATATGATCAGGAGTGGGTACTTATTGTTCTTTTTCTTCTACCACCCTTTTATCTATTTATACTTTTCCAGTTTATACATTTCACTGATTTTACTATCATTTTGACATTTCAAAACTTGACTTCCTTTCCCCTCTTTCTGCAGTTCCTTAAATTTGTTTCTAATATCTTCTTGCATATCCAAATCAACTTTTTTTTCATTTTTTCATCTCCTTAAAAATATACTCTTATAAAACTGCAGGTTGTTACAATAATCCTGCCAGTGTTTTTATCCGTTTATAATTTATCTGTAAATATACAATAAACAATTTCCATTCTTTTATAAAAGATTTGTTATATTGATTTCTTATTCTTCCATTAAGTTTCACTATTTCTGCATATTCCTTAAGTTTTTGTATCCGTTTATAATCTGTTAATATTTAATAAACTATTTCCATTCTTTTATAAAAGATTTGTTATCTTGATTCCTTATTCTTCTGGTAAATTTCACCATTTCTGCATAATCCGTAAGTTTTCGTATCCATTCTTCTTTTGCTGGGAATTCTGCTTCTTTCCAATTTGGGGCAAGTAACATTCTTGCTGCTGTAGTCACATATATGAATTAGTTTCTATACAGTTTAGGTATTTCGTCCCTATAATTCCCAAAAGAAAAGCTTGTGGATTATTATTTTTTTTACAAAGGTTATTTTAAACATTCAACTGTTGCTGATAAATTGGCTGCTTGATTCATTTTAATTTGGAGAAGGCAGGATTGCTTGTCCTGGGCACTGTTACGCTATCTTAAGTGTATATGATCAGGAGTGGATACGTATTGTTCTAATATTCCAGCTGCACATCTTCTTGGAGACCACAGACCTCATTGCAGAATGATGACATTATTGCATTCGAGGCAGGGATTCCCGTGGAATAAACAGTTTGGAAGCTACAGATATTGCATTTGAATTACTACTGAGAGAAGACCGGAGGGCTGGTTTTACTTTGATTTCGGACCACTTGCATTGGCCATCTGTCTGATTTCCAGGCTCTGTTTTAGGTGCTAGATTAGTCACTCTCTATAAAGTGATAAAACAGCCTGGGCAATGGCTTTTCTGATCATCCATCTATTCCATCAGGTGCCACTCAGAGTCTATGCCCAAGTAAGCCTCTGATTCAATCAAAGGTGTCTTTGTGGAAGTGCCACAATTTGGGATTACATTTCCCAAAGACACCCACTAGGTAGCATTTTTTTCCAGTTTTAGAAGCCAAGTAAAACCCTATCTCTTCTACCAGGCTTTTGGAATACACTAGTGGAATAATTTGACCCCTGCTGTATGTCTTAGTTTTGTAACCCTATTAAGCAATAGGTGCAGTCCCATTGCTGCTGAAATAAAAGTTTCTCCTTTTATTGTGATTTTATTGTGGACTTTGGAGTTTCACTATATTGTTAAGTCTTGTATACATGATTCATTAATAGGTAGTGTGAGATACACGCCTTAGATGTGCTTTACATTCCTTAAATACTGTTAACTTCTGAATTTTCAGCTCAAGGGATATTTGCTCTGATACCATCTAGTGGCTAGAAGGAAATAATGTGTGCGGTGAATCTATGTTTGGCTTTGTAGGTCATCTTGCAAGCGCTTTCCCACCGTTCAAACTACATTAATCTTTCCCCAACACTTTACCAGGTAAACAAAATATCCAGGTGTGTTACAGCTTTAGGCATGATTGTGGCTTATTATGATTTGTGTTCTCCTTGGCAATTCTTACTGCTAAACAGCATGTGGGGAGTTTAGTTATGCAAATTTAGTTGAGCGGTGGAATTTTGGAATAGCATAGAGTTATTCTTCAAGGTAGTAGTTTTTAAACGTTCTACCTTCAGGGAACCCTTTACATACCGACGTTCCTATTGAGCATTGTAAAAAAAAAAGTAGGGTTAGTATGTACTTTAGTAAGAGTGTTAGCATTAGATCAGGCTTGTGTCCTGCACATGATTCGGATTACAACTCTGATCAGCTCCTGTGTGTGTGTGTGTGTGTGTGTGTGTGTGTGTGTGTAATTTTTATTTAATTTTCTGTTTTACAATTTTGAATACTCATTTATAAACATCCTTAAAATATCAATGACTTCCCTTCTTCTCTTTCCATGGTTTGTTTTGCATACCATAAATCCCTGCATATTTTACATAAACTAAACCATTCAGTATTCCATTATTACATCCATCAAAACCATCCATCCAACCGTTTTAAGGACTCCATTCCAGATTTGTGTAGGGTTTCCTCCTTAGCTTTCACTTCTCTCAGAGATGTCCTGCAAGGTAGCAGGTACGGATTTTCCCTAAGAGTTTACTCGTGAAAACTTTCTGACAGATAAATATAGCTGCAAGGCACTGGAGGTTTAGGACCAGAGTTTTCCTTCTCCTAGATGAGTCCCATCTGCCTCCCATTTCCCTCCACAACACTTGCAGGAACCACCATCTCGACCATTTGACCCACCATTGGTCTCGTCTGCTCAATCCACTAGAGCCTGTCTTTGCATGCAGGGGAAGTTCCTAACTCACCAAGGGTTTGAGACTGATCAACTACCCTCACCTGGTTTAGCCAGCCAGTCAAAGCTATTTCCCAGGGCATGGCAACTGTCACATGCTGACAGCTTCTAGGAGCCACAGGTGAGAGCTCATAAAAACAAAGGTGGGCAGACTCCCCCAGAAGGAGCACAACATGTTCTCCACCAGAGGTACTCCCTTCCCAACACCCCATGCACCGCTCGGAGAGGTCATTTTGGTGCTGCTAATGCAGCAAAAACAACACAGGAGAGAGCAGTTACATATGAGTTATTGATCTCTGCAGCCATAGCAGGCGCTGTGATTCTCTAGCGCAGCCTTTTTCAACCTGTGGGTCCCCAGATGTTGTTGAACTACAACTCCCATCACCCCTAGCTAGCAAGGCCAGAGCTCAGGGATGATGGGAGTTGTAGTCCAAGAACATCTGGGGACCCACAGGTTGAGAACTGCTGCTCTAGCGGTTTGGTTTCATCCCCTGAGGTGCACTCCATTGTCTCTTGAGACGGACAGATGCCAACAACAAGCTCTTGAGTAAAACCCAATATCATGACTTTCAAAGTGAAGAAAACCCAACTGAGATAGCTCAGTTGGTTAGAGCGTGGTGCTGAAATGGCAAGGTTGCAGGTTCAGTCCCCATATGGGACAGCTGTATATTTTTGCATTGCAGGGTGTTGGACTAGATCAGGGATTGTCAACCTGGTCCCTACTGCCCACCAGTGGGCATTTCAGGATTCTAGGTGGGCCGTAGGTGGTTCTACGGCACAAGCTGAATCTTCCTTCCATCGAGCACTGGTGGGCGGTAAGGAAATTTTACCATCAAGAAAGATGCATTAGTGGGCGGTAGGTATAAAAAGATTGACTACCCCTGGACTAGAAGATTGTTAGGGTCCCTTCCAATTCTACAATTCTATAATATCACCAATGTTAATAAAACATTATTGGATAATTTGATTTTTGATTTTTATGTGTGGTGGTTTGTTTTTTGTTTCTGCTTAATTAAAGAAATGGTTGCATTCTGGAATTCTTTGGATTTTTAAATGGCTAGGAGGAATCGTGCAACCAGGAAAATATAAAAGGGGGCAGTAGCAGGAGGCTAGGACAGCATCCTGAGAGCTGGTTAAACATTCAGAACTCATCTGTTCAGGTTTGGAGCATACCTGAAGCCATGTGAACAGCGCAATCGATACCTCTGTAGGAATAGTGGGAGCGAAGAAAAGGTCACACCAATTAATTTATATGAAATCTGGTACTCAAATCATGTTCTCCTGAGCTCAGGTTCTATGCTGGAATATTACTGCCTCCCTCTCCTTTTGGGTTATTCCTGTCTTGTCTTGCAGTGACTCTGAGTCTGTCTGGGTTATGAAGACGAATGTAGCAGTTGCATTCTGTGGCACTGTCTGGAGTAAAAAATTAAGTTGTCATGTTCTGTAGGAAGAGCTCTCTCCTCAATCTGGCTGTAATTTTGATGACAACACTAAAGTACACATAGTTCAGGGTTGGATTCTGCCGCTCTTTTCACTCCCCCCCCCCCACCTTTGTTCCTCTGGGTTCATCTCCTAGAGTTCTCAGCCTGAGCAGGAATGTCAGAAACTTGGCCAAAGTATTAGGTTTTGATTATAATTTATATATGCGTTCGTTGGAATAGAAGCGCCTATCCCTTGCCCTAGGCCCTACTTTGACATCTGCGACTTGACATCAGGTGCTATTCTGAAATATAACATAATCGCACAAGAGGCTGCTCTTTTTGGCTTCCCCACACCCCCTTCCCTTTAACCATTTCATTCCACAAAACTGTGGCAGCCCAGCGGCTGGAACATTTGCAGTCTTCGTGAAATCACACCTGATCTTTTCACCACTGCTTTTCCCTGCTGCTGCAGACGATCAATTGAAACATGGTTGGGAAATTAATTAAATTCCAAGTAGCTGGGGACTCTGAAATGGGGTGGGGATCAAGCAGGTCGCAGGCCCCATAGATAAAACAACAAGCCTGGCAGCTGCCTGGTCCCTTGTCTCATTTCGGTGCATCTGTGTGCGCGCCTATTGCCAGATTTTGTATCCTGCGTTTTTTGTGGGGTGCCGGCATAAACATGGGAGCTGCCGCAGAATTAAGCACCTTATGTGTCTGATCTTTTGGTTATATTTGAAAGCAAGTTTCTAACCCAAGTAGCCAGGGAGAAAGCCGAAGGACATGTGGGTGGTGCCATGGGAAATTCAAGAGGGGGCTGAGCAGGATTTTTTATCTTTGCAGCTCCATCCCAGCCCTCCAGTGCTGCTCATTCTGAACCTGCATAACTTGTGATCTGTCAAGCCAAATCAAGCCCACTTGAGTGGGTCTGTGAAATTGAGGGAGGGGGTTGCCAAACATTTGGAGTGGAGAATGAGAAACTGGCAGATCACATTTTCTGAAAAACTTACAGTAGGCGATTCAGAACACCAGCTATGTTGGATTATATTTTATTTACTGAATTTATATTCCGCCCTATACCCGGGGGTCTCAGGGCAATTCGACTTGTGGAATCATGGCATCCGTATTTCAGCCACCAGTCCTCCAGGCTTTGTTTTGGAGTTAGGCGTAGCAATGATTGTAGTCTTTTGTTTTGGTGACATGGTGGCACTGTCCTTCTGGTGTAATGACGATAGTGAGGCATGTGTGAAACAAATCTTAGAAGCCACTTGATGTCTTTATATATAAATTCTTAAAATATTCAGTATATATTTGCACGTGAGATATGTTTGCTGGGCTGCATTTGACTGGGTGGATTACGTGTTATGCAAACCTGTTCTCTTCCCTGGGTTCTGCTTCAACAGGTTTCAATCCTAAATCCTTCTCCTATCCTCCTGGTCTTTGCCAACCCCAACAGGATACTTTTGAATCTCAGATTTGGAAGGCAAAACTAATGAAGCAATATCAGCAAACGTGCTTAATATTCATAATTCTCAATGCAGATGTTTGTAGCACACTGTTGGCTATTTACTTTAACATCCTTGTAACTAACGTGTTATCCTAGAGCAGTAATAAAAATGGAGACAAATAAGAAACTGCATTTGTTTTCTGTTCATTTCAAACAAACGACCCATTTTGTCATGGCTTCTGGTTGTGCCTCATGCCATTTAAATATTCTAATCTGATATTTGATTGAGGAATGTTACATATTTCAAAGTGAAAAGTGTGTGTCACTGCGCACGTGAACACCAGTCTCCCATCTCTACTTGACAACAGATTCACTTTTACTTTTCCTTTTGCAAAATGTATGAAAACAAGTGGGGATATTCACTTTTTAGCACAATCTGTTCTTATTATGCTCTGGTTCATATGTGTTCATTTTAAGAAGGCAACAAAGTAAGGTTAGCGAAAAGAGTCTCCCCAGATCAGTAGCAGTTGTCAGTACCAAAAGCAACCTACAGCCATTTCCCTGTGTCATGTTCTAGGTAGATAAGACCTCCAGCATCTCAAAGTCTTTTTTGTGGGGGTCAGAAGTAGCACTGCATGACCATGTAGTTAGCATGAGACAAAAAAGATGGTTAGAAGTTGTTTTTGTCTGGGACGGTGTTCTGTTCTTGAAGCACAGCTTAGAAGGGGCAAGATCAGAAACTGACAGCTGATACAGCCACCTAAAATCTTTTTTCATACCCTGTTTTTAAAGAAGCAAATATATGGACTGGGGGTTAGACTTTTTATGCTCTATTTGGGGCCAAGCAAATATAACTCTTCACAGAAAAGAGTGAAGCCTATATTTATAGACTAGATTTCCCCCTCTTTCATTTCAAAGGGAGTGGTTACACAATAAAGAGCTATCCTTCTTTAAAATTACACATTGAAATGCCGAATTATAGGACATCTTAATTGTTGTGCCAATACTGTGTGTACATGAAAGATTCAATTATCCTTAAACTCTGAAGAAAGATTCTCTTAATTATGATTAACTGTAGTAAATAAAAGATTGCAATGAATATATAACATTGATAATGTATCATTGTATATGTTAAACAGGAGATAACAGTGGTGAGAAGTTAAAATACAGGTTGAGAATATTTGCAGTGTTGTATGATATTTATTGAGCTAAATGACACAGATACAGGTTACAGACCAAAGCATATTTAGTGGAGAAAAACGCACCAGTAGCAGGACAGAGATTTGAAGTGGCATTCACCTGACCTCCCAGCAGCTGAGTCACTGCATACCAGGAGGAATTTGCTGCCAAGGAGTGTGGTGGAGTCTCCTTCTTTGGAGGTCTTTAAGCAGAGGCTTGACAACCATATGTCAGGAGTGCTCTGATGTTGTTTCCTGCTTGGCAGGGGGTTGGACTCGATGGCCCTTGTGGTCTCTTCCAACTCTATGATTCTATGAGGAAGAACTGAATAGGGAGGTCAGCGCAGTGCAAACCAACCAACAGGAACATCGGTTTGGCTCTGCTGGCGTGTTTGCACCACTGAGCCGAGTCTGGTGGATTTTAAGCTGTCATAAGCCCTGCGGTGGGGGCAGGAAGAGAAAAGCGGAGTTAGACTGGATCCTAAACTCATTCAGCTCAGACATATGAGCTAGCAAATCTGGATAAGCTAAGCTGGCAAGAAGTGTGGTATAACTCAAACGCTGTTTTACAGGCTTGCTTTTCCTTTGCCAAGCTTAGGCCTGCCCCTAAATGGACTTTGGAACTAGCGAAACTTTATATTGGCTTAACTTACTGCTGGGCTGCTTTATGCCAGCTTCTTGTGTAT
This sequence comes from Podarcis vaucheri, assembly GCF_965113315.1. Lineage (NCBI taxonomy): Eukaryota > Metazoa > Chordata > Lepidosauria > Squamata > Lacertidae > Podarcis > Podarcis vaucheri. The sequence continues at coordinate 97,808,558 of NC_138762.1, read as the reverse complement.
AGGATTGTTCCCCAAGCCCACTTAGGAGTAGGCCAATGTCTACTGCAATGGATTGAGGAAGTCAAAAGATTTCAGATGCTGGCATTTCTGTTGTGTCAGCCATTGGGTGGCTCTGTGGTCTAAACCACTGAGCCTCTTGGGCTTGCCAGTCAGTAGGTCAGCGGTTCGAATCAACGTGACGGAGTGAGCTCCCATTGCTCTGTCCCAGCTCCTGCCAACCTAGCAGTTTGAAAGCACACCAGTGCAAGTAGATAAATAGTTACTGCTGTGGTGGGAAGGTAAACGACGTTTCCGTGCACTCTGGCTTCCCTCACAGTGTCCCGTTTTGCCAGAAGCAGTTTAGTCATGCTGGCCACATGACCCGAAAAGCTGTTTGTGGACAAACACCAGCTCCTTCGCCCTGAAAGCAAGATGAACGCCGCAACCCCATAGTCGCCTTTGACTGGACTTAACTGTCCAGGGATCCTTTACCCTTTACCTTTTTTTCACTACATGAGTGCCTTAATGACATATATCTAGTAGTTTGGCTCTTGCAGTATATACTCTATTTTTTTAAAAAAAATAATTTTACATTAAAATTAGGGCGGAAATGGGGGTGAAATGAGTAGCAGCAGGCCATTGCAATTGCATCCTGCTTGTAGCCCCAGTTCCCCACCTCTGGCTATTGTGAGAGCAGGATTCTGGGCTGGAATAGTCCTTCCTCAAAGCCTCCCACTGTAGAACCTTCACATATAACAACTAAATAATGGTAAGTTACGGTATGCTGCTAAACAGTAGTTTACAGCACTAATTTACTTTTCCTGTTGAAAGTGAATCTGGAGCATTCAGCTCTCGGGCCATAAAATTCATGCGCATGTGAAATCATAGTACTTGTTTTTGTTGTTGCCAAACTTCACCTGTTGTTAACTGGCTTGCTTTCCGCTGACTCATCAGGTTTTGGATTCAGGACGTCTGAAAGAATATGATGAGCCGTACATTTTGCTCCAAAATAAGGAGAGCCTGTTTTACAAGATGGTTCAACAAGTGGGCAAGGCCGAAGCTGCATCCATAATGGAAACAGCAAAACAGGTAAGGCTCTTCTCCGCCTCTCCCTACCCCTGCTAAAATGTTGTAATTAAGTTTGTCTCAACAATTTACTTTTCACCAGTTAGCACATTCAGTATTTCAGAAAACCCCATCCTCTCCACTATAGTTAAAGGTCTCGTGGCTTTTCAGTTATAAACTCTTGTTTTTCAGCGCTTTATTACTGGGATTTAGAGTAATATATACCCAGAGCTGAAAATGACACGCTGCCATTGCAGACAACAACTATGCTTGGGATTGTTTGTTTTTATATCTGCGGGGAAGATAATACATACTCTAGTCCTAGACACGCTGTGCTTTTCCCTGACCACCGTGTTGCAAATTGAAGCCGGGGTTGCGATGAAGATTCACCGTGCTCCTAGAGCCCATGCTTTTTTTTGTCCAGCAAATCTGCAGTTTATGCATGTGCTTTGCAAGCTACAAGAAAACTCCATATCCAATGTGAATATATAGCATTCTTTAAAGCACTAGTTTTTCCTCTGATTCTTTGTGCAAAAACCACAGCAACTCCACATTGAATCCATTTCCCAACCTCTAATGATATTTTGTTTTTGCTGCCTTGCACATAAGCGCAATAAAATCCTTCCTGGCCTGCTTGTGTACTCATTCATATAAAATATTTGGCCTGGAAAAGGCAGCGGGTGGGGGAGGGGAGCTAATAGACTCTTCCAAATATGACAAATGTTTCCCAACCTCGGCAACAGTAAATCACTTTTATTCACCACAGATAGCCAGGTAAATGGCTATTTACAGTAGCCAGGGCTGACCCCACAACGTGAGGGAATGAGGCAATTGTTTTCATGCAGGAGGAGCGGGAGAGAAGCAAATTGCTACCCTACCCCAACTCTCCATTTGCCACATTATTGGGTGTACTGGATGGGTTAGGGTTTCAACTCTTGGTTTCAACTGGTCATCCTTGATCCCCGTTCTTTAACTATGGCCCTCTTTTAAATAAGAGGAAAGAAGGAGGAGGTTTTGATGAACGGAGAGTAGATAGAGTGTCATTAAGCAAACAAACAGCTCTTCTGGAGAAGCTCTGAAATTGCTGCAACCAGAGGCTTATTGAAAAAGTATAGAAAGGGATCTGGGTTGAATTTTTGGTTCAGTGCTTGGAAAGCTGAACCAGGCAAGCCCTGTGGTTCCTCCCAAAGCTTTGATTCTGTGTAGGTATGTTGAGCAAAGATTAAAATTTCAGCTACTGCGAGTAACACCTTTTAAAAGTGTTTTTAATGTAGTCATTGTGATCTTTATTTCATAGTATCCTCGTTTCTTTGAAGTGCCAGGGATCTCTCGCTCATATATCTTGCAGTATTAAGACTCTAACTCAACTAAATGCTTTTTCTTTCCACCCCGAGATGCTTTCAGCGAGGGCTGAAAGGCTGCTGCTGCTGCTTTCATTCTGTCCTAGGGTAATGTGGCAGAGTCTCACTATTAACATTCTTAAAGGAAGCTCACTTTTTCACCTTGGGTTAAAATACTATCTTAAAATGCATCTTCTGCTGTTGCCACGCCATTGCAGCCAGCAGCCAATGATGCAAGAGGGGGAGGAGTTATATACAGTGTGGTTACAAAGTGGGGAGGGGCCAAAGAGTCAAGGTGTGGTGGGAGCACCACGTTTTTCGTTCGGTCCCAGGTCTTCGGAACTTACTCAGCAAAAGGTGTTGGAGAGTAACAAGTTAGTTCTTTCCTACCCCTAAAAAACAACTTCTAGGGAGCATCTGATCTCGTAGTGGATCTTTCCACTATAGGAAAGAGGCATCCTGATTGCTAGGATAAAAGGAAGAGCAAAGGACAGAAATTCCCAGGAGACTAGAATATGAGACTGAAGTAGGGAAAGTGCACTAAAGGGTAGGGGGAAATAGCAGCTCTTTAAGACGCTACAGATTCCTGTAGCCTGGTGCACAAAAAAAGTGTTGCAATAGAACAGTAAGAGCTGTTCGACAGTGGAATTTGCTGCCAAGGAGTGTGGTGGAGTCTCCTTCTTTGGAGGTCTTTAAGCAGAGGCTTGACAACCATATGTCAGGAATGCTCTGATGGTGTTTCCTGCTTGGCAGGGGGTTGGACTCGATGGCCCTTGTGGTCTCTTCCAACTCTATGATTCTATGATTCTATGAATAGTCACAGCTCTGACGTCACATGCCTAAAACGGTGGGAGCAGCTATGAACGCTTATCTCGCAGAAATCACTTAGGTTACCTGTAGATTTCACCTTGGAATATTCTTTCTTTGAGGGCTAGTGACTTGCTTTAAAATGAAATGAAATGAAATGAAAGCTCAGAGTCTGGGCTCTGGGCCTGGTAACCCATACAACAGTACTCTCTGTGGTTCTGATACACCAGTACTCTTGGTAGACCCTGGCTACTACTTGTATCATTTGAGCCTGAAATTATAAAAGCTCCATGGTAGGCACTGGATTTCTCTCCACAGAACCCCAAGAGATTGTATTTTTTTAACTGGAGTTGCCAACTCTTTTTGTGGAAACATCACATTGGGGGAACCTGTGATAAGGAAAGTGTCTTCTGTTGAATTTCTGCACAGTTCTTAAGAACAGGAGCCCTGTCTGATAATAAATTGGCAACCAGGGGTGTTCAAAAGCCATTTCCGTTGTAGGTGTGTTGCATCTTAGAACGTGAAATTCCCATAGCATGCAAGAGGAGTTCATTGTGCGTGCATATATATATATATATATATATATATATATATATATATGCTTTCGTAGATTTTCACGGGTACAGGAATGCAGGTTTTGGTGTCTTCGGGTGTCTTCCCGTGTAAGACACCCCGACTCTTACACGGGAAGACACCCGAAGACACCAAAACCTGCATATATATATATACGAAAGCAAATATATATATATATATATATATATATATATATATATATATATATATATATACCTTCACCAACATGTTGTCGTTTTCTGAGCTATAACTCTCACCAGCTCTACTTTGGAGGCAAAGGTTGGCAAAGATTGGCTTACATATAAGAGCGTTCACTGGATGGTGGCCTTTCTATGTAAATTAAAAGAACGATTTATTAACAGCTTTACTGGAACATACCCAAACAACTCAAATTACGAAAGATTAGGGTTTCATGCTCTCATTTCATGGCAGCATGAATATTAGGCCTAACTCATGACACATGTCAGCCTCGGGGAAGATAGTATATTTTGTGTGTGTTTTAAAGGCTCAAACAAAACTTTTTCACATTCTTCTTTGGGGGGAAAATACATTTTGAAGTCCTTTTTCACCCAAACACATTTTCCGATAAGAGCACACAAGTCTTGACATTATTTCATTTTGTTACACGCATCTGTCAGGGAGCAGAGATATGATACAGCTACTAAAAACTGATGATTGTGGAACAGTGAAACTTGACAGCATTTCATTTCCTTTATGTTCTGATTATACATTTATCAGGAAACCTGTATCTCTGGCAGCTCAGCTAGAAATTGGTAGAATTCAAGAACTCAAAGGCTCGGCAAAGAACTGTCCTATTATTTGGTATCATCTTACATTTTAGAGAAGTTGCTTGGTGGAGGCTTTGTTACAGCTCTCCCTTTCCCTTTCATTATTGTGGCACCCTATCCCCAGATCACATTTCTATAAGGCTCTATGACTCCTCCACGGCGCAAATTAAACGCTGGGATCTTTCATACGTACATCCCGAAGTTTCAATGGTTGTCAATCATAGTTTGTAAAATGCAGGGATTACAACCTTGATATTAACATCCAAATCCATTGTGCTTATTTTTATGTGTGAAAATGAAAAGCCCTTGTGCAGACACTAGATTTTGAAGCTGCTTTGTCGCCCTGTTTTTAATTTATCTCCATTTCTGAGCCGGTAAAAGGATTTTATTTATCTGCTTAATGTCAAATGATAAAGTTATCAGTTGATCTGAATTATTAGCACTTTGAGTGGGAATAGCAGGCATGTATGTTGATGCACCGCAGCTTGGCTGCAAGTTGTTGGAAGAGCAGAAGACAGTTTTGCTAATTTTAAAGGAAAATATATGTATTACAGCTGTGTCCTTCTCCCATTGATATGCATCCTTTCGTTGCAGTATGTAGAACAAGCTGTTTTATGAAACTAACATAGAACTTTCCCCTCCTCTCTAGGTTTATTTTAAGAAGACTTACCCTGAAGTTATTCCAAACGGCCAAGCAGCCACCAACTCCTCAGCCGATGATTCACAAGGATTAATTATTTTTGAGACTGCACTATGATCCCAAGCAATTATGGGTGCTGGATTTTGTTTTTTAGCAGAATGTAATGCTAATACGATGTAAACCAAATATTGCTCTTAATTGAAAAGACTGTTTTTGCACTGAATAGCTACTTGTTATATTTTGGGGGAGGGGGAGTTTTGCATTACTCCTGTTCCTTGCATTTGAATGTAGTGCAGTTCAATATTTTTTTAAAAAGACAGTACATTTTGAATTTCTCTTTGTAACTGCTTGATCCTGTGGAATTAGCAGCAGAAGATTGCCCCAGAATATGTATAGCCATATTCTATGCTGGGCAACCGAGACCCGGGAAATCCTGATTTTTCTCAACTCCCATAAAAGTGCCTTGACGCCAGGAGTACTGCACAGAAAGATTTCACTCCTGATCGTATTTCCTGGATTCGTAGGTTGCTACATAAAGATGCTCTTGATACAGTGGTGCTGTGCTGGAAAGAATGGCGCTGTTGTGGCAATGCTTAAGTTTTCTCCTGCATGAGCATTACTTTCAGTCAGGGTTAGAGCTCTGACCAAAGGCCGCCTGTGGCATCACTGCACTGGCAGAAGTCCCTTTAAACATGAACCCGTCGTTTCAGAGTGTAGTTGAATGCTGCAAAGAAGGTCTTGCGCAATTTGTAGCACATTGAAACAGAACGCAGTTGGCCAGCTGTTCATGCCCTCCTTGACCACCTGACAGGCCCTCCTAAGTGGCTCTCCTGGTGGGCTGCACTTGGCTCGATGGGTCACAAATCATACAGGCCTTCTATACAGAAATGAAGCACACAAATACATACACTGTTTGCTTGTTTACTACTGTAGATACGTTTGAACCACCGGTGCAGGACACCTCCCGCTTTGAAATTTCTCAGGTTGGAAATAAAGAATGTATTATTTTTAGCTTTGCATATTGAAGGAAGGCAAATGAAGACGTTCTACTTGGCCTAACAAATGCAGATTTGCAAATCCTTAGCTGCATCCATTTTATACCAGACCAAAGTTATTTCTCTGGAGGGGAGTTCTCCGCTTCCTTGTCTTTTAAACTTGTTTTAAGTGGGCAATGATATCCCAAACAGAAACGCAACACAAACAGTTGGCAGTTTTCATTTTCAGGAAGCTTAGGCATACAAGAAACTCCCCCAATACCTAGTTTGCCTTTATATGCCTACAATAGACACTTTCAGAGCAATAAATCAGGAGATTATGAGACATATCACTACGGCTGGGTTTTAGGAAAATGGCTACTTAACAAACCTTACAGTGCTTTTCATGTGGCTTTCCAGGTTGCACGTTTCGTTGTCCTGACCAGTTCACAGTTACTGGTCAGGAGTGGGCTTTCCGTACCTTCCTCCCAAGCTATCCTTGGAATGGAGGAATATTGTGGGAAGAACCATCCAAGAGTTGGAGTCTGGGCTGAAATGGTGGTTGTTATGTTAGTATGGTCCTTCTGCAAGAATCCTGCCTATTGCAGGGGTGGTGTGTCCTGTTTCACCTCATGAGGAGAAATGGAAAGTTCTGCTTTGCCACTCCTGCCGCCACCTGGCCTGCCACCTCCACCGCCATCAGTGCCAATTTGGGGCAAGATCGTGCCCATTTGGGGTGAGATCTTACCCCAAATAGACACAGTCTTGCCCAAAATCAGTGCAGCTGTGGCACCAACAAGTGTGCTGTCTAATTATTGGGGCGGCTGTGCACCTATGTGGCTGTGTTGTGGCTACATTCCTAGATTGGCACGGGGGAAAGACACAGGAAAAGATATCCCATGCCTAGACAAGAATAGTGGGAATTCAGCCACTGTAATAGGCTGTCAACTAGTAGGGATGGTTTGCACCACACATCTGCTAGCACCTAATTAGAAATATAGGGAAGCACCAAGGACGTTGAATTCTTACCAGTTGACAGTGGGTTACAGGCTGCTGTCTTACAAAGCAGCTACATGTACACTTTTCTGGTGCTGTAGTCAACCACCGACTGAAGGCGCAGTCCCTAGGTAAGGCTAAGTACCCCTGGGGTTGTGATATTTGTGCTAATTGGCAGTGGGTCTTGGTGTGTGGGGGTGTTGCAAATATTCGTCATCAGCCACACATCACGGGAAATACAGTTACTGGCCAAACATTCCTAGCTCAAGTTTCGTGTAAAGAATAACAACCATGGCGATGCTATTCAAGCATCTGTTGAATGATGGAAGTCTATACAAAAGAATGTTGTAATATTTTGTGTGGCTGTCAGCGCACACGTGTTAAAATAACTTCCCTTTCCTCTTTAGTAAGCATTTAATCGCAATGTTTTGCCAACGTTGATACACAGAAAATTCTCTCTGGTCAAGTTATCAATGCATTGTTTGCATTTATTGTGCCTTACTGGATTTCAAGCCAAACTTATTTGAAAATACAATAATTTTAAATCCATATTGTGTTCTTGTTTCTCTTAAAGGTCTTTTACACATAATTGCAATTGTTATCTGTGTCTCGACTGTACCACTGTTCTTCCATATGGGGGGAGGGGACTGAACATAGAAAATTTGTTCATATCAAGGAGATTGGCTAGGCTAGAAACAGATATCTGCTATTTTATGTGGAGCTATTTTATATGATGACGCAACCCCTACCTGTAGCATGAAGTGGTAAGATGTGCCCCATTGTCTCTAAGAGTTTTGCCATCATAAACACATGGACACACACCTAAGTGAAAACGAAGGGTGTTTCTATAAATTGTACCTGGCACAGAAACTCCCAACTTCCTCTTCTTTGAGCCAACGAGAAATATCTTCAGGGATTAGGTGTACTGGGAGCGGCATTTATCATAGGTAAAGGTAAAGGTACCCCTGCCCGAACGGGCCAGTCTTGACAGACTCTGGGGTTTGTGCGCCCATCTCACATCTATAGGCCGGGGGCCAGCGCTGTCCGGAGACACCTCCGGGTCACGTGGCCAGCGTGACAACGCTGCATCTGGCGAGCCAGCGCAGCACACGGAACGCCGTTTACCTTCCCGCTGGTAAGCGGTACCTATTTATCTACTTGCACCCGGGGGTGCTTTCGAACTGCTAGGTTGGCAGGCGCTGGGACCGATCAGCGGGAGCGCACCCCGCCGCGGGGATTCGAACCGCCGACCTTTCGATCGGCAAGCCCTAGGCGCTGAGGCTTTTACCCACAGCGCCACCCGCGTCCCTTCATAGGTAGAAGACCTTAAATAGGAGTGTTGGCCATTCCTTCGCCTTTTGGTTTGATTGCTACTCATTTAAGCCCTTTCCTCTGGGTTGACATCCTCTGGAACAGTGGGGGAGGCAAGTTTTGATCTGGAACCCCCAGAATTATCCATACTATGCACCTCAACACTATTATAGCACTTAAAGGGTCATGGGCATCCTGTTGAAACCTAACGTGCTTGCAAGTACTTCAGAGGATTAACATTTTTCCATTTTTGTTATATCTGTCCCCGACGAGCCCTTTGAGGATCAACTAGGAGAGAAATTAGATTCAGTTTGAATTTAAAGGTGAACCTACCTAATTTGCACTACCTGAAATGATATGCAAATTGCAACATGGCCATCCTTTGAAAATTGCATTTATCTGAATTTTGCAATGCAGTTCATCAGCTAAGTGATGTGGGCAAAAATGTTTAGTGCATTAAAAAATCATTGTAAGTGAAAATTGCTGGTCAAAAATGTGTATATATTAGGAAAAATTCACACTGAAATGATGAATTTTCATGAGGACTTTTTTCTTTCTTTCAAAAAAAAGTTAGCAAACTGATGTGGAAATGTGGATTGGAAAAATGAGCAAGTGCAAAAAATGAAAATTGACAGATTCTACCATCCCCGGGATCAATACCTTAGATTTTGGAAAGGCCCAATGTACTTTGAATTACTCATTGTAAAGGTTTTCAAAGAGCTAAAATCTTTTCCTTGTTAAAAAAACCATGTTTCTGAATGTAAGTAAAGGTAACTGAAGACCGTAATAATCACCAAAATGTTTGAAATTCAGATGCCTTGCTTAGACTTGTGGAAGATCTGTAAATTACAACAAACCTGTGTGAGAAGCCCGGGTTCAAACCACAACTCATGTCACTGCAGTTCATAAAAGGGCTACTCAAGGCTCCTAGATCATGAGACGAAACCAATAAACTTTAATTTTATGTGTCCGTTGCTGGTGGTTGGAAGGCAAGCAGGGGTTGAGCAATCCAGGAGCACCTCAGTTTGCCTGAACAATCAGTTGCATATCAAGGTCCAGAGGCAAGAGCTTTGGACAACCTGGTGGAACCTCATTGGGCCGTTGTGCCACTTGCTCCCTGCTCAACTCAAGGTCTGCAGTACCACCCTTTGGCCATCTGCAGTGGTGGCACTGCAGCACAACGCAAGACCAGGCATTCCTCTAAAAGGCTGCCATGGTACTGCAGAATACAAGACCTTGGGCTACAAACTGTTGATACCTGTTTTGATAGTCCTGGTACCTGGATTTTTGTTTGACGTGTAGAGCACAGCTGGTGTGGTTTTTTGCCTAGTCAAATCTTATTGTAATAATGAGATCCAGAAAGCCAAATTTGACTGGGTTAGGAATACAGAACGTGGTCACGCTGGTGTAAGAAAATTACGCCTTTAAGTAATTGAGTATAATAACGGTGCATTCTCTTACACATTTTGCTTGGTTTAGTCTCCAGTGCTTTCTGGACTCTGGTATGATGAAACAAAACTATTTTCTTTAAAATGCTTCCACCTATAAAAGGTAAAGGTATAGGACTCCTGAACGGTCCAGAGTGACTGGGGAAACCCAACCAGATGGGCAGGGCATGTGTGTACAGTGGTACCTCGGGTTAAGAACTTAATTTGTTCTGGAGGTCCGTTCTTAATCTGAAACTGTTCTTAACCTGAGGTACCACTTTAACTAATGGGGCCTCACGCTGCCACCACGCGATTTCTGTTCTCACCCTGAAGCAAAGTTCTTAACCCGAGGTACTATTTCTGGGTTAGCAGAGTCTGTAACCTGAAGTGTCTGTAACCACTGTATGTATGTACGCACGTACATATGTATGTATGATAATGATAATAATATGTTGAAGAATGTTTCTGTCGAGCTGAATTACTCTTTTCCCTCTCCTTGATGGTTTCACAATATATCAGTCTCAGAATTAAAGCTGAGGATTCTTTCATTGACTGGTAATAACTGACCTTGGATTTTCCATCTTTCAACAATGGAAGTAACTTTTTAAGAAAACCCGTAGCTTACTCCTCTAATATTCAAAAGTGATATCTGTATCAGCTGCCAGATGGTCTGTAGCATCCTTGTAAATTGTGCCAAATTTAATTACTACTGCTACTATTTTTCAATGATTTGGATTTTTTTTTAAAGCAGTTAATTTTTTAGCAGTTGTCACTTAAGCAACAATTGCAATTGTCAATGTTTTGGAAGCCCAGCAATTGTATTAAACTTCTTGGCTTGGATAAACATCCATTTGTGCCTTGGATCTCCAGTCATCTTCCTGCTGCAGCAACCTCATGCCCTTCTCTCAAAAGCTCTAGAGGACCCTCCAGGGTAAATGTGGTATGAAGACAGACACTGCTGACTGGCCCAAATTCTCAAGTGGGAGTTTGGATCCAGGCCATAGCTTTCCCATTCCTTAGAAGAGGCAGGGGGAGCTAATATTAAACAACAGAAACCTAACATCTAACGGCACTGAGAAATGTTCCCAACACATACATCATTTCTTGGTAGTCTCCATTCGATTCTCAGGGTTTTTCATTTTGGTATCTATTACACTGACATCAGTTGCATAAAGCCAGGATTATCCTGTCAAAACACGTTAAAACAGCACATTCAGCAGCCTCACAGATACCTAACATTTTTGTTAGCATTCTAAAAGCTACAATATCAAATTGATTCAGGTAAGGAAAATATGTTGTTTTTATGACCTGATATAGCAAGATATGTCTGAGTTTTCCTTACAGGAAGAAGTCTGAAATGTCTCTTGCTTTCTGCTCTCATGAGTAGCCACATCACCTTGGAATCAATTTATGATGAAATGATTTCATATTTAACGCTGTTGAACCAATGCATGCAAATCTTCTTAGTACTGAAGAATATTTCGGGCCAGTCTAAAGATTGTTCATTATTATTTATTAGTAGATGCATTTTTGCATTAAAATATGCAAATGACATATTTCTAAAAGCAGCTATACGTCTGATGTTAAATTAAATCACAAGAAATGTATCATTGTAAAACAAAAATCTAAGTTAAATTGAGACTGATGCAATGTAGAAATTGCCCACAGTGGATTACATTATCAAAATGTAACTGTAGTGATTTGCCCCTCAAGGCTCAGCTTTGACCTTTGAACTTCATGCTAACGTTGAAAATGAAGGTTCATCACTATATATATATATATATATATATATATATATATATATATATATGGGCATGATTGTGTTGCACAAAACCTCACTCACAATTATTATTATTAATAATAATAATAATAATAATAATAATAATAATAATTGTATTATTTATACCCCATCCATCTGGCTGGATTTCCCCAGCCACTCTGGGTGGTTCCCAACAGAATATTAAAAACGATAAAACAGCAAACATTAAAAACTTCCCAAAACAGGGCTGCCTTCAGATATCTTCTAAAAGTCAAGTAGTTGTTTATTTCCTTGACATCTGATGGGAGGGCATTCCACAGGGCGGGCGCCACTACTGAGAAGGCCTTCTGCCTGGTTCTCTGTAACCTCACTTCTCACAGTGAGGGAACTACCAGAAGGCCCTCAGAACTGGACCTCAGTGTCTGGGCTGAATGATGGGGGCAGAAACGCTCCTTCAGGTATACTGGGCCAAGGCCGTTTTGGGCTTTAAAGGTCAGCACCAAAACTTTGACTTGTGCTTGGAAACGTACTGGGAGCCAAAGTAGGTCTTTCAGGACTGGTGTTATATGGTCTCAACAAATTCCCAGTCACCAGTCTTGCTGCCGCATTCTGAATTAGTTGTAGTTTCCGGGTCACCTTCAAAGGTAGCCCCATGTAGAGTGCATTGCAGTAGTCCAAGCGGGAGATAATCAGAGCAGGCACCACTCTGGTGAGACAGTCTGTGGGCAGATGGGTCTCAGCCTGTAGACCAGATGGAGCTGGTAGACAGCTGCTCTGGACACATACAACTTTCATATTTAGACATGACCTGTAGTGCGTTTACTCTCTATCACTGATAGAAATTAATGGTGATCTCAGAATTGGAGAAAGTTATCACTCTCATACCTGCTGACAACTAAATGGATTGCCCAACTGTTGTGAAGCACGTCAAGGATTCTTCTTGGTTAGTCATCAATGGGCACCCCTTTGGGTAAGCTGACACAAGCTAACACCGGTGGGAATTTTGCCAATTCTTTGTTCAACAACTGAAACGCACAAAGCGAATATTCAAATGAGTTGCCATTGAGAAAGCAAATCAAGACTTGTAGGCATGAGAAACACATACAGCTCTCCGCACCGGAGAAAAACTTTCTGGCATTGCCTGAGAATAAGGAAGATCTTGCTCCCTTCCTTCTCACCTCTCTTGTCGTCGCTGCAGTATTTGAGGATGAAAGGAAGGTGTTGAGCAACATCTATTGATGCAGCGCAACAGCAGTTAGGAGCAAGAGTTTGGAGGAACCACTGGTAAGTGATACAGACTTTCACAGCTTGCAGTTAGCAGCCGTGCTGATGTAGTTTCTGCTTGACACAGACATATTCTGCTGCACAGTTCCAACAAGATGAAGTGTGTTAAGTTGTGGGTGAACATATCAGACGACACAGCGATTCTTCAAACAGCTCTTATTTATTCACGGGCCAAAACAGAACAGAACTGAACTGAGCTCCACTAGAACGCAACAGTAACCATTTTCTGTAACTATCCAATCACTGAACGTCACTGTCAATCCCTTATTTGCATATGTGGACCTGAGTGGAAACTACAGTAGCCCCCTGCTGGCCCAGGGTAAGAACTTCAGTACATAACAAAGTGGACCATGGTGTGGTTGTTGTCTGGCACTGCAGAAGATGGCATGTTCTGGTCCACACGGCCTGCAGCCAGCTGTCAGTGGCTGAAAAGGCCAGTATCACTAGTACTGTATGCTATTGGAAGACTGGGTGTCGCCTCCTGCAGTGTGACTCTAACAAAGCATGCAGTGTAGAAAACATTGAAAGAGCTCAAGAAGGATTTTTTTTTTAAAAAAAGGACTCAAATTGCAGGTTACATGCAGACCCATATATATGTATATATTGACAGCACCATTCTGTCAGCCAGTGTAACATTGTACCGTATTTTTTGCACCATAAAAAAGTAAGGGGAAATGTCTGTGCGTGTTATGGAGGGAATGCCTACGGGTGGCATGCCTACGGATTTCCCTCCTCTAAAAACTACGGGCGTGTTATGGTCGGGTGCGTGTTATAGAGCGAAAAATACGGTAATTTGTAAGACACATGGAATAAATAAATACATTTGTTTTCTGCCTCCAGTATGCGAAATGTTTTGTGCAAGCAAGACATTTTACAGAACAAGACCATTTAAAAGCATTCATATATTTTGAGGGTGTTATGATGGGCAGCAACACTGAATTTGTGAAATGATGTTCACAAAATTTTGGTACATACTCCTGTGGATTTTGGAAAAACCTGAAAGGGCCAATTCACTGATTGATTGTTTCCTTCAAGCTCCTATGCAGGCACAGAACAGAGAAGCAGCAGCTCAAATCTTGGACACCATCTTGAATTTCTGGGATTTCAGTTGAGAAATCGGTTTGGGAACAGTGGTTTTCAGATTCAGCTTTTTCGAATTAATTTAGAAAAATGGGTTTCCCAAAATTATTTCCTCTTGCATTTGGGGAAAAATTAGTCCAGACTACATGGAGACTGTTCCAATATTTACTTACTAAGTATCTGCTTGTTCACTTCTAAAATAACCTGTTGCATGGTAGATAGAAATAACTATAGGTTTGGGGATTTTAAAAGATTTTTGTTTTTACAATGTTTTGTAAGACAGTATTGTCTATGTGCAGGTGTTTTAATGTGAGTGTCTTTGTTTTTAAAACAGAAGGTGCAATTTTAATAGTTGATTTCAACCCAAAGCCTTGTTACACAACATACTCTGTGTTACAAAGAAAGTGATGTGACAAAAGGTTTGTGAGTGCATTGCATAGTTAATTATTCCACCAGCATCTGGGGATTTTGCAACGAGCAGTCTTGATGTCTCTGCACATGTACGAAATGGTCAGGTCTTTCATCATTCAGAGGATCACGCTGATAATCAGCTTTAACTCCATTGTGTGCATCTTTTCATATTTTCCTCACTTTGCTTATCTGATTCTAGTGGGAGGTATCAAAGTTTTTTTTTTTTAAAAAAACCTAAACATCAACACCATATCATTAACTATGGCCCTCTAGCACTTTAGCAAGCCCATTAGTTAGGGTTTTCTTTTCGGGGAGAGAATGTTTTTGTGTATCATGGAAGCAACTGGGCATTGTGACTTAATTTTTTTTTGAGAAGTGAGAGAGATCGATAATGGTGAAGTTCAGTGTGTAAGTCTCCTTAGCAGAAAGTGGAAATCATTCAAATGGATCATTTGCTTCTTGACCATCAATTTAGAAGGACCTCAAGTATTATTTCACATTGCTGAAAGCATTTCACGAAAACTGTCTCGGTTTCTTTGCAGCATTCTTATAAGGTAAAATAAAGGGTAAAGGGACCCCTGACCATTAGGTCCAGTCGTGGCCGACTCTGGGGTTGTGGCATTCATCTCACTTTATTGGCCGAGCGAGCCAGCGTACAGCTTCCGGGTCATGTGGCCAGCATGACTAAGCCGCTTCTGGCGAGCCAGAGCAGCACACGGAAACGCCGTTTACCTTCCCGCTGGAGCAGTACCTATTTATCTACTTGCACTTTGACATGCTTTCGAAGTGCTAGGTTGGCAGGAGCAGGGACCGAGCAATGGGAGCTCATCCCGTCGCAGGGATTCGAACTGCCGACCTTCTGATCGCCAAGTCCTAGGCTCTGTGGTTTAACCCACAGTGCTACTTTTAGCTCTATACTGCAGATGGTGGACAACGATTAACATGTTGGCATCTGTCTGTCTCAGGAGACAATGGAAGAATGCACCTTTGGGAGTGAAGTCAAACTGTTGGAGAGTTACAGCGCCTGCTGTGGCTGTAGAGACCAATATGGGAGAGACGTGTTTTGTTGCAGCCAGACCAGATGAAGGCATCCAATTGCGCTGCTGCAGATGCACAATTGTGTTTCTTCTCTCTGTGCTTCTCCCAGAGGTCCCTGCAATCCTATATACACTTGCCTGGGAATAAGCCCCATTGATTCAATGAGACTTGGTTCTGAGCAGATGTCTATGGGATTGCACTATAAGACACTCAGCACTATAAGAGACTTTTGTAGGGTTATGTAATCAGCTATTTGCTGAAATATTTGAAGAAGGAACTGGCTTACGAGTGTGGTTTGTTCATGGAGAATAAACCATAGTTAAGCTGCTGTGAAACATTTGTTTCAGAAGGCAAGATGGCTTTGCTTGGAGGGAACGCTGGTTGTCTAAAAATCAGCTGGGTGCTACAATGATGACATTGGGTGATATACAACTTGAACCAGACAGAGCGCCTTCTCGGTAGTGGCGCCCGCCCTGTGGAATGTCCTCCCATCAGATGTCAAGGAAATAAATGACTTTTAGAAGACATCTGTTTAGGGAAGTTTTCAATGTTTGATGGTTTATCGTGTTTTTAATATTCTGTTGGGAGCCACTCAGAGTAGCTGAGGAATATAAATAAATTACTACTACTACTACTACTACTACTACTACTACTACTTAACCCATAGAAATCATTGGGACCTCAGATTTCAGTAGGCCTACTCTGAGAATGACTAAAGTTGGATGATATCTCATGTTTTCACAATCTTCCTGCCTTGTGGGCCCCATACTGAAACAGACATTCTAGCAAAAGGGGGGGAGTAAAAAAGACACAGTTCATTCCCCCCAGTGTATTTCCTAATATAATTTTTCATCTTGTATACAATACAGTATACCTCATGCTTAGCTTTAAATTGGAAAAGGCTCTGAGTTGTATTTATGACCTCTCTTAGGAAATAGGATTTCAAATGTGCTGACTTGTTTGAAAACATGTCTTGTTTGCATGAAGACGGTATGGCAGTTGAAGAATCTGTTTACTTGCAATGCTGCCTTTACACTGGGAAAAGATTAATACATTTCATTTTGTGTGTTGCTTTTGACTTGACGTTTTGGCTTTTTGATGGGCTTTCCCATGTCCGTATTGCTGTGTAGACCACTATACCTATCCCCTAAAACATCATCAGGATTCCATACAGGCACTTCCCAAACAAAAGCCAGGTTGTCACCTTGCATTTTAACTTCTCTGGGGGAAGGCAGATAAGGTTCAAGTCCAGTTGTCCGGCAAATTTCCATAGTGCAGGCATATCTGCACTCAAGAAAATGGGGATGGGGCAGGGGACAGAAAGGGTAAGAATTATTCTCTCAAACCATCAGAGAAAGCAACATGCTTGGTTATTATTTTGAACTTCATTTTAAAATTAGACACAATGGACCGGTCCGGGACCAGCCTTCACTTTCTCGGTTGTGGCAGTGGCAGGGTCAGAGGAGAAACATACAGCAAGATTTTCAAGCCTTCTTTCTGGCAAATAAATATTGGGACCCTTTCAAACAAACAACTCTCCATGTGAAATCTGGACTGGTACAGCCCAAATGTGAGGTGCGGCATTGAACTGGCCCTTTAAAACTGGTCTGCAGCTGAATTTTAAGTGGGTTCGTCCTACACCAAGTGCCTCTTTCCTCTCCTGGAAGCTACTGTCCTAGGGGGGTGGGGTGGGAAGACCTCTCCTCTTTCCAGAGGGGAGGAGTTGTGAGCGGGAGCCGGCTCCCACGTCAGCAGGGGGGTGTATACGGCCCCCTGCGTCAGCTCTCTTCTGCTGCCGCACCAAGCACATTAGCCAGCCAATAGGGCTGTGGTTTAGCCACATTTAAGCGGCCGCGGTAGCGCCAGGCTCCATTCTGTTCCTGTTTTCGCCGGATCACCTGCTCTCCCTCCCTTTAGGTCATTTCTTTCTTTTGACCTTGCTATGGGCGTTAGTTGGTTGCCTTGGTTGCCCAAGGGGCCTGGTAGGAATTTTTATCCAATTGGCAAAATGGCACCAGCCTCTTGGTTTTTCGCCCACCTCATAGCAATTTGTCACAACTTTCTGGTATTGGCAATAAGACATTGGAATATGTGTAGTGTGTTGGAGGGCAGGATGTGGCCATCACCTACCCCTCTCCTTGTTTGGGTATTCTGTTAAAGGAATCCGGCAGTCGTGGATCCTGTCCGATGCCCTACTGGTGGCTAGGGCCATGGCACAACCCACAGTGACTTCAGGGGAAGTTTCCAGTTGTATTTTCATAAACAAGCTCCTTCCACTGGTTGTTAACCCTCAAATCACTCCTCGCCGAGTGGGGTGGAGTCATGTATAGATCGTTTGATCCAATGCCTAAGCCAATACCACTCACATGCTATAACCAATAAAGTTGTGGCCTTAATTCACCCATTAACCTAAAATACTTGTGTCCTTGTGTCTTATTTATCTCTATGCGGGTGGTGGGTCCTCGACTCACAAAGGCCATAATAATAATAATAATAATAATAATAATAATAATAATAATAATATCTTTATTGTCATTGCCCCCTTCAGGGACAATGAAATTACTTGACTGCTCCATAAAAACACTAATTAAACAATACAGTATAATACAGCAAGGGAGATTAGATGACTTTCAAAGTCCGGGCTTCCCATTCAGGGCCAAGATCGCTCTGGAGAAGAAGCTGTTCTTAAGACGGCTCGTTCTTGTCTTCATCGTCCTGTATCTCCGTCCCGACGGCAAGAGCTCGAAGAGACAGTGACCAGGATGCGATGGATCTTTTACTATGTCCAGTGCCTTCCTATGGCACCTTGTGGCATAAATCTGCTCTAAGGTGGAGAGTGGGCAGCCAACAATGCTCTCTGCTGCCTAAACAACCCTGCACAACCCCATCCTGTCCTGGGTAGTACAGCTTCCGTACCACACACATAAGCCATAAGTGAGCATAAGTGAGCACGCTCTCAATGGCACAGTGATAGAAGGCAAGCAGCAGTTTCTGCGGAAGATGGTTTTTCCTTAGTATTCTCAAAAAGTACAGGCTCTGCTGCGCCTTCTTCACAAGCCCTCTTGTGTTGACACTCCAGGACAGATCCTCTTGTAATTCAATGCCCAAAAATCTGATTATTCGTCTCATGTTGTGCAAGAAACTAGAAAATAGTTGGTTAAAAACCAATTTTAAAAGTTGTTATTTCCATTGCAATAACAATATCATTATGTATGTGCAATGATTGAAAGAACTCATGGAGCCAAGTGAATACAAATACTGATTGGTTGGATCTCCCGGCTGCTTATTGTAGAGCTTCCTTGGCCTCCTTGGGAGGTTGCCCCCCCTTTTTTGCCAACAGTGCATCTTTTAAGCAACTGGTTACTTGATGCTGTTGCCAGGGATCATCTTGCTTCTTGTTACAGCAATGGAAAGTATCTGTCATCTTTCCCCTAGAGCTATGGCTGAGATAAACGTTTTTTTTCAGGGTGCATTAATGTCTCGTGTACTTAAAAAATAAATAAATTTGGATTGGATGTTTCACTCTCAAGTAGAGCTGTTTGTTCTTAAATCTGGTTTGCATGACTTTAGGCGACTTGTACGGTTTGTACATGTTTTGTGAAATGGTTCACCTTACACATGGGGCTTTAAGAAAGGGCATGTCCTAGACTACTATAAAGGGACAGGGGACTCCAAGACAGTTTGTCCCCTATGGGATTTCCATTTTGGAATAGTTATGGGATATTCTGGGGAAAGCTTTCTCCCTTGATCCTTGGTTTTTCCTCTTTACCTCCAGGAAATCAGAACATTGCTGAGTTCTTCAGAGGCCTCATCAGGTCTCAGTCTACAGACTCTGCCTTCATATAGAAAACCAGTTCAACGGTAGAAGCATGCCATTATTTTGGTGGAAGAAACTGGTAAAAGTTATTTTGATCTAGATGGGCCTTAGGTTACAAGATTTTGTCAACTTCTGAAAGGGTTGAGGCTTAAACCAGCTGGAATATCATGCTTTATGACAGAGAAATATTTATTTCTTTAACTTAAACCCAATTGCGTGGAACACAGTTGTGATTACTCAAGTTGCAGAGTAGTTTTTGAAATGAATAAATATGAGCAAAAGTGGTTTCTTACGATCTGCGCTGAAAGAAAAGGAGGTGGCATAAATGGATATAGGTTTCACAAAAAACAAAAACGTGAATGTTGCATAATAAGTAATACAACAGATGAAAGAACTTTGGCCATTAAATCTTAGTGGTTTAGATAACCTCTTATTGTCAAGTGTTTCATTAATATGTGTGTGGGAAGAAGCAGATAATAGGCTCCTCAAACAAGATGTGTGTGAGGAACAAATATCACAACAGGAGAGAGAGCTGTTGAAATGTAATGTAACTTAAAAGTGCTGTCTAAAATGCATAAAACGTCTTGTGTTTTTTGCAAGTTTGTTTCCTTTTTCTTAACACCGTTAATACAGTTGCGACTTGACTTCGAGGAGCAACTCATAGAACGCGGTGTAGTAGCCTTTTTTGAGGTTTTTGGTTATTTTTGAAGCTTTTCCAAAACTTTTCCGACACCGTGCTTCGCAAGACGAAAAATTCGCTAGACGAAAAAACTCGCGGAACGAATTAATTTCGTCTTGCGAGGCACCACTGTAAATTGGCAAAAACGTCTAAATCTAAATCAAATGAGTGTTGGAAATGTAAAGAGAAAGAAGGTTCTTTTTATCATATGTGGTGGTCTTGTAAAGGTTAAAGCTTACTGGGAAATGATATATAATGAGTTGAAAAAGAAGTTTAAAATCGTTTGTAAAAAGCAAACAAACCCAGAAGCTTTCTTTTGGGGAATTATAGGGCTAGAACTACCCAAACAGAAATTTATTCATGTATGCAACTACAGCAGCAAGAATGTTACTTGCCCAAAAATGGAAAGAAAAAGAAGTCCCAGCAAAGAAGAATGGATACAAAAACTTATGGAATATGCAGAAATTTACCAGGAAAATAAGAAATCAAGATAACAAACTTTTTATAAAAGAATGGAAATAGTTTATTGAATATTTACAAACAAAATGTAAACAGATAAGACCATTGGCATGATTATTGTAATAACCTGCAGTTTCATAAGAGGATATATTTAAAGTAGATGAATAAATGAACAAATTAAGTTAATTGGGATATGCAGAAAATATTAAAAATTAATTTAAGGAACCGCAGAAAGAGGGGGAAGGAAGTCAAGTTTTGAAATGTTAAAATGACTGTAAAATTATTGAAATATGTAGACCTGAAAACCATAAATAAAATATTAAATAAATAAAAAAGATGCATATGAATTTCTCTGTATTCTCTTTGGCTCATGCTTAATAATAATAATAATAATAATAATAATAATAATAATAATAATTTATTATTTGTACCCCGCCCATCTGGCTGGGTTTCCCCAGCCACTCTGGGCGGCTTCCATAGAAACCAAAAATACAGTAAAATATCACAGATTAAAAACTTCCCTGAACAGGGCTGCCTTAAGATGTCTTCTAAATGTCAGGTAGTTATTTATCGCTTTGACATCTGATGGGAAGGCGTTCCACAGGGTGGGCACCACTACCGAGAAGGCCCTCTGCCTGGTTCCCTGTAGCTTTGCTTCTCGCAATGAGGGAACCGCCAGAAGGCCCTCGGCGCTGGACCTCAGCGTCTGGGCAGAACGATGGCGGTGGAGACGCTCCTTCAGGTATACTGGGCCGAGGCCGTTTAGGGCTTTAAAGGTCAACACCAGCACTTTGAATTGTGCTTGGAAACGTAATGGGAGCCAATGTAGGTCTTTCAGGACTGGTGTTATATGGTCTCAACAAATTCCCAGTCACCAGTCTTGCTGCCGCATTCTGGATTAGTTGTAGTTTCTGAGTCACCTTCAAGGGTAGCCCCACGTAGAGCGCATTGCAGTAGTCCAAGCGGGAGATAACTAGAGCATGCACCACTCTGGCGAGACAGTCCGCGGGCAGGTAGGGTCTCAGCCTGCGTACCAGGTGGAATTGGTAGACAGCTGCCCTGGATACAGAATTGACCTGCGCCTCCATGGACAGCTGTGAGTCCAAAATTACTCCAGGCTGTGCACCTGGTCCTTCCGGGGCACAGTTACCCCATTCAGGACGAGGGAGTCCTCCACACCAGCCCGCCCCCTGTCCCCCAAAAACAGTACTTCTGTCTTGTCAGGATTCAACTTCAATCCATTAGCCGCCATCCATCCTCCAACTGCCTCCAGGCACTCACACAGGACCTTCACCGCCTTCACTGGTTCTGATTTGAAAGAGAGGTAGAGCATATCCGCATATTGATGGACACCCAGTCCAAACCCCCCGATGATCTCTCCCAGCAGCTTCATATAGATGTTAAATAGCATGGGGGAGAGGACGGAACCCTGAGGCACCCCACAAGTGAGGGCCCAGGGGTCTGAACACTCATCCCCCCCCACCACTTTCTGAACACGGCCCAGGAGAAAGGAGCGGAACCACTGTATAACAGTGCTCCCAGCCCCTCTAGACGGTCCAGAAGGATGTTATGGTCGATTGTATCAAAGGCCGCTGAGAGATCCAGCAGAACCAGGAAACAACTCTCACCTTTGTCCCTAGCTCGCCGGAGATCATTAACCAGCACGACCAAGGCAGTTTCAGTCCCATGGTGAGGCCTGAATCCCGATTGGAAGGAATCCAAATGGTCCGCATCCTCCAGGCGTGCCTGGAGTTGTTCAGCAACCACGCGCTCAATCACCTTGCCCAAGAATGGAAGATTTGAGACTGGGCGATAGTTGGCCATACTGGCCGGGTCTAAAGATGGTTTTGTGTGTAATCAAACCTATTCTGACTCACAGAAGTTACATGTGTTTTATCTCTTTTGCGACTTTTGATTTTAGTCATCTTTTGAATGTTTTTAAATACCCGTTCTTAACTATTTTTTATCAAGGATTTTAATCTTGCTAAGTTTTTGTGAACTGCTTATAGGTTTTCTTCCACTCAAATGCAATACACATCTTGTTAAACGGATAAATAGTGGCCGACCTTGTTTGGATATGGTTCCTACCGTGTAAAGGAGGAGTAGTAGTTATGAAATAGTTAAGGGAATGGGGCTTTGAACCCTTCCATTTGAAACCACCTCTCCCAAGACATTTTTTTTCTAGGTGAGTTCCAAGTCTGGAAGTAACCCCTACTGGGTGAAAATGCCTGGGGGAGTAAGTGATACCTCAGGTTAAGAACTTAATTCTTTCTGGAGGTCCGTACTTAACCTGAAACTGTTCTTAACCTGAAGCACCACTTTAGCTAATGGGGCCTCCCGCTGCTGCCGGGCCACCGGAGCACAATTTCTGTTTTCATCCTGAAGCAAAGTTCTTAACCCGAGGTACTATTTCTGGGTTAGCGGAGTCTGTAACCTGAAGCGTCTGTAACCTGAAGCGTCTGTAACCCGAGGTTACACTGTAGTTCTGGAAAGCAAAGCATGGTGTAGAAGGCAAGAGACCTGCTCCCTGCCTCTTACCGCACTTTACATTCTCCTTGCCACCTCTGTTTCATAGGAATATGCCGTGACCTCTGTTGGGTTGTACTGCTGCCCCCGTTATTCCTGACAGGAACCCAGGGAGGTTCTGTATGAAACGCAGGGGCCCTCGCGCACTTGTGGGACAAAGCAGGCTGTTCGACTGCACGATAGCCACCATTGGAAGGTCAATAAGGGTCTGCCTGCATGTCACTCTCCTTCTTTGTAGCAAGTCAAGATGGAATTTGTCTCTACAGTGGTGCCTCGCAAGACGAAAAGAATCCGTTCTGTGATTCTCTTCGTCTAGTGGTTTTTTCATCTTGCGAAGCAAGCCCATTGACGGATTAGCGGATTAGCGCTATTAGCGCTATTAGCGGCTTTTAGCGGCTTATCTGCTGATTGGATCAGCTGATAAGCGGCTTAGAAAAAGGGGGGAGGGGGGGAAACCAGCAGGAACTCACAAGACATTGTCGTCTTGCGAAGCAAACCCATAGGAAATTTGTTTTGCGAAACACCTCCAAAATGGAAAACTCTTTCGTCTAGCGAGTTTTCCGTCTTGCGATGCATTTGTCTTGCGGGGCACCACTGTACACAGATGCTGATCTCTGCTGCAGCAATAATTTCTGGATATAGTTGCTGTGCAGGTAAAGGTAAAATGTAAAGGACCCCTGGATGGTTAAGTCCAGTCAAAGGTGACTAAGGGGTGTGGTGCTCATCTCGCTTTCAGGCTGAGGGAGCCGGCGTTTGTCCGCAGACAGCTTTCTGGGTCATGTGGCCAGCAGGACTAAACCACTTCTGGCGCAATGGAACACCGTGACGGAAACCAGAAGAAATGTTGTTTACTTTCCCACCGCAGCAGTATCTATTTATCTACTTGCACTGGTGTGCTTTCAAACTGCTAGGGACAGAGCAGCGGGAGCTAACTCTATTGCAGGGATTCGAACTGCCAACCTTCTGATCCGCAAGCACAAGAGGCTCAGTGGTTTAGACCATAGTGCCGCTCGCACCTCTTAGTTGTGGTGCAAACCTCCCCAGTGCAATGGAGAGCTTCCAGGCCAATGGGAAACTGATGATCAGCACCTCCGGGTGTTACAAGTATGCCACATACAATATTCAGATGGTTCTAAGAGATGGTCTAAAAGTGGAATTGGAAGGTGGTGGTTCTCAAAGGAATTATCTGCCATTTTAGACATGGCATGAACATGGCATAACACGAGGTCTTTCTGCTTAGCTGATGCTCATGTATACATTATTAGTGTATGTAGAAACAAGGGGTTGACTTAAACACGAAGCCTGCTGTGTGGAACACTATATAGGTAAGCCATTTTTGCCTGCCCTGAATCCTGTTTAGATCAGGCCTCAGTCAGTCATCCATGTTTAATTTCTTTTGATGTGACCTGGTCAGGCACATGCAGATATAAGTTAACTGGTGGCACACAAGGGTTTTGCAGGAATGTGTCAAAAATGGGATAATGAGTACCAGCCTCCAACTTTTAGTTCACGAAATGCATTCCATTCAAGAGGCTGTCTGAAGCTCTGATGCAACTTAAAAACACTAACCTCAATTAAGGTCATAAAAGGAGCAGTTCTTGTTGTAAATGAAATTTTCAAATAACCTGCCTGTGCCGCCCTGCCTTTGGGCAGAATGCTGAGAGAAGGGTTTGGCATTTTGCCAAGGTTGCTGCAGAACAGCAGAATAAGCATCCTTCATGTGGGTCACGGAAACGGCTGCTTGTCTGGGTTCGGTTGGTGCAAAAGCGTTTGCAGTGCTCAAGGTACGAATCTATCCCCCCCCCCCTTTGGGCAGTTGACTGATCAAGTCTCTGCTGCTGAACGAAAACCAAGTCATCTCAACTTTTTCAAAACACAGCAAAAGCAAGAAAGAAGTTACTGTATTTTTTGCTCTATAAGTCTCACTTTTTCCCTCCTAAAAAGTAAGGGGAAATGTGTGTGTGTGTGTGTGTTATGGAGCGAATGCAGGCTGCGCAGCTATCCCAGAAGCTAGAACAGCAAGAGGGATTGCTGCTTTCACTGCGCAGCGATCCCTCTTGCTTTTCTGGCTTCTGAGATTCAGAATATTTTTTTCCTTGTTTTCCTCCTCCAAAAACTAGGTGTGTCTTGTGGTCTGGTGCGTCTTATGGAGCGAAAAATACGGTATGTTTTTATACAGTCATACCTCAGGTTGCAAACGTGATCCGTGCGGGAGGCAAGTTCGCAACCTGCAGCGTTCGCAACCTGCAGTGCCGCATCTGCACAAGTGCGTGACGCGATTCGGTGCTTCTGCACATGGCGTCATTTTGTGCTTCTGAGCATGCACGAGCGCCGAAACCCGGAAGTAACCCGTTCCAGTACTTCCAGGTTTGGCGTGGTCCTCAACCCGAAAACGTGCAACCCGCAGTGTTCACAACCCGAGGTATGACTGTATATGGTATGTTGGAAGCTGCTCACAGTGGCTGGGGCAACCCAATCAGATGAGTGGGGTATAAATAATAAAAGTTGTTGTTGTTGTTGTTGAATAGGACACCCCTATTTCCATAGGAGAAATGTTGGAGGGTATGTAAATCAATATATTCCTAAAGCACAAAGTTGTTGATTAAGAAACAATAGACCAGACTACCAGAGGGCCCTCTAGGCAAACTGATACACACGCTAATAGGTAAAAAGGTAAAGGACCCCTGGATGGTTAAGTGTAGTCAAAGGCGACTATGGGGTGTGACGCTCATTTTGCTTTCAGGCCAAGGCAGCCGGCATTTGACAACAACGAACCGAAAACAAACCCCTGTGTTGCAATAACCACAACAATACAAACACAACACATAGACTAATAGTTAGTAGAAAATATATAATAGAACAATGATACAGTATTGTTCAAATTATAGGAGTAAGCCAATCAAAGTTCATATATACAATATAACAGAGTAGTAGCGAAGACCATCAAGTCGTGTGTTCAAAACAGATGTCTAAGGACAGTCTCACAATAGTCTTTCAAAAGTATGAACAGAAGACGTCTCAAACGTTTGAAAAGGACAGTGTCTCCAAAATGATACTACTGTTTCATAATAGTCTTCATCAGCTGGAAATAAGATACAAGGCATACAACAGACAGCTTTCTGGGTCATGTGGCCAGCAGGACTAAATTGCTTCTGGCACAACAGAACACCGTGATGGAAATCAGAGTGCATGGAAATGCTGTTTTACCTTCTGGCTGCAGCAGTACCTACTTATCTACTTGCACTGGTGTGCTTTCAAATTGCTAGGTTGGCAGGAGCTGGGACAGAGCAACGGGAGCTTACTCCGTCGCGGGGATTCGAACCACCAACCTTCTGATCGGCAAGCCCAAGAGGCTTAGTGGTTTAGACCACAGCGCCACACGCTAATATGGTAACAGGACACCAAGAGCCACCATAAAACTCCCTCAAGAAGCCTCATCTCTCACCAAAGACTGAAACAGAGACCAACTACAAGTCTCTGTTGCAAGTTCTCTATTTGCAAACAGATAGGTCTTCCCTTCATATTTTATATCTGCCAAACCATAGCAGATCCTTGAATACATGTGACTGATATGAAGTGGGAATCGACACTCGGTAGGGAAAGGGGTCTGGCCAAGGATTAACTCCTCTAACTTACCACATGGTTGTTCGGAGGCTAAAGCAGGAAATGGTGGAAAACAAAATAACAAATTAGTGCGCCATTTCATCTTGTTTTAATTATCCGAGGAGAATGGATTTAATCCCATTAAATTCACACTTAAATTCTTGATTTTAGCCAGACTTAGTCTTGCTTACATTTCGCTGGAATATAACTAAAGACTCTCTGTGTGTGTCTGTGCTTGTGTGTGTAAAGAGAGAGAGAAAGAATTATAATCCATTGTTATAGCTCTGGGCTCTGGAGGGATAGTAGTAAGCCCCAAGGGTTTATAAAACCAATTAAATTATCCAAAATACATGAGTACACAAATGAGGGTAAAAATAAAGATAAAATGTGTTTTACTTTAAAGAGCATAATTTACAAAGAGACTTGTGGCACCTTAAAGACTTAGCACATTTATTCCGGTTTGAACTTTATAGAGAAGAACCTTCGTCATCTGATGTTGCTGTTGAGTAAATTACTTGAAGGAGGATGTGGAGGGGATGCATTTCAAATTTGCCAATTACGTCAAGCTGGGAGAAAAAGGCATCTCCACACAGCCAGGGATGGACACCAACTCCCATCAGCCCCCGTCAGTATAGCCAGGAGTCAGGGGTGATGGGACTTGTAGTCAACAACTTCGGAGCAGTTATATGGCTGATCATTTACTCTGGGAGAGAGTAAGACTTCTATTATATTCTGATTTAATTCAATTTATATGTTGATTAGCACTTGTCCCTCCCTCCCACAAAGAAATACATTTACATTCAAAAGAAATTTGGAAATGATCACCTAGTCTGATGCTACATAGTTAGACATGGGGCCCCATATAATTTTATTTTCATAAAAGTCACTTTTGGTGGTGGTTGCAACTCTTGTTAGGTTGTGGGTGAACATATCAGACGACACAGCGATTCTTCAAACAGCTCTAGTTTATTCACAGGCCAGAACAGAACTGAACTGAAGGGTTCAGCCAGCCTGCTTATATAGAGCTCCACTAGAACGCAACAGTAACCATTTTCTGTAACTATCCAATCACTGAACGTCACTTTCAATCCCTTATTTGCATATGTGGACCTGAGTGAAAACTATCTACAGTATCCCCCTGCTGGCCCAGGGTGAGAACGACAGTACATAACAACTCTGATCCATATTCCTGCCCCAGAGCTGCGCTTAACTTGGAGAAAAGTTGCTGGTTGAAACATTTAAATCTGCTTGTTTCCCATTTGTAGGGGTGGGGGGAATCTGGATTGGGGCCACAGTGTGTGGAAAGGGTTAGACTCCACTTCCCCTGTGCTGAAGCCCCATTCCAAATCTCTCTCCCAGCAGCTACTTTTTGCGAGAAGAAAATTACACCCAAACTCCAAATATGGTGGGGCCGGCATGGCAGGGCGGAAAACTAAACGCTGCCATAATTCTGTGTCTCCAATTGCCCTGGGACAAAATCTAAACAAGGTGGATCCTATTCACATCTAATAAAAAAGTTTTATACAGCCTCAGCGAGGTGATGATCCAAAGAATATAGGGATCAAAAAGCAAATCTGCGGGGTTAGATCTTCAGGAAGAAATAGACGAAGCTCTGTCTGAGACTTCAGAGGATGTCTCGGACGCTAACATGACAAAAGGGCAAGATGAAGGCCCCCAAAGGCGGGAAAGTAGCTGTCATAATGGAGGAGGACAGAGACTTAGATGAATACATTCATAATATAAAGCAGACACCAGCCTTGGACTGGAGAGCAGGGCTAGCAGAAACTGAATACGCTTTAGAAGCAACTATCAGATATTTCCGAAACAAAACTCCAAATGCAGAGTTCGACCATAAGGTGATAACGTATCATCTGACCCTAAGTCCACTTATTTCCGTGGGCTTTCATGTGTCTCTAACTCTGCATAGCATCAGGCTGGTTAATAAAACTATCTTGGACCTATTGTTTTTAGCTTCTGCTCGGTCTGCTTTGTGACACACTCATTGCCTCTTTCGGGTGGCACACAAAGGGTTGACCGGAAACCTCAATTTTCAGGTTTTCCTCTCCCTGTTCACATCGAACAATCTCTAATCCAACTCTATGGTCTTCTTATTGTCATCATCCTGGTTACGCCAAGCAACTACCCTGTATGAGCACATATATGGGGTTGGTTGGTTGTGTGTTTGTGCACATGAGTCTGTTCTGTGCATGCAGCCGCCTGTTTATTCCCCAGAAGTAGGCTGTTGCCTTTGAAGAGTCAAACTACAATCAATCAGTTATTCTCCAAGGCACTGCAGCACTTGCTGCCTTCCTATTAAATGAATGCTCTGGCAAACTAAACAAGTAAAAGCCATGCCAATTAACAGCTGCCCTTTTATGGCCTAACAAATAACATTTCAGCCTCTCTTTGGCCCTCGTTTATGTGCAGAATATATTTACTTTCAGCGCCCTAGAAAGGAACCATTGACAACATGTGTGAACCTTTTATCAATCCATACTTTTGTCCTAGAGAATTCGAATGACAGAGCCATCTGTGGAGTCTATGGGAACAAAAATCTCACTTCAGAAATGAAGGAGACTTTACTAGGCTTCCTTTGAGTTTTTTCTCAGGAGCACATTTCCAGAATCATTCAGGAGCCAGCTAAGTTTCCATGTACAATTTGCACCTTGAAAAGGTCTGTGAATCTGTAATTACACACTGTTTACACACGGCATACATTTTCCATTTTTGTCCACAAAATAATTTTCTGTGCAAAGTCCACATTTAGAAACATTTAGAGCTATAATGGGAACTCTCTCTCTCTCTCTCTCTCTCTCTCTCTCTCTCTCTGTGTGTGTGTGTGTGTGTTTCCCCTAAGTTGTTGTGTGTGTGTTTTTTAATCCTTAATTGGAAATTTGAATGGGGTGTGAAATCTCCTTTTAACAAACCTTGAGCAAGCCAGCGCCCTCTGGTAGCTTTAGATACACTTAGTACTATTTATGGCTGTTGTGCAAGTGCCAGATATAAATATATAAAATCGCACCACGCTTTGACTGCAACAAAGCAAGCACAGTTTCACAGAAAGGCTTTTATCTGAGGAACTTGGCTGCTGCTTTCTTCAGATGAGCTTTGAGCCAGAGGGTGAATGGGCAAATACATGCAAAGAGCACAAATCAGATATTATTTTTGGAACGCTCGGAAATGAAGCAGCAGTTTCAGGAGGGCAGGTAAGAATGGAAGGTGATGAAGGAGGCATGAAATCAAAGTGACAAAGAAACAAACACCGCTGGAGGGAAGATCCAATTTTCTTAAACTGCACACTCCAAATTCAGGGAGACAATTAGCTTGCAAGAACTGGTCAGCAACATGTTCCCTTCCGCTAGTAAAACGGGTCTCCTTGCGGGCTGGCGAAAGGTGATTAAAGAGCTAACCTTCTCCAAATAAGGCTCCTTTCAATATTATTACGCAGTGCTAAATACACCAAAAGGAAGCGTTTCATTTGCCATCCACACAATTTACATCCTCTGATGCCACCGTTTGAAAGAGATGCAGTTTATAAATAGAGTTTTTATGAATGGGTATGTGTTACCTATGAAAACCGGTATAGAGAAAACTGCATAATTATAAATGTACATAGCATATATATATATATATATATATATATATATATATATATATATATATATATATTGCTTTCGTAGATTTTCACGGGTACAGGAATGCAGGTTTTGGTGTCTTCGGGTGTCTTCCCGTGTAAGAGTCGGGGTGTCTGTGCGACGTTTCGACGAGGTCTCACTCGTCATCTTCAGGCTGGTGCTTTCGGCTTCTTGTTACTGGAACAGAGCAGAATCTGGTGTTTGAGTTCCTATAAATACTGTTGAGGGGTGTGGTGTATAGCCTCCAACGTTCTGGGCAGAGAGGAAGTTCCTAGATTAGTGTGCCTCTTCTTCTTTTGTTCCTTAATTACTTGAGGGATATCTTGAGTGATTTCATGAGTGATATTCTGAATACCACTGGGTGGGTCATTAAGTGTAGATTAGTTGCTAAAGCTTTTGTGTCTTGACCTCTTGAGCTTGTGAAGAGTTTTTCTGAGAAGATGGCTGTGCTGCATTTAGTTGTGCTCTGGCTTGGCTTCGTGTATAGGGGCGAGCTGTGGTTTTGTGCCTTGTGCCAGCCAGATCTGTGTAGGGATTGCAGGGGGGTGCAGCATCCGGAGGTGCCACTATAGTTTGGCTACTGGATGGAGTCTGTAATATGTCTGTGGAGAGGGTCTGGGTTTGGGTCTGGTGTGGTTGATTGGTGACGGCGTTCTGTGTGCCTCTGGTTCTGGTGTCGGTTTTTGTGGGGAGGGCTAATTTCCAGATGTCTGGCAGGCGGGACGTGTCGTCACGCTTGTTCATGTTGTGAGGGTGTTTCTCTATCTCGATGGCTTCCATGATTATTCTCTTGTGGTGATGTTCCATGTTAAAGAGCAATTTGGAATCTGCAAAATTAATTTCGTGTCCTGTTTCTTTCATGTGTTGGAAAAGAGAGGAAGTTTTTTCTTCTTTTTTGACGGCATTCTTGTGTTCTGCGATACGTGCATTTATTCGTCTGTTTGTTTGTCCAATGTACGTGGCTGGGCAGACTTTGCAGGGTATTTCATAGACCCCTTGGTTTTCCAGCTGGATTTTGTCTTTTGGGTTTCTGAGGATATTGGCTATTTTTTGGTTGGTGCAGAAGGCTGTTTTGATATTGTGTTTATGGAGGATTTTGCTGATTTTGTCTGTAGTGCCCTTGATATAAGGAAGGAGGGCCATGCCATTGTTTTCTTCTGTGTCTTGGTTTTTGGGGGGTGTTTCTTTTTGGATTAGCTTCGTAACCCTGTTTTTCTGGTATCCATTGGCGATTAACACATTTGAGAGATTCTGTAACTCAGTTGTCAAGTGGTCTTTGTCAGCCAGGCGTTTGGTTCTGGAGATGAGAGTCTTGGCTACGGAGTTTATTTGTGCAGGGTGGTGGTGTGATTGTGCATGTAAGTAGCGGTTGGTGTGTGTTTTTTTCTGGTAGATAGTGTGTCCTAGGGAGCCATCAGGTTTTTTGTAGATTAGGACGTCAAGAAAGGGGAAAGAACAGAAAGCACTCACCAACCTGAGGAAAGACAACAACATAATCATTCTCCCAGCAGACAAAGGCAACGCCACTGTTGTGATGAACACATCGGACTACCAAGCAAAACTATCAAATCTACTCCAAGACCCTACCTACCAACCTATAAAAACAGATCCCACCACCTATCTGGAAAAAACCACCAAATCCAAAATAAAAGCCTCTCCTATCAGTGAAGAAATCCAGCTAAGAATCATCCCCAGAGAAAAATCTTCCAGATGCCCCAAACTCTACGGTCTCCCCAAGATACACAAAGAAGGAACACCACTCAGACCAATAGTCAGCTCCATAGGCTCACCTCTACAAAATCTCGCTAAATTTCTCGCTAAGCAACTTCAGCCCTATGCAGAATCCATCGCTTCACACGTTACTAACTCCTTCCAGTTCATAGAAACAATAAAGAAGCAATACCTACATCCCGATGACCTACTTGTGAGCTTCGATGTTGTATCTCTCTTCACTCAAGTGCCCATTAATGAAGCCTTGACAGCCATTCAAAACAAATACAACCCCCCCAAATACATCCTGGACCTGACCAACCACTGCCTAACCAACACGTACTTCATCCACAATGGACAAAGATACAAACAGATAGAAGGAGCACCTATGGGATCACCCCTCTCACCGGTCATCGCAAATTTGTACATGGAACACTTTGAAACCAATGCTTTAGACAAGTCAGAACACAAACCCAAACTTTGGCTCAGATATGTTGACGACACCTTTGTAATTTGGCCACACGGGAAAGAAAAACTAGATAGCTTCCTCACACATCTCAACAGCCTACACCCCAAAATACAATTCACTATGGAAATAGAAGACAACAACCAACTCCCCTTTCTTGACGTCCTAATCTACAAAAAACCTGATGGCTCCCTAGGACACACTATCTACCAGAAAAAAACACACACCAACCGCTACTTACATGCACAATCACACCACCACCCTGCACAAATAAACTCCGTAGCCAAGACTCTCATCTCCAGAACCAAACGCCTGGCTGACAAAGACCACTTGACAACTGAGTTACAGAATCTCTCAAATGTGTTAATCGCCAATGGATACCAGAAAAACAGGGTTACGAAGCTAATCCAAAAAGAAACACCCCCCAAAAACCAAGACACAGAAGAAAACAATGGCATGGCCCTCCTTCCTTATATCAAGGGCACTACAGACAAAATCAGCAAAATCCTCCATAAACACAATATCAAAACAGCCTTCTGCACCAACCAAAAAATAGCCAATATCCTCAGAAACCCAAAAGACAAAATCCAGCTGGAAAACCAAGGGGTCTATGAAATACCCTGCAAAGTCTGCCCAGCCACGTACATTGGACAAACAAACAGACGAATAAATGCACGTATCGCAGAACACAAGAATGCCGTCAAAAAAGAAGAAAAAACTTCCTCTCTTTTCCAACACATGAAAGAAACAGGACACGAAATTAATTTTGCAGATTCCAAATTGCTCTTTAACATGGAACATCACCACAAGAGAATAATCATGGAAGCCATCGAGATAGAGAAACACCCTCACAACATGAACAAGCGTGACGACACGTCCCGCCTGCCAGACATCTGGAAATTAGCCCTCCCCACAAAAACCGACACCAGAACCAGAGGCACACAGAACGCCGTCACCAATCAACCACACCAGACCCAAACCCAGACCCTCTCCACAGACATATTACAGACTCCATCCAGTAGCCAAACTATAGTGGCACCTCCGGATGCTGCACCCCCCTGCAATCCCTACACAGATCTGGCTGGCACAAGGCACAAAACCACAGCTCGCCCCTATACACGAAGCCAAGCCAGAGCACAACTAAATGCAGCACAGCCATCTTCTCAGAAAAACTCTTCACAAGCTCAAGAGGTCAAGACACAAAAGCTTTAGCAACTAATCTACACTTAATGACCCACCCAGTGGTATTCAGAATATCACTCATGAAATCACTCAAGATATCCCTCAAGTAATTAAGGAACAAAAGAAGAAGAGGCACACTAATCTAGGAACTTCCTCTCTGCCCAGAACGTTGGAGGCTATACACCACACCCCTCAACAGTATTTATAGGAACTCAAACACCAGATTCTGCTCTGTTCCAGTAACAAGAAGCCGAAAGCACCAGCCTGAAGATGACGAGTGAGACCTCGTCGAAACGTCGCACAGACACCCCGACTCTTACACGGGAAGACACCCGAAGACACCAAAACCTGCATATATATATATATATATATATATGCAGGTTTTGGTGTCTTCGGGTGTCTTCCCGTGTAAGAGTCGGGGTGTCTGTGCGACGTTTCGACGAGGTCTCACTCGTCATCTTCAGGCTGGTGCTTTCGGCTTCTTGTTACTGGAACAGAGCAGAGTCTGGTGTTTGAGTTCCTATAAATACTGTTGAGGGGTGTGGTGTATAGCCTCCAACGTTCTGGGCAGAGAGGAAGTTCCTAGGTTAGTGTGCCTTTTCTTCTTTTGTTCCTTAATTACTTGAGGGATATCTTGGGTGATTTCATGAGTGATATTCTGAATATCACTGGGTGGGTCATTAAGTGTAGATTAGTTGCTAAAGCTTTCGTGTCTTGACCTCTTGAGCTTGTGAAGAGTTTTTCTGAGAAGATGGCTGTGCTGCATTTAGTTGTGCTCTGGCTTGGCTTCGTGTATAGGGGCGAGCTATGGTTTTGTGCCTTGTGCCAGCCAGATCTGTGTAGGGATTGCAGGGGGGTGCACAAGGCACAAAACCATAGCTCGCCCCTATACACGAAGCCAAGCCAGAGCACAACTAAATGCAGCACAGCCATCTTCTCAGAAAAACTCTTCACAAGCTCAAGAGGTCAAGACACGAAAGCTTTAGCAACTAATCTACACTTAATGACCCACCCAGTGATATTCAGAATATCACTCATGAAATCACCCAAGATATCCCTCAAGTAATTAAGGAACAAAAGAAGAAAAGGCACACTAACCTAGGAACTTCCTCTCTGCCCAGAACGTTGGAGGCTATACACCACACCCCTCAACAGTATTTATAGGAACTCAAACACCAGACTCTGCTCTGTTCCAGTAACAAGAAGCCGAAAGCACCAGCCTGAAGATGACGAGTGAGACCTCGTCGAAACGTCGCACAGACACCCCGACTCTTACACGGGAAGACACCCGAAGACACCAAAACCTGCATTCCTGTACCCGTGAAAATCTACGAAAGCATATATATATATATATATATAGGGGACGCGGGTGGCGCTGTGGACTAAAGCCTCAGCGCCTAGGGCTTGCCGATCGACAGGTCGGCGGTTCGAATCCCCGCGGCGGGGTGCGCTCCCGCTGCTCGGTCCCAGCGCCTGCCCACCTAGCAGTTCGAAAGCACCCCCGGGGGCAAGTAGATAAATAGGTACCGCTTACCAGCGGGAAGGTAAACGGCGTTCCGTGTGCGGCTCTGGCTCGCCAGAGCAGCGTTGTCACGCTGGCCACGTGACCCGGAAGTGTCTGCGGACAGCGCTGGCCCCCGGCCAATAGATGTGAGATGGGCGCACAAACCCCAGAGTCTGTCAAGACTGGCCCGTTCGGGCAGGGGTACCTTTACCTTTACCTTTATATATATAAAATCACAAATATATACACACAAACAGATATAGATTAAATGTTTTGAGCATGTGTCTTTGTTATTATATCTAACACTGAATCTGTATGCAGCCTGGTAAAAAGAGAAATGGATATATATTCTAGATATCTTTCATTCTCTCATCTGAACCCAATATTTTATTGATTTCATTGATTACAATTCTAGTGACTTTTCAACATATTGTTTTCTAGCACCAATAATGCAGATTTCCTTACTACGTTGCTGATAAATCAACCTCAAAGTTTATCTAGATCCCAAATGCATTGACTTTGGATCCTGTTAAAATTTGTCCTCTGAAGTCCAGCCTATTCTTAATGTTGAAATACAGAAATGAACTCTTTGTGGCAGTGCAAAAGATGAGAAGTTAACTCTCCGTGAGAAACATCATTTAAGCTAGAAGGATCGTTGTTGAGATATGCACCTTTATGTACACGGGATATCTGCATACTTTGCAAGAGTTTTAATAATTATTTGAGCTAGACAGGGTTTTGGCAGAAGAATGCAAGATACAGAAAATGTTAGAAATCAACCAACCAACTTCTATTTTACCTTAATACCTCTGACATTGCTCCTCTTAAATGAGGGACAGGGGATTTCTTTCTTTACACCCCACACTAATATACCGGTACTCTTTTTCTAGGGAAAAGGTAAAGTGAGTATTGAAAAACCAAATGGCTTCCCATAAAGTCAGTGGCTTTAGGGCTCAGTAAACACTTACACACTTGAGCAACTTTTATCTCTTGCATTGTCCTGTTGACTTTAGTCCTATGGTATCTAGAGGGAGGAGAGGCATCTAGATTATTACTATGAAAACTCAGCAGTATAGTCAAAATTAGGTTTTCAGAATGGCATGACTGGTTTTATATTTATAGGGTGTGGGAGGGGGAGGTATTCCTTTTAGCTTTCAAAATAACAGAAATATATTGGATGATTGGGTTTCAGTCATGTTACTCTCTTGCTTTCAAAACAATATAGCTCTCAACTAGGTTTAGACTGGGTGAGTTCTTTTTCCTTGACCATAGAACCATGAAGGTCTACAAAAAGAAGTCTTGGCTCAGATTCCCTTGTCTACTCTTTGTGATACTTCCACAATCACATATCTCATATTTGGATCGTGTCCAGCATTAGTCATACTCAGATAAGACACACTGAAATTTATGGATGTGACTCGACAAGCTGTGTATTTGTATGAAAATCAACAGGAATGAGAAACAATGGATTTGTAGTAAGGATCAACAACCAGTTGTGCTATGGCCAAATGTATCCCCTTAGTTACTATGCAATCCTTGAGGATGCTGGTGGCGCTGTGGTCTAAACCACTGAGCCTCTTGGGCTTGCCGATCAGAAGGTCAGCAGTTCAAATCTCTGTGATGGGGTGAGCTCCCATTGCTCTGTCCCAGTTCCTGCCAACCTAGCAGTTTGAAAGCACACCAGTGCAAGTAGATAAATAGATACAGCTGCGGCAGGAAGGTAAATGGAGTTTCCATGTGCTCTGGTTTCCATCACGGTGTTCTGTTGTGCCAGAAGCGGTTTAGTCGTGCTGGCCACATGACCTGGAAATCTGTCTGGGACTCCAGCCAACCGCCATCTTAATTCACCCAAAGGCCATTCTGTACATTCCTGCAAATTTGCACTGTAGTCCTGCGTTCTGAGGCCTTTAAAAAATATCTCCATCAGCAGTGGCGTAGCGTGGGGGGTGCAGGGGGGGCCGGCCACACCGGGCACAACATCTGGGGGTTAGGGTTAGGGGGCGCAAATCCACGGGTTAGGGGGCGCAAATCCACGGGTTAGGGGGCGCAAATTACTTGCCTTGCCCCGGGTGCTGACAACCCACGCTACGCCACTGTCCACCAGCAGCTCTGGTGCTGCAGCAGAATTTGCTGCTGACTCAGGTCTCCGTAGGTTTGCAATGGATTTGGCCTGTTGAAGGGTTCACAGCATAAAACTGGACATGTGGCAAGCTGCACACTCAACAGAGTACTGACAAGTTGTGCAATAATCCTTGCTGTGATGCTGGGCTGGCATCACCCTCTAGACATTCAAAAGGTCCTTATTGGCTGCCTTGGCTAAGTAGTGTTTGAAGGGATGGGGAAGAAGGAGAAGCTCTCTGTGCCCTGTTTCCAATTTCACAAATCGGGTCCTCCCTTAAAAAGGGCACGTATTGCGGTGAGACCTGGAAAACCGACACCCTGTGTTGTGGGTGGGTACGATTGGTCAGTCACAACACCCGATTGGTAGGTCCCTTGTAGCTGGGTGCAATCTGGCCAATGGGACACAGTCCAAATGGTTTGAGGGACCTATTTATGCCCATACACATGACCCAGAGCTTCCTCTTTTGGTACGTGCATCGGAAAACCCGCCCACCTCTCCCTATATTTAGGGCTTTGTGCTTGACCTTGCTATGCCGTCGTTTGTTGTTGGGACAAGGGCATGGCAGGAATCCCCCCCCACTTGGCTGATTGGCTGTTGCCATTTGGGTTTCGCCTGCCGCGTAGCAAATCGTCACAACCTGTAAGGTTGCAGATAGGCACTGGTTCATGTGATAGGGATGGGAGAACGGTCTCGCCATCCCAATGTGAAGGGTATTCCGTTAAAGGAATCCAGGGACTCAACTTGGTTTGGTCAACCCCCAAGAGGGGGTTGTGCCCGTGCCTGAGTCCAGGGGAGCATCTGGGGAGTGAACAGAGTCTGTTCCCAGGCTTTTCACCTGCCTCAGATGTTCACCCTTGGCTGACCTATGATGGAGCTCTAGGTCAGCGCTATCTGCATGGCAGGCAGCTAGTCAAACCAGAGCCTATGCAACCACTCACTTTTCGCTTATCAATAAAGTTGTGGCCTAAATTGTGCCAAAAACCAAAACCAACATTTGAGTGAAGTGTGAATTTATTTAGGGGGGAGGTTTCTGGGTCTGAACACGCAATAACTCACCACTTGGAAGTGCCCCCACCCAGCCATGACATGGCAGTGTGCGTTGCCACAGTGTCTACTGCTACGGACGTGAAAGTAAAAGCTGCTTGACTGTGGAACAAACGCTCCCAAAAGGGAAATGACTGGCAGAATCCGAGACCAGGGAGAAGAGTCGGTGGAAGAAGATTGGAAGAAATTTAAAGACTATTTACAGAAATACTGTAAAATTAATGAATGTTAGAATGATGTCAGAATGAAGTTAAGTGGTTTTAGCAGTAATGTTATAAAGGTGTATGTAAAAATGGATTGTTAACAGGTGAAAATCCAAAGTTATAATATATTGAGTTAAAGGATTAAGACAAAAACAAAGAGGGAAAGGAATTGCTGAATTAACTAACAGAACTGGAATACAAAAAAGGGAGGTGTGAGGAGGTCAGGGAAGTAAGGAAATGAAATGTAAGGCATGGAAAGACTGGTGTGTTTTTTAAGTGTTTTTTAATCTTTTTTTGTATTTTGAAGTTTTTTCCTTTTTGTTTCTTTTTGTTTCTTTCTTTTGTTTCTTCTCTTTTTATTTATGTAATCCTTTCTTTGAAACTTTAATAAATATCATTTTTTTTAAAAAAACCTCTCCCAAAAGGTGGTGCTCTCCTTCCTTGGAGGTTTTTAAGCAGAGGTTGGATGGCCGTCTGTCATGGATGCTTTAGCTGAAATTCCTGCATTGCAGAGGATTGGACCAGATGATACTTGGGTCCCTTCCATGATTCTAACTTTGGCCTCCATCTGCACTGTGCATTTAAAGCAGTTTCATACCACTTCAAACAGTCATGGGTTCTGCCAAAAAATCCTGATAACTGCAGTTTGTTAAGAGTTA
Source organism: Podarcis vaucheri (assembly GCF_965113315.1). Taxonomy (NCBI): domain Eukaryota; kingdom Metazoa; phylum Chordata; class Lepidosauria; order Squamata; family Lacertidae; genus Podarcis; species Podarcis vaucheri. The sequence goes on along the minus strand of NC_138762.1, from coordinate 97,769,477 downwards.
TCCCCAGAGTTCCCTGGGTGGAGGGATTGGCGGTTAAATCTGCTGGGAATGTACTTTCTGGAGCAAGCTTACGATTTTGCTTTTGAAGCGTCAGACGGTGCCCAGCTCTACAAATGCCCCACTTGCGCTACACGCTTAAAGTCATAGACGCATGAAAGAGTAAGCACACATTGGTATGAAATTTATGACTCACCCTTCACCAGCAGGGGGCAGTTATAACAATATAAAATTCAGAATTAAAAGCAGTTGAAACAGAATTACATTCATAAGAATACACTCATCAAAGACCACAGGAAAGAGATGCACCTTCAAAATTCACCAAAGCTATATAGTGAAAAAACCACATGCACCTCTGTGGGAGGCAATGCCACAACTTTGGGGCCACCACAGAGAAGGCCCTCTCTGGCCCCTCCTCCAAACTTCTGAGGGAGGTGGAACCAGCAAAAGAGTCCCCTCTGCTGATGTTGACACTCGGGAGGGTGAGGAAGCAGTCTTTGGGACTAAGCTATTTAGGATCTGAACACTTAACATGAGTACCTTAAATTGTGTCTGGAAATAAACTGGCAAGCAACATAAGATGAAATGAAACAAACAAGGGAGGAACTTTCAGGTCCATCGCTCAGAGCATATGCTTTGAATGTAAAAGGCCACGGTTTAATATATGACACACTGCTCAAATTACAGGCAAACAAAGGTAGCCTCTTAGCTACTGTTTTCTCAGAAAGATATGATCACAGGGCAATATGATTTGTCTAAAACTGGTGGGGAGACCTAGTTTTTCCACCATGCTGTGAGCTAGGGGGCCACGTGCCCTACTTGACAGAGTACTGAGCTCTGACTGAAGGGCTGCCCGTCCAAGTCCAGTTTAAAGATAAGAAAGTATAAGAAAAATGAGAAGGGGCTTTGAGATTGCCCATTGGCAGTTGTTTTGTGCTTGCTGGTGCAGCACTTTGGTTTTTTTGTGGATTGGTCATGTTGTGCGGATGCCTGATTATCGTCTTCCAAAGCAACTACTCTATTCCGAACTTGAAAATGGAAAGCGTAATGCTGGTGGTCAACAAAAGAGATTTAAAGACTGTCTCAAGGCAAATCTAAAAAAATGTAGTATAAACACTGACAACTGAGAAACACTGGCCTGTGAGCACTCAAATTGGAGAGCAGCCTTTACCAAAGGTGTCATGGGCTTTGAAGACGCTTGAACTCAGGACGCAAGGGAGAAATGTGCTAAGAGTAAGGTTACCAGACGTCCCCGTTTCCCGGGGACAGTCCCCGGATTTACAAATCAGTCCCTGTACAAAATCCATTGAAGTTGAAAAGTGTCCCTGGATTCATTGAAAAAAATATGGTAACCTTAAGAGGAAGGTATGCTTAGCAAACCCTCACCGTGATCAACTGCCGCCCAGAAACCTACAGTATGTCCCCACTGTGGAAGGACGTGTGGACCCAGAATTGGCCTCCACAGTCGCTTACAGACTCACTGTTAAAACCATGTTTATGGAAGACAATCTTACTTGGCTGTGAGTGATCGCCAAAGAAGAAGATGATTAGCAGTTGACACCTGGACTGAGTATCACAGTCTTCTCTACTCTGAAGAGATGTATTATATTTCTCTCTAAATTTTAGTTATATGTAAAGCACACCCTCCAACATGATGAAAATTGGGATGCACATCTTTTGGTGCTTTGCCCCTGGCACTGAAAGACGCACAACTTACCATAACTCCTTCACATTCCCAGCACCAAGCTCAACACAGCTTCTCCCACAAACAGGAAGAAGCACAGCGGCAGTGGTGATAAGAGCGAAGGCTACCTTAGAGGCGACCTGTCTTCTTTCTCTGCATCCACCTCTCTGATTTGAAAATAGTGAGCCATGTCTTTTGATGCCTGCTCTTGTGTGAGTTAGTTGATTCGCACAAGAGCACGGGACCAAAAAACAGGACATTCCAGGATCCACTCAGAAGCTGGGGTGGCTTCTGTCATTCAAGGATGACCCAGTCAAATCGGGGTGGTTGGGCAGTATGGGAAAGATGGAAATAATATCTGTAATTGAAAAAGGTGCACAGAACATCTCTCCATCTGTGACCAGATAGCATGTGTGTTTGTTTGTTTGTTTGTTTGTTTGGTCGGCTGTCTAGTTGCCGACTATTGGCATATATAAATTTGATGCAGATCTGTGGCTTCTCTTATGGCGATTGTGTAAGTGGACATCTTAAATGGAGCACATAGTTCTGCCAGGGTTGAGACAGGAGCCTATATTTGAAAGATGCTGCGATTCAGACTACACAGTGGTGGCTTCAATGGGCCAATGGTCTTGGGAATTATAAGGACAGAACTACCCAAACTGTACAGAAATTTATTCATATATGCAACTACAGCAGCAAGAATGTTACTTGCCCCAAAATGGAAAGAAGAAGAAGTCCCAGCAAAAGAAGGATACAAAAACTTATGGAATATGCAGAAAACTTACCGGAAAAATAAGAAATCAAGATAACAAACTTTTTATAAAAGAATGGAAATGGTTTATTGAATATTTACAAACAATTTGTAAACAGATAAGAACATTGGCAGGATTATTGTAATAACCTGCAGTTCCACAAGAGTATATATTAAAAGTAGATGAATAAATGAACAAATTAAGTTAATTAGGATACGCAGAAAATATTAAAAATTAATTTAAGGAACCACAGAAAAAGGGGGAGGGAAGTTAAGTTTTGAAATGTTAAAACGAATGTAAAATTATTGAAATGTAATGTATAAACCTGAAAATCATAAATAAAAAATAGATGGGCCAATTGTCTGGCTCAGAATTAGACAGATTCTTATATTTCTGCTGGCTTGAAATGCAATTTCTTAAGAACTTGGTACAGTTCTGTCCAACATAATGTTACAAGGACAGCTACGCAGCGTGTGAAGGGGAAAGTGGAGGGCGGGTTTTGCCTTGGTTATTACAAAGGAGACGCAACTTGCTAGAGAATGTTTCACCCTGTCCCTCCGCCACTAATAAGCACCTCGCTTGCCTTGCAGCCCAGCGCTGAGCAAGCACCACCGAGAGAGGAAACTTGGGTCTTCAGCAAATCTCCCATCTCCTCTGTAGGACGGCGGGGAGAACCTGGCAGTGCCAGCCTCGGTTGGTGGTGTGTTTTCTCCAGGTGCCTATTACAGGATAATTAGAGAGGTCTTGGACTGGTTTAATAACAGGCTTCCACTTCGTTCAGGTTCGCTCATCATAAAAGTTAACGCCTTCGCCAGTCTGATGCAAAAAATGTCTGCGTGTTGAGCAAACGAAAGATTTCTGTGAGGGGAAAAAACAACAAATCAGAAATAGATCTACACGTGAGTAAACAGGCCTAAGGCATGGTTGCCTGCGCTATATAATGAGCTCATGACAGGAAACATCATATAACAACTTAATTGTAAACAACCACCTGAGCATTCCTTACGCCTGAATCATCTTTGGAATGTTCCAGTTCTCCTGTTAGGTGCAGGAGAATCTCCTAAACTTGGGTTCTTCCCAAATTCTCACTTTTTTAAAAAAAACAGCAACAACAAAAACACAACCCATTATTTTTTTTAAAGAAAGGATGCACTATACATAGCTTGGAATAATCATTAGTCGGGGAAAATGTTGCCAGTCGAAATGGGAAGGTAATTCTAGTTTGACAGTGATGCCACAAATCTTTTAAAATGCTTATTAAAAACAAGACATATATGGAAAGCGGCAGCGTTTGGCCAGCCAGGCTGCTGCTTGCATGTGCCAGTAACTTCCTACTCTTTATTTTTAATGTGGGATTTCAAATGCAAAGGGATTCCGCCATGGTAAGTAGGGGCTACTTTATTGCTGTTCACAAATCCACATGCATTTATTCTGCTTAAGATATGATATAGGGCTTTTTTTTGTATTCCCATTTATCGCTTGCCAAGAAATAATTAAGAATAGGAGCTAGAAGATTAATTTTAAATAAAAAAAATCTCCTCAAATGAAAATGTCAGGTCATAAAAATTCCTTTTAAATCATAACAGCATATAAATCTTTGAAATTAACCATGTAATTACAATGTCTATCAACTTCTACCTTGAGCTTTGAGCCTCTCTTTTTAATCTTCCATTCTTTTTTTAATGAATAGCTATTTTGAAATTAAAAAGTACTGTTCATTACACATGCCCCACTATAATAGGGTTTTTATCATATTTGCTCTATTTAAAAATACTTGCTACTTTGTAATTATTCACACGCCGATCCCTTCCTATATCGAGCAGAAAATAAAAAATGAAATAGAAGTCAAAGGTGCTTCAGAGCTGAATGATTTACACAATTCATTAAGGACGGTGATTTTTCAGTTAGCATCAGATTAAATGGTTACTTACTCTCAAATAGCCCTTGGGGAGTTGAATTGCTGGGTAGCAAACAGATTAAAGTTTGCATTGAAAGAAAAATTGAATTCAGAGGTAATCAATAGCATAATAGGGGCAGTGAGTGGTGCCTGCTGCCTGAAATGAAATTACCATATTTTTAATCTTAATTTTCCACTCTGTTTATCTGACAGTGTGGATGTGCAATCCAAACAGATAATGAGAGAGTGGGATATTGACACTGCTGTCCTCTGGAGTGCTTGTTTTCAGTGATTAAATGCTGTGATCTGTGATTACTTTGTGCAGGGATGTCAGAGCTGCTGGCCAGAGCTATGGGAGGGACACTAACTCAGCAGCTGCAGCTTCCCTGTCTCTCAGGCCCTAATGTTTGAAAATTCATTTTCTGCCGGCTATGCGTGGCAGGAAGGGAGTGAGGTAGCAGCAGCAGCTCTGGAGGAGGGAGGGGAATTGGATCGGGGAAGGGTGCGGGTGATCTATTTACATATATTCCTTTACTCCTACAGAAAATGACAGGAATTAATCCCTGTTTATCCTTTTTAAAAAGCGTTTAATTAGATCAATATGCAGAGCGCCTTTTCTTCAAGCGGGGGATATTTATTCCTCTCCAAATCCTGAAGGCAGTGGTACAGGATGAGAGGCAGAGACAAGCAGGATATGTCTAGAAAACTTAGGAGGTGGCGTGAATTATCTTTGCAAACGAAAGTGGATGAATGTTGCGAAGCCAACATGAGATTCTAAGCGGTCTATCCAAACAAATTTGCTGGTGATATATGTCAAAGCAGAACTATAAATCCACTCACTGCTCAGGCATAATTCTTTTAAAATGCAGACAAAGCAAAGAGGGAGATTGTTGATCCACACATTTTTATTTTTATTTTTTCAGGAAGTGCAGTGGTAGAACTTGGCAGTTCTAGATGCCAGTGCCGTAAAACGCAGGCGAAACCGCAGAACTTAGGAGGGTGTGTTCCCACTCTGGTTTTATAGCCTGATATGATATCAGTGTGACTTAAAAGTTTATTGTATAATATATTGCCCTGCTGTGCAATAAATTGCTCTGCTATAAGAAAGTATTTGGAGCATGGCTCGGAGAAGGGGTGGGGTAAAAGAAATGTCCACAGGGGGCACTGCGTCCTGCAGAAGCAGTGAAATCGTGGCAACGTGTGTTTTTCCCTCACAAATTGACAGCACAGAAGACATGCCTTTTATCCTCTTGCTTCTCAAACAGGGGTGATACGTGAGTGAGGAGAAAAATCATGTGTGAAGCAACCTGCTAAAGACAACAAATTATGGAAAAGGAAGCCAACCAAATATGTAGAAATATCAGCATGTTGATATATATTTTTTCTGTTTTGGGGGAGATGTAATCCTTCCTTCCTTCCTTCCTTCCTTCCTTCCTTCCTTCCTTCCTTCCTTCCTTCCTTCCTTCAGCATGAGAGGTTTGTTACATTAACTGAAGCCCCTGGAAGCGTGCACTTTTCAAAATACCATGGAAAGCAGCCGAATCTGGGTCGAATGCAATAACTCCCAAACATTTTCTTATTTTGCCTCCTTAATATAGAGTGAAGGCACTGCAACAGTCATACAAGAGCTATGCAAAACTTCCAGTGAGTCAGCATGTGAGGAAGAATCTGTGGGTGTAAAGCCGGGGAGGGACGACATAGAAGTTTTTCTCCGTTTCTCATTTTTCATCACATTCCCACATCAGACTGAAAGCATTTTGATCTGCATTGCTACCAAAACAGTATGCACATTTTTGTATGTGATGTTGCTCAGTATAAATATTTTTGCAAGCACTTTTTGCTAACATAATGCATTTTTGTATGTTCTTTTCCGTGCCGCGATACTTTTATGCACACTTTCCCCTAATTTACATATTTACGTACGAATTATTTGGTTGGAGAACCGCATCAGGAAATTGGAAGAAATGCAAATTTTGAAGCTTAGTTCAATTTTGGTTTGGGAACGGCAGGTTAGATCAGTTCACATCAAAACGTAAACCATACTGAATTTCTCTCTTACCCTTATAGAGAGCTACTATGAATTGATATGGTGGAATGCAGATTGTGGAAAAACACTGTTCATACATCTTATAAGACAGAATCAGATAAGTGCTGGAGATGCAATGAGACTGAGGGTACCCTCTATCATATGTGGTGAACCTGTAAAAGGGTAAAAGAATATTGGGAAATAATTCATAATGAACTGAAAAAATGTTTAAAAGTACATTAAAAAACAACAACAACAAAAATCCAGAGTACTTTTTGTTGTGGATAATTCAGATGGAAATTCCCAGGTGTCAAAAAGGTTATTTATGTATCCCACTACTGCGGCCTGTGTTTCGTTAGCCCAAAAATGGAAAATGTGCGAGGTCCCAACTGAAGAAGAATGGCAGCTTAAACTGATGGAATATGCGCAGCTTGCGAACCTAACATATAGAAAAAGCAAACAAGAAGAACATACATTTAGAGAAGACTGGAAAATGTTTATTGAATATATGGGGGAAAATTGTGTACATTTGAAAATGTGGGCAGCATTAATATAAATTCAACAGTGTATTTAAGTTTTGATGGATGTAGTGATGGAATACTGAATGGTTTAGTTTATATAAAATATGCAGGGATTTATTTTATGCAAAATGAACCATGATGGAAAGAGAAGAAGGGAAGTCATTGAGATTTTAAGCTTGTTTAAATGAATATTCTAAAATGTAAAACAGAAAATTTAATAAATATGGGGGGGGGGGAGAAAGACACTTCACGTGGCGGCAACTTCATATGAGAGAGCTTACACCCTTTTCAGGAACAGAGGTTGCTGCATGTAACGCTCACACGTCACACTAAACCATGGTTTGGCCTGATATGCATGAGCAGGGAGGAGGTGTTGCAAGAGAGGAGAGCATTTCAGCTTCTGCACAAACCACAGTTTAGCATGATTCACACCCACAGTGACGTGTGCGATTGTCAGCAGGGTATGAAGAGACGTTTCTTTAGTGGCTCCAAACACTCCCAGTTCCAAACTAGCCAGTTTTGACAGACTTATCTTTATAAAAGCAGTTATGCTACCACTTTTGAAAGCATATAGAAAATAGAATGCCTTCCTGACACTTTTGAAAAAGCATGAAAACAGTGGAATTATTGTACGTACCTAAAAATGGGAATTTTTCATATCAGGTCCCTTTTTAAAAGGCCCAGTAAGGTCACCAAGATTTGAGCCCCAAAATAGGACTGAAAAGTTATCACCCTTTAAAAAGAGTTCTAGGCAGTTACTGCAGTGGCTCTTTTACAATGCATGATGAGATTGGGAAAGGTTTAAAGCACCACAACATTATCCTTTAGCAGCAGCAGCAGCAGCAGCTCTGTCCAGTAGGAGAAAGAATTGAGCTGTGGAAGACAGAACAGCATCGGGGCATATTTTGCAGTGTTTTTAAATGGCTTTGGAAAATCTTATCTATGCACCAACTATGGGACTGTTAAAGGCTTCCTTCTGACAAATCAGTAACTGCTTTTATCTTTGCTACAACTTTTTCTTTTGCAGCTTTCTTTTTTCTTTTTAAATGAAAAACAGAAGAACGACAGGGTTAGGATCACGGCCTTTCTTCCACCTCTTTTTAATTTATTTTTTACTGCGCAATTTGGGCATGTTGTATTCACACTGTGTATCCATGGCCTTTTGGTCTTTGTAGATTTATTTGTGGCAGAAGTAGCATTGGAACTAAAAAAACAGGCCTTGGGAAAGCCGTGATAAATCTGCATTATTGGTGAAACTTGTCAGGAAGGATAAAATGAGGAGGTAACCCTAAAATGGCAGGCAAATGTTTTCAGCAGTCAGGAAATTATGAATGCAAACTGCCCCCCCCCAGTTACATCTATATTTCTAAAGCCTCTCTGATTGTGTAATCGCTAAAAGTTTCCCAGGGATTTTGGTCAAAACTTAATATGCTGATCTTTCAAACCCCAGAAGATGGCTGATAATATTCTGTAATTGAATAGTCATTGAAATGGAAAGTGGTTTGAAGAATGCTCAGCCTTTCCCCCCCAGTCTTGTTTTGACTCTCAGGTGCAATGCAAAGTCTGAGTTTAAACAACAAAGGGTCTTGTAGCACCTTAAAAATATTTACCTGCCCTTGTATTTGTGGCCATTGTTTTAAAGCGTATTAAGCTTTAGAAATGCCACAATGACAGAGGAGAAAATCCAGACCCAATCTCTTCCCTTTCACTCTGTAAACCCTGATATGCTCCATCACCTTTTCAAAATAGTGCCCTGCCCTCTACTCCCCAAATGGCAACACTGAAACAAAATCAATAGAGAAACAATGGTGAAAAGGATTATCTGATCTTTAAATGAGGGGCCGTTGATTGGAAGGAACTAAGAGTGTGCGAATTTTCCTGGTGATCTCAGCTACTCCTGGAAACAGAAATTCCTCCAGGAATAGCAGTGTAACCCATAAGCACCGCAGATTTGTTGTTTGAGGAGCAACTCAATATGTTACACGGGTTTGAGAGAAGCATCTGTCTAGAAAGCTTTGCAAACGGAGTAGTCATGTAAAGCAAAGTAAATGACTTTCCCATAAATAACTTTCCCCCTGCAGCAGAGCCAGTGCTAGACACTCTGAAATAAGGCACTTGCTTCTTCTTTGTGTATTAAGGATCGGAGCTTAAATTCAGTCAGGATTTATCAGGACTCAATCTCAACTTCTTTTCCATGTTAGAGATCAGATCTGGAATGTATGCAAAATGACATTTAGAAGGCAGCCCCGCCGGACCCCACAACACACAAAGCTGCAGCAAAGAGTAAAGAGGAACTTTAGACAGTAAAAGATTTATCACAGCTGCTATGTATCTGTTAGTCTTTGAGGTGCCACAAATGTCTCTGAAGATTTTGCTGCAACAGGTCAACATGGTCGCTCTCTGGAAGAGAGTATGTGTTGCATTATAGCTTAACTGCCACTGTGCTGTAAACTACAGTATACCTCTCTCAGGAAAGTTAAATAAAGCATGTTCTTCTTTGGCGATCACTTGTAGCCGAGTAAGATTGTCTTCCATGAACACGGTTTTAACAGGGAGTCTGTAAGTGACTGTGGAGGCCAATTCTGGATCCACACGTCCTTCCACAGTGGGGACATTGGTTTCTGGGCGGGAGTTGATCATGGTGAGGGTTTGCAAGCATGGCTTCCTCTTAGCACGTTTCTCCCTTTCGTCCTGAGTTTGAGCGTCTTCAAAGCCCATGACACCTTTGGTAAAGGCTGTTTTCTAACTGGAGCACTCACAGGCCAGTGTTTCCCAGTTGTCGGTGCTTATACTACATTTTTTTTTTTTTTTTAGATTTTCCTTGAGAGAGTCTTAAAATCTCTTTTGTTGACCAGCAGCATTATGCGTTCCATTTTAAAGTTCGGAATAGAGAAGTTGCTTTGGAAGATGATAATCAGGCATCCAAACAACATGACCAGTCTTCAACCAGTTGATGCTGAAGAATCATTGCTTCGACACTGGTGATCTTTGCTTCTTCCAGTACACTGGCATTCATTCATCTGTCTTCCCAAGTGATGTGTAAAAATTTTCAGAGACACCATTGATGGAATCTTTCCAGGAGTTGGAGATGGCATTTATAAGTATGCACATTTCACAAGCATACAGTAAGGTTGGTAGTACAATAGCTTTGTAAATAAGCGTTTTGGTTTCCCTGAGAATGTCCTAGTTCTCAAACACTCTGTACTTCAATCGAGAGAAAGCTGCACTTGCAGAGTTCAGGTGATGCTGGATTTCGGCATCAGTGTTTGCCTTTGTGGAAAGATAACTGCCCAGGTAGGAGAAGTGACCAACATTTTCCAACGTCACACCATTGAGTTGGATTTGTGGCACTGCAGAGGGGCTGTTTTGTGCTTGTTGATGCAGCACTTTGGTTTTTTGGATGTTGAACAATAAGCCAAGCTTTCTGTAAGCTTCTTCGAAGATATTTAGGATGGTTTGGAGGTCATCCTCTGAGTGCATACACACTACTGCATGTCTGTGCAATATATGTCCGTGCGGTGTGCATATTTATTACACAGAGTGGCTTTGTGTGCATTCCCAAAACATTCAGAATTAGTATTCCAGAGCTCCTAGGTTTCTACTCAACTCTCTCTTTATATAGGTTGGCATCTCTCTGTTGTATATATAAGCCAAACATTGTGATGATCAGTGCAGTAGGCATCATTCAGAAAAGCACTTGCCAACTTCCTAAGCCAAAATAAGAGAAGGGCAGACTTTTCCTTGGCTGAGATGCTAAATAACTTAGATCTACCTTTATCATGAAGAAGTGTGAGATGGCAGGTACTGGGGGACGAGGGCTGGTAGTGTCAATGGTGACAACCATCCCAATGCCCTTCCGATTCTTTGTTGAAGATGGAGATGTTTGTGCCCTATGACCCCTAAGCTGGTGGAGGGTGCTGCCAGGGATGATTCAGCTGCTAAGTCGAGTTGGCTTCTGCATGTGGAATGTGGGCACCATCTTGTCCTTCACCCCAGAAAGAAGAACATCTTGAGAACATCTCGAACCATGTGGCCATTATCTAGCATCAAATGAGGCCCTGTTTTCCTTTCCTTTCCTAGTGTCTGGCTGAGCACTAGCAGCAGCACCTTCTTAGCCTTGGCCCCCTCATCATGGAATCCCTTTCCCAGAACCCCCTCCTTTTATTCTTCAGAGAGCTGTTTTATTGCATTTTGGGGAAAGATGGGTGCGTTCTTTGAACTCTTGCAACTGATTTTGCTGAGAATCGTGTTCTTTTATTTGCTTGTTTGAACAGAATTTGGACTATTTTAATTTTGGTTTTATATGTTTTTATAGCACTGTTTTCTGGGTTTTGGCTTGTATTTTTGTTTTAATGATATTGTACACCGTTTACAGATCTAAAAATAATAATTAGGTGGTTTGTAAAGGCTTTTAAATAAATAAAACATCATTATATTATACAATTTGCTCTATTCCTTTGTGCCTGTTCCTTAGCCTGCAATACTATTTCCACAGACCCGAGAGTAAAGCATTCTCACATCTGCCTTTGTTACCCCTGACTACCAGCAGCTATCCAGATTTTCTTCTTTTGTTTTTCCAGGACTGTTAAATTTTGATACCCAAAGAGGAACAGTTCTTCTCAGTTTTCCATATACTTAGTGGGAACCTCTTCTGATGAGGACAAGCAAAAAAGTTTGGATGCGAGTACAAAGCATAGTATACTAAATAAACCTCTTAAATTTTGGTTGACATTTGTCATTGCAAAGGGCTGTTCATATCAATTAGGAAAGAATATCCACCAGGCAATTGCAGAATCCTTGCCAATGAACCAAGTAACAGGTTTCCTGTCTCAACATACAAGTCAAGGCAAGGAATCTTGTTACTCTGAGCAATTTCATTGACGAGACTGATATCAAACATCCTGAGGAAATGGACTTCTAGCCAATGCATCTAATTTGCAAGTTGGGTAAACTGAAGGAGGGCTTTGCGTGATTATATAAAAAGATGCAATCCAAAAAGAAGCGAATATTTTACTAATGTTTTCCCATTCAGTTCTGCCAGACCTCATAACAGCTGCTAGCCCTTGAGTTTAATCAACTTGTGGCCAGAATGTGCATATCTTTTTGATTATGCATATGAGATACCATTTTGTATCGCTGCCTTAGAAAAAAATCACAGTAAAATATATTTCCGAGTTCCTCCTGTTGTGGGGAGACGGGAGGCAATGAAACTTGGGAAGCTATAGAAACAAGGAGTTAGATGAAAGATAGAAATCTAGTCCTGCATCTAGAAGGGGACAAATAACCTTTGTTAAAAAACCCAGAAGCTTTTATTTTGGGAATTATAAGGCTAGAACTACCTAAAATGTATAGAAACTTATTCATGTATGCTGCTATAGCAGCAAGAAGGTTACTTGTCCAAAAATGGAAAGAAGAAGAAATCCCAGTAAAGGAAAAATGGATACAAAAACTTACAAAATATGCAGAAATTGCAAAACTTAACGGAAGAATAAGGAATCAAGATAACAAATCTTTTATAAAAGAATGGAAATGGTTTATTGTACATTTACAGATAAATTATAAACAGATAAAAACATTGGCAGGATTATTGTAACAACCTGAAGTTTTATAAGTGTATATATTTAAAGAAGATGAATAAATGAGTAAATTACGTTAATTTGGATATGCAGAAGATATTAAAAACAAATTTAAGGAACTGCAGAAAGAGGGGGATGGAAGTCAACTTTTGAAATGTCAAAATGAATGTAAAACTAGTGAAATGTTTAAAACAAGTGAAATGTATAAACTGGAAAAGTATTTTTAAAAATGGAAAAATGGAAAAATAAATAAATAGATAGGCACAAAGAAGTGGGAAAGGTAACAATGGCAGCACAGGGGTGAATCCTACAAAGTGATTCAAAATAGCCCTTCCGAATAGAGGGGCTCTGTTGCCTGCAATGAAGAACAAGATCCCACCCCATCACACATGCAAAAGGAAACGATGAACTCCAAAATTAGCACATCCTCCTCTGAAGGAAAGGAAGCTAGCACAGAGCAAGTGTAGCACCCTACTTGTGGTTAACGCTTAGCTGGAATGAAATATTCAACGCAGCATTAGACAAATTAAAATAATAATTTATTTGTCAGACAAATAAATGAGAGACACAGTGGTATATGGTTACCAATGCTCTGCCCTTCCAGCCCTGATGGCCAGCACTTATATTCCCTCAGCCCAGCCCCCTTGCTCCTCCTTTGGCTGCCTCTGTCCAATCAGCCTGGTTGAAATTCCTATTGGCTGTTTGCTAGAACCAATCATAAAAGATACACACAAGGGCACACAGCTCAGGCCTTCAACCCTTTGCCCACCTCTGCTTCATGACTCAGCCGCTGCCCTCTGAGGTGACTATCTCAACCTAACTGCACACTGATTCCACAGCGCTGGTGGCACTGCAGCCTAAACCACTGAACCTCTTGGGCTTGCCGATCAGAAGGTTGGCGGTTCAAATCCCCACAATGGGGTGAGCTCCCGTTTCTCTGTCCCAGCTCCTGCCAACCTAGCAGTTTGAAAGCACACCAGTGCAAGTAGATAAATAGGTACAGCTGTGGCAGGAAGGTAAACGGCGTTTCCATGCGCTCTGGTTTCCATCACAGTGTTCTGTTGTGCCAGAAGTGATTTAGTCTTGCTGGCCACATGACCCGGAAAGCTGTCTGTGGACAGCTGCCTTGGCCTGAAAGCGAGATGAGCGCCACAACTCCAGTCGCCTTTGACTGGACTGAACCGTCCAGGGGTCCTTTACCTTTTACCTTTCCCCAAAAAAACTAGCTAAATTGTGGCCTTCAGATCTCTAGGCTCACAGATTTGTTTCTCCACAGAAAGCAGCTCCTGAATATCTAAGAGAGCCTTCAAAATAAAACGGCCTGGAAAATGTTATTTGTATGGTGCAGTCTCCCAAAATGATGCTACTTTTATGCGTTTTCTTTTTTTCCTTAGAGGCCTTAAACAGGATCCCTGGCATTTCTGAGTGAGGATTCCGTGAATGCGGTTTGTTGTGTATTAACTTTCCTGCCTCTGTACCACTGGTGCTGAGATAATGTTTGTCAGCCAGAATATTGGGTGGAGGGATGTGGGTGGCAGGGAAAGAAAGACAGCTAACACTTTTGAGCACGTGAATTTTTTAAAAAAACCTTGGGGCGTTCCCTATTGTTGACTGTCCTTTGCCTCTGTTATTTCCATAATATGCATACAAAGGGATAATCACACGCACATACACAAAAGCTAGTCATTACATTATAAAGATCTCCAAGCACAACTTCCCATTTCCCTTTGTTTAATCAAGATCTCTATCAGAACAATGAATTTGTCTACTGGAAGCTGACAATATGGACGGATAGTTTGGGAGAAGTGTGTGTTTGTGTGTGTGTGTGGGGGGGGTGTTTTCCAAGAAAGTGGAATTCAAAGCTCTTCAGGCCATTTCCCACACAATTTCCACTTTAATGAATACACCTGGAGTACTGATTTACCCATGCTTCCCTTGGTGTCCTCTTATTCAGTGACTCGCAGCTGAAAGCAGTGCATTTGAGATGAGATCTCTCTATCTGTGGGGTTTGATTCCAAACAGCTGCTTTACAAACTTTAGTCATCGCTAGATGTTGTGATCTGTGCAAGCTGACGACGCACATGAGAACTCACCTTAAAGCTCTTAATGCTTTCCAGCTCCCAATTTTTCCGTTTTAAGAACTACTTCATGAGCTCCAACATGGTCCAGGTCAGAATTCAGAATTCTGCATCTTTCCTGTGATGTGTGAGTTTATATTTATTTTCTCTTTTTTTGAAATAATTTTTATTTGATTTTACAAGTGTCGAGTTATAACAAAAGCAAATATATATCCATATTTTGAGATTTCTCTGACTCTCCAAACTTCCCACCTTCTCCTCCATGGGTCCTGTTGTCAACATTTTCAACTGCTTATTATTTCATAATCTATATTTTATATCACTCCATTGTCTCCATAGTATTTGCTACATTACAAGTGTTATCCTGTATACCTGAAGGAGCGTCTCCACCCCCATCGTTCAGCCCGGACACTGAGATCCAGTGCCGAGGGCCTTCTGGCGGTTCCCTCATTGCGAGAAGTGAGGCTACAGGGAACCAGGCAGAGGGCCTTCTTGGTAGTGGCGCCCACCCTGTGGAATGCCCTCCCATCAGATGTCAAAGAGATAAATAATTACCTGACATTCAGAAGACATCTTAAGGCAGCCCTGTTCAGGGAAGTTTTTAATATGTAACGCTGTACTGTTTTTAACACTGATTGGGAGCCGCCCAGAGTGGCTGGGGAAACTCAGCCAGATGGGCGGGGTATAAATAATAAATTATTATTATTATTATTATTATTATTATTATTATTATTATTATTATTATTATTATTATTATTATTGCAATCCTGCTAATGTTTTCATCTGCTTACAGTGGTCTCCAAGATAAATTTTTCCCACTCTTTGTTAAAGTTTTGGACTTCTTGATTCCTGAGCTTTCCGGTCAGTTTTGCCATTTTGGCACAATCCAGCAATTTAATTTGCCATTCTTCTTTAGTAGGGACTTTGGCTTCTTTCCATCTCTAGGCTAGTAGCATCCGTGCGGCTGTTGTTGCATACATAAAAAGTCTTTTCTGCTCCTTTGGTATGTCGGTACCTACAATTCCTAATAAAAAACCTTCTTTTTTATAAGTTTTTTTTTCCATTTCATTATATATCCTTTCCCAGAATGCTTTTATTACCTTACAACCACCACATATGGTAGAAGGTACCTTCTTTTTCTTTACATTTCCAGCAGGTATTGTGTGTATTTCTTATCAGGGAGATGCTCTCCAGCATGTTACTAGACCATCCATACAATTAAAACAGTTCAGATCTGATGTTTCAAAGCAGATGGCTGGTGGCACCTCCATTGAACTGAGTGGGCTGGCTGTTCAGTCCCCTTAGGCAGAGCTTTACTTTTATACGTTATTGTAGCCAAATCTGCCATAAGTTAACACATTACATCAGAAGAATTGATGGAAGACGAGAGTAAGAACCAATTTACTGGCAACTTTTCTATTGAGCAATTTGGTCTACCCAAAGATGTAGTTTTTGCTTTTCATTCATTTAAATTTGTCAGTGGTAGTTTCCAGAGAGAAATATTGAGCTAGAGAAACAATCCTGCCTTTTGTATGTAATTTGTATGCAGATCTTAGAATATTTGGCTTTATTTTGAATATACGATGAATAAAAGGAAATGTAAATTTAAAATACGCTATACAAGGGAGAGAGAGATTGAGCATGCCCTAGAATCTTCAATGTTAAGGTAATGTTAAGGCAATGGAAGGCATTTACCATTGCATCTGATGGATACCAATCCCCCTGCCCCAGAATTTGCACATAAACAGCATGACTGCCATGGAAAGTAGAGTTGCATATAATTTAGGTCAGTGTAAAAACCAAATCTCATTAAATTGGACATCTTTGGCCCGCAGTGTTGGTAACATCAGGTGAGAGCTGACACATTCCAGGGTCAAAATAACAATACAATAAATCTGTGTTACTATTTTACCATTTCTTAAACTGCTGAATCTGTCTGCTATTCTCCCCAAGGTTTTGAGTCTCCTAACCTTATCCTAACCTTATCTTTTTTGGTTGTGGGGTTTTCACTGCCAAATGTTTCAGGGGGCTTTTGCTAGTGTTTAGCGCCACATTAGAGTGAATCGGACGACGTCAGATTTTCAGTGTTATGTTGACACCTTGCAATCAACCTTCTGTACCTTACCCAGCTTGGCCATGCAGTTCCTTCTTGAGAGGTTTCCAGTTTCTCCTTCCAGCAGACTTCCCTTACCTGCTTCTTTGGGAGAACATCAACTTCTGTACTTCTTTCCTTCACACAGAAACATTAGCACGCCTCTCCTCTATTGCGTTTAGAGAGAGAGATATCTAACACTGTCTCTTCTTCAGTGTTCATGGAGATGCAGCCATTACAGTCAAGTCACTCACATGCAAAACAAGACGGAGAACGTAATAAGATACCTCTTGTGTGACCAGAGTTAACCAATCACACAAGAGTTACTGGGGAACATTCCAGAATTAAACACACTGCAATGTACAGTAGTACCTTGGTTCTCAAACGTCTTGGTTCCCAAACACCGAAAACCTGGAAGTAAGTGTTCCGGTTTTCGAACATTTTTTGGAAGCCGTACGTCCTATGTGGCTGTCGGCTATTGTTTCCGGTGTGCTTGCACCAATCAGAAGCTGTGTCTTGATTTTCGAACATTTCGGAAGTCAAATGGATTTCCAGAACACATTACGTTTGGCGCTTTTTTCCTGCTATTTATTTTGCGGTTTTGTTTTTGAGGCTTTTTCGGTTAATTTGTTTTTGTTACTGTGTGGACCCCAGTTCAGCTACTCATTGATTGTGTGATAGCAGAAATGGATAAAAGCCCCCCATCCAATCAGTGCAGGTAAGAAAAAAAAATCATTTTATTTTTTATCACCTACAATACAGTCTTATTTATTTGATAGTACAAAACATTGATTATTGGTTTCATTTTATGGATCAATGGTCTTGTTAGATAGTAAAATTCATGATAAATTGCTGTTTTAGGGGTTATTTTAAAAAGTCTGGAACAGGTTAATCCATTTTGCATTACTTTCTATGGGAAAGCGTACCTTGGTTTTGGAACGTTTTGGTTTTGGAATGGACTTCCGGAACAGATTAAGATTGAGAACCAAGGTACCACTGTATTTAATCATTCCCAATTTCAGTAAATTAAATCAGTGTACTTAACATCTTTCCTGATGAAGAGTTTTCCACAAAGCCCAAGACCAACAAGGAAAGGAAGAGAAAATGATCATGTAAACCATTGTAGACCTTTGCCCATTCTACCTGAACATGAGTCGATAATATACACGGTCTCATTGCACACCTGTCTCTTAACAGACATGCAAAAAACCTTTTCCAGTCTTGGTCAGGAAAGCAGAAGAAATTCAGAAACCCCCCAAAGCAAGCACAAGGTATAAATTATATACAGACAATTTAATCTGTTTGATTATTCATCCAATCTATTCACTGTAAGGAAGCGGCATGTTTCACCTAAGCATCTTGCAAAAGTTTGGTTAGGATATTGGTCTTAGGGGTATTAATGGGGACAGAACTGTAATTGGATTTTAGGAAGCTGAAATCATTTAGGAGGCGGGAACAGGATGCAATGTTCTTGTTTCATTCATGGAATAATGAATTAAACATTCATTCATGGAAGACGTGTGACATTTGTATACTGTTGAAATCTTTTGTGGTGATTTTTTAATATTGCTCTTAGCCACCCTGGGCTCCATCAAGAAGAAGGGTGGGGTGGAATCAGTGCTCTTTTTCTAAAAAAATGTTTAAGGGTACTTTCATTTTCCTACTCATATTGAAATACTGCCCCTCAATGAGGCCAAACTTAGATTCACCAAATGTTTAGGGATATGCGTACCCCTGCGTACCCCCCAGAGAAAAAGCACTGGGTGTAGCAATAATTAATAAATAAAACAATACTCTCTTTTTTTCCAAATGCAAAGTCCAAATTTCTCTTGATGCCCAAGAGGTTGACATCAGTTCAAGAAAGAACCCTCATACTGAACTTCATACTGGTTTCATTATTTCTCTTTTGTCCTCTGACCAGTCTTGTCCATAGCTGTCAACGTTTTCCTTTTTTTAAGGGAAATTCCCTTATTCCGAATAGGATTCCTCGCAAGAAAAGGGAAAAGTTGACAGCTATGGTCTTGTCCTGGTTTATACCCCTTGCCATTCTCTTCTCTCTTCACATGTGACTTAGAAATCCTGTTTGCATTCCAGATCACCATCAACTTTTGTTGTTTTCAGCCTCTTAACTTTCCTCTGCCCACTCTCTCACCCATAGTCTACAAAACAATATTGAAACTGTATTGATCCTGTTTGTATCTTGGCATAGAAGTTCCTTTGTACTTCCCTTCCAATTTTTGATTAGAGAATCTCATCGCTTGTCCCCTGCTCCCCTTCTTAATTCTTCTTAATTCTAATATTTTTAGTTCAGATGAAAAAAGAGGATATCCCTGATCATTAAATTAACTTGAGCCAGGTACGTTTCTCAACAACTTCTCATCCGTAAATAATAATAATAATAATAATAATAATAATAATAATAATAATAATAATAATAATTTATTATTTATACCCCGCCCATCTGGCTGGGTTTCGCCCGCCACTCTGGGCGGCTTCCAACTGAATATTAAATACAATACAGCGCCAGACATTAAAAACTTCCCTAAACAGGGCCGCCTTCAGTTGTCTTTTAAAAGTAAAAGTTGTTTATTGCCTTGACATCTGCTGGGAGGGTGTTCCACAGGGCAGGCGCCACTACCGAGAAGGCCCTCTGTCTGGTTCCCTGTAACCTCACTTCTTGCAGTGAGGAAACTGCCAGAAGGCTCTCGGCGCTGGACCTCAGTGTCCGGGCAGGATGATGGGGTGGAGACGTTCCTTCAGGTATACAGGACCGAGGCTGTTTAGGGCTTTAAAGTTCACCACCAACTTTGAATTGTGCTCGGAAACGTTCTAGGGAGCCAATGAAGATCTTTCAGGACCGGTGTTATATGGTCTCAGCTGCCACTCACAATCTCCAGTCTAGCTGTCGCATTCTGGATTAATTGCAGTATCTGAGTCACCTTCAAAGGTAGCCCCACATAGAGCGCATTGCAGTAGTCCAAGTGTATATAACTAGAGCATGCATCACTCTGGCGAGACAGTCTGCAGGCAGGTAGGGTCTCAGCCTGCGTACCAGATGGAGCTGGGAGACAGCTGCCCTGGACACAGAATTGACCTGAGCCTCCATGGACAGCTGTGAGTCCAAAATGACTCCCAGTCTGTGCACCTGGTCCTTCAAGGGCACAGTTACCCCATTCAGGATCAGGAAGTCCTCAACACCAGCCCGCCCCCTGTCCCCCAAGAATCCGTAGAAGTAGGTAAAGTGTTGAACACTCAGCTAGATAGGATTCACAAGTGTGGACATAGGAAATAGTGGTGTTAATGCCCTCTGTTTTATACTAGCAAATGATTTAAGTCTCATGATAATGGAAAATGAGAGACTTTCTTATTGGACTCTGCTCCCATTAATCAAATTGTCTGTTTCTCCTTCCCATCAGTTTGATGGTGATAGGATGAGAAATAAGGCACATGGGCCAAAGAGCATACAGCAGTAATAATAAAAAGAGTGCACTGCGACATCCCAGGATCTATCATTCTCCAGCTGCAGACCTTTGAAAGAATTGTACATCTCAAAGCAATCTGAAGTCAGTAGTTTGATGCTTCGGTGTAAGATTATATTCACATCCCTTGATTTTGACATTCTAAAACTGAA
This sequence comes from Podarcis vaucheri, assembly GCF_965113315.1. Classification (NCBI taxonomy): domain Eukaryota; kingdom Metazoa; phylum Chordata; class Lepidosauria; order Squamata; family Lacertidae; genus Podarcis; species Podarcis vaucheri. The sequence goes on along the minus strand of NC_138762.1, from coordinate 97,749,223 downwards.
ATATGAATTTTAAACAGTCAGCTTTAAGAATGAGGAGAATTTGAAGGACAGTAGCCAGGCTGAAATAGGTCTCCTTTAAAAAATAATAATAGAAAGAGTTGCTTATTCTGGTATGATCTTAGCAACTACCTTGATAAACGTATGTAATGAAATAGGTATGCTCCATGGAGGACCTCAAAGTCCATAAATAACAACACTTTGGAGGTCCCGAGCCTCAAGGAGGTTAGATTGGTTTCAACTAGGGCGAGGGCCTTTTCAGCAGTGGCCCCGACGTGGTGGAACACTCTGTCACAAGAGACTAGGGCCCTGCGGGACTTGACATCTTTCCGCAGGGCCTGCAAGATGGAGCTGTTCCACCCGGCCTTCTGTTTAGACTCACTCTGACCCCTGATATGGGATTTGGGATATAAATTTTCCCTTGGCCTTTTTGCTGCCCTATGTAGGACCAGCATGGATAGCTGGCTCGGGTGAATTTCTCATGTTTCCTCCCTTTATGGTCTTGATCTATGGACTACTACTAAAATGAGGCTGCATTTTAAGCTGTATTTAAAGCTGTATTTTAATTACTGGTAACTGTCCCCCCCCTCATTATGTTTTCTGGTTTTCTGAGCCCTAAGCCCAGCCCTGGCCGGGGAGGGCGGGGTATAAATAAATTTATTATTATTATTATTATTATTATTATTATTATTATTATTATTATTATTATTATTATTTTGCTTGAGCCAATGTCTGAAAACCACTGAGGATTTGTGTGGATGAATAAACTGAAAGTGAATCGAAGTAAAACAGAAGGGGTGATGGCTGATAAACATTTTTATCTGAATATGGGCTGCCTGCCCTGGATAGGATCAAGAAAAAAGCACACCAAGAACTCAGGCCAATTTAAGTTTCAATAGTGGGAGTAGTCCCTACTCAAAATCAATAGTCAATAGGATCAGCTTCACAGTGTGGGATCACCCTGGAGAGGATGTGGGTGGTGCTGTGGTCTAAACCACTGAGCCTCTTGCGCTTGCCTATCAGAAGGCCAGTGCTTTGAATCACCATGATGGGTGAGCTCCCATTGCTCTGTCCCAGTTCCTGCCACCCTAGCAGTTTGAAAGCATACCAGTGCAAGTAGATAAATAGGTACCACTGCAGCAGGAAAGTAAACGGCGTTTCTGGTTTCTGTCACGGTCCTCTGTTGCACCAGAAGTGGTTTAGTCATGCTGGCCACATGACCTGGACAGCTGTCTGTGGACAAATGCCAGCTTCCTGGGCCTGAATCAAGATGAGCACTGCAACCCCATAGTCACCTTTGACTGGACTTAACTGTCCAGGGGTCCTTTACCTTTTATCTATCACCCTGGGAACCTGCATTGCAATAAGTGCTTTTGACTGCTGCATCTGATAAGCCACCTGTGGTCTCTTCCCCCATGATGCCATAGCTTGTAATTATTAATTTTACTCTCCTTCCGGTAGGGTTGCCATATTTC